>NC_133513.1:7830000-8455000 GCF_049354715.1 Callithrix jacchus | reverse complement strand
CGTACAGATGTGACCCACACCATGTCTACTACATCAGGCACAGTCAAGCACGTCAACAAACCATTTTTTCAGTCTCAATGCCCTCAGATGTGAAATGAAAATAAAGGTGTTAATAATTACTATTCCACGGTGTAGTTATGAGATTCGAATGAGATAAGGCGTGTGAAGAAATTCCGAATGCAGTCAAGCACCACAGAAATACCAGCAGCTGTTATTACAGTGAGTGAGTGTTCAATAAACGTTGATTGAAAGATGCTAACTTTGCAAGCCCTGAAGCTTGCAGATAAAATAATCTCAGAGATGAAGGTATGCAGACACACTTACATTGTCTTACACTGGGAGAAGAGTAACCAGACACAGTGACTGACCCTCTAGAAGCAAGACTGGATATTTCCATTTCACCCGGCAGACCAGAGCGACAAATCTCAGCTAAGGGTTTTCACAGCACAGGGTCTCAGTGTCTCAATCTGTAGCCTGGAATGCTTTTCTACTCAACAGAACTGGTTCCTTCTCATTGTGAATGGATCAGTGATGAAGTCTTCTTCTTAAAAAGACTTTTGGCTGGGCATGGTGGCTCACACCTGTAACCCCAGCACTTTGTCAGGCCGAGGCAGATAGATCACTTCAGGTCAGGAGTTTGAGACCAGCCTGACCAACATGGCCAAACCCTGTCACTACTAAAAAAAATAGAAAATTAGCTGGGTGTGGCGGTGCGCACCTGTAATCCTAGCTACTCAGCAGGCTGAGGCAGGAGAATCCCCTGAACCGAGGAGGGGGAAGTTGCAGCGAACTGAGATCAGGCCACTGCACTCCAGGCTGGGCAACAAGAGTAAAACTCCAACCCAATCCCCCCAAGAAAAAAAGAAAAAAAGACTTTCTCTGAACTGCCTATCTAGCCAAGTTCAACCGTCTTCCTTCTGTTCATTCTCTAAATAGTACTTATTTTTATTAACTTCACAAATGTCCCTTTTTAATTAGATATTTTATTCCGAGATAATTCTAGATTCATATGAAGTAATAGGCAATACGAACACACAGATCCTCTGTAGCTACCAAGTTCCTCCCACAAGGGCCGTTTCCGAACCATAGTACAATATCACGGGATTGAACAATGATAGCATTAATACAGTCAAGATATAGGACATTTCCATTGGCACAAAGATCCTTCATGTTTCCCCTTCATAACCACGCCCATTTCTTCACTGCTCCCCATCTCCTCTTAACTCCTGGCAATGACTAATCTGTTCTCCATTTCCATTATTTTGTCATCTCAAGAGTCTGTATAAATTGGATTTTTTTGTGGGCATAAGTTTGATCGTTCTCTCTCTCTCTCTTTTTTTTTTTTTTGTTATACTTTAAGTTCCGGGATACATGTGCAGGTTTGTTACCCAGGTACACACATGCCATGGCAGTTTCCTGCATCCATTGCCCAGTCATCTACGCCCAGCCATACACAATACTGTGTATCCATGCAAAGAACACCTGCAAAGAACATGAACTCAACAAATTGAATTTTTCATTTGGTGTAATTTTCTGGAGATTCATTCGGGCTGTTGGACTGCTGCATGTATCAACAAAGTCCATTTCACTTTGCTGCTGGGTTGTCTTTCATGGTATGGATATACCACAATTCGTGTAACCATTCGCCCAGTGAAATACATGGAGGTTGTTCCCAGTTTCTGTCTATTATTAATAAAGCCACCGTAAACATTGGTGAACAGATTCCATGTGAACATGTTTTCATTTCTCTAGAATAAATGCCCAGGAAGGCAATGACTAGGTTATGTGCTAATAGCATGTTTAGATTTAAAGGAACTGCTCAATTATATAGCAAAGTGGCTACGGGAAGCTTTCATCTGACACCCCTTCCTGCAATGTGCATGTAATCCAAATGCTCTACATCCTTGCAACAACCGGGGTTGCCACCGTTTCAGGTTCAGCCTTCTGATAGGTGCGCACTGATACCACATTGCAGCTTTAATTCTCATTTCCCTAATGGTTAGCGAGGTAGAACATCTTTTCATGTGCTTACTTGCCATCTGTGTGTCCTCTTCAGTAAAAAGTTTCTTCATGTTCTTTGCCCATTTTCTAATTGGATTGCTTGATTTTTTTGGTTGAGTTTTGAGACCTTTTCATATATTCTAGAAATCAGTCTTTTGTCAGATACATGGCTTGCAAAAGTTTCCTCCAAAGTTACAGCTTCTCTTTACCTTCACTTAACAGGGTGCTTTGCAGAGCAAAAGTAGTTTAAAAAATGTTTGATGAAATCCAATTTATCGTTTTCTTTTATGAACTGTAATTTTGGTGTTAATTCTAAGAACGCTTTGCCTAGCTTTATATCACAAAGATTTTCTGCTTTTTCTGTTTGTTGGTTTTGAGACAGAATCTTACTCCGTTGCCCAGGCTGGAGTGCAGTGGTACAATGTTGGCTCATTGCAACCTCCACCTCCTGGGTTCGAGCGATTCTCCTGTGTCACCCTCCCCAGTAGTTGGGATTACAGGCGCACACTATCATGCCCTGCTAATTTTGTATTTTTAGTAGAGACGGGGTTTCACGATGCTGCCCAGGCTGGTCTCAAAACTCCTGACCTCAGGTGATCCGCCTGCCTCAGCCTCCCAGAGTGCTGGGATCACAGGCGTGAGCCATTGCAGCCGGCCTCTTTTTTTCTTTACTAAATGTTTCAAAGTTTAATGTTTTATATTGAAGTTAATGCTCCATTTTGAGCCTCTTTTTTTTTTTTTGTATAAAATGTACAATTTTGGTCAAAAATTCCCAGTTTCTCTAGTACCATATGTTGAAAGGTTATCTTTCCTCTATTGAATTGCCTTTTCACCTTTGTCAAAAATCAGTTGGATACATTTATGTAGGTCTATTTCTGGGTTCTATACATTTTTAAAAAATTGATCTATGTGTGTATCCATCTGCCATTGCCACACTGGATCACTGTAGCTATATAAGAAGGCTTGTTTTTGAACAGACTCGTTTCTCCCACTTTATACTTCATTTACAAAATTGTTAAGCTTTTTAAATTTCATGGCACTTTCATTTATGTTTTAGAATAGTCTTGTCTCTATCCACAGAAAAGCTTTCTGGGATTTTTACAGAAATCGTATTAAATCTGTTTATCAATTCGGGGAGAATGAACACCTTTACTAAGCTGAGTCTTCCGATCCACGAAAATGACATCTCCTCTTCAATATTTGAAAAATTATTGCCAAGATTTTGTAGGTTTTTGCATATAAGTTGTATTTTGTTAAAATTTCAGCTAAGTATGTTTTTGAGTGATTGTACATGGCATCGTATCCTTAATTGTGGTATCACCATGTCAGCTGTAGGTGTTAGGTATTCTTTAATAATTTCAATTCTCTCTATTCCTGTTTTTCTGACCGTTTTTGTCATGGACGGGTGCTGAATTTTATCAAGTGTGTTTTCTACATAGATTAACACGATTCAGTGATTGATTTTCCTCTTCAGCCTACTGGTAAGGTGGAAGGTGGATTACAATGATTTAATTGTCAATATGGAACCAGTGTTACATACCTGAAATAGACCCTACGTGGTCAAGGTATGAAATTATTTTTATATATTGTTGAGTTCTATTTGGTAATATCCGGTTACAGTCAATGGTGATGAAGAATATTCGTCTGTAGTTTTCTTTACTTTTTTTTCCCCTGGCTTTGTCTGGTATCATTGTCAGGGTGATCATACTGGCTTCATAAGATAAATTTGGAAGTCTTTGTTTCCTGTTTTCTGGAAGAGGCTACGTGGACTCGGTGTTAATGCTTCTTTCTAAATCTGGTAGAATTTTCTAACATAAACCTCCAGATCTGGAGATTTGTTTTTTCGGAGCGTTTAATTTAGAAAACCAATTTCCTTACTAGTTACAGGAACATTCAAATTATCCATTTCCTACTGAGTACAATACGATGGTTTCAATTTTATAAGGAAGGGGTCCATTTCATCTAAGTTGTCAAATTAAATTTATAGAGTTATTTACAGTATTCTCTTATTATCCTTTTGACATCTGCAAAGTCTGTACTGACATTCCCTGTTTGAGAATCTGTGTCCTCTCTCTCTCTCTCTATCAGCTTCGCTAGAAGTTTGTCAACAAGTTTGTCTTATTCATCTGTTCAAAAAGCCAGCTTCTCCTTTTTACTGACTTTCCTCTATTGTTTTACTGTTTTCAATTTTATTTATTTCTGCTCTCATCTTTATAATTGCCTTTCCTGTTTGCTTTGGGTTGGTTTTGCTATTCTTTTTCTGGGTTCTTTTTCCTTCTTTCTTTTCTGAGACAGAGCCTCACTCTGTCCCTCAGGCTGAAGTGCAGTGGCCAGTCTTGGTTCATTAAAAACTCCTGGGTTCAAACAATTGCCCTGCCTCAGCCTTACCAGTAGCTGGGACTACACGCATGTGCCACCACCCCCAGCTAAGTTTTGTATATTTAGTGCGGATGGAGTTTCACCATGTGGCCGAGGCTGGTCTTGAACTCCTGATCTCAAGCGATCTGCTCATCTCGGCCTCCCAAAGTGCTGGGATTACAAGTGTGAGCTACCACCCCCAGCCTCTTTTTGAAGGTTTTAAGGTGGGAGCTTAGATTACTGATTTGAAGCTTTCCCTCTTTGCTAATGTATTCGTGTATTGCTATCTATTTTCCTCTCAGCATTACTTTAGCTGTGTCCCACAGATCATGACGTATTCCCACATTCATTCTGCCCAGTACACTTACTTACTTTCCTGGAGACTCCTTATTTTTTTATTTTTATTTATTTATTTTTTTGAGACGAAGTTTCGCTCTTGTTACCCAGGCTGGAGTGCAATGGTGCGATCTCAGCTCACCGCAAGCTCCGCCTCCTGGGTTCAGGCAATTCTCCTGCCTCAGCCTCCTGAGTAGTTGGGATTACAGGCACGCGCCACCATGCCCAGCTAATTTTTTTTTTTTTTTTTTTTTTTTTTTGTATTTTTAGTAGAGACGGGGTTTCGCCATGTTGACCAGAATGGTCTTGATCTCTTGACCTCGTGATCCACCTGCCTTGGCCTCCCAAAGTGCTGGGATTACAGGCTTGAGCCACCGCGCCCGGCCTGAGACTCCTTCTTTAATCATAGATTTCGTTCATCAGTGTGCTGTCTAGTGTCCGAATGTTTGGAGATTTTCCTGTTATCTTTCTATTAGAAATTTATAACTTAATTCCATTGCGGCCACCGTACGATTTCGATCATCGTAAATTTGTTAAAGTTTGTTTTATGGCCCAGGATATGTACCACGGACATGAAAAAGAAATGCCTTCTTGCTGTCATGGGGGTGTTCTATAATGTCTATTAGAACTTGCTGATTGATAAAGGTTGGGTTCTTCTTTATCCTTCTGACTTTCAGTCTAGTTTTCCTATTAATTGCTAATAGTGTTTAGCTTCTGACTATAATCGTAATTTTTTCTATTGCTCCTTTGAATTATATATTTTTTGATTCACATATTTTGTAGCTCTGTGTTTAATGTGTGCACATCTAGGATTACCATTCGTGCTGGGCCGACGCTCCATCACTACATCACTACATATTGTCTCTATTTCTACTTGTGGTTGTTTGTGGCTCTTAAATCCACTTTAATAATCTAGATACTCCTGCTTTCTTTTGATTGGGGTTTGCATACTCTATCTTTTTTCCATCCTTTTGCTTTCAGTCTACCTAGACTATTAAATTTGGAAGGAGTTTCTTGTCAACAGCATATAGGTAGGCTGTGCACTGTAATCCACTCTAACAGCCTCTCACAACTGGTCTATGTGGACCATTGCCATTTAATGTAATTATCGCCATGTTAATGTTTAATTTTGCCACTTCATTCTTTTTTTCCATTTCTTCTCTCTGTTGTATGTTTTTCAGTTTGCTTTTTCTGCCTTTCTCTAGGTTGCTGAAATATTTCATAATTAAATTGTAATGAGTCTATAGTGTGTTTGAGTGAATCTCCTTGTAAGATTTTTGAGTTCTCTGTGTGCAACACACAGACATCTTATGAGCCTCTACTGCTGCCATGTTGTCCACAATTTGAATCAAGCGTGGAAATCTTAACCTCCTTTTTGTTTCCTTCCTCTCCCCATTTAAAATATAATTGTCTTAAATCTTTCTATTACATGTATTTTGAATCACATCAGACAGTATTATAATTTTTGCTTAAAGATAAAGCATAATTTTGAAAACACCAGAGAAGGAAAATTTATCATATTAATGCCTATTTTTGTTTTCCTCCTTGCTGATGGTCTAAAATTCCATCTTTTATTCTCTTTTCTCTTTAGAAAACTTCTTTCAGCCATTCTTTTAAGGTAGACCAGCTGCCAACTAATTCTTTTAGTTTTTCTTCATCTGAGAATGTCTTGATTTCTCCTTCATCTTCGAAGGATATTTTCACTCAATACAGAATTCTGAGTTGACAAGTATTTTCTCTCAGCACTTGAAAAATACCCTGCCATTTCTTATTTGCCTCTGTGGCTTCTGATGAGAAGTCTGTTCTCCTTCAAATAGTTTTCCCTTTATAAGGATGGCATCCATTTTTTTCTGGTTACTTCCAAGATGTTTTCATTGTCTCCACTTTTCAGAAGTTGACTATCGTGTGACTTGGTGTGGATTTCCTTCAGTTCATCTTACTTGGGATTTACTCAGTGATCTGAAACTATATCCAGACAGCTTTCTATGTTTGTGAGTTCTACATCCACAGAAGGTACCAAACACAGATCAAAAACATCCCCAAAATTTAAAAATAAATAAATAACAACACAATAATAAAAATAATGCAAATTTCAACGACAGTATAACAACTATCTATATATTTATTAATTACATCAGGCAGTGTTACAATTTTTGCTTAAGCATAAAGCATAATTTTGAAAACAGCAGAGAAGGAAAATCTATCATATCCATGCTTATTTCTGTTTTCCTTCTTGCTGACTTCACCTCCATAGTATTTATGTTATGTCAGGTGTTACAAGTCATATAAAGATGTTTTAAAGTCTGCAGGATGACACAAATAAAAGGAGAAACGCTTGAGCATCAGCACGCTTCAGATACGCACAATAAAGCACACAGGAGGATGTGCGGAGGTCATATGCAAACACAATGCCATTTCTATCAGGAACTCGAGCATCCACGGATTTTGGACTGCTCTGAACCCAGTCCCTAACTGACCCAGAGGGAAGACTGCACTTCTGTTTAGGCAATTTATTTAGACTTCTCTGGAGGAATAGGGAAAATAGATGTTTACTTCATCTTTCCAGAAGTCCACTTCCAACTATTTTTAATTATTTACTTGCATGCTTGTGTGTTGTTTCTCCAAAGAACTGTAAGATCCCCAAGAACAAGCACCTGACTCTATCAATTTTCCATTGTATTCTCAAGGCCATGAACCCTGGCAATATAATAACTGCTTGACGCATATTTAGAATGATTGAATTAACAAAACGAACTCTAGTCAGGTTCACAGTAGGGTTTACTACAGTAAACCCTTGAGAATTTAATTTATACTACAGATTCAGGGAGGTCTCATCTCTGTCAATTCTGATTCAGGAGGTCTATGCTGGATTGCGTACATCTGCATTTTTAAGCACATTTCACAGGTGCCTGGACACAGCCATCTTGGACCCACTAAAAGAATAATCACGACCTGTGTTTCATACCAAGACAGTTAGGGTCTGAGCACTGTCCTGGAAGGCAATGATTAGGGTGATAAGAACAGAGGCCATCATGGGAGGTCTGCTTCCTTCAACCTGCTCCACACCTGCTAGCAGCGAAATGAGTTTCCCCATAAACAGATGTAAATCGAGGGACACAGATTCAGAATAAAAGCATTTGAACAAATCGGAGAGGAAATGGTCACAAAAGGCATAATGTTCTGCTACAGAAAAGGTAGTTGGAAGTACATGCTCTGCCCTCAACTCATGCATTTTAAAACACCGAGCTGAGGGTTTGTGTTTACCCAGTGCAAGGCCATTAATACATTCAGCCCAAGAGTGAAGCAATTTTAATATTAATAGGCTCTTTATGAGAATTTAATAACAAAGTCATAGCTTCCTTGTGTTTCAAGACACAGGGGTTAATTACTTCAAACGGGCTGGCAGGGAAAAGGTCAAATTTTAATGCTGACCTTAGCAGTTTGGGATAAATATAAAAAGGTAATAGCCCATTTAAAGCGATCATGCTCACTGTTCTTTGCAGGCTAAGAAACTGTCACAGGGTGTCCAACCTGTGGGTTCCAGCTGCGGATGCTCGGAATAGCCACACACTTGGTTATCATACTTGGTAAATCTAAGTCACTTTCACCCGAATTCAGTCTACTCTTTCATAGGAAGAAGGGAAAAGCTGAACTGTTGTCTGTTGATTTTAGGGGGAGATCTCATCTACTATCTGCAGCACCGAAGCGTGTTGATGTTCAGGGTTTTCCAATCTTCCACCCATAGCTTCAGAAAAACTTAAGGGAAAAAATGAAATCTATCAGATGAGACTCCAGCTTCTCTGCTATAGTAAAGGACTGTTGCCCATTTTCACAAAGGAATCAACTAGATTCTGCTGCAACTGGATATATCCACGGTCTGTTTCTCTCAGGCTACTGAGAAAGAGATAAGACGTCCAGAACAACCCTCAAGCCATAAGGAATAGCCGAGGAGGGACACATAGGAGATACTGAGGTTGGGGTTTATCAGGAGTGGTAAAACAAATCACCAGAAAATGTGAGTAGAGTTCCCTGACCTAAGAAACATGATCCCACAATTGTTAGGGTATGAGCTGTTCATTCAAATTAACGTCTCTGACAAGTTACTGGGTTTTTTTCTGCCCATATACTCCAAATACTTCTCCTTCGATCATCACCCCAGACCTCTCCCCCTTATTCAATTCCCGACTAGGACCCAGAGTTTGCCATAAATCATCAGTTCAGTCTCAAGTGGATGTCCGCAGCAGTGGGGAACCACCACAGTGTTTGCACAGAGGTTTGTTTTTCAATAGAATCTGTCCCCCCAAAAATATTCACGATGGTGGTGGAGCAATAGATCTCTCTGCACGGGTCCATTTGCTTTCAGTCACAGCGATTTACTCAATACAGATCATAAGCCACTCTGCTAAGAGCAGAGGATTCAGAAGCGAATCAATCAAGCTTCCTGCCTGCACAGAATTGACAGCGTAATACAGGAGACAGACAAAAAAACTAATTATAAGGGAATGTCATGGGAACACGTGACGAAAGTGACAGACTTTTAGGATTCTAACATTCTAAGATTCTGTTAGTAAATAGATTTTTTTTTTTTAGACAGAGTCTTGCTCTGTCACCCGGGCTGGAGTGCGATGGCATGATATCTGCTAACCTAAGCTTCGCCTCTTGGGTTTAAGCCACTCTCCTGCCTCAGCCTCCCGAGTAGCTGGGATTACAGGAGTGTACCACCAGGCCTGCCTAATTTTTGTATTTTTAGTAGAGGCAGGGTTTAACCACGTTGGCTAAGCTGATCTTAAACTTCTGACCTCAAGTGATCTGCCCACCTTGGCCTCCCAAAGTGCTGGGATGACAGGCGTGAGCCACCTCCCCTTCTCTCCTAGATTCTAAGATTCTGTTAGAACCTTAGAAGGTATTGAGAAGGTTCTACAAAGAAATGGCTTCTGAGATACAACTGAATATCATTCAGGATGGGCTAAGTATGCTGCATTAACAGCTGACCTCAGGCTTTCAGTAGCTGACAGCAACAAAGGTTTATTTTTTACTAGGCTACATGTGGGCTGTGTTTTAGCTTTGGCTTTGCTACGTGTCATCTTCTCTCGAGGGTCCAGGCTGACAGAGAAGTGACTCACTGATCTCTCTGCAGGGGGAGAACAGAATAAACTGAGTCAGATGGAGGTTCTTAAAGCTTCTGTCCAGAAGTGACACATCTCACTTCCCCCACATTTCACTGGCTGAAGGAAGCTGCATAGCCATTTCTGATTTCTAAAAGCTGGGGATGCAAAAACCCTCCTGTAGTAAGAAATGCTGCAAGAAGAGAAGCCAGAATGTTCTGGAAGGATTAATAAACCTACCATGGACCCACAATATCAGGAAGGACGCTGTGTGTGAAGAGAACATGATGAGAGTGTTCTAGGAAGACAGGGTTTATAAATGTGTAAGTAGCGAGGGGGAGCGGGAGCAAGGAGAATCCGGGTGGGAGAGGGGGCAGAAGGGAGAGAGAGACAGAGGGAGTCTGGAGGATTCACAGTAGTTGTTTCAATAAGGCTGAAGGAGCAACTACCAGGAGAGCAGCTGAGAGAGCTAGCATGAAAAGAGAAAAGCTGCTTTTCCCACCCTGGGTGGCCCAAAGCTAAGGTGGTGGTTGATCCACATACCCTGCATAAGACAGGCTTGAGGAACACTTATGTAAGGAATCTCCAGGTTTTTAAATGTTTAATAAATGTTGTGAGCTATTCAAAATGTCAAACAGGTTGGGTGCGGTGGCTAACGCCTGCCTGTAATGCCAGCACTTTGGGAGGCTGAGATGGGCGGATCGGTGGAGGTCAGGAGGAGGAGACCAGCCTGGCCAACATGGTGAAACCCCGTCTCTACTACCAATAAAAAATTAGCTGGGCATGGTGGCGCTCACCTGTAATCCCAGCTCATCTGCATGTTTGGGAAGCTGAGGCAAAAGAATCACTTGAGCCTGGGCAGTGGAGGTTGTAGTGAGCCGAGATCATGCCACTGCCCTCCAGGCTGGGTGACAGAGTGAGACTCTGACTCAGAAAAAAAATAAAAGAAAAGAATATTTGATGGGTTTGCAACAAGAGAAAAAGATAATACAACGATTATTTAAGGGCAAAGACACTTTGATGGGCCTGGAGCTCACTGCATACCCAGTACATGCAGAGATACGGCATGGTTATAGAAAGGGTTAAATACTTCCTTGGACCTCAGTTTTCCTCCTTTCATGACATGAAGCTGCAAAATTGATAGTCCAAGAGAACACTGAGAAGCCAAACAGACTGCCTCTTACAAGGACAGGACTCCAAAGCGTTGGACGGGCAGTGGAAGAAGTTGTGCAACTGTGAGTTTCAAGACTCTATGAAAGTATCGTTACTGAACCCCTAATGCCAATTCACCCTCAGTCAAATCAAAGTCAAAACAGTCTCCGACAACTGACCTGATGTAAATCCTTTTTTAAAAAAAATGCTTCAGCCCCACTTGCAAGTAAAGTGCTGGCTCAAGCAGAGTTAATTCCTATTAATCCTGTAATAGTGGGTGTCGCTGGTGGTGGCCACTGCTGCCAACCCTTTTGGTTCCAACTTTCTCCTTCAAAATGGCATTTTTGGGACGGAAGCATCTAGTGCACAGATGGAGTGGTGCTTCCAATGTGAAGACACCAAGATATTTAAGAAACCATGGCAGGGCGCTTAGTGGGAGATAATGACAAATTTACAAACAAAAAGAAAGTCCCCCAATTTACAAAAACAAACGGAGCAGCTACCACGGGAGCTAGGAAGAGAGCAGATACTACAGAAGCTCTAAGCTCCAAGGAAGCAGAGAGAAAAGGAGGAAGGGCACAAGATATGCCACATCTGTCAGAATGGAAGACAGATTGGAGAAAAGAAACATTGAGAGAAACGGTTTCATAACTAGAGGCTGAACTGCTCAGTTCAAACCAGGCGATTCCAGAAATGCACCGCCAAATAAATGTATTCTTTCCCCCAACCAATTGAGTGTCTTTATCAGAGCCTCTCTCTTTATATCCTCCCGCGAAAACATCAATATCCTTCTCTTTGCCATCCCACACCAGCCCCATAGTTTGAATAGTCTGTGCTAGAATAATTCCAGCAAAGGGCGTGATGAACAACTTGTACCAAAATGAATTTCAAACAAAATCCCTGGAGAAGCAGAAAGCCTAACCCTCCAACATGGAGCAGAACCATGAGGCACATTCTCTATACACGGCATCTCTTTCTCATTTCAACCCTTATAGCACAGGCACACTGTGTGTTCTCCTGAACGTACAAAACTTTTCCCCATTTCAGTCTTGGGTATATTACAGCTCTGTCCCTGGTTCTTTGAGTGGGTGACTTCAATCTCATCCTGCAGCCTACAAATCAGATGTCATCTCAAAGCGGCCCTCCCTGTCTACTCATCTCTAAAGCAGGCCCTCTCCCTGACTCCGTGCCTCTCTGCAACTTCATCTTACCGATTTCCTTGATGGTACTTACCTCGATCTGTAATCTCCAGGAAGGTCGTGACTGGCCTGCCTTGTTGCCCACTGTAACCCTGGTGCTGAGAATGGGGGCTTTCTTGGATAAAGGAGCACAGAGGATGCAAAGAGAACCGAAGATGACCAAGACACAATCCCTGCTGGCAGAGACGTCTTTGCCTAGTCCCGCTCTTTCCACCTAAACTTGAAATAATAAATCACAACCCACAACCCTTTGTTCTGATTCCTCCCAGAACGTAACACAATCCAGGCCTAATGAAAGGGGAAACATAAAAGCAAGCGATCAATTACTGGAAAGATGTGGCAGTCCGGCTGACAGCAAAATAACCACCAACACATAGTTTCAACCAACATTTATGAGATGTCACCACAGTGAACACTGCCTCCATCAATATGGATGAGGCGAAGAGTGTCATGATCCTCCCAATCTCCCCATGCCCCCGCCTTTTTTAGGAAGAGACTCACTACTTCAGCAGGGCACACCCACCACCCCTGACTGCCATCATATCTGCTACTTTTTTCCAAGCCCTCTTTGCAGGTAGAGGTACCCATGTGACTAATTTCAGGCTAATGGGATACAAGTGAAATTGGTATGTGCAGTTTCTAGGAAGTGCCCTTAAAGAAAGGAAATGTGACTTAACTTCCCTGATTCTCTTTCTTGCCCAGCTGAATGAGGGTGTGACAGCCAAAATCAATCCACTGTCCTGCATCAGAAGGTGAAAGCCAAGTTTGGGATGGTGGAACTCCTTGATAGAAGGAAGGCCAAGGAGTCTCTGCACCTGGCCTGTCTTTGTCATCTCTGGACTTCACCTTATTTAAAAAGAAGATACACTTCTTTTTTCTCTGTTTTGTTTTTTTGAGACAGAGTCTTGCTCTTCTGCCCAGGCTGGAGTGCAATGGTGTGAGCTGGGCTCACTGCAACCTTTGCCTCAAGGTTAAATGTCGTGTCTCAGCCTCCCAAGGAGCTAGGATTACAGATGTGTACCACCACACCCAGCTAATATATATATATATTTTTTTGTATTTTTAGTAAATACAAGGTTTCATCATGTTGGTCAGGCTGGTCTTGAACTCCCGACCTCAAGTGATCCACTGGCCTCAGCCGCCCAAAGTGCTGGAATTATAGGCGCGAGCCACCACTCCCGACCTGAAGAAAGTATACTTCTAACTTGTAAAAACCACTGTTTTTGTGAGTTTTCTGTCACTCATAGCCTAACCTAACCCTCCCCGATTCCATGGGCATAGAAACCACCACAATGTGGGCATTTACACAGATGAAACCGGTGAAGCCTGATGGACTGGCTGAGAACTGAAGGCTGGACTCCCAGGCCAAGGATGACCCAGCAAATGGCTCAGCAGCCTTTCTCTGTTTGCCTGCTGTACAATCAAGATGACTCTCACAGGGCATGTCTGAGCCACTAAAACAGTCACGCTCATCATCTGACATCTGGGAGAGGCTGGAACGCCCAGTTGATTGGAAGCTACTTTTGCTCTGACCTACTATTTTAGTACTAGGTAGAGAAAAAACAACCTCCCTCAAGATGGAAAAACTGAAAGATGAGACTAACACCAGACCCGAAGACATTGATTTTGGGGAAACACAAACGACGGGGATAGGCCAAGATTTCTCTGCTTTTCCGAAGGGAAGAAGCAACTGCCAATTTTTGTCTCATTCACTGGGAATGTGAAAACCAAACTCCTTCTAGTCATCTGTTCACAAGCCTATGCAGAGACTGGCTGTCATTTGTGAGGTTTTCAAAAAACACGCTCTGTTGTATATTCCAGGTAAATTCTCCCTCTCGTTCAGAGGTTTGACGCATTGCAAGTTACACACGTTGATGAGAGCACTCTAAGCAGAAGATATTCTTCACAATTTTAATATACATGCAGAGATATATTTTGTCCCTGCCCAGAGAGAAAGTCAACGTTACTCTCCTTTTCAGCGAAATCATGCCATTTGCTCAAAGGGTGCATGGTTTCTTTCATTTTTCATTTTTTTAGACAGGGTGCTGCTCTGTCACCCAGGCTAGAGTGCAGTGGTGCAATCTCAGCTCACTCCAACCTCACTGAACCAACAGGTTCAAGCGATTCGCCTGTCTCAGCCTCCTGAGGAGCTGGAATTACAGGCACATGCCACCATGCCTGGCTAATTTTTGTATTTTTATTAGTAGAGATGGGGTTTCACCATGTTGGTCAGGCTGGTCTCAAACTCATGACCTCAAGTGATCCAAGTGCCTTGCCCTCCCGAAGTGCTGGGATTACAGGCGTGAGCCACCATGCCCAGCCTGGATATATGCTTTCTTAATACAGATATTTAATATAGTGTCTTTCTTGATGGCTTTTAATTAAAACCTATGGGCTGATTTCTCTCTACCATTCTGTTCCAGTCCATTGCAATCTTGCCCACTCCATTTCAATCCATTCAAGTCCATCCCAATCTGGTCTTCTTCATTCCAGCCTGGCAGCAGTATTTCAGGGTCAGTGTGTCATCTGGAATCAGATGCAGGCACTGGGTCATGAAACTTTTCTGTCCTAGCAGAGAGAAGCAGGTGGGAAGTAATCTGGAACATCCATAAACCAAAGTCGTCTTTGCCCAGCAATGACAAAGAAAAGCATGTTTAATTCTGTGGCAATATATCAATTGTCATGGACCACAGGCTGCATATAAAGTACAGCATTATTTTCAATGGGAGAACTTTCCCCCAGCTCAGCAGATTTCTACAGAGGCAATAGGTATCTAGGATCAAGAGCCTGCAGATTTATAGTGATGGCTGTTTACCAGAATTCGAAGACTCAAATGCCATTTCTCACAAAGATAAAGGAATTATTTTTAAAGGGTCATGTGCAGAGACTTGAAAGTGGAAATGGTTTTATTTTCATCAGGTTTTTTTTTTTTTTGTCGTTGTTGTTGTTTTTGAGATAGTCTTACTCTGTCACCCAGGCTGGATAGAGTACAGTGGCACAATCTCAGCTCACAGCAACCTCCATCTCCCAGGTTTAAGAGATTCTCCTGCCTCAGCCTCCCAAGTAGCTGTGACTACAGGCACGAGCCACCAAACCCAGTTAACTTTTGTATTTTTAGTAGAGATGGGGTTTCACCATGTTGGCAAGACTGGCCTTGAACTCTTGACCTCACGTGATCTGCCCCCCACCCCTTGGCTTCCCAAAGTGCTGGTATTACAGAAAGGAACCACCGAGCCCGACCCCAGTGTTTTTATCTGTATTTGTTCTATATACACAATTGCAGATATTTTTCAGTCACCAACTCACCTGCATGTCTACATCTACTGTGCCACCCTCCCCAAGTCCCAGAAGCTATAAACACACAGAGGTAAATCAGAAAGACTAAGTGAGTCTGCAGGAGGGAGAAAGAAGAAAGGGATTTTACCCGGCTCTTGCACAAGTTTATTTAAGAGAAGAAAGTGGACACAGACACACATGAAAATACCTGTCTACATTGACCAAGAACACAGTTTATTTCCCTTGCTTAGCCTGTGAGCTGCGTTGAACGTTTCAAGAGACCAGTTACTGAACTTGGCCTAAAGTGCAGAGAGGAGAAGAAGGAGACGGAGAAGACCTCCAGCAAAGCATGTGGCAAAGGAAACAAGTAAAAGGAAAGGAATCATGATAGATTTCACCGGCTAGGAGGTGATCCGGATAACAATCGGAGTCAGTAAGCAATGGGTGATCTTCTAAGCCAGGTTTCTGTCCAATTTCAGTCAGAGTAATTAATGAAAAATTCATAAACACGCACACTTGGAATGCTTGGCGCTAGACACAGTAAAATTAAATACCGAACGCCCTGTCAGAAGCAAATCACGCTTCTGATTTAGAAAGTGAGCATAAGAGGGGCCGGGCGCGGTGGCTCACGCCTGTAATCCCAGCACTTTGGGAGGCCAAGGCGGGTGGATCACGAGGTCAAGAGACCGAGGCCATCTGGTCAACATGGTGAAACACCGTCTCTACTAAAAATACAAAAAATTAGCTGGGCATGGTGGAGTGTGCCTGTAATCCCAGCTACTCAGGAGGCTGAGGCAGGAGAACTGCCTGAACCCAGGAGGCAGAGGTTGCGGTGAGCCGAGATCGCGCCATTGCACTCCAGCCTCGGTAACAAGAGTGAAACTCCGTCTCAAAAAACAAACAAACAAACAAAAAAAGAAAGTGAGTGCAAGAAAGTTTGTATCTTGTTATTCCATATTGCTCATCTAATGTTGTAAATGAACTCAGAATTGCATTGATTCATTTCTTCTTTTTTATAAACATTTACAAAAATTTATTTTCATTTTTGCGGATGCATAGTAGGTGTATATATTTATGGGGTGCATGAGATGTTTTCATACAGGCATGAAATGAATAATAATGTCATGTAAAATGGGGTCTCCATCGCCTCAAGCATTTATCCCTTGTGTTGTGAACACTCCAATTAAAGGCTTTTAGTTATTTTAAAATCTACAATTGAGGCTGGGCCAGTGGCTCATGCCTGTAATCCCAACCCTTTGAGACACCAAGGTGGGCAGATCACCTGAGATTAGGAGTTCAAGACCAGTCTGACCAAGATGGAGAAACCCTCTTTCTACTAAAAACACAAAATTAGCCAGGCATGGTGTTGCATGGCTGTAATCCCAGCTAACTCAGGAGGCTGAGGCAGGAGAATCATTTGAACCCAGGAGGTGGAGGTTGTGGTGAGCCAAGATCATGCCATCGCACTCCAGCCTAGGCAACAACAACAAAACTCCATCTCAAAAAATAAAAATAAAAAATCTACAATTGTATGATTATCAGTTATAGTCACCCTGTTAAAATTATCAACATAAAAAATTATCCTGCTTAATTAAAAAGTGCAACGCACAAAATATTGCAGGACAAGATGAAATTAGAAAAACAGAGTTTGGACCGTGGAAGGTATTTGGTACAACACTACCTTGGAGTTGATCTCAGAAGCAATAGGGAGCCACTGAAGGGTTTTGAGCAGAGGAGTGACATGAGTTGAACTATAACTAGAGAAGATTCATTTGGAAACAGAATGTAAAATTCACTGGTGGGGGCACACACGCCCATGTGCACACAGGTGCACACAATCAGAAACACACTCATTCTAAGAGAAATTGGTGTTTTAGAAAAACAGTAAACAAGTAAATGATATGATCTTAAATGGGGTCAAGGTGAGTGACAGTGTATCTTTGCTGTCATTGTCACTTCCAGCATAATCACTTCTGGGGCTATTTTGGTTGATTATGCAATACGTACAAGAGCATGTTTCTTTCTGAATGTCTTTAATGGCCAGCTGGCAGTGGAGAACTGAGTAAACCCTAGACAAAAATGGACGATTCTATGGAGTTTTAAAAACAAATGAAACGTTACAAATGATGATGGAATAAGGGTGTGTGAATTTTGTTAGGAAACTCAATATCATGCAGAGACAAAGGGAACGCTTACACACTGTTGATGGGAGTGTAAATGAGTTCAACCATTGTGGAAGACAGCGTGGCAATTCCTCAAAGACTTCAAAAGAGAACTGCCATCTGACTCAGCAATCCCATTACTGGGTATGTACCCAAGGGAATATAAATCATTCTATTATAAAGACACATGCACATGTATGTTCATTGCAGCACCATTCACAACACAAAAGATATGGAAACAACCTAAATGCCAATCAATGATACACTGGATTTTAAAAATGTAGTAATATCCCCCATGGAATACTATGCAGCCATAAAAAAGAACACGATCATGTCCTTTTCAGGGACATGGGAGGAGCTGGAGGCCATTATTCTTAGCTAACTAATGCAGGAACAGAAAACCAAATACCGTATGGTCTCACTTATAAATGGGAAATGAATTATGAGAATACATGGACACATAGAAAGGAACAATAGACACTTGAGGGCCTACTTGAAGGTAGACCTTCTTCTTGAGGGTAGAGGATGGGAAGTCAGAGAGGAGTAGGAAGAATAACTAGTGGGTACTACAGTTAATACCTGGGAGATGCAATAAACTGTACAACAAATCCCCAAGACACAAGTGTACCTATCTAACAAACCTGCACGCGTACCTATCTGAGAAACCTGCACGCGTACCTATCTGACAAACCTGCACGCGTACCTATCTGACAAACCTGCACGCGTACCTATCTGACAAACCTGCACGCGTACCTATCTGACAAACCTGCACGCGCACCTATCTGACAAACCTGCACGCGTACCTATCTGACAAACCTGCACGCGCACCTATCTGACAAACCTGCACGCGCACCTATCTGACAAACCTGCACGCGCACCTATCTGACAAACCTGCACGCGTACCTATCTGACAAACCTGCACGCGTACCTATCTGAGAAACCTGCACGCGTACCTATCTGACAAACCTTCACCTGTGCCCCCGAACTTAAAAAAAAAAAAAAGGAACTCAACATTAAAGATTGTTGATGCTGTCTTTTAATTTGGGTGGGGAAAAGATTTGGCTAACATTCCTGCTGGGAGTGAATGTATAGCTCCTTTGGCTGAGGGGCCATTTTAATAGATTCAGAAGAATAAAATACATCATGCGGAGGGAGAGCATCAGGATAAATAGCTAATGCATGCAGGGTTTAATACCTAGGTGATGGGTTGTTAGGTGCAGCAAACCACTGGGGCACACATTTACCTATGCAACAACCTGCATGTCCTGCACATGTATCCTGGGACTTAAAATTAAATTAAATCAGAAAAATAAAAAAGAAAAATAGATAAACAAATCAATCAACAAATAAAATACATAAAAAATGACACCTGTGCTTTCTGCTAAATACCCGACCTGTCATGCTCCTTTCTCAAAGCTCCCATAAATATCGCATCTACTCATGGCAGGCAGGTGTCAGGGATACACTTTGGGTTACACACATCCTTATGACTTCTCCACCTAAGGTTTACTACAGCCTTCTAAGGGGTCCTGTTGCTTCTGGTTTCCTGTGCCTTCCATCCATCCCACTTACTGCTTTTAGCAATATCTTCATAAACCAGAGTTTCTCAGCCAAAGGTGATTTTCTTCCCAGGACATTTTTGTTCGTCAAAATGAGAGAGGAAGACACTGCTGGTGTCTCATGAGTGGCAGCCGGGGAAGCTACTGAGCATCCTAAAATGCACAGGGCAGTATCCCACAGCAAAAGGATTCTGGCTAAAATGTCAACAGCACTGACACTCCCAGCCCCTGTCCTAAGCAGATGTTGCCACGTTGATTATATCGGTTTAACCACCTTTCAAAATTCACAGCTGCAACTGATGTCAAGTTCAAAGCCTTAGACTGACTTTCCAAATCCATATAATCTGGTCTCATCAACTTCTCTGATTCATCAACTTCTCTGGAGCAGTGGGACTCTGCTCTTGAAAGATCAGTGGTTCCAGGTGACCTTGGGCACACCTGCCCCCTTCTGCCCCAGTCCTCTTACCCACCCTCTTCCCCTTTTGGACCATCCCTTCTTTCTGACTACCATATTTTCATTGCTGTTGTTGTCATTATAGATAATACACTACTATCTGGAAATAACCCTGCTTTCTTCTTTTCCATTTTATTATTCATATATTTACTATACTTTAAGTTCTGGGATACATGTGCAGAATGTGCAGGTTTGTTACGTAGGTATATATGTACCATGGTGGTTTGCTGCACCTGCCAACCCATCATCTAGGTTTTAAGCCCTGCATGCATTAGGAATTTGTCCTAAATCTCTCCTTCCCCTTACCCCTCACCCACCAACAGGCCCTGGGGTATGACGTTCCCCCCTCTGTGTCCATGTGTTCTCATTGTTAAACTCTCACTTATGAGAACCTGTGGTGTTTGGTTTTTAGTTCCTGTGATAGTCTGCTGAGAATGAAGGTTTCCAGCTTCACCCATGTCCCTGCAAAGGACATGAACTCATTCTTTTTTGTGACTGCATAGTACTCCATGCTATATATGTCCCACATTTTCTTTATCCAGTCTATCATACTTCCAGGTTGACTGTAGGTGCCACTTCTGTGTGGACTTGGAGGCTGACATGATTGATAACTTTACAGGAAACTAAACAGCACATTCCTCTCCTATTGGCTCACACCTGTATCCACATATATGAGGAGTGGCTCTCTTTGGTCTTATAGTCAAAATCACCATGCATTCACTCATCTCACACATTATTCTCACCATAGCTACAGCTTCAGACCAACCTGCATTTCTTCCACTCCCCTCCTGTCCTGCGCCCACTCACATCTCATCTGTTCTATCACGAACATGGAGAAAGGGGCCCCAAGTGAACCTGCCTACTGCTGCATCTCAGCTACCCACAGAGTCTTCCGATGGCTTGGAATGGACACATGCACGTGTATGTTCATGGCAGCACCATTCACAACACAAAAGACATGGAAACAACCTAAATGCCCATCAATGATATACTGGATTTAAAAAATGTAATAATATCCCCCGTGGAATACTATGCAGCCATAAAAAAAGAACACGATCATGTCCTTTGCAGGGACATGGGAGGAGGTGGAGGCCATTATCCTCAGCTAACTAATGCAGGAACAGAAAACCAAATACCACACGGTCCCACTTATAAATGGGAAATGAATTATGAGAATACATGGACACATAGAAGGGAACAAGAGACACTTGAGGGCCTACTTGAAGGTAGACCTTCTTCTTGAGGGTAGAGGATGAGAAGTCGAAGAGACTTGCTCTTCCTTGTGTGCTATTGACAGGTAGATGTCAAAGCAAAGGGGGTGATTAAACCAAAAGGTATTAATATGGAAATGGTTCCAGGTTCCCCCCATCTTCTAATACACAGATCTTCTGTACCGTTTATCTCCCTCCCCAGCCCACTGAGCAGACAAACAGGTCCCCGGACATATCTGATGCTGAAGTTTTAGAACGACATCAAAAGAAGGGGTGGGAGAGATGGCAGGAAAAAGAGAAGGAATAGGAGGATTTACTGAAAAAAGGCCCAAACAGTATATATTATAATAATCTTGGAAATGAAGGGAGAGAATCTGAATGGGCCAAGGGTAGACAGTGGGGCTGGGCATGGGGGGAAAGCCAAGAAAAGGTTGTAGCACCATGTAAATCACAAAGACCAGGGCAGGAAAGAAGACATGAGAAGTGTTACTAAAAATAATAAACTGAATTTACTTTTATGTGTATTTTTTTCAGAAGAAAGAAGTATACTGTTTTAAGTTATTTTAATTTTAAAAGAGGTTTTTCAAAATGTTTGAAAATTTTTTTAAATGTTCAGTTTTAACATTTATTATTGCTTTCCCCCATTGAATGGAATTCCATGCAGAAACTAGGTTGCATCACTCAAGGGTTTATGAGGGTTGCACACATACTAAAATGTCCTCCTCTCATAGAAAAAGAAACCAAGATTAAGAACAGTTGTCCCCTTACCCAAGATCCTGTGACCTTGGGGTCAAGCTTCAAACTCAGCCAGGGTTATTACCAATCCCGTATCCTTGAGCACTCTACTACTCTGCTTCTAAAAAGAAAAGATTTAATTTCACATTAGCTTAATGACCTAGAAAGCTCTCATTTCCCATCTCAGGGCTGTAAGTTCTCTTTAATCGTTCCCACGATTTTGATACAAACAATCACTTCTGCAGGCAGATACTTAGATTGTTGATAAACAATTGCTTATCTAGAGAGAAAAGTTCTCCCTGAATCCATCTGTTTAGTTCATCTGCATCCAGGCTCGCTGCAGCAAAAGCTAAACAGGGAGGCGACATCTGATTGCCTCGCTTGTAGAGTAGATAGTCGATAAATGCTATTGACGAGGGTGCTCACAAATGCACAGGCCCACGAACCTCCATCAGGCAAGGCGACCTAAAATTCTCGCAGGAATTCCTTGATCCTAAGTTTGTCTTCCCATTATGTCACACTGGCTGTATCACAGAGAGCTAAAGTCCCCTGGTGTATGTTTGTCACGGAACCTTTCTTCCCCGGTTCTTTATGAGGGTTCTGTCCTACTCGAGTTGAGGAGAAAAATAACCCATTTATATTCTCTGCACTGCTCTTTGGGTTTTATTCCAATTGCCATTGTGACAGGGCTGCTCGAAAGAGGAATACCAATGCAAGCAAGGAGTTAAGTGCAACGCGGTGGCTGCAAATGCAGCAAGCTGGTCAGATGACTCAGAAGAAAGAGAAAGCACAATCCTGATTCCAGATGTACACAGATATGGACATAGGTGTATATTCTATATAGATACAGATATATACACACACATACACACATCGATTTCTTTTAATCTATTATCTTTTATCTATGTATCTGTCCATTTATCCATCTATCATCAACCACTGATTGAGCTTTGATTGGTAAAGGAGTGTGTGGTTGGAAGACTGAAAACTTTAGGAGTCAGAGTCACCAAATTTGGGTCCTGGCAGCATCTCTACGTAAGTGACTTTGGAAAATGAGCCTCCGGCTTCTCACCTGAGTCAGACGTCAGGATAACAGTGCCTACTTATGAAGGTTTGCTGTGAGGTTCCCCGGAGTTCATGCACGTGCTGTGTAGCCCACAGCCTGAGTCACAGCAGGTGCACTGTCAGTGACAGATGTGATGACGTTGCAGAGCTATAACGACTGTGATGAGGAAGGATAGATCTGTTAGCTGAAAGTAAATCAGACAGCTTTTAATAACTTTTTTGTCAAGACCCCTAATGTTCAGCTTCCTCCAGGAGAAATAGAATTTGGAGTTAGATGAGACTTGTATTCAAATCCCAGCTTTGCCATTTATTAGAGATGCATGTGTGTGTACGATGGAGAGATATACAGATAAAGATATAGATTGAAAAACAGAGACGGCAGGTTCATGTCCCTTCAACAATCAGAGATTCAGCACCCTTATCTGTAAAAGAGGATTATAACAGCACCTACCTCACAGAGATATTATGAAGAAAGCATTACATCGCTAAGCAGTCTAGCATATTATTTGTCACATGGCAAGCACACAATATATTGCTGTTCTTGAATAATCCCTTCTATTATTAGCCATCTAGATGGGCTGTGCCCACATGATCCATTCACACCCATGGAACGGCAGCATGTTTAGAATGCGGTTATCAGGAACTGCTTGTTAATTCCCTACACAGAATTTAAATCTTCCACACTGCCTCATCTGCTGCTCCATGCTAATTATGTACTTATCTTGTTTGAATATCTGTTGCAAATATACAAAGCCACTGTTGTCCTTCTGGCTCCTGGCTGTACACAGTCACGAATGGAAGTTTACCAAAAACAAAACAAAACAAGAAACACCTTGGCATGGAAAGGAAAGCAAATCAGCAGCATCCTATCATATCCTGTTCTCCTGGCCAACGGGGGCTTTGGAAATTCCTTCAGGTCAACTTCCCCACTCAGTTACGGAACTGAACACAGATCTCCACACTTAGCTTTCAGTGATTCTCATTGCAAAACTACACTTTAAGAACAATTTGGAAGATGATGCTTTTTTTCTTTTTTTTTTTTTTTTGATTGAATTTTCTGCACATGATAATTATCTTTATTATAAGGTCTGTGCAGGTTCCAATTTTAGATCCTCCAAATAGATTCTTCTTCCCAACACCTTGGCTCCTCACTGGACAGTCCATTTTACCTCTTCTACATTGCAGTTTTGGAGGGGGGTATACTAAGAGAAGAAGGGCTCTCTGCCTTTTCTATCAAGTGATGGGATGAATGCAGGGAGGTACTACAGAGGACAGGCACAGAGAAAATGTTCTCTTTCCCATGTGGAGGGCTGGACTGTCATAGGGGAAGTTGGAGAAAGACATGAAGATGCTTAAAAATGCTCAGGGCCATGAACCTCCATCAAGCAAGGTGATCTAAAATTCTCGCTGAAATTCCTTTACCCTAAGTCTCTCTTTCCATTATGTCATGCACGCTGGCATTATAGGATTGGCTGGATCAGAAATAATGAGTTGGGAACCAGGAAATGGAATTTAGGAGAAAGCACACAGCCGCCCTGTAAGTAAAGTCACAGAATCCTGCGCAAAGAAGGAAACTTAAAGGGTACTCAGACTGGGCATAAATCTCTGGCAACGAGAGGCTGGGCTTTGAAAAGTCTCGAAGTGAGGTGACTCCGGCTATGTCATTAGAGACAGCAAGAAGGGGAAGCATCAGTCTGGGTCCAATATTCTCATTCATTGAATTCGTCATTTTGTTGTTCATTAAATTCACATGTACTGATGTGTCAAACTATGTGCTGGGAGCAGAGTTTTAGCTTGCACTGCTATTCTCTCTCTCTCCCTCTCTTTTTGCAAAGGGTAGGGGGAGGCTTTAGCAAAGCAGTATATATTTTTTTCCTACTTTAAGTGCCCCAAACCCAATATAATAAATATCTAACTTTTGGTTCTTAAGCTGCTGTAATGAAAAGAAAACAAGGGGACTTTGGAGACCTACAGAACTTAGTTCAATTCCTGCCCCCTCCACACACTGGCTGTGTGACTTTGGGCAGGTGACTTAACCCCTCTGAACTTCCTGTAACAGGAGAATAGTAATAGTACCTCTATCACAAGCAGGGCTTCCCCCCAGTTTCATACCAAGGGTGCTGTGCAGATCCTAGCCCACGTGACTCTCAGTCTCTGGGGCTTGTGTTGCGAGTTAGGTTTGTTAATATTTATCAGCACTTAGAACAGCACCTGCCACCGAGTAAATGCCAAGTAAGTGCCTACTATGATTACTGTAGGGTTGTTGTGAGGAGTGAATGTGGTCGTTAAGGTTAACAGCTGAGCACGACGGCTATATCGCGACAAGCTCTCATTAAGTGATACTGCTGTTCGCAAATTTCACCGCTTCCATTGTGAGTGAAAGCAACCCACCTCACGCTCCCACCCAATATCAAATGCCGTAAGGACATCAAATTGGGTGTGAAAAAGCAAAATCAGGTATCGTTCAATGATCTACCCTAATGGAAGTGTTCAGAGACAAGGATAATCAACCAGGTTGGATAATCCAAAAACCACTTTCCCTTGGCCAAACAACGCACTGTCAGTTCACGTGGAAATACACTATGTCTGCCATTTGGAGGATTAATTTCCAACAAAATAATGAACCCACACAAGACGGGCCCGATTCAAGCTGGGAAGTGCCCTGGTTCTCTGGTCTGTTTCCTGTCTGCAACATACTCCATGCTGAGAAGAGCCAGCAGGCTTCCCCGACTGGTGCAGAGAACCAATCTAAACAGGGTTGACCCCTCTCAAATCTTCCCAGAGCATAAAAGAGGCCTGAGTTTCAAAGGCTTCTCCTGCATGAAAATTAACTAGGGCTCCTGGTTGACATGCCACAGATGAGGAGCTCAGGGGACATCTGCCTATAGAAAATACATTGCCGAGCCATGGACTGGCTGTGCTCTGCCCAAGGTCCACGGCATTGCTCATTGTCTCGGACATAAAGATAATCTAGAATCCCACCTCCCCATCACAAACATTGCCATGTCAAGAGGAGTGACTTTCCTAGTCGTGAAGTAGTTCACTTGACGTTCTAATAACATGGGCTTGCAAAATTAAACCCTGTAATGAGCAGGAGAGTGCGTATTTCATCCATTAAACACATACTGAGCACCTACCCTGAGTCTGACACTGGACTAGGAACAGAATGTATAAAGAAGGAGGGAAATAAAGATGATCCCTGCTCTTAGAGCCTGTTGAAAGCAAGCAGATAAGCAAAGGCAGATGAAGATGGGGAGGTCAACAGGGAGGAGAGAACACAGAGCTGGACCACCAGGCCTTGTCTGCCACGGGCAGGTCTCAACCTGGACTAAGTGAACATCACGCCCCGCTCAGTCAACTGTAAGAGCCTCCTTTTGGCCTTTCTACTGCAACTACAAGCCATTTCCTGCTCCACAGCCAGAGTAATCTTAAAATGTGAAACTGATCAGGATGCTCTTCAACCTTCCCATTGGCTTCCCAACATTCTAAGACGAAAACCACGCCCTTACTTGGCATGGGAGGACCTAGCTAGATCTCACTTTTGCCTGCATGCCTGCCATCCACAGGGGGCACTCCCCTGCCCAATCACTACTCTTCAGTTACACTGGCTCCTTTTGGGTCCTCTAAAATACCAATCTCTTTTTTTCTTGCTCTCAAAACCTATGCACCTTCTGTTTCCTTCCATTGGTGGGTTTGTCCCATAACTGGTCACGCATTTGGTCTTTGCCCAAAGGCTACCTCCTCATGGAAGATTTTCTTAATGATCTTGATAGGTTGCCTGGGGGAGGGTGGAAATTAATCCCAACTGAGTGCCTTTCACAGCATTTTCTAAATGTATAATGATCAATTTATGTTTGCTGCCTTATTTTCATCTATGAACATAAGGCTCATGAAGGCAGACTGTGGATGCCTCATCCACCACCATTCCTTGAATCTTCTTCTTCTTCTTTTTTTTTTTTAACTAAAGAGGTTGAACTTAAGGTCAGCCTCTTCTGGTACACTGGCTCCTATGAGACAGCTTTTAAAAAGAGAGGCTGTTTTAATGACAGTTTCTGAACAGTGTCAGTGCCTTGTACAAGGAAAGCCCCCAGAAAACGTAAGTAATAACAGCAAATGTTCTCTGAGTGCTCCCTGTGTGCCAGGTGCTCTTGTAAACTCTTTTCATGTGTTGATGCATTTAATCTTCACAGCTAATGCACGTGGCTATGGATGCAAAGACAGACACAAAGCGGTTAAATAACATGCACATGAGTTCTTTGACTCACACACGGCAGAGGCTGAGTTTGAATCTTGGCAGCCCACTTACAAAATCCATACTCTTAACCTCCATACTAAATCACCTCTCCATCCCATGCCTCCTTTTAAAATTAAAATACCTCCACCCAAAGTTTATTAAACTGTGATAAAGACCCTAGTTGGTAAAACCCTCCCCAATTTGCATCCCTGAGGGACAGTCTCCTTTCTCTCCCGACCTCATCCACCATGACAATAAGCATCTTGCTCTGTCATTTCAGAATATAGTCTACCCACATTGCTCTTAGTAGCTGTGACTATATAAAGCTTATTTACACCCATGTCCCGTGGCTGAAAGAGAACGTTAAGCAGCCGACAACCCTGTCCAAAGAGTATATACATCATCGGGAAACAGGCTGTGAAATAGACTGTGTTGATTTAACTAGAAATGCCCATTATCCAAAAGAAAAATAAACCCAAGGCCACCTCTGCTTTTTCCCTCTCCTGCCTTCCACTTCCCCTACCACCCCTCACCCTCTATCCCACTCTAATTCTGGGTCTCCAATCTTAAACACATTAAAAACATAACCTATTCTATTTCTTTTCTTTTCTTTTTTGTTTAACTAAACAGGCTCAACTTAAGGTCAGCCTCTTCTGGTACACTGGCTCCTATTACGGAGGGAATAAAAGGGAGACGGCTTTTAAAAAGAGAGGCTGCTTTTAATGACAAGTTTCTGAACAGTGGCCTTTTGTACTTGAAGGGATTGATGATAAAGCTCACTGTCAACTGACAGTAACATCAATGTCAGAACACAAAGGGATGGATGTCCCTCTATATAGGATCATCCCAGGGCCATTAACCAGTGCTGGTAGGTGCTGCCATCTTGGAGGGTGACTGGGGCTTATGACAACATGGCTACTGCTTTCCTATGACTAGAGCCAGAGAAAAGGCAGAGCTAAGAAAGTTCTCTCTCTCTCTCTCTCTCTCTCTCTCTCACACACACACACACACACACACACACACACTCTCTCTCTCTCTCTCTCTCCCCCCATCCCTCTCTCTCCCTCTCCCTTTTTCCCTCTCCCTCTCCCTCTCTTCCTCCCTCCCTCCTCCCTTCCTCTCTCTCTCTCCCTCCCTTCCTCTCTCTCTCCCTCTCTCCCTCCCTCCCCGCTTCCTCTCTCTCTCTCCCTCCCCTTCCCTCTCTTTACTTCCTCTCCCCCTTCCCCTCCTCTTCCCCCTCCCCCTCCCCCTTTCCCTCTTCCTCTCTCTCTCATCTGTAGAGTAATTCAACATTGCCTGGTAGAGAAGGACTGGGATCTAAGTTTGAATCCTGGCTTTGACTTTGGTCAAGTATCTTTGCTTCTCTGTGCTCCACTGTTTGTATCTGTGATACAGACATAAGAACTACGACTCCTGTAGGCTTGTTGTGCAGGTACAATAAGGTAATTCTTGCACAAAGCTTAGCACCATGGACAGGACAGACTAAGCATGCAACACGCACGTTGACTGTTATTACCACTATCTCAACGACCACAGAACTGTTCAGATGATATCATGTTTTCTCAAGCAGGAGCTAACTGCCTCTCCCTAATTCTTCTGAGAAAAAGACAGAATGTTTGGCACTTCAACCATTTTATAGGTGATGTTATGGGCTCCAAATCACACATGACACCAGCTGGTGTAGTCTGAACAAGAGAAGTGACCGCGTGATTCCAGACCTAGGCTTGGTCCACTGTTCTGTGTTGCCCCTTAATCCACTGAAGACTGGGTAGCTATTACACATCCAGGAAGATCCCGGGAGACAAGGGGCTGAAGGTGAGTCTCTGATGTTTCCAACACAGTGGCAATTTCAGATATGCATTTTATTGTCAGAGTGACTGTATCACTTCTTATCCAAACCTTGATATGATTGAGAGTGACCAGTGCTACAGTGGTACAGTAGACAGGACTCTAAGAAATGAGATACAGACTCGTTTCTTATTTATATCAACGAATGGATAAAATAGCCAGTTAACATCAAATGGCAGTAACCCTAAATTTAAGTCGACTAAATCCCCCGATCAAAAGATACAGCCAAAACCTAACGGTATGCTGCATCCAGTCCCATTTCACATCCAAAGATACACAAAGACTCAAAACAAAGGGATGGAGAAAGACTTACCAACCAAATGGAGAGCAAAAATAAATAAATAAATAAAAAGCAGGCATTCTCGCCTCTGATAAAATAGATTTCAAAGCAACAAAGATATAGTGGTAAAAGGATCAATGCAACAATAAGAGCTAACGATCCTAACACCCAGATACATAAGACCCACAGAGAGATTCAGACTCAACGAGACAGAAAATTGATGAGGACAACCAGGACTTGAACTCAGATCCGGAACAAGTAAACTCAATAAATATTTATAGAGCTCTCCATTTTAAATACACAAAATATACATTCTCCACTTTAAATACACAAAATATTGATTGGCCATTATTAATACCCATTTTTAGAATAGAATAAAGCAACATTCCTGTTCTCTCCCTCTTTTTATTCCTCTTTCTTCCTCTCTTTCGCTCCTTTTTTTCTCTTTCTTTTCTTCTTTCCTTTCTAAAAAAAAAAGAAAGAAAGAAACAAGATACGGACTATGGCAGCGCCAGCCTGGACAAACGCTCCCTGTTTGTCGTCCACATAGTTATACTAATATAAGTTCTGACTCTTGCTTCCATGGCTGACTATGACATCTGACATTTTACATCCCACCACATTCTCTCATACCTTCTCTTCTGACGGAATCACCCCTTTTTCTTTTGGCCAATTACTTTTCCAACCCGTGGTGTTACCACACAGCTGCCGATCATAGGAACACTCTTCTTCCCAGACTCGAAGATTGGGTGATGGAAGAGCTCAAAGCCAAGCCGGCTGGAGTCCTTCCCGGGAGTGTGTATGCGTGAGCTGTCAAGGGGTTCTGTTACTTGCAATCCCTTGCTTTGCGGGGAAGGGGAGACCACGATGCTTAAAAGATGAAATGTTGCAGTTGCCTGCTCACTCTTCCTTGGTTACTTGGAAGAGGCTTGTCTTCTGCAGGAGTAACTGACAGCCTACCCAGAGCTGGAAACAAGTAGAGATGAGAGGTGAATGCCAAGGGAGAATGTCCCAGCAACTCCAAGCCATCCGTTCCAGTCACAAAGCTTGAGGCACAGCCTTAGACACACTCCTTCCAGCAGTCACGCATTCTATTCTGTGGGCCGCCGTAACCAGTGTCCTAGCTCCATGATTCGATACATGCTATGGTCATTTGGGTTTTGTTGTTCTATAAAACCACTGTAGACTGGGTTTCTGTTACTTGCAACCATAATAATTCTGATTATCCAGATACATAGGACCTCTAAGGAAGCTAGGACATTAAAGGGAAAGAGGAGTTAGAAATAAGGGAGGGCAAAGTAAGCTGCATATTTTCAGTGAGATCGTTTGAGTGGGCTTTAGAGGGCTTAAAATTATGAATAAGGACATGAGAATGAGATACTCTGTGTCTCCACCAAACGAAAAGGAGATCCTGATGGAGGCAGGGAATGACCAAGGAAAGGTGTTATCATGTAGTGAATTTGACTTCATATATAACTTGGTTCAAATTCTTGTTTCACTGCTGAGTAGCTGTAGGTGTTATCGTCAGGTCTCTTTAGTTCTCTGAGTTTTCTGTCCTCCTTCATGAACATAGAATTCTAATACCTCTCAGAGTAGTTAAGAGAATTATCAGGAACGCACACAAAGCCCCTCCTACCACCCCTGGCACACAGGAGGATATTGGTATTATTATTATCGTATGAAGGGCAATAAAGAGACACACTCAACAGTAGAACCTCTAGATGGTGCACTGCAGACCGTGGTATTCCTAGAGGCAGAGGGCATGCTGTCTCATCATTGGTCTGCTGTGGCCTGGCCCAGGGTCTGCACTCTACAAAGTGCTTAATAAAAGTCAACGAATAGATAAACGAAAAATGGAATCATTGATGCGGATACATAGCCTAGAGGGAATCTTAAATAACCATAAAAAGCCATTATCGATATCCTCAAGGAAAACGTAGCTGGCAAGGTATTCAGTGTCAGATTTCATTAAAGAGAGTGAAAACCTGCAAGAAAGTACAAATGAGAAAAAAAAGAAAAGGAAAGCAATCATTTCTGCTTATATTCATGAACTCACATGACCTGCTTACAAAGAAATAGAGGGTAAAAAGTGCATTATTCATTCAATCACGCATTTATTTGTGGGTTCATCCACATTCACCCACCAGCTTCCACTATGATTCAGCAACGTTCTACATCCCAGGGAAGGTAGAGCTGCTGCCAAGAAGCCATCAAGCAGGAGGACGAGGAAGAATATCGATATGAGCTGGAACTCGGATCAGATATCATAAATATCATATTGTCAGAGGGACTAAGGAGTCCAGAAGTGAAAACAAAACAAAACTGGGTATTCGGTGTGCCAGCGGGGACCAGAAGGTGCCAAAACAGACCAGGAGGAGAGAGAAATCTCTGAAGGAGAAAACAGCACACCAAAAGCATGAACAAATGTATGAAGATACAGACACACATGCCACGTTTGGAAAGCCAGCCGTAAAACCCGCTAGATGTTGCCTTGAAGACCATGGTATCCCCAGAGGCAGAGGGCATGCTGTCTTGCGCTAGGGTTGACTCTCTGATCTCTCTGGAACAGAGCCTGCAGGTGAGTGAGACACTGAGGTTTGAAGGCTGGGTTGAGCAGATGTTCGAAGGCCTTGACTGCCCAATGAAACACATTAAATTCATTCCATAGGAAATGGCAGGCCACTAACATGTTTTCATGGAAGGAGGGATAGAACTAATCTGCATTTTGGGTTGACAGGACCCGATGCAGTGGCTCATGCTTATAATCCCAGCACTTCGGGAGGCCGAGGTGGGTAGATCATGAGGTTAGGAGTTCAAGATCAGCTTGGCTAGCATAGTGAAACCCTGTTTCTACTAAAAATACAAAAAGTTAGCTAGGCATGGTGGCACGTGCCTGTGGTTCTAGCTACCCAGGAGGCTGAGGCAGGAGAAGTCTTTGAACCCAGCAGGTGGAGGTGAGCCGAGATCATGTCACTCCGCACTCCAGACTGGGCGACAGAGAGAGACTACACCTCAAAAAAAAAAAAAAAACAATGACAGTGAGTAAGAGGGTAGATGAGAAGGGATAATGGAGTGATAGACTGTATTTATTTTATATTAAAAAGCCTAAGTGTCTCCAGGGAATTTAGTAAAGATGACAAGATATATGGAAGCACAACTTACTAAATGAGAGAAAACTGTGCTGCTCAGGCCTCAGAGAGACAACACGCAAGGAAACCCAACTCAAACCTTATTCAGTGGGTGGAAAGAGAAGGAGTCTGCTGGTTCAGGTAACTAAACATCAAAGAGTACATTAACAGATCCTACATGGGTGTCAATACAATCGCCTCTGGACCTGTTCTCCCTTCATCTCAGATACACTCTCCTCTGTACGGTCGCACATGCGGCAGGATCTCCCATCACTGGGGCCACGACTACTCTAAGCCTCCACCATCACAACTCCTACCAACCAAACCAAGGTACTATGTCCCCCAGCAATTTCCAAATGGAGTGGTACCAGCCTGACTGAACCAGGTCCTCATCCCTAAGCCACGCACTGAGGTCAGAGGTTGGGATACAATCAGCCAAGTCTGGGTTACATGCCACATGGGAATCTGAGACGGGTCCACCTCACCCGAGTCTAGAGGGACCATGACTAGAGGACTTGATACATTGCTTCTTGCTGAAGGAGGACTGACCATCGCGCAGGTTAACACAGAAGATGACTCCCTCAGGAGCACAGAGGGAAGGAGGTTGGAACTGGAAAGCGGGTCTCATCATAGACTATAAGCTTAAACAGCAGCGCCGTGACTGTAAGTGCACTTACAACAGGCATTATTGGAAGAACCTTCGAATATGCTCCAGAAGTAGCTGTAGTTGAAAGAATAAAAATACTCTTATTTCTCCCAATTCAACTAAAATTCCTTGAAAGTACAAAGAACAAAATCTCTTCAAAGATGTGAAGATGTAGAGTGGAAATGAAAGAACAGGCAAAGCACTTCTAACTCAATATTTTCAAATGAAAAAGCTTTCTCCTGGGGAAAATTATATATATATATATTTATGTGTGTGTGTGTGTGTATATATACATATATGTATGTATATACGTATGCGTGTGTATATATACACATATATGTGTGTATATATACATATATGTATGTATATGTGTGTATATACTTATATGTGTATATATATACATATATGTATATATACTTGTGTGTATATATACATATATGTATGTGTATATATACACATATATGTATGTAGATGTGTGTATACATATACTTATGTGTATATATGTGTGTATATATGTGTATGTATACATACATGTGTGTATGTATACATACATGTGTGTATGTGTGTATATATACGTGTATGTGTGTATACATGTGTGCACATATACATATGTGTGTATATATGTGTGCATATATACATATGTGTATATATACATGTGTTATATATGTGTATATATACGTATATGTGTAAATATATACATATATGTGTGTATGTGTGTATATACATATATGTATATGTGTGTATATACATGTGTGTGTATATACATACATGTATATATGTATGTGTGTCTGTATATATACACACACATAAACACATACACACACATATATACACACACATATACATATAAATATCAATTTATCCAAGTGCAGCTACTAATAAGAATATCATGAGTCTTACATGAGTGAGAATATTCACCTTCACTTTCTGTTAATGCTGATAGTATCTCTTATAATTCAGACACTCCTTTTGATTACAGTAATGTACCTGGCTTTTTATCTAGAGAGAAAACAAAACAAGGAAATTGATTTCTTCAATATTTCCAAATATACACATCTTTTGTAGTGTATACACATATATCACAACTCTGATAAAGTTTTAACACTGGTTAAAAACTCAACCTTCAGTGTAGTGATTAAAGGCATAGGGTCAGAATTAAAAGGATACCGGGGTTTAAAAGAAAAGTTATGTGCTTATTAATTATCTGGGTGCCTTCTGGCAAACTATTTAACCTGTCTCTTTCCTAGTATCATAGGCTATAAAAAGATGCAATCCTTATATCACTTGAGAGTTAAATACTTAAATGAGAATATGTAATACTTAATATGAGAATTATACTTAAATGAGAATTCAATAAAAGAATCCATATTAAAATATAAAATGTGTGTATTTTCAATAAATTATCATCTCCCAAACTGAACATAAATGCCTAACAAGCAGATAATTGCATAAATGACGAACTCATACAATAAAGTATTATTCTAACCAGGCCATATGCTGTAGCTCATACCTGTACTCCCAGCAATTTCGGAGGCTTAAGTGGGAGGATCGCTTTTGGCCAGGAGTTTGCGATCAGCCTGGGCAACATAGCGAGATCCTGTCTCCACAAAAAGTAAAAACAAAAATTGAAAAACAAACAAACAAAAAACCTTAAGCAGAATGCAATAGACCACAGGCCTCTATAGGCTGATAGGGAAAGATCACGATAGATATTTGATTAAATAGCAAAAGCAGTGGGCTTGGGTACGATCCTGTTTAAATAAACAATATATATTTATATAGAGAGAAAATGTACTTCCCAGGCTTATAGTATTGATAACTATATATGCATACAACATGTACATGTAATAAACACACAAAGATTCACCTATAAGGACTCATAGATGAATGGAAACTTTATGTAAGGATACATTAAAAACCACCTTTAGGAGGTGCATTAACTGCCTGGAATTAGACCTCAAATTGTATTCTATGTTTGAACCGCTTTTTTTTTTAACTACTTGCAAAATATTGTGTAATGCTTTTTGTTTTACAACATGGACTCTCACTGACCTTTCCCAATCTACCTGCTGTTTATCCTATCTGTGAAAACCCTAAGCAGAATTTCCATTCCTAACAGCGTCCACGTGTGAGCGGACTGTTGGGCTTTGAAAGATCACCACGTGTACATGCATGGGCACTTTGCTGAGAAGGATGCTAGCTGATTAAGAGAGTTTGTGAAAAAGTACCCACTGTGATTGAAACATTCATTTAATACATTTTAAGTGCCTGAAATGCTCAGCTTCCTTGATTGGTGTTGATTGTTTGCATTTGATTTATTTCCTCTGTATCAGTGTTCATTAAATTACTTAACGTAATGGCCACCCTGTAGTTGCAACTCTGTTTAACACCACGTCTCTGGGAGCATTCTAATTCACAGGCTGTTTGCTTCGGGAGCTAGGGATGTAGATTTTACCGTCTAACCGCATATTGCTCATAGAAATTACTTACGAGGAAGATTATCTTTCAAAAGAATCCACAGCAGTCATGTCTTGATTTTTTTTTAAAGCTATTTATAGCTTTCAGACTTGGCAGCCGTCTTACTATTCTTGACAATTTATTAAGTACCATGAGCACGTTCGAAATGTGATGTTCAGTGCTCACAACAGTATGTTTCATTTTCCACATTTTAAATGTTTACTACCCATGAGGACAGCAAGACTTGTGCCAGCAACATTCTAGCCATCCATAGGCCAGATCCACTTTTTTGTTTGTTTGTTTAAATAAGCATGGCTTCACTGGACATTCCAGTAGTGCCCAGTCTGAACGGGAACTTGCATATCTTGCTTATTTATTTTTATCTGTTCAGGGAGTTGGGGTGCTGGGATTTCTCTTCCTTAATTATTCATATCCAAAGACTGTTGAGATTGGGTTTTATTTCCAAGAGGGGCGAGTGGAATAGTTGTGAAAGATGTTTTCTGCATATTTACATCAATACACCTTATTGGGAACGGGAAGTATTGATCGGAGAAGGCGGTCGGAAGGAGTATCTGTGGTCCCGGACGGGGCAAGGACGTCAGGGTGAGTAGGTAGAAACAGACGTGATGTCACAGAGTACAGTCAACAGGGAGAGTTCACCGGGAACTCCATGGTGAGAAACTAAATTAAAAAAGGGAAAACTGCATAATGTCTGCACATTTCTCACTGAAAATCTCAGGAGGGTCAAGAAAGAGCTGGAGACTGACAGACTGGAAAAGAAAAACCTAAATAAGGCTGAGTCGTGAGTACCTGAGTCCTTGATGTTTTGGAAATGCGAGCCCCTTCCCTACAGCAATGGCATGTTTTTAATAAAAATAAATAAATTAATTAATAAAAATTAAAGTGTAACAAATGAAGTCAACAGTAATTGTGGGCAGCTGCAGGTGGTCAAGGACGGTTTATGCTGGGAAAAGACCTGCGCTGAAGCTTCAGCAGGGGTTTGTACTTGCAGACAAGGTACCAGATGATGAAGAGTCTGAAAATTGTGCCGAAGAGTGAGTTTGAGCCTTCAGGCTTGAGTGAGAGCCCGGGGTAGGATCAAGCAAGGAGAGGAGGAAGATTGACTCCCTCGCCATGCATCAATTATTGATCTGGAGCGTAGATGGCTCTTGCCACCCCCACTACACATCACCCAGAGGTGAGAGCCAATAGTCATTTTAAGATAAGCTGAAGAACTACCTCAATAGCCTCAGAGACAATTAGTCCCCATATAGGACACCTTGTGAGGCCGTTCTTGCACTGCTATAAAGAAATACCTGAGACTGGGGAATCTAGGAAGAAAAGAGTTTAGTTAACTCAAGGTTCTGCAGGCTACATAGGAGGCATGGCACTGTCATCTGTTGGGCTTCTGGGGAGGCCTCAAGGAACTTTCACTCACGGCGGAACATGAAACGGTTGATGGCATCTCACAGGGCAGGGATGGAGCAAGGGGGGAGGGTGGTGCTTTACATGACCACATCTCATGAGAACTCACTCACTGTTGTGAAGACAGAAGCAAGCCCGGGAGACCTGCTGCCACCACTGAAACACCTCCCAGCGGGCCCCACCCCCAGCACTGGGGATCACAATTCAACACGAGATTTAGGAGGGGTCAACTGTCCAAACTATATCAGACACTCACAGACCTATTTTTATAAGTCAATGAAGTTTGTTGTATCAATTCACAAAAAGAAACTTTTAAAAAGTCAGGAGGAGAAGAGTAAGTTATCTTTTATTTTTTTTTTTTTTTTGAGACGGAGTTTTGCTGTTGTTACCCGGGCTGGAGTGCAATGGCACGATCTCGGCTCACCGCAACCTCCACCTTCTGGGTTCAAGCAATTCTCCTGCCTCAGCCTCCCAAGTAGCTAGGACTATAGGCGCGCACCACCATGCCCAGCTAATTTTTGTATTTTTAGTAGAGACGGGGTTTCACCTTGTTGACCAGAATGGTCTCGATCTCTTGACCTCGTGACCCACTCACCTCGGTCTCCCAAAGTGCTGGGATTATAGGCGTGAACCACCGCGCCGGGCCAGAGTAAGTTATTCTTAACAGTAAGTTATTCATTAACATTTCTGCCATGAGACAGGCATTCATGAGAAATCTTTCATTCATATGAACAAATGTTTACTGAGCACACACTCTCTCCTGGACACTGTGGTCCCCTTCGGACATAGTGCCACCCACAGATTACCCTGACACAGAGCATATCTCCAGTCTATGAGGGGAGATTAAAGATAAGATGAATGTCAAAACACAAGATGACCATCGTTCAGTGACCTAGAAGGGTATGCATTCATTCATTGATACCGTTAATTTATTTATTCCCATCAATGCACAAGTGACATGACGGCGGAGAGTGTGTACTGTCATAAAGCTGTGGGCGGGTGTGGGGTGGGCTTTAGGGTAAGCTTTATATTAGAGGATCGCACCTTTGATTTTATGTTAAAATCATTTAATTCAGGAGCTTTTCAAAAATAAGTTAATGGGTACAAAAAAAAAAAACAGAAAGAAAAAATAAGACCTACTACTTGATAGCACAACAGGTGATTATAGTTAAAAATAAGTTAATTGCACATTTTAAAATAACCAAAAGAATATAATTGGATTGTTTATAAAAGAAAGAATAAATGCCTGAGGGGATGGAGGTCCCATTCTCCATGATAAAATTATCTCACATTGCACGTCTGTATCAAAACACCTCAAGTACCCCGTGAATATGTACACCTGCTATGGACCCACAACAATTAAAGCTCTAAAAAAATAAAAATAAAAAAATCCATCAGATGGCCGGGCGCGGTGGCTCATGCCTGTAATCCCAGCACTTTGGGAGGCCGAGGCAGGTGGATCACGAGGTCAAGAGATCCAGACCATCCTGGTCAACACGGTGAAACCCCGTCTCTACTAAAAATACAAAAAATTAGCTGTGCATGGTGGCGTGTGCCTGTAATCCCAGCTACTCGGGAGGCTGAGGCAGGAGAGTTGCCTGAACCCAAGAGGCGGAGGTTGCAGTGAGCCGAGATCGCGCCATTGCACTCCAGCCTGGGTGACGGGAGCGACACTCCGTCTCAAAAAAAAAAAAAAAAAAATCTATCAGAAAACTACAAGAGGAAGACACTGCAAAAAATAAAACCGGAGAATAAGAAAAGAGCAGAAAGCTGCTGGGATTCTAACATTTTTGGTGTGGAGTGGGGCCCAGTTTTGATAGTTCTTCATGCATTCCCTACTGATTCTAATTTGAAACCAGGGTTGAGAACCATTAATATATACTTAACGACACTTCATCTGGGTCATGAAAGCTATGGATAGGGTTTAGACATATGGAAAAAACACAACAAAGCACCATAAAATCTGTTATTTTGTCTTCTGGCAATTTCCAGGAGGCATCCTATGAGGTAGGTCACCATTTAAATTCTCCAGCGTCAGGAGTAAAGAGAATTAACAGGTATTAAGATGTGCTGCTGGGTGCCTGTAACGTGACAGAGGTTCCTGGATGAAAGGCAAACCTGAAGAGGGAGTTTCAAAGGACAAATTTAGTTTCTAAGAAAGTTAAAAACCTTCATTATAAGATGACTCGCCATAATGTAATTTCGCTGTGAAGGCAGACCTAATCCCACCGTAATCATCAATGTAATAACAATATTTTCTTTTTTTTTTTGAGATGGAGTTTCGCTCTCGTTTATCCAGAGTGGAGTGCAGTGGTGCGATCTCGGCTCACCACAACCTCCGCCTCCTCGATTCAGGCAATTCTCCTGCCTCAGCCTCCCGAGTAGCTGGGATTACAGGCACGCACCACCATGCCCAGCTAATTTTTTGTATTTTTAGTAGAGACGGGGTTTCATCATGTTGACCAGGATGGTCTCGATCTCTTGACCTCGTGATCCACCCGCCTCAGCCTCCCAAAGTGCTGGGATTACAGGTGTGAGCCACTGCACCCAGCTAATAACAATATTTTCATGCCATATAAGTGGCAGACACTTTGTAAACATTCCTAATTTCCAACAATCCTATAAGGTAGATATTTCTTTTTCTGGTTTAAAAGGTGATGAAGGGTGGGGCTCAATTACCAGTTACGTAACCTGAGGCATGTAGGTTTACCTCTCTGAGCCCCACTGCAATAGCCATACATCTTAGTAGGGTCAGACCTGGCGATATACGGATGAACCCTGCCCACACACTGCCTCTCAAACTTCTTCCTTGAGGAAAAGTAGGATTTACTTCCACCTTTTTTTTTTGAGACAGAGTCTTGCTCTGTCACCAGGTGCCAGGCTGGAGGGCAGTGGTGAGATCTCTGTTCACTGCAACCTCCGCCTCCCAGGTTCAAGCAATTCTCCTGCCTCAGCCTCCAGAGTAGCTGGGACTACAGGCACATGCCACCATGCCCAGCTAATTTTGGCATTTTTTAGCAGAGATGGGATTTCACCATGTTGGCCAGGATAGTTTTCATCTCTTAACCTCATGAGCCACCCACCTCGGCCTCCCAAAGTGCTGGGGTTACAGGCGTGAGCCACCGCGCCCAGGCTTACACCTAACATTGTAATTTCACAAATTTTACTTGCCAAAACAATATCCTTCTGCTTTAGCAAGATCACAAAGATGACATACTTAATGAAATTTATAGGAAGATTTGTTTACAATAAAAGCACCATTACCTGTAAGATTTTAGTGACTGCCATTACTCTGGTTCAGGCAGAATGAAAGCAAACCCAAAGACTTCCTTAGACACTCTGTTTTGTGGAGGAATTATCTGAATTACTCATTCTTTTGCATTTATAATGCTTGGGTTCCCTCAGTTTGTTTAGAGATGAAATAGAATATTGTGACCCACGATGGGGCCAAACAGACCTGGGTTTGTAATCTCCATGGTACAATGTACCACTGTGTGACCTTAGACATATTGCTTGACTACTCTGAGCCTTTATTTCCTCACTTATACTACAGGGTTAAAATATCCAACTGGTAAGGTTGCTGTTATGGATACATTTCTAAAATGCGTGAACATAATACACAAAGAGCATCTGGCAAAAAATACATCCTAGTAAGAACAGGTGTGGTGGCTCATGCATATAATCCCAGAGCTTTGGGAGGTTGAGGTGTATCACCTAGGTCAGGGGTTTGAGACCAGCCTGGACAACATGGTGAAACCCCACCTCCACAAAAAAAAAAAAAAGAAGAAGAAGAAAAAAAAAAAAAATAGCCAGGTATGATGACATATACCATTAATCCCATCTACTTGGGAGATGAGGCAGGAGAATCACTTGAACCCAGGAGGCGGAGTTGCAGTGTCATGACCTTCTAACTTGAGTGACAGAGGGAGACTCTGTCTCAAAATAACAAATAAACATCATACTAAAGATTAATATTTACTGGGCATTTCCTGTACTTCAGGCACTCTGCTAAGCTCTTGGAGCTCGTTCTCGTAGTTGATTTCCACGGATCTAGGAGTTGGTACTGTCAGTCCCGTTTCGCAAACGTGAGCAGGACAAAGCGAGGTGCAGTAATTTTCCCAAGGTCAAGGTGGCGGTGCCAGGATTTGAATTCAATTAGGGCTGACTCCAGAGCTTGCTCTTTTAACAGCAAAGGCATACTGAGCTCAGTAAAAGTCAGATGGTGTTCCTCTTTATTAGAAAAATAAATTATGTAATATGCTTTGTTTTTAAACAACAGAATAAACTATGCCTATGCAGAAAACCTGGTCCAGCAAATAGCCTCCCATTTTGTCAGTGTGATTTTTTTCTTACTGGATTTTTAAAATTACTTTTTATTTCCATAGGTTATAGGGGAACAGGCAGTGTTGGGTTACGTGAGTAAATTAGTTAATGGTGATCTGTGAGGTTTTGGTGCAACCCATCACCAGAGCAGTATACACTGCACCCAATTCGCACACTTCTATTTCTCACCCCCTCCCACTCTTTCCCCCTGAGTCCCCGAAGTCCACCGTGTCATTCTTATGCCTTTGCATCCTCATAGCTTAACTCCCACTTATGCATGAGAACATATCATGTTTGGTTTTCCATTCCTGAGTTACCCTACTTAGAATAATAGTCTCCAGGCTCAACCAGGTTACTGTGAATGCCATTAATTCATTCCTTTTTGTGGCTGATTAGTATTCCCTTACACACACACACACACACACACACACACACACACACCCCACAGCTTCTTTAGCTACTCAATTGATGGCATTCGGGCTGGTTGTATATTTTTGCAGTTGTGAATTGTGCCGCTATAAGCATGGGTGCACAAGTGTCTTTTTTGTATAGTGACTCCCTCTAGGTAGATATGCGGCATGGCACACAGACAGACAGACAGCTGGGGCTGGAAGACAGGGAGGGAATCCTACCTGCTTGGACTTTTTATGGTGCGGAATAGGTGGAAAGTAAGCACTGCACCCTGTCGGTCATTGTGTGTTGCAAAGGGTAGGTGGGTCCTTCTGAGATGTGAATGACCACATGGAAGAAGGATGAAAATGAAGCCAGGTGGACAGGTCAGCAGAGCCCTGCACTCTTAGAATGCAGGAAGAGTCAACAAGGATTTCAGGCTAATAACAGTCAAAAAGGAGAGGTGAGTTCTTAGCGAAGTCAGTAGGGAGCAATTATATCTCATACCTGGCAAACAGTTTACCAGTGTCCCTGCCAATCTTTAAAGCTCTCCCTTTTTACCTTTATCTTGAACTAATTATAGGCTCACAGGAATTAGCAAAGTAGTACAGAGTCCTCCTATGCACAATTTATCCAGCTTCTCCCAATGGAAACATTTTCCATACCTGTAACAAAATATCCAAACCAGGAAACTGATATTAGTGCAATCTACAGACCTTGTTCAGATTTCACTCTGTGTGAGTGTGAGTGAGTGTGTGTGTGTGTGTGTGTAGTTCATGTGTATGTCTAGATTCATGTAACATCAACCAAAATCAAGATGCAGAACTTCCTTACCAGGAGAAGTCCCCTCTGTTGGATTTATTTCCAACGTTGTTTTCCTTCAACAATGCCTGTTTTACAATGCCACCATTACTGAGTCACCCAGATGAAACCTGTGAGTTGTCATTCTCCAGATCATCTAGAGACGGAAACTGTCAACCCCACAAACCCAACCCATTTCTCGGGTTCTATTCCTGATGCCTTCATTCAGACTTCTGCCGTCTCTTAGCCATTCTCTCACAACCATTTCTGAACGCTGCTGGTTATGAGACATCACCACACTAAGTGACAGGGAGGATAAATGATAATGATCCAATAAAAATAGCCCTGACCTTCGTGGGACTTACAGTTTCGGAAGGAAGATAATAAAGAATCAAATAAACGTGTAAATTTACAATAAAACTAAATGCCAAAAAGGAGAGATACTTGCCTCAGACAGATAACAGATGGGAAATTTAGCTTCCATAAAGAAGTGACACTGGGAAGGAATTTGGGGAATAAATAATAATTAACTGGGTTAAATAAGTGTGTGGTGCAGGGTGACGAGAATGGCCACTGTGATGGTGGGAAGAGGCGGGACCTTTAAGAGGTAATTGATTCATACAGGCTTCTCCCCTCACGAATGGGATGAAGGCTCTTATAAAACAGGCTTTATAGTGCTTGGCCAGCCTGGCCTTCTGTCATGTGAGGACATGATATTCCTCCTCTCCAGAAGATTCCGCTCTCACCAGACAGGAAAGCTGCCAGTGCCTTGATCTTGGACTTCCCAACTTCTGACACTGTGATCAAATAAATTTCTGTTTTGCATCAATCACTCAGTCTCACGTATTCTACGATGGCAGCAGAAAACAGACTAAGACAGGAAGAATCAAATGGTTTAGGAAAGTTCCAGAGAGAGTGAACTGCATTTAGTGATAGAGAGACCGTGGAGAGGTCAGAAGAGGGACAGAAAAAGAAAATAATAAAGGTGGGCTGGGCATGGTGGTTCGTGCCTGTAATCCCAGCACTTTGCACGGCTGGGGCAGGAGATGGAGGCTGCAGTGAGCTATGGCTGCTCTGCTATGCTCCAGGCTGGCTGGCACAATGAGACCCCATTTCTCTAATTAAAAAAAAAAAAAAAACAAGGCAATTGGACTTACTGAACAACGCAGAAGTTGAGGAGGTCTAAATCTTACAAGGTCTTGCCTCCAACCACATGACAGATTTTTGTCTCCTTTCAGAGAGCAATGTGAACTCCCCACCCCTGAAGGGTTCCCATGGGGTAATATGATCAGACTGCTTGGGTTGCAGTGTGGAAGTGGAGACAAGTGGGGCACAGGGGTTTATCAAGTCCCTACCGCAACCACCCAGGGGAAATGGTGGTTTGGATCAGGCTGGTGCAACCATAGAGATGGGAGAGATTGACAGAAAGATCACACTGCAATAGTGTCTCAATGTATCTTCCCTCCAGTTCTGGGCTTCTCCAACTCATCCTCTCAAGGGCAACTAAAGGGGCCTCTCTGAAATGCTACTGATGGCAAGTGATTTCACAATAAATTCCAAACCCAATCACAATCCATAACATGCTTTGCGATCAGGCCTTTCTCTCTCTCTAGCTCACCCAGTGGCTCCCCTAGCTTTGGTAAACTTCAAGAATTTCTCTGTTAGACCTGTACCAGGGGCCTACGTCGTGCTGAGCAGACAACATAGAATTCAATGGGAATGGTGTACCGTGGGTTTACAGCATGGCTACCTGACCATATTGACAGTTCCCAAGCCCCGATGCCCTGACAAGGGCATTGACACCGTCCTCATCTCACAGAGGAGCCTGTAGGTGTGGATGCTCGATATGCAGAAGTCGAGTCTAGTAAACAGACCTGCAAACACACAGCAGCTTCACCAGCAGTGCTCCTGACCAGTGCAGGTGGAGGGACATCTGAGCAGGACGCCGAGGTCACTGCATTAACGAACTGTTTTGGAAAATGATTATGAGAAACACAGAGACAGGCAGGCTCAGGGCAGAGGATGAACCTTAAATAGCTTTGAACCCAAGGGCTCCGATCTTCCTCTTCTGTTTCTAGTTTCTAAAGCTCACATTATAGAAATGCTTTTCTAGACACCTGTAACAAGGAAGTCAAAGATGCTTTTAAAGTGGCTAAGGGCAGGGTGGGGCAGAAACGATCACACACAACAGAATTTCACGAAGATGAAATCCAGTTGTAAAATCACCAGGATCCCCAAAGGCACGTCATGTTGGGGAAAAGATGCTAAAGCATTCTACTCTCATTCGGTCCCATTATTCAAAAGAACACATATTTTATAATCCAGGGAAGCCCTCCATTCTTTGAGAATTAGCTGCAGTTTTCCAGCCCTAATTCCATAAATAGGCTTTAAGCATTCTGCTCAGTGACACTGGTGCAGAGATGAGGTCCCTCCTGGCGTGACATTCCGTCCAGCCGGTACTCACACCACATTCTCCTCTCCTCAGGAAGCAAACCACTTCACTGCTGTTTCCCCACTGTGTCCAATTATGCTGCTGCCCTTGCAAAATGAGCACTTAGGCATTCGGTACATTTTTAAGGAAATGGATCAGCATGATTATTCTGGGAAACACAAAGCTCACGGAGGAATAGGCCAAATTATGAATTTCAGGAAATATTGGTCTTTGTATATTAATCACATTAATAATACTGCAAACGAGGGAAGTACAAATCCACCTCCCTCCCGTGTGTAATGTGCTTTGTTTGATCCCTTTGAAGTAAGTGTACAGAGTATCGTTTTGATGTATTTATTTCCCTCCCTTGTTGTTTTCAATTATCACTGCATTTTTAAAATATCAGGACAAAAAAAAAAAAAACTGGAAAGCTACAGAATGTTTCCAATTAGTCATAAAAGCCATAGAAAACATTGTGCTGGAAAATAAAAGGCCATCAGGGAATGGCACATATATAGCATACACAACACCACCGGCTCCTTCCAAGTCCACGGCAGACATGCCTAAACAATTACAGAATTCTGGCTCGCAGAGATTGTAAGTGGCCTCAGACTCCTTCCTCCACATAGTTCTCACTCGCCATTCAGAAACGGCAATCACTGCAGCCTAGACAACTAAATTCTGGACAAGCAGACTGCCCTTGCCAAGGACACATGGTAAGTAAGTGTTAATGCCAAGATGAGAAGCCAAATTTTCCTCCCCATCTGGTGCTCCTCAATTCTATCTACAAGAGGCTCCCTATCCTTATCTTTATATAGAACCTGGGTAGGATTCCTTCCATGTTGATGGGATTCTTTAAGCAACATTTAAGAAAATGAGAAGTGCTAATGAGAGTCTCATCCCTGAGTTTAAACACGGAAACCTCCACTTATAACCTTCATCTTTCAACATATCCCTTAGACCTGCACTAATTCGGTACCTGTTGGCTTGTAAGGAAAACACACACACACACACACACACACACACACACACACACACACCCCGCTACCTCTATCTCTAAAACAGCTCTGACTTCTTTTTTTCCATGGCGGGTACCCTTCTCAACATTCAGATTTCAGTTCATCATCATCCTTCTGAAATATCTTTTCTGGTCAACTTATATAGACCCTCCTCTCATTAGTTTATATCACCATAGCCTATTTTCTACCTAACATGTACCACAAGTGGTCATTTATATAACAGTCTACTGGGTCACTATTTCTCCTCCCACACTGCAAGCCCCTATAAAGTCAGAGGGCCGGATCTGCTTTATTTTCTACCAACATTTGACACTGTCTGCATAAAGGTTGGCATAAAATACAGTGAGTGAGTGAATCATCCATACCATGGAGTTCATGTATATGTTGCTTTAGCATTTTTATTCCATCTCTTTGTTCCACGCACATTCATATCTAAAAATGTCCTTGGACTTCATCTCCCAGAAGGTCAGAGCCCAGGTATACAGTTCTTTCTTAAGCCATCTGCATAAGATATTTGCTCAATCAGGCAAATGAAGGTCCCCTTGAATCATTATGCATGAAGAAATTAAGCTTCTAACCTCACTCCAACATCAGATCTCTTTATACTTCTGCTCACTCCTCCACCCAGCTGATCCTAGTCCAAATTGGTGGCCCACGGAACTGTGAGCTGAATAAATGGTGGTTTCAAGCCTCTAGGCTTTGGGGTAGTTTGATACAGCAGATACTGACTGATAAACTACCAGGTTAAGAGCAAAGGTTCTAGAATGGGGTAGTCTGACCTTCCAGTCTGAGCACTCCACAGAATAACAGCATGATCAGAGTCATATTAGTTGAAGTCTCGATTCTCTCATGTGTGAAATGGACATATAAGTATTTTGATGTAACACTGTTGTTATAATTATTAACTGAGTTAATATACACGAAATACCAAGTACACAGTAAGGGTCCAATAGAGGTTAGTGATTACTATTTTAAACAATTAAAAGATCCACTCATTCCATTCACTAATTTCTTAAGTTTATCTCTTCTATGCTACTAGCATCTTGTTTTTACAAAGGTAAAAGCTATTTGCTCTCTGCCACAAAGTCTTTTAAGAAGAAGATGGAGTAAAAATACATTTATTATTATCTGCAATTTTCCATTATTTCCATCACATAAGTGTAGTCTTGACTTAAAAGGAGATCCATAGTCAAGTACACACTAGATAACAGACAATTTTTTGTTGTACTGAATGCACAAAAGAAGAATCATATCTTTATTTTTCTTTATAATAAGAGATTGGGATCACTTTCACAAGAACAAATAATATTCTAAGACATGCAATATGCTATGTGCCACATTCTATCAAAAGAAAAGTCCTCACTCTTAGTTTTAAAGACCATTAAGTTTAAAATATATGTATTCTATATTTAAAACTATTCATTTTCCAACAGTGGAAAGGATGTTTTCCACCAGCAGAAATATAACAAGCAAAGAAGTTCGTGTGTGTGTGTGTGTGTGTGTGTGTGTGTGTGTAAGTCTTGAAAATCTGGAAGGAAACCAATATTTACATTTGGCTTTTTATTTCGCATTAAATTTATATGCATACTAAATTTCTTCCGGTTCCTCTTCAGTCAGTACTATTAGCTCATACTCTATTTTTCCACATGCATGAAAAGCTAAAGCAATTTATCTCTTTTTATGAGCGGCTCAAAAAAGCAAAATCCATTATTGTGTTTGCGTCACTTAATGCTCACAAACATCAGTGTGAGCTTCGTCTATGCACAGAACAAAAGGTGGGGCGGAAACCATAAGACAAAAGATAGAGGGAAAGCAAGGTCCACAAGAGTCCTTGTGAGTCGAGTGCCAAGAGAGATCTGGTTCCTGTGTCGTGTGCAGAGGAAGTGGTTTAGAATCACAGGAGAATGAGAAGACCATTCAAAGTGAAGTATTTTCCTGGATAAAGAGGTTTGCTTTTGAATTTTTTGTCTTTTTAATAGCTAAAGAAATCCTGTGAGCTTTAAAAATGACGCCGGGCGCGGTGGCTCAAGCCTGTAATCCCAGCACTTTGGGAGGCCGAGGCAGGTGGATCACGAGGTCAAGAAATCGAGACCATCCTGGTCAACATGGTGAAACCCCGTCTCTACTAAAAATACAAAAAATTAGCTGGGCATGGTGGTGCGTGCCTGTAATCCCAGCTGCTCAGGAGGCTGAGGCAAGAGAATTGCCTGAACCCAGGAGGCAGAGATTGCGGTCAGCCGAGATCGCGCCATTGCACTCCAGCCTGGGTAACAAGAGAGAAACTCCGTCTCAAAAATGAATAAATAAATTAATTAAAATGACCTTTCAGACTAGAGAATGACACTATTGTCTTGGGGGTGAGAGGTAAGGAGATGTCACGTATCTTAGCTATCTCAGAGGATGACACTTCTGTACAACATAGTCTCTCAGGAAGATGGGCCCAGGAAGGGTCTATTCTGTGTGTCTAATCCACCTACTGTCCTCTGAGAACTGTAGGGCACAGCAGGGGATTTCTGCATCATTTAAAATAAACGCCAATCACTTTTTTTCATTACCTCTACTTTTGTTTCTGTTTCTAATTATTATTTTTCCCACAGTCTATGGTTTATAAATAAGCCTTTCTTAACCTCCGTCTAAAAATCCACATAAGTTGAGGAAAGAGTTGACAGCGAATGGCTTTGTGGTACTGTGTATGCTACTGGGAATTCCTAACACTATTGTAATGGCATGTAACATTGGCCTGTGAGTGTTAGTGAAAAATTTGCTGTAGTATCTGGGCTCTGGCTGCCTAATGAATTTCACATTATAAATATATATACAAAACATAGGATTTAAAAAAATCCATTCTTGTTAATGGCAGCTTTGCTTTTTTTTAATCGTTGTATTTTAGGTTCTGGGGTACATGCACAGATTATGCAGGATTGTTGCACAGGTGCATACATGGCAAGGTGGTTTGCTGCCTCCATCCACTGTCACCTATATCTGGCATTTCTCCCCATGTTATCCCTCCCCAACCTCACCACCCCCCACTGTCACTGCCCTAGCCCCCTGACAACAGACCCCAGTGTGTGATACTTCCCTCCCTGTGTCCATGTGTTCTCATTGTTCCACACCTGCCTATGAGTGAGAACATGCGGTGTTTGATTTTCTGTTCTTGTGTCAGTTTGCTGAGAATGATGGTCTGTAATTATTTTTAATTGACAAATAAAATTATACATATTTATCAGGTACCACACGATGATTTGAAATATGTATACATTGCGGAATGGCTAAATCAAGCTAATATATGCATTATTCCACATCCTCGTGTTTTGTGTGAGAACACTTCAAATCTATGCTCAGTGATTTTCGAGAGCACCATACATTGTTATTAACTGTGATTTCTCCACATTATACAATAGATCTCTTGAACTTACTCCTACTTAACTGAAATTTTGTACCTAACCAGCATCTCCCCACCCTGCTAGCTATCAGCCCTTGGTAACCACCATTTTATTCTCTGTTTCTATGAGTCCGACTCTGTTAGATCCCACGTGTAAGTGAGATCATGCAGCATTTGTCTTTCTATGTCTGGCTTATTTGAGTCACCATAATGTCCTCCAGGCTCACCCATGTTGTTGCAAATGGCAGAATTTCCATCTTATTTTAAGGCTAAATTGTATTGCATGGCGCGTATATGTCTCACATTTTCTTTATCCATTTATCTGTTGATGGTCACTTAGGTTGTTTTCATGTCCCGGCTATTTTGTTTAATTTATTTTTGAGAAGGAGTCTCATTCTGTCACCCAGGCTAGAGTGCAGTGGCATGATCTTAGCTCACTGCAACCTCTGGCTCCCGGGTTCAACTGATTCTCCCACCTCAGCTCCCTCTCCAAGTAGCTGGAAATACAGGCACATGTCACCACGGCTGCAGAATTTTTGTATTTTTAGTCAAGACAGGGGTTTCACCATGTTGGCCAGGCTGGTGACCTCAAGTGATCCGACCACCTCAGCTTCCCAAAGTTCTGGGATTACGGTGTGAGTCACTGTGCCTGGCCATATCCTGGCTCTTATGAATAGTACTGCAATGAACACAGGAGTGCAGGCACCTCTTCCATAGATTGGTTTCATTTTCTTTGGATGTATAATCCAGCAATGAGATTGCTGAATCATATGGTAGCTCTATTTTTAAGTTTTTGAGGAACCTCCATACTGTTTACCTCTCCTTTTGTTAAAAGTCCAAAAGATTTATGTGTACATGAGAGAAATAATTCTGTTAAGGATTGCTATAGTTAGTAAGCACATATTCATTTTTTATCACAAAACAGAAGTTTGGAGGTTGGCCCTGTAGAGCTACTGCAGCTATTCTTGAGGAACTGAGGATGCTCCAATATTCCTGTTCCATTGTCCAATGTGGCTTCTGGACTCTTGGTCACAGATGGCTACTCTATTTTCTGCCCAGCATACTTCCTCCAGGCAAGAGGAAGCCCGAAAGGAGGGGGACAGGTGGCTGGAAGGTGTGTACAAGCTGACTTCTGTTCCTACCCTGCAGATTCTGTCTTCTCTATCATTGGCTCCATGGCCACTTCCAACTGCAAAAACCCGAGGAAATCAAGGTTTAGTACTGTTGTGTGTTTTGTTCTAGATGGACACGCTGTCATACCTAACAAACATGGCACACTGGAGAAGGGACACAAGAAAAAATACTTGTTCTCAGAATGTGGTTCCAAAACCTGCAGCATTGGCAGCACATGAGCACTTTTACAACATTCTAATTCTGGCCTGGCACGGTGGCTCACGCCTGTCATCCCAGCACTGCGGGAGGCAGAGATGGGTGGATCACCAGGTCAAGAGATTGCAACCATCTTGTCCAACATGGTGAAACTCTGTCTTTACTAAAAACAAAAATTAGCAGGTGTGTAGTGGCACACACCTATAGTCCCAGCTACGTGGGAGGCTGAAGCAGGAGAACTGCTTGGTCCTGGGAGGCGGAGGTTGCAGTGAGTCAAGATCATGCCACTGCACTCCAGCCTGGCAACAGAGCAAGACTCTGCCTAAAAACAAAACAAAACAAAAAAAAACATTCTCAGGCTCCGTTTTAGAATTACTGAAGCAAAAGCTCTGAGGGTGCATTTTAAGAGGATCTCCAGGGAATTCTGGTTCAACACTCAACTTTGAGGAGGGCCAGGGTAGAGACCAATAGTGTCTGCAACAGAAAGATATATGAGGCAGTAATAATAGCATCTCTTTTTTTTTTTTGAGACAGTGTCGCTCTGCCACCCAGGCTGGAGTGCAATGGCACAATCTTGGCTCACTGCAACCTCTGTCTCCCAGGTTCAAGCGATTCTCCTGCCTCAACCTCCCAAGTAGCTGGGAGTACAGGTGCCTGTCAACATACATAGCTAATTTTTCTATTTTTTTTTTTTTTAGTAGAGATGAAGTTTCATCATGTTAGCCAGGCTAGTCTCAAACTTCTGAGCTCAGGCAATCCATCTGCCTCACCTCCCAAAGTGCCTGGCTGACAGGTGTGTATCACTATGCCTGGCCGCGATATTATCATTTAAACCACTAAATTCTCACAGAAAACACATGAGACATCTATTATCTATCTCATTTTAAAGATAAAAGAAAGTGAGGGTCAACACCTACAGCAGGCCAGAAAATAGAGAACATCAACATTTAAACTCCATATGACCACGGAACAGGTTTGTGGGGAAAATGCTTCCCATGAATCACTCTTCTGACTTGGATACCTTCATATACTGCCACCCATAATATGAAGAAGCAATTCGTACAACACGCTTCAGAAAGTCTATGCCCTGAAAATTCTACCACCACTGCAGTGAGTGGCCTTCGGCCATGCATTCCTTTTCCGGACCTCTGTTTCACTATCTGCGCCACAGGAAAGACTTAAGCGGGCTGACTCCACATCACTGAAAATGTATGGGAAACGCTGATTTACCTGATGAGGTCTGTGATCTTTGGAAAGGACTTGCGGGAACGTACATCATTTTTAATATTCTTAGAACTGTCATCATCCCGTGATTTTAAGGATTCTAGAGAAAGACTGTCTTAAGGTATCGAATGGTTCATGACTCCATTAACTATCAAAAAGCATGGCCTAAGTGTGTGTGTGAAGTCTACAAAGCCTTTTGCATTAAATCACAAGAAAAACTTTTTTTTTTTTTGAGACGGAGTTTCGCTGTTGTTACCCAGGCTGGAGTGCAATGGTGCCATCTCGGGTCACCGCAACCTCCGCCTTCTGGGTTCAGGCAATTCTCCTGCCTCAGCCTCCTGAGTAGCTGGGACTACCGGTGCATGCCACCACACTCAGCTAATTTTTTTTTATATTTTTAGTAGAGACGGGGTTTCACCATGTTGACCAGGATGGTCTAGATCTCTTAACCTCGTGATCCACCTACCTCGGCCTCCCAAAGTGCTGGGATTACAGGCTTGAGCCACCGTGCCCAGCCCAAAACTTTCTTACAGATGTGGCACGCTGCATTTGTACTTCAGCAATGCCTCCTAGGCTAGTTGAAACTTTTGCTTTCTGAAGTGATCCATTTTGTTAAAGCTGGTTATGATTCCCCACATTACTTTAAAACCAATTTCATTCAAGACAAAAGAGTGTGAGCAGGGTATTACATTTTATGCCTAAATTATGCAAATTTGGTGGAGTGATATTGTATTGTGAGCAATTCCCTTTCTTCCAGTTTTCATTGTGGCAGCAGTTAAAGTAAATTTCACTATTCTAATTTGCAAAAGGTGAATACTTTCTATTTTAAAACCCTGGGGGAAAGGATTGACTTTTCATGAGCAGTTATCTAATATAAAAATCTCTTACATATATTACTGACATCATTCCCGAGTATTAAATGTACATTCCAGATAGGGTTGATCTTGATTCAATTAATCCTTGGAGAAAGAGGCTTCACAACCAAATTCTCTCTGTTCCCAAGGCAAACTGGGAGGACGTGGGCACATTTTTTTTTAGGCGATAACACAAGTTATAGCAACGCTTTGCTGTTGAACATCAAACCCCGCAGTTTTTGATACCAAGATTTCAGAACAGGGAGACTATTTTATACATACATATATATAAAACCCTGCTAGTTCAGTTAGCAGCTCAGAAGCAGGTGTTGGGCTTGTAGCTGTTACCCCTGCCACCGTTAAAGATCACCTTCAAACTCTTTCACTGTTCTCTACCTCTCTTGTGGCTCATGAGTTCCCAGAAGGAAAGAAGCCTATGGAGGACTGGAGACAGCCCCACACTCCCGGAGTGGGTGATTTTCTTTTATTTTTTTGAGACCAAGTTTTACTCTTGTTGCCCAGGCTGGAGTGCAAGGGGCAAGGGCACAATCTCAGCTCACTGCAATCTCCGCCTCCCATCAGGTTCAAGTAATTCTCACCTCAGCCTCCCAAGAAGCTGGGATTACAGGTGCCCTGTACCTGGACCACCACACCCAGCTAAATATTTTTGTATTTAGTAGAGACTGCGTTTCTCATGTTAGTCAGGCTGGTCTTGAACTCCTGGCCTCGGGTGATTCACCTGCCTCAGCCTCCTAAAGTGCTGAGATGATAGGCATGAGCCAGCGCGCCCGGACAAGTGAGTGATTCTTAATCTGTTTTTGAACATCTGATTGTTGCTGCTGTCATCTTCACATATATTCAGTTAGATGGATCACCTCATCTCTTTCTAGAGTAGGTGGTATACACGAAGCGGAAATAAAGAGACCTAGCGGGTGAATGAGTTCACTGTTTTTAGGATACAAGCTACACCAACTGCAGTGACTTTAGAAATAAGGCTTTATTGTTCTCACATCAAAAATCAAGCATCTTACTACTCCAAGTGTGATCCATAGACCAGAAACATCAGCACTGCCTAAGACTTTGCTAGAAATGCAAATTCTTACATCCCACCCAAGACCTACTAAATCAGAGTCTCTGGGACAGGGGCCCAGCGATCCAGGGCTTAACAAACCCTCACGGGATTCTTATGTGCACTAAAGTCAGGGAAGTCCTCATCGAGAAGCAGATGGTTGCTGTGTCAGAACCGATCTATCTGCAACCCTCCTGACATTCACCTCATGATCACAAGGCAGTTGCTACAGCTCCAGTCATCACGTCTATGCTCCAGGCAAGCAGAAAGAGAAAAAGTAAAAGGTACATCACTCCTGTCTTATCCTTTTCATTATGTTTTTGTCTCCAGAAAAATTCAAGCTTGCACAAAGTTTTTAAAATTAGTCTTTTACCCCTCAGAGCAGGAGACAGAAAGGGGTAATAGAAGGTGAGGAATAACTGTGAGTTAGAAATTGACAGTGTTTGCCACACCTGGATACCAAGGACTTGTGAGAGCTGTTTCACAACGTTGTATTTTATAAAAGAAATACCTCTCTATTCTAAAACATTCATTCCCATTGGACTAAATATTTGGCTATTTGTTTGGAAAGACATCATGCAGGATATGAACCTGTCTTCAGTCACTCATCTTTCACTGTGTGCCCTTTCAGACTTCTTAAATGTGGTATCTTGTGCATGAATTACTCATTATAAAGAGAAATGAGGAAACGTGCAGAAGGACCACTGCTTCCCTTATTATAGGGAACAAAGTAAATAAGTCACTTCTCATATACTGATTAATATGGTTTGGCTGTGTCCCCACCCAAATCTCACCTTGAACTGTAATAATTCCCATGTGTAACAAGGGCAGAGCCAGATGGAGATAACTGAACCATGGGGGTGGTACATATATTACTGTACCACCATACTGTTCTCCAGTACTACCACACTATTCTCATGGCAGTGAACAAGTCTTACAGGATCTGATGGTTTTATAGATGGGAGTTTCTCTGCACAAACTTTCTTTGCCTGCCACCATGTAAGACGTGACTCTGCTCCTCCTTCTTCTACTGTGATCATGAGGCCTCTTCAGCCATGTGGATCAGTGAGTCAGTTAAACCTCTTTCCCTCATTACCCATTCTCAGGTATGTCTTTATTAGCAGCATGACAATAGACTAATAGATTAATTTAGCTTAAGATCATATCAATAAATGATAGGAAATGTTTGGATGACACTTTGGAATACTGACTCATACTGAAATTACAGAGTACAGTCTGAAGACGCGTGCTCTCTTGTTTTGCTTAATGTAGAGCATTTTTAGTCATGGCTCTCTAAGTGTTATCTAGGCAGGTGAATTGTTAAAACCCAAGGCAGATCTGTATTAGGAAGATGAACCCAGAGATTAAGCATATAAAAACAATCAACCTCACTAGCAATGCAATTCAAATCAAACACCCGTGATACAATCCCTCTTAGGAAAATGTTAAAGTAATTAGAAAACCCAAGGCTGGTGAGGATGTAGAGAAACTAGCATTTATATGCATTGCTAGTAGCGACATACATTTGTATGACCCCCTTGAAAAGCAAGCTGGAAACGCATGTAAGGAGTTGTGCAAGATCGCTCCGTTTCCCTAATCCTATAATTACACTTTTGGAAATATGGCCTAAAGAGATAATTTTAAATATGGAAAAAGTTGCCTGCTGGAGCATTAGTTAGAATAAAAAGCATAAAATTTAATTTTACCTAATACAATGACGATTAAATGTTATATAGCTTTACACACACATACAGACACACACACACAGAGACTGAAGTATTTGCTGGCCATTATATAACTTAACTTATGGTTAAGTTATGATCATAGAGACTAGATCACTTGGTCCCTACAGGACGATGTTTATTTACAAATAACAAACGTTCATTATGATCAGAACCACATAAATTAAAGAATACACGTGAGGGTAGAGGAAGCGCACCACACACTTAATGCTGATTGTCCTGTGATGAATGCTTTTGTTTTCTTCATTATTTTCCACTGGGGGGTTGGTCATAGCATTATCTTACTTTTTAATGAAAAATACATTTACAGTAAACACACACCGCAAACCATTTTGAAGCTCTTGGAAGAAATAGCTCTATAAACATAGTTTATGGCTGAAATAAAACAGGCTTTTCAGAAATTTGACTGTTTTGGTTAATCAAAAGATCTCATTGACTGAGAGAGATAATATTAATGATACAAATTACAAATTATCCAAGACGTATAAATCAATATAATCTACAGTACTGAGGGAATCTGGGAGACATGAACGCTATTACTAAGTATAAGTCCTCCTCTTCTCTTCCTTGAGCACCTCCAGTGTCAGTGAAGTCTTCTAAACCCAACAGGTTGTGTTAACTGAGGTTTAAAGAATAAAAGAGTCGGCCTAATATCTATCTATGGTGGGAGTAAAGGCAGAAAGGGGCAAGAGTTCATGTCTCAGCACAATTCCTTCAGGCACATAAAGATGGGACAAAAATGTACATGAATTTGCATAAGTCAACTCAGCAACTCAAGAAAGTAAATGTATGTTGTCTGTTCGTGTTTCTATGGAGAAAGAGAGGATAAATGGTTGGAGAGATGAATATATCTATACATATATACATATCTGCAGACACACAGAGAGGTACATATACATACACATATAGATACCTATGTAAAGAGAGATGATACAAAATAAATGATAAAGATAACTACACACATATAGGGAAATATAGATGATAAATACATTTACATTATTCATATAGAGACAGATGATAGATGGATAAAGACAGGTGGAATGATGAATAGATGATTGATAGATGATACACAGACACCTGTGTATTAAATATTACATCACATTTGTGCTAAGAGCTTTTCAGGTATTATCACAATTGATCCTTTATGAGAATTAGTTCATTCTTTCTTTTTTATTTTTAAGATGGAGTTTGGCTCTTGTTCCTCACACTGGAGTGTGATGGGGCAATCTCGGCTGACTGCAACCTCCACCTCCTGGGTTCAAGTGATTCGCCTGTCTCGGCCTCCTGAGTAGCTGGAATTACAGGCACCTGCCACCACACCTGGCTAATCTTTTGTATTTTTAATAGATACAGGGTTTCACCATGTTGGCCAGGCTGGTCTTGAACTCCTGACCTCAACTAACTCACCGGCCTCGGTCTCCCAAAGTGCTGGGGTTACAAGTGTGAGCCACTGCGCCTGGCCTATTCTCATTTTACAGATAAAGCAATTGAGAGGTTAACTGAATTGCCTGAGTTCACTCTACACAATCATTCCCTTTGAAAAGAACACCACTGGATCAGCAGAAAATGAACTAGACTTGACCGAGATATATTTTCTGTTTTTTCCCCTTCCAGCTCAGCTATGCTGCCCAGGCTGGAGTGCCATGGCGTGAATGTGGTTCACCACAGCCTTGACCCCCTGGACCTCCCAAGTAACTGGGCCCTGGTGACCACAGGATAATTTATTTTGTGTGTGTATTTGTGTAGACATGAGGTCTCCCGATGCTGCCCAGGCTGGTCTTGAGCTCCTGGGCTCAAGCGATCCTCCCACCCCAGCCTCTCAAACTGCTGGGATGACAGGCATGAGCCATAGTCCTTGGCACTGATCTTCTTAAGAAGCAGTAGCAAGGGCTGGTGCCACACATACCAAAAATCACCAACCACAGGTGGGACCTTTGCTCTCAATTTACACTTGACTTTTTTATAGTCCCTCTTAATGACTCGGTGTCTTAAGGAAAATACGTACTTGTTTCACAGATGTGGCCCCTGAGTCACCTAACAGCCTCTCGTATGCCAGGCTTTTGACATATGTGCTACTGACCTTTATGCTTTTATGTTGAAAATCGCAGTTAATACCCTATTCATATTTGCATACAGCACTTAAGAAAAAAAAAACCCATAATTAGGACTTTCTCTTTTTTCTTTCTGGCTTCAGCTGGTTCCATTTGGGACTCACTAATAAGCTTAACTGAGATTCTGACGTTGGTTTTAGTAGATAAGATATGGGAAGAAAGAGACCAGCCACCTGTGGAAGTTCCCAGGGAGGAGATCGTTTAATTCCATGGACACAAATTCTCTGTTTGGAACCATGATATCCTGCAGGTTGTGAACTAGGTATGGCAAAACCTGGCTTTTCCTCTTACTAAAAACAAGACAAAAGACTTCATTTTACTAAGCCCAGCACAGAGGCTCACGCTTGTAATCCAAACACTTTGGGAGGCCAAGGTGGGTGGACCACCTGAGGCCACGAGTTTGGGGCTAGCCTGGCCAATGTGGTGAAACCCCGCCTCTACTAAAAAATATAAAAATTAGCCAGGTGGACTGGGGGAAACCTGTAGTCCCAGCTACTCGGAAGATGGAGGTACAAGAATTACTTGAACCCTGGAGGCAGAGGGTGCAGTGAGCCGAGATTGTGCCCCTGCACTCCAGCTTGAGTAACAGAATAAGAGTTTGTCTCAAATAAATAAAAGTAAAGACTTCGCTAGTCCTGTTTATAGTCTCAGCTCAACGTATGACTCTAGAATTCACCTGGCATACTCAGGAAGAAGGAAGGGCATTTTTAACATTATTCTACTGAAAATGCTTGTGGGCTCAACAAATGAGCTGATAAAAACATGTTCTGGACTAATTTTAACAGCACCAAGAGCAAAGACACATTCCTTTCAAAATTTCTTCCAGCACTGACCACACAACTTTCCCTTCATGCAACATTTTTTTGTTTTGTTTTTGAGACAGGGTCTCACTCTGTCTCCCAGGCTAGAGTGCAGTGGCACAATCCCAGCTCACTACAACCTCCACCTCCCCGGTTTAAGCACTTCTCATGCCTCAGCTTCCTGAGTAGGTGGGATTACAGGCCTGTGCCACGGCACCCGGCTGATGTTGGTACTTATCGTAGAGACGGAGTTTCACCACGTGAGCCACGCTGGTCTCACACTCCTGGCCTCAAGTGATCCACTCATCTTAGTCTCCCAACGTGCTGAGATTACAGGCGTGAGCCACTGCTCCCGGCCTATGTAACATATTTGTGAGGGCCTACGAGGTGTCAGGTGTCTGTGTGATACTGAAGCACAGTAAGAAATGAAGTGGTCCGAAGAGACCAGTGGGTTACTCAGCCCATCAAATTGCAGTGTGATGCGCTGTGACATGGGCACGTCCAGGGCCTGCGGACAGGAGGCGCACAGTCTTCTTCTGGATGAAAAGCAGCAGGGAGCATGGGGACTTAAACTGCAAATTAACTCCTCACCCTGCTCCTTATTTCCCTGGTGCTCCCCTCAACACGTGTGCTCAGCCCCAGGAACGTCCCAATAATACTGAAATGTGTGATGGTCACATTTTCCCAGTTCTGAGAGATCACTGAGAGGGTAGGAGACATCCTCAACTTTGTTATTCCGCTTCCCTCTTTTCAGATAAGTTAAAACAGAGAAAATACACGCATGATCCCATAAAGGAAATACGGTAGTACTGAGACATTTTTGGCAACGTTTTTGTTCTCAAATATATCTCCAAAAGTGGGACATTCAATAAAATAACATTTGCTTCTAGATTCAGACGAATTGTACAAAAAAAAAAAAAAAAAAGAAGCCCTAAGTGAATAGGCACGAGGCTACCCTCATACACAGAGGTGATCATGACTGAAGCAAAGAAGAGACGTTTTTAGCCAACCCATTAATCCTGCAAAGCTTTGTGTTAAGATGTGGCTATGTCAGAACAGGTTACCTCAAGAGGGCTTTCTTTTGAACTTGAACTGCCGAAATTCCAAGCATACACCAAAGGGCTTCGGTTTAAGTGGGCAGAAGGTGAACGATCAGAAGGAAAGCAGAAAGAACAGAAGACCAGCCTGGTTATCAAAGATGGGCTTCCAAGGGAGAGGGGAAAAAAAAGTGATATAGGGAAAGTTTTCAAAAAGTCAACATTCAAGGAAAGCTGCATTTAAAAAAATAAATCATTCGAAGGCATCTATGAGAGAGAAAAAAGAATCTGCTTTTCAGTTTTCAAGCAGAGTAGGCAGAGGAAATAAAAAGACAAACAAAAGTGGGATCAGAGATCACAGCTAGAAGGGGACATCTGTCTATGCAAAAAAAAAAAAGAAGGAAGAAGGAAAATGAAAACCAAAGTCACAGCATTTCAAGACTGAGGTATCCTCTGAGTTTGTTGGATGCTTTGCTTTTGCTCACTCAGAGGCTGAAGCTGTCACTCGCGGACATTTCTAGCAGAGGCTAATCAGGAAAACAAAACCAAGCCAAATGAAGAGGGTCATTCTTGTGAGTGATACAGCAGTTCAGATTAACAGGGGGAGCTAATGGTGCTGGCAAAAGGCAAAACTATTAACTAGAATCTATTTTATCAAGCAGTGTGGCTGTCTCATGTCTATTTCTCTGCGTGGACCCAGAGGGAATACAGCCTAATAAAAGAGATCATCTCTGCCTGCTAGATGGTTAAAATCTATATGGGTTTTGAGAAGGACCATTGTTTTGAGAAGGACTGTCACTGTGTCACCCAGGCTGGAGTGCAATGGCATGATCTTGGCTCATTGCAACCTCTCCCTCCCAGGTTCAAGCGATCCTCCTGCCTCAGCCTCCTGAGTAACTGGGTTTATAGGGGCCCACCACCACATCTGGCTAATTTTTGTATTTTTAGTAGAAACAGAGTTTCACCATGTTGGCCAGGCTGGTCTGGAACACCTAACCTTGTGATCCACCCGCCTCGGCCTCCCAAAGTGCTGGGATTATAGGCTTGAGAGTTCAGGGATATAAACGCAGGCTTGTTACACAGGTAAACTTGTGTCATGGGGGTTTGCTGCTGCATTATTTCAGCACCCAGGTATTAAGCCTAGTACTCATTAGTTATTTTCCTGATCCTCTCCCTCCTCCAACCCCCCACCCTCCAAAAGACCCTACATGCTTGTTCCCCTCTATGTGTCCATGTGTCCTCATCGTTCATCATAAGCGAGACCATCCAGTATCTGCTCTCTGTTCCTGTGTAAGTTTGCTAAGGACAATGGCCTCCAGCTCCATCCATGTCCCTGCAGAAGACATGATCTCTTTCTTTTTTATGGCTTTAATCTTCAGAGTTTAAGAGTTATCACTGTCTTTTACTCCACGGTGATAATCTCGTGGATCCCTTCAGTGGGCACGTGACGAGTTGATTCATACTGGGTTATAAACACATTCGACCCATCGGGATGTTTGTGTAGTCCTTTCTCCACGTAAGAAAACAGCTGGGTTAAATAACACACAACATTTGCTTTCACAAAGCTGTGTGCACCCGGGGAATGAGATGGGCTCACAGATCATCATCCAGTATAAACAATCCATAAGGGAAGGAGAGACAAAAGTGAGCCACAGAAATCCAGAGGAGGAAGGAAGACAAGATTTGTGGAGGAAACAGTATCGATAAGGAAAGAAAGGAATGCAGGGTTTTCAACGGTGTGTTTACATGGGCTCGTCCCAAGAGACGTGTCATGCAAGGGATTTGGAGGCGAGCTCATGGCTAAATAAATAAATTCAGGAAAAGACATGGGGGTGTGCACGCTCTCTGTCTCTTCTCCCTCTCCCATTATCTCTCTCTCTCTCTCCCTCCCCTGTCTCCCTCTCTTCCTTTCTCTCCTTCTTCTCAGTCTCTCCTTTCTCTCCTTCTCCATCTCTTTCTTCCCCTCCCTCTCCTTCTGTCTCCTCCCTTTCTCCTTCTCCCCTTCTCCCTCTCCCTCTTCTCTCTCCTCCCTCTCCCACTTCCTTTCTCTCCCTCTCTCTCTTTCTCCATCTCCCATTCTCTCTCTCCCCCTCTCCCTCGCCCTTTCTCTACCTCCCTCTCTCTCCCCCCTTTTTCTACCTCCCTTTCTCTCTCTCTCTTTCTCCCTCTCCCCCTTCCCTCTCTCCCCCCTCCCTCTCCCTCCCTCTCCCCCACTCTCTCCCTCCCTCTTCCTCCCTCCCTCTCCCTCCTTCTCTCTCTCCCTCTCCCTCCCTCTTCCTCCATCTCTCTCCCTCTCCCTCCCTCTATCTCTCTCCCTCTCCCTCCCTCTCCCTCCCTCCCTCTATCTCTTTCCCTCCCTCCCTCCCCCTCCCTCCCTCTCCCTTCCTCCCTCTCTCTCCCTCTCCGTCCCTCCCTCTCCCTCCCTCTCCCTCCCTCCCTCTATCTCTTTCCCTCTCCCTCCCTCCCCCTCTCTCCCTCTCCCCCTTCCCCCTCTCCTTCTCTCCCCCTCTCTCCTAATCTCTCCCTCCTACTCACTCACCCTTGGAGATTTCTAACGCATATTAGCATATTAAAGATTCCAAAGAGGAAGCCACTGAGGTAGGGCTGGTGGATTAAAGAAGGGGAACCTGAGAAAGAAGGAGAGAGAGAGGAAGAGAAGGGGAGTGGGACAGAAGGAATGTCCCAATCATAAGGGGCCTGGCTGATTTGAGGAACCAGGAAAGAGGGATCTACTCTTGTTCCTGGAGTGAAAGAAGCAGGTATGAGAGCCTGAGAAACAGGCGGGACATCTGCTGAGAGGAGTGACTCCTGAGCACAGGTGATTTTGCTTCCCTGAGGGATATTTGTCAATATCTACAGCCATTTTGGTCCTGAGAATTAGGAGACCGGGTTGCATTGACATCGAGCATGTAGAGGACTGGGATGCTGCCAAGCATCCTGTAATTCACAGGACATCCCCTCACCCCATCCCCTCCCATCACAAAGAACTATCCAGTCCCCTGTGTCCACTGTGCTGACGTTGGGAGCCATGGTTTAGGGGCAGAGACTGAGCATGGTGAATGGGCCTTCCCTTGGCACACAGTGGAGAGGGATACAAGTTAAGATCACCCAGCCTCGGCGGGACCTCCTGGAGTTCCGGGCTTTACTCTTAAGTACAGAATTATTTAAACCCTCCAATATTATTTCTTCTGTTTATCAGGCTGAAGTAAGAGCACAGACCCATGGCTCCCAGGTTCACACATGGCTCAAACACATGCTAAAAACGATCGGCACGACTTCCGCAACTTTTCAGCAATGATCAACAGCGCAGCAGAAGGTGATACCCACCTCGCCACCAGGGTCTGTTAGCGTGTCAAGGCGGCCAGAGAGTCTAGGGCGCTAGTTCAAATGCAGCTGAGGCAGCTGCCTAGGAGGTTTTCCATATTCCCAGTTGAAAATCAGCCCAGTGAGCCGGGCGCGGTGGCTCAAGCCTGTGGCCCAGCACTTTGGGAGGCCAAGGCGGGTGGATCACGAGGTCAAGAGATCGAGACCATCCTGGTCAACATGGTGAAACCCCATCTCTACTAAAAATACAAAATATTAGCTGGGCATGGTGGCACGTGCCTGTAATCCCAGCTACTCAGGAGTCTGAGGCAGAATTGCCTGAACCCAGGAGGCGGAGGTTGTGGTGAGCCGAGATCACACCATTGCACTCCAGCCTGGGTAACAAGAGCGAAACTCCGTCTCAAAAAAAAAAAAGGAAATCAGCCCAGTGTTGCCAGAACGGGGCTAAGAGACACTTCAGAAATCTATTACCCACTGAAGGCACCAAGCCTATGGTGCCTTTCCTTTTTTTTTTTTGAGACGGAGTTTTGCTGTTGTTACCCAGGCTGGAGTGCAATGGCACAATCTCGGCTCACCACAACCTCCGCCTCCTGGATTCAAGCAATTCTCCTGCCTCAGCCTCCCGAGTAGCTGGGACTACAGGCGTGCACCACCATGCCCAGCTAATTTTTGTTTTTTTAGTAGAGATGGGGTTTCACGTTTGTTGACCAGGATGGTCTCGATCTCTTGACCTCGTGATCCACCCGCCTCGGCCTCCCAAAGTGCTGGAATTACAGGCATGAGCCACCGCGCAGGGCCTGATGGTGCCTTTCCTAAGAGAAAGTGGAACAGGCCAGCTGAGCGATACCTCAATCAAAGCATGAGAGCCTAGGGCAAGGGCACCTAGAAAGAAATCATTGAGCCTTCAAGAAAGAGCTGATAAAGCTCTCCCCAAAGACACACGGGGTAATAAAAGGGGAAAACAGCGTTTCTGTATTTAAATGCAAATATAAAGCAATAAACAGACATTCAATTCAATAACAAGACTTCCATTTTGAAGATTCTGGTTCAGAATGAGGTACTCTTTGGCACGTAAGATGTGACTAAACTTTTTAAAAGCCTGCAAGGTCACAACGCAGGTATGTCTCTGGGTGACCGCAGCGGTGAATATAAAATTAACATATTTCACTTATTAACAGGAAAGGCCGCTCAGATCCACTCCTTTATGTAAAAAGATTATTCTAATGGACTCTCCAATTCCCCATTAATAACAGAGGGTTGCTTTACCATTGCTCTCTTTTTCTTACCTTTTTTCACATTACAAATAGGGCACACAGGGGCGTGGTGGCTCATGCCTGTAATCCAAGTACTTTGGAAGCCAAGGCGGGTGGATCACCTGAGGTTGGGAGTTCAAGACCAGCCTGACCAACATGGTGAAACCCCATCTTAAAAAACAAACAAACAAACAAACAAAATATAGGGCACACATTTCTTGGGGGAAAAAATTAAAGAGTATGTCTTCTCTATAAAAATCTTCAATTATAAAAACCCGGTAGATTACTCCATTACCACATTAGTGGATATTTGTTTTATAAATGAATACCTGCACATATATGTGTACATACCTATAATTTTAAATGTTGTATAGCATATACATCACATATTTTTAGATAGTGTTAACTACATAAATGTACCTATATGCAATTTTTTTATGTAAAAATAATTATACTATATATACTATTATTCAACTTTTTTTTTCCCAATTAACAGTGAATATTAGGTATTTTTTCAATGCCACCTAAAGATTTTTGGTTATTCTTAATACCTATACTGGCCAAGCATGGTGTCTCAAGCCTGTAATCCCAGCTATTCTGGAGGCCGAGACATGAGAATTACTTAAACCTGGGAGGTGGAGGTTGCAGTGAGCTGAGATCTAGCCTGAGTGACAGAATGAGACTCTGTTAAAAAAAAATACTTATACTGTATTCTTTTGAGTGGACAGAATGCAATTTATTTGATAGCTTCCATATTTATGTGTAAAATCAATTATTAGAAGCAGAATGACAAGACCAGTGTAACTTTCCATTTTTAATAGCTATCTTAAACCGAAAAACAGGAAAGGACACACCTAGACAGAAAAGAGGTACCATGTCAGCTTGCTTTATAGACACGGGAGCTGGCCTGTTGCTGAAGTCTCCCTTATTCAAATCTGTCTGTAAAGCCAAGACCGTTCTAACAAATATAGAAGATCAAGAGTTGGCCGGGCATGGTTGGCTCATGCCTGTAATCCCAGCACTTTGGGAGACTGAGGCGGGCAGACCACCTGAGGTCAAGAGTTGGAGACCAGCCTGACCAACATGGAGAAACCCCGTCTCTACTGAAAATACAAAGATTAGCCAGGCATGGTGGCGGGTACCTGCAATCCCAGCTACTCGGGAGGCTGAGGCAGGAGAATCGCGGGAACATGGGAGATGGAGGTTGTGGTGAGTCAACAGCACGCCATTGCACTCCAGCCTGGGCAACAAGAGCAAGACACTGTCTCAAAGAACAAAAACAAAATAAAAAAAAAAGAGTTAACAAGGTTTCAGGCACTAACCACATTAAAAAAAAGAAAAAAAAAACCCACTCCATCTCATGGAAGTGAAATATGGCTACTGCCCAGTCTGCAGTTGGACTGCATCTCCTGGAGGAAGAGTGTTAGATCTTCCTTGATGTTTCCCAGAAGCAGGTTGCTCCAGTTTTTTTTTGTTTTGTTTGTTTTGTTTTTTGAGACGGAGTTTCGCTCGTCACCCAGGCTGGAGTGCAATGGCGCGATCTCGGCTCACTGCAACCTCCGCCTCCTGGGTTCAGGCAATTCTCCTGCCTCAGCCTCCTGAGTAGCTGGGATTACAGGCACGCACCACCATGCCCAGCTAATTTTTTGTATTTTGAGTAGAGACAGGGTTTCACCATGTTGACCGGGATGGTCTCGATCTCTTGACCTCGTGATCCACCCGCCTTGGCCTCCCAAAGTGCCGGGATTACAGGCGTGAGCCACCGCGCCCAGCCTTGCTCCAGTTTTATATGTGTTTTCTTCAGTGTCAAAACCAAAGGATGTCTTCCCTCTACTTGGTTCAGCTGCTCCTGCAACATTAAGCTCCTCAAGTGCACACTTGGAAGGCAAGGCCCCTTCATAGAATACACAAAAAAGACCTTGTGTTTTCCTAAGAGGAAGTGGAACCGGTCAGCTGAGCTGATCACTGCTCACTGCACCCGCGACCTTCCAGGGCTCAAGTGATTCTCCCAGCTCAGCCTTCCAAGTAGTTGGGACTACAGGCACATGCTACCTCCCTCAGGTAATTTTTTGTATTTTGTGTGGAGACAGGGTCTCGCTATGTTGCCCAGCCTGGTCTCAAACACCTGGGCTCAAGTGATCCTCCTATCTCAGCCTCTCAAATTGCTGGGATTACAGGAGTGAGCCACTGTACCTGATACCTTTGTAAGATTTCTTTCTTTTCTTTTTTCTTGCTTTCTCTTTCTGTCTTTCCTTCCTTCATTCTTTCTTTCCCTCCCTCCTTCCCTTTCCTTCCTCCCTTTCTTTCTTTCCTTCCTTCCTTTCCTCCCTCCCTGCCTTTCCTTCCTTCTTTCCCTCCCTCCCTCCTTCCTTCCTTCCTTCCTTTTCTGTGAGACAGAATTGCATTCCTGTCACACAGGCTGGAGTGCAGTGCGTGATCTCAGCTCACTACAACCTCCACTTCCTGGGTGCAAGTGATTCTCCTGCCGCAGTCTCCTGACCAGCTAGGACCAAAGGTGCCCACCACCACACCAAGCTAATTTTTGTATTTTTAGTAGAGACAGGGTTTCACCATGTTGGCCAGGCTGTTCTCGAACTCCTGACCGTAGGTGATCTCTCTGTCTCAGCCTTTCAAAGTGCTGGGACTACAGGCATGAGCCACCACGCCTGGCCACTTTGTGAGATTTCCAATTTTGTCGTGTTCCTATCTGGAGAAGAAACATAAAATCCTTTAAAGTGAAAAAAAGAAAAAGCTTAAAGAGACAAAAATACAAGCTCTTGTCACCCATAATAGCAGCAGACACTTAAGCAAGAACTAAGCAATGGAGCTAAGAAGAAACTGAGCACAGACTTCCATACCATGTGGCTATGGACTCCCTCTGCCTAACTGTGAGACAAGCAGCTAAAACATCTCAGGCTGGAAGAACCTGAGAGATCGTCTGGTTCACAACCTGCTTCCAGACAAGGATAATTAAATCATCCGGTGACAATGGCATGCCCCTCCCTTCCTGAAGATCAGGCAGCCCGTGCTTAGCTTTCCTGATATCCGGAAGATCTCAGGAGAAAAGCGAGTTGAGTTTTAGGGAAGGAGGACGGTGGCAAGATCAGAACTGGTGGATGCCTTCGTTCCACCTGTACGGTTGGACTTTGTAATGGTTAATTATGTTCGACTTTATCTGCAAATTGCCTGCTTGGCCTTGGCCCCTCGTACCAGAGACGTTATGTATATTAGATGAGATGGCATTAAGCCCAACTCCAGGGAAGGAAACAGGCAGATTAAGAAGAAAGTCTGGAAGTGATTTGCATCCTTTGTTTGTGATTAAGTTTCTCTGCAGGGGGGCAGGGATCTCTCCTGATACGGAAGAAGCACCCAGAGCCCAGTGGAACTTAATGCACCCCCATGTGCTAAAGATGGTTGAAAACTTTGGTTAATTCCACAAAACACAGCCCCGCTTCCCAGTGCTCTGCTTGTCTGTGAAGATGCTTTCACATTCTCCGGTAAGTACTTCACACCAACCACACTCCCTAGGAGAAGAGAAGGACTCAGCTTTTACCTTTAAGGTAAATGTTGACATTTCCCCTGTCACTGGTTTGTCCCTCCTCCTATGCTGTCCTCTCCTCTTCTGAAAAATGTTTGAAAAGTTTCCAGTTTTGTAACACAAACATTTTCAAAATTCTCCTTCAAGGTTATAAGACAGAGGACAAAAAGCATAAATGCTTCAAAGATCCCACTGGATAAAAAATAAAGTAAATGGGAGAAGTGAGCAAGTGTAACACAATATATGGCCTGGAGATCCACAGATACGTAGCCTCACAGTAGGGGAACACTCTAGGGAGTGGTGAGGACTGAGGAAAACTGGGTAGGCTATGCCTCAGTTGAAGGTGGAAGTCACTACTCTGCATCAATCTTGCCTTGTTAAGAAGGGAATTCAGTGTTGCCAGAGATTCTAGTTTTCCAAGAAGAGCCAGAAACATATATTTTTTAAAAAATAAGGAAAGTCCAGACTTATTAAAGCAATGGCCATTCATTTGAATTTTTAAATTGCAGAAAAACTAAATCATGGCTACTCTGCAGCACTATGTATTTCTTCATGACACAGCCAGTGGCCATGCGTTGATTGATCTACACCAGGCACTTTGTAGGATGAAGAAATGAGAATTGTGTCTGTAAGAGTCCCTATTCCCAGATGCGGACAGAGGAGTAAAGCCTTGAGCTCCAAAGGAGCAGGGACCCTCTGGGCTCACCCACCACTAAACGTCTACTCAGCTTCAGATATACCTTAACCACTAAGCCCATGCTTACTGAATGAATAAATGGCTTGTGTCCCAACGCAATATTCTTCTCAATGATTATAGTATCTTCCTTCAATGAAATAGGTGTCTGCCTTCATCAAAAAAATTAAACAAAACACATATATAGAAAGAAAAAGATTTTTTAAAAATCCCACATGCCAACACCCAGAAATGTGTATCATTCATTGTCAGTAATTCGGTTTGTTTTTGTTTTTTTGAGACGGGGTCTGGCTCTGTTGCCCAGGCTGAAGCTGTGATCTCAGCTCACTGCAACCTCTGCCTCCTGCCTTCCAGGTTCAAACGAATCTCCTTCCTCAGCTTCCCACGGAAATGATATTAAGCACTTGCCACCGTGCCCAGCTAATTTTTGTACTCGTGGTAGAGATGGAGTTTCACCATGTTGGCAAGGTTGGTCTCGAACTCCTGACCTGGTGATCTAGCTGCCTGGACCTCCCAAAGTGCTGGGATTACAGGCATGAGCAACAATGCCTAGCCAGTAATTAGTATCTTTTAAAAATTTATAGTTTTATAAAAAAAAGGATCATACTCTAGATTATTATATAAAACATAACATATAATTATAATGTTACACTTCATTATATACTATCATTTAGTTTTTATGCAGAGAAGCTAAAGAAACTGCTGATCTTCAGACTACACACACATGCACACACACATACACACACACGGACACGCACACACACGCAGGCACACGCGCACGCACACACATACACACATACACACACGCACACACATACACACATGCATGCACACACACGCACACATACATATATACTCATAAACACAGACATAAATTTTAAGAGAGATTAATCATTACAACATCTCCCTAATGTTAATAATTAATTATGAAGTAAACTGATAATTGGGGGTCACGTTTTAAAATTGCATCGCTCAGCCTGGGCATTGTCTGACAAAAAAAAAAAATTTTGTTTTTAATTAGCTGGGTGTGGTGGCATACACCTGTAGTCCCAGCTACGCAAGAGGCTGAGGTAAGAAGCAGCACCCTTGAGCCCAGAAGTTTGAGGCTACAGTGACATGTCACTGCACTTCAGCCTGAGCAACAGAGTGAGGCCCTGTCTCAAAAATAAATAAAATCAAATCTCCACTGTCACCTCGCCTTTCTGCAATCTACATCAAATGGGAAGGGCATTAGTGTTCAACAGGCAAATAATTAAAGGAACACATGGCAATCTGTTTCCTAGGGATGTTTTGGGATGAAGAGAACAATTTGAGAAACTGATTTCTCCTTGAATCACCCGTTCTTCAGCCCTCTCTTAACCACCGCCCTACAAAAAGTATGGGGAGGAAAAAGAAACAAAAATAACCTTGATTTTCATCATTCCTGTAACACCTCTGTCAAACCGATTGCCTCTTTCCTAATCTTGTCATTTAGCTTCTGAATTATGCAGAGATAAATGAGTGCAGCAACCTTTTGGCTGCTAGATAATTTTATCAGCCTCATTTATGGCTTTCTATAGATTGCATGAACTGCCATTTCTTCGGAGATAAAAGATAGAGTGTGCCTTATGCAAAATGCTTCACTGAACAAGGAGAGTCTCAGAAGCCACTAACAGCACTAGAAACCTAAAGGGAAAAGGCTGGGATATGAAAGAATTCAGCAGCAGCAGGGTTAATTTCGATCACCATCATGGGTGAACCAAGTCAGGAGCCTGTTTGCCAGGGAAGCACAGGGTCATAGCTAAAATGTGTGCTTGGTAAACTTCTCAGCAACTCCAAAGGAAACTTGAGACTGTTTACCTCTTAATGCTTTTTTAAGCAAATGCATCCATTTCACAAAAAAAATGAAGTAGCCTTCTGATGACATTCCAATTTGCAATTTTAAGAATTCAGCCTATTACAATGTGCTCACCATGTGCTGAAAAAGCTGATGTCCTTGAGGGAAGCATGAGAAAAGGGGGGAGAAAATGTCCCAAAATAAAAAATGGCAAAGGATTACGTTAAGCATTTAACAGTTGCCTGTTGACATCACCCACCGTTACGGTAAAAGGGAGAGAGGGCTTGTTGCACCTTCTGCTGTTAACGTTTTGCTGGACCGTAAGAGGCTACAACAAGGGAAGTTGGGTGATGAGTACACAGGAACTCTTTGTATTTCTGCAACTTCTGATAAGTCTATAATTATTCCAAAATTAAAAGTTAAAAAAATGTATCGTGTCGGAAATTTGGGAAAGGTTTAATTTCATATATTCAACCAAGGTTGAACATCAAATATTGCCAGTTCCTGGAGATACGGGGACAGCAAGGGGGACAGATGATACCTCTGCCATCAGGGAGCCTGCATTTTGATGACGGAAGCAAAAAATGTCCCCAATGATAAAAAAAAAATGGCAGTGAGTACATACATCAGTTGTTTATCATAGCAAGAGCTGAGAAGGAAGCACTCACGCTGAGCTTGAGAATAACTGGGGCAGAGCAGGAAGTAACCAGAGAGGGCCCTCTAAGGACATAATGCTTTAGCAGATTCTTGAAGGATAGGAGGTAATGGGCTTGGCAAGGTGTGCAGGAAAGAGCAGCCCGGGTAGCAGGAACAGCTCGCACAGTGTCCTGGCAGCGGGAAAGGGCCTGGCTTGCTCACAGCACTGAAAGGAAGCCAGCAACACTACAGTGAGCCAGGAGAGAGAGGCAAGAGAGGAGGTTAAAGGATAGTAAGAAGTTTTGTCCTGAGTCAGATCTGACCTGTGCGTTACAGGACAGAAATGCCAACTTCTTACATCAATGTCTGAATACTCCTAAGCCTCATCGTCAGTTTGCAAATGAAAGAAAATACCTCTGTGTTCTGCTGTTTAGATGACCCTAGATTACATATTCTCTAGATCGAAGTGAAAGAAAGCTGTTACTTTCAGGTGCACTGGCTATCAGAAACATCCAAATCATCTGTTTTCCAAGTATGTGCTCCACATTGCCAAAAACCCCCGTATGATCTACTAGGCTCTTCTTCAAAGGGAAATGCAAAATATTTGTGAATGTACGTAAGTGTTCTCTTAAACAAACTGAAAGCAGTTAGGGAGAAAACAAGTCCAGAAATAGAATAACCAAAGTACACTGCTTTCCATTTTTATACAAAGAAATAGAAAAAAAAAAAAAAAAAGAGGGAGAAAGAGAGTGCCTATCAATGACGTGCAGTGTCAGGAGAAGCAATATGATTGAAATATTATGAAGACTCACAGGCTTTACCGTCAATGCCAGATCACTGCTGTACACCAAATGTACCTGGTCCTATTTAATTCAGAGGAAACATAAATCTGGAGCCTGCAAAAACATCTGACAACAGTTAAAGATGTTTTGTAAATGTGCATACATATTTATAAACATGGCAGCAGAAGCAGACACGGAGAAGAAGTGTGCTTTCCCTAAAGTCATCTGAAAGTCAAAAAATGCCATTAATTACTTTGTCACAACAACCTTGTTCAATTTCATCTCAGGTGACTTATCAGCTTTGATGCAGAACCGAAATTTTAATACCAAATTGCAACCAGCTACAGGGGCAGCATACCTTAAAACACGGAGCTTCCCTTTCTTCTAGGCAACATTAAGCTAATCTGCCCTGACAGAAGAGGACTCTTCGGAACTAGCTAGCAAGTCTCCCAAATATGAAGCAGTAACCCAAATGTCAATTACTTTTCCAGTGGTAGACAAATTGCTAGCACACTAATGCAATTTAAGCCCAATAATTAGATAACAGGACTACAGAGAGGGCCTGGTGACAGAGCTTCTGAGATAATAGAATCTAGTGTCCTACTTCTTAAATATTAACATCATTCTGTCTCAGTCAATCGGTTTATGGTAATTTAAAAAAGGGCAAAGCAAATTCCTTTTATTGCTAATAATATTGTGCTACTGCAGAGTTAGCTTTGAAGGTTAACAATCTATGGGGTCAAAACTTAATCATGTGTTATCGTGCATTCATGCATTTTTCTTTCATCTCTTTCTTTTGGAATGCCCTTTTTGCAGAAAGCCGAGGGTTTATGAGGAGCACGCACATAGGCACACACTCACAACGTGCTGCTGACAACAGATTCCCATTGTCAATAAGGTCATCCAACTCAATTAAAAACAGTATAAAGAAATCAACCCCTTCACACTGCATACCTTCTAAAATATCTCAATTTGATCACCTTTTCTTCACCCCGTCAATGGCTAATTTTAAGGAAACTGTAGATGTGCCTATAAATCAGTCTCTAATGTCACCTGCTTCCCTCTCTGACCATCATGACGCTCATACTTCTATGCTTGGGTTCAAATAACCTCCCTAGAATACTAGTTCCAATTTCTGTTAAACAATAACTCAGTCTATTTTTGTTGCTTGAATAGATTTGGTTATTTTTAATCAATTTTGTCGTAAGTGCCTAGTGAGTTCAGAAGCTTCTAGACCCTTCTAGAATAAACCATAACAAAAGTGGATTCCCGCAACATTGCTCCCCCACGTTTTCAGTAATACATCTGGGTGAGTGGTTGCAGAGGCTGCTGACAATCTTGTCACAACACTGACTCATGAAATGACTCAATCCAGTACCAAATTCTGTATTCTCCTTTTCCCCACTGCAAAATGGAAGCAGTTAAAGCTTGTAAAACTTTCCTTGTGAAGAATGTGACGAAAGATGAGGTGAGTGTGGGGGAGGAATGGGGAAGATTTCAAAGCTGAGTATCACCAACATCAGCGGTAACAGGAATAACTGTGTTCCCCCCTCCCCGTACCTATTAAGATATGTGTAGAGACTATAAGAAACAAAGAAACAACTGTGTAAAGAAATAATTTTATGAATGTCATTTTGAATGGTAGGTTGTTGGTGATTTTTTTTTTTTTTTTTTTTTTTTTTGAGACGGAGTGTCACTCTTGTTACCCAGGCTGGAGTGCAATGGCGTGATCTCGGCTCACCGCAACCTCCGCCTCCTGGGTCCAGGCAATTCTCCTGCCTCAGCCTCCTGAGTAGCTGGGATTATAGGCACGTGCCACCATGCCCAGCTAATTTTCTTTTTTGTATTTTAGTAGAGACGGGGTTTCACCATGTTGACCAGGATGGTCTCAATCTCTTGACCTCGTGATCCACCCGCCTCGGCCTACCAAAGTGCTGGGATTACAGGCTTGAGCCACCGCACCCGGCCGGTTGTTGTTGATTTATGAAAATAAAACAAAAAACAGAAATGGCAGAGCCACCAACAAAGTGAGAGTTAATATGATTTTTCTGTATCTGTGTATGCAGGGATCAGACATAGGCAGATTGCTTTGCCTTGAGGTCCACAACAGTTAAAAGAAGCTGACCCAGAAGTGAAATCACTCCATCAGACGTAGTTCTATTTTTAAGTTTTTGAGCCACCTCCAAAATGTTTTCCATAGTGGCTGTACCAATTTACATTTCTACTAATGCACAAGAGACAAGGGTTTATTTCTTTGCACATCCTTACCAACACTTGTTATCTTTTGTTTTGGGGGTTTGCTTTTATAGTAGCCCTCCCAACAGGTGTGAGGTCATCTCCTGTTATGATTTTGATTGCATTTCCCCAATGGTGTGTATCCAAGGGAACCGAAGTCAGAATCTCCATGAGATACATGCATTTCCATGTTCACTGCAGCTCTATTCACAACAGCTGATATACGGAAACAACCTAAATGTCCATCAACAACAAATGGATAAAGAAAATGACATACACGCCATAGGATATTACTCAGTCTTCAAAAGGAAGGAAATCCTTTTTGGATTTACTTGGATGGACCCAGAGGACCTGACACTGAGTGAAATAAGCCAGACAAAGAAGGACAAAGACTATATGATCCCATTATCAAGAGGAATCTGAAATAATCAAAACTCACAGAACCGGAAAATACAAGAGTGGTTGCCGGATGTGCGAGGGGGAAGTAGGGAAGTGTCAGTCAAAGGACACAAAGCAGGACACAAAGCTTCAGTCATGCAGTGCGCTCTAGAGATATCCTGTACAGTGTAAGGCCTGTGGCTAACAATACTGTGTTGTAGACTTAAACATTTGCTATCAGGGTAAATTTTTTTTTTGTCAAGTGCCCTTACCACAAAAGAAAAATCAACATTGAGCTGAGCACAGTGGCTCACACCTATAATTTCGGCACTTAGGGAGGCCAAAGCAGGAGGACCACTTGAGCCCAGGATTTCAAGACCAGCCTGGGCAACAAAATGAGAATCCCACCTCTAAAAAAAGAAATATGAAAAATAAGCCAGGCATTGTGGCATGCACCTGTAGTCCCAGCTACTCTGGAAGCTGAAGCAGGAGGAATGTTTGAGCTACTATAAGCTATGATTGTGCTACTGCACTCCAGCCAGGGCAACAAAGTGAGACCCTATCTCAGAAACAAAATGAAAGGAAAAATCAACATTAAAAAATAAATTAAAGGTGGGAGGAAGCTTTGGAGGTGATGGATACATACAAATACATAGCCTTGATTATGGTGATGGTTTCATGGGTGTATAGTTACCTCTAAATTCATCAAGCTGTATACACTAAACCTCAACAGCTTTTTAAAGTCAACTATACCTCAGTAAAGCGATTTTTTCCAGTATAAAACAAAGAAACTGACCCAACAGGGATACTGTTAAGCATTTCCACAAGAAAACTCTAGAGGTACATGAGCCGTTTGTGAAACAGCCTTTGTCTTTAGTTCTTGAATAAAGTCTTTTCTTTTCCCTCCAAGCCTCAGTGTCCTCCTTTGTAAAATAAAGACAGACAGACTGAATTACCTCAAAGCTCCTTTAAGGCTGCCATGAAGATCGCCAGTCTATATGGATGGCAAGAGATGATCAAATCACAAGGCAAATCTCTCAGGGCCATGAGGTCTTCCCACACAAGTTTTGATTGTTGGACTGAAGTCATCTCAGGGCATAGATACCTGAGACAAGTGACCAGTAGAGACACAGCCATGTGCAAGTTTGGCTCTAAATAAATATGTAAAGCAAAAACATCCAGTGGATTCAAACATAGCCTTCCCTAGCAAGGTGCTCTGTTAGAAACTGTTTAATAATCTGACATAGCTATGTTTTTCTCCCTAGTAGCTGGGACTACAGGAGCATACCACCACGCCTAGCTAATCCTTGTATTTTTAGTAGAGATGGGGTTTCACCATGTTGGCCAGGATGGTCTCGATTTCTTCCCCATGTGATATACCTGCCTCTGCCTCCTAAAGTGCTGGGGTTACAGGTGTGACCCACCATGCCTGGCCTGTTTTGTTTTTACTTCAGTTGAGCACATGATGAAGGGGCTGGCTTGCATTCAAGGTATAGGGGCACCGTGGACACTTGCAATACTCTCACAGGTTCGCAGAGGGGACCTGAGTTGGCCGAGGGGATCCTCGATATTTGTGCCCCAGCTCATGCTGTGAGTTATATGGTCAGTTCCATAATGCTTGTTTTGAAAATGCAAATGTGTGTCTGTGAGTTGACAGAGTAGGGAATTATTTTTTTTTAATTTTTAATTATAGGCACATAATAGATGGACATATGTATGGGATACATGTGATGTTTTCATACAAACATGCAATGTGTAAGGATAAAATCAAGGTCACTGGGGTATCCACCATCTCAAGCGTCTATCATTTCTTTGTGTTAGGAACATTCTAATTCCACTCTTTTAGTTATTTTAGAATATACAATACGGCTGGGCAGGGGGGCTCACACCTAAAATCCCAGCACTTGGGAGGCTGAGGTGGGTGGATCACAACGTCATGAGATCAAGATCATCCTGGCCAACATGGTGAAATCCCATCTCTAGTAAAACTACAAAAATCAGCCAGGTGTGGTGGCGCGTGCCTGTAATCCCAGCTACTCCAGAGGCTGAGGCTGGGAAAATGGCTCGAAATCTAGGAGGAGGAGGTTGCAGTGAGCTAAGACTGCACCACTGCACTGCAGCCTGGGGACAGAGCAAGACTCTGTCTCAATGAAAAAAAAAAAAGAAAAAGAAAAAAAGAAAAAGAAAAAAAATACAATAAAATATTAACTATAGTCACCCTATTGTGCTACCAAACATGAGACCTTATTCAACCTGTCAATTGTGTTTTGATACCCATTAACCATCCCCAATCTGTCCCCTCTCCCTGCTACCCATCTCAGCCTCTGGCAACCATCATCCCACTCTATCTCTGTAAGTCCAGTAATGAACACTGGCCAGGATATGGAGAGAGGGGAATCCTTGTACACTGCTGTTGAGAATGCAAATAAGTATAACCACTCTGGGGAACAGTATGGAGGTTCCTCGGAAAACTTAAAATAAGACCACCATATGATCCAGCAATCCCTCTGCTGGGTATCTATCGCAAAGAAAAGTCACTCTGTATAAAGAAGAGGCCTTCACCCCATGTTCACCGCAACACTGTTCACAACAGCCAAGGTAAGGAAGCCGCCCCCACGTCCACTAATGGTGGAATGGATAAAGCTACTGTGGAACTATAGATACAATGGAATATTATTCAGCTACACGAAGAATGAAATCCTGTCACTTGCAATGACATGGGTGGAACTGGAGGGACATTATGTTATGTGAAATAAGCCAGACACAGAAAGACAAATATCACATGTTCTCACTCATATGTGAGAGCTAAAAAAAGTAGGGAACAATTTGAGCATAATGCGGATTTCACATTTGCTCATGCTCAATTTCATTTTCCAAAAAAAAAAAAAAAAACACCCACTAAGGTTAACAGAGAAAACTCTATCCAGCAAAAATGAGCTGCATAAAAATACACAAATACACACACACAAGCACACACCTCAAACAGTTACCTGCTACCTCAATTCACAGCATGTGGTTGTTGTTGTTGTGTTTTTGAAAAGATGGGGTTTCACCATGATGGTCAGGCTGGTCTTGAACTCCTGACCTCAGGTGATCCACCCACCTCAGACTCCCAAAGTCCTAGGATTACAGGTGTGAGCCACCACACCTGGCCTCACAGCATGTGTTTTTGAGTCACACCTATCCATACCTGGTGTTACCACTTACCATCTGGTTTCAGGTAGGTCTCCCTGTCCATCCCATCACAATAACGGACAAGACACAACCCTCTGGACATGTACTTCCCCAAGCAAACTTGTGATCTTCTTCAAGGTAAAGGGTTACCTCTGCTGTAGTATTTATGTATTTCTTAATCATTTAACGTGTGTAAAACTGTATTCTTTTAATGTGTCACTGATGACATTTTTCAGTGTGGTACTTCTAATCCCATTTCCCCCATAAGTCCCATGGTTTATATTATGTGATTCTACACAGAGTGGTGATTTTTAGGAACACATATGTTGTGCTATAGCAAAACTGGTGGTATATACTCTTGCTAAGAAGAAGGCAACTGGAATTACCCACAGCATTTAATTTCATTTCTCTCTCTCTCTCTCACTCACTCATATCAGGTGACCCTACCACATTTCAGATTCTTAAAACTGCTCTCTCTAGGGGCATACAATGAAAAGGGTTGAACAAAAGCCTTGAGGAAAGGGATGCAGAGAGACCATCCACTCTCTTGTCATTAGGGAGAATCCCGGCTGTTCTCGAGACAGCAACTCTGATATAATAGCTGTATTCATCTTTCCAGAAGTATCAGGAAGCCTTAAGTTCTCTCACTGTCTTTCAGTATCAAGGTGTTCCCTGAGATAACAGAAACAATTTGGCTTCCTTTCCAACAGGGTCCTTGCAGGAGCTCACCACCAGCAATCTCTAGACATCTCCATTTGTATCTTCCAAATGGTGCCATTTCTAGACCTGGGCATTTCCATCAGCCCCTGCTGTTTGCCCAAGGTCAAAAGCCTTGGATAGCTGGCTGTCGGCGAACATCTAGCTGTAGTTTATGGCTGTGCTCATGAGTGTTTGCACAGTCCAGGACATAACTTATGTGCTTTTCTTCTAGTTGTGATAACCTTCTGATAGGTAGCTGTGGCTGAGAGTGTTGGCAGAGCAGTGTGTAAATTTGTTGTGCTAGCAAGCATCCCATACAGATTTTTTTAAAAAAGTACTGTGAGCCCCCCTAAAGACTGTCTATAAAGTTCTGCTCCTTTGCTGAGTTTCCCAGATTAAACTCAACTGCCACCCCCTCATCTCTCCTCAGAAAAGTTGGAAATGCACAGTGCCAGGTGAACATTAGACAACTTAAATTATCTGCATCAGGTAAGCATTATTTAGTTAATTCAAAACCATTACATTATTAAAGAGATTAAAGACCTTTTGCTCCAACGTGCTAGAAAAGCAATAAATCTGAATTAGATCTACCATTTTAGTCACTCAGGATTAGACCTTTTGGTGACGTGATCCATTAATGTGCTTCAGATGTATTGATTCATCCTGGAAAGACACAATTTAAACTCAGAAGTCACAAAATGAACTTCCTATTAAGTTTGGGAGACCATGGTCACAGCTCATTTGACTTTTATGAACTAGAAAATGTGATGTAGACCACAATGGCATTCTATTAGGGGAAATCGTGCATTTAGCCATGTAGCAAAATACTGTAGTCAATTATGTGAACATATACCTATTTTACACATGGCTGCTTCTCTGACTTTAAATTATTAAGGATGTGCATTTAGCTTGTTTTAAGGAGTATTTACTCCCAAGTAAGAGATTTGTGATGAAACTTTGTTCGAAAACTAAATGAATATTTTTCATTTATATTAAATATTTTTTTCAATAAGAAACTGGAATGGAGCATAGAAACTTTTACTATATTTCTTTGCCACAGAAGAGAAAACACGTGATCTATTTGCCTTTCATAAATGAAAAAATATATATATTCTATCAGAGAGATTAAAAAAAATGCTTGATCAGAAGCAGACTTGATATTTATCTGCCAGCCTGGAAAACGCAATGATAATGTAAAAAGAAGGGACCGATAGAGAAAAAAAACCTATTTAGAGAAGGTTTAGTTTCTTTTTTCTGGAGTTCATCTTGACGGTATACTGTACAAACATCATTTTCCCTCAATATAATTTTGTTTATATTAGTATTACACTTAAGCCAGCCTATATTAATACTAGACTCATTATTATTCCCTATTTCAGCAAGAGTACACTTCAGTTCCAAAAATAACTCAACCCACTTCTAACTGGGCTCAGTCACCACCAACTTTTAAATGTTATGCTTGCATACCCCTTCACCTGCCAAATTCTTAATCATAATAGTCTATTTAAAAGCATGGAATGTGAGGAATTCTCTAATCCCATCTCTTGTTTTCGGAAGATGAATTAAGTCCTACAGAGGTTCCTGACATGCTCAAGGTCACACAGTTCCAGAGATAACTCATCGCAAAAGCATTCATTGTCCTCTATTCTAACATCTTAAAAAGAGTTTCCCTCTTTATTTCCTTTAACAAGATCTCCCTTGGGCTTCGTTCATAAAGGCACAGACAAAACATGTAATGGGCTGATTATGTTTGGAGATCATTCCTACCTATGTGTGATTCCCTTGAATGGATCTTGTCATCGAGACTCCCAGATTCTTTCTTGCCTACTCAAATTAGCTTTTCTTTTTCCGTGTGCACATTCAATATCCTTGTCTTGGTGCTAACCTCTGAAGTCTGTCTGAAGCATGATGAAAATCATCCTCATTTTCTCACTTGTAGGTGGTAGCTGAATGATGGCAACTCACCTGCCACCCCTCCCCGCTCCCCAAAAAGTTTGAAAGGCACAGAGATAGGTGAATATGCAGACAACTTAAATTATCTGCATCAGGTAAGTATTACTTAGTTAATTTGAAACCATTACATTATTAAAGAGATTAAAGACCTTTTGCTCCAAAGTGCTAGAAAAGCAATAAATAAAAGCATGTCCTTTGCAGCAACATGGATGTAGCTGGAGGCCATTATCTTTAGCAAACTAATGCAGGAACAGAAAACCAAATACCGCATGTTCTTACTCATAAGTGGGAGCTAAATGATGAAAACTCATGGACACAAAGAAGGGAACAACAGACTGGGGCCTACTTGAGGGTGGAGGATGAGAGGAGGGAAAGGAGCAGACAGAAATAACTATTGGGTACTGAGCTTAATAGCTGAGTGAGGCAATAACCTGAACAACAACCCCCCCGAGACATGAGTTGACCTATATAACAAATCTGCACATGTACCTCTGAACCTTAAATAAAAGCTAAAAGAAAGAAACTTATTCTGCATCAAAGCAAGTGATCCTGGTCCTCTATCGTTACTATTATCTCGATTTATCTTTGCAGGAAAGAAAACGGCCAGGTTGAGTTCAAGAAATACTAGAGAAGTTAGTTGATGAGAATAGACCATTAACGGTGCTCAGGTGGGGCAGGGAAAAGAGAACAAGTAACCCAGTGTTGGCTTGCAGGTCCCCAGCATGGGTAAGCTGAATGCACATGTGATTCACCAAGGTGCAGATCGGGGATGGGTGGAGAGGTATTGATTTCAGTCTGAGAAACAGTGAATGAAGGGTGTCCGTGGGATATTTATGTCCAGAGGTCAGTGGAGATATGTACGATAAAATATGAGCCTCAAGCTGAGGAAAAAAAAAACACTGGGACTATAAATCTGTTTGGGGAGCCACCAAGAGATGCTTGGGGGACACCAGAGGGAGGGTACAGAAGAAGAAATAAGAGCTATGCATAGTATCCACATCCTCTGACATGTGCGCATTTAACTGACACTGTTCCAGAATCTCCCAATATAAAGCTTTCTATTTGTCCTTAAATCATTGGCAAGGTGCACACTTTTAACTAATGGATTTAACATATAGCCGAGGACTGTAATTATCTGTTTTTCTTCTTTCTTATTCCACTCTAATACACACATTGCTGAAGAAAGCACATAGTAGCTGCTTTAAGAATGCTGTTGGGGGGTGGGGAGTTGGGGAGAAATGCCACATATAGGTGAAGGGGAGGAAGGCAGCAAATCACACTGCCACGTGTGTACCTATGCAATAATCTTGCATGTCCTTCACATGTACCCCAAAACCTAAAATGCAACAACAACAACAAGAATGTGTTGAATGACGTTACACACCACTTTAGCTCCTGGAATCCAGTGTAGGCAGTGGACAGAGATGACCTCGATGCATAAAATGTAATAAAAGACAGGACGGAGTAGGAGATCAATGTCTCCATTTGTAAAGAGGGAGAGAAAAAAAGATGAACCAGCCATTATTAGCATGATATATAAGCACTGCATCGTCCCATTTATATCACTTGTATTAAGGATAAATTGCCTGAATAAATTCAATTATTCTAAGAAATAGCACAAATAACAAGCTGACAGCATCAGGAAAAAAATGAAAATAATAATGTTGATACTGCTGGAATTGCACGTTATTTCTCTATTTCCAGTTTCAGGGATCGAGTTGGCAATAATTCACATCTGGGGGTGGGTTTGGCTTTGAAAGTCACAGCTATGTATGTGAACTGAAATATTTTAGAACAGGAAGCTAATTATTTATTGTTAATAAAAGTCCAGATTTATCGTCTACTGTATCCCACGCAATGTGTTAAATGTTTTCCGCAAATTATTTAAACTACCCACAAAAAATATGAAAGATAATGTTACCCTGTCAACCTCATAGATGATGAAACTGAAGCCCTCTTAGGTTACTCACTCTAAATACATAGCCAGGAGGCTGACAGATGCAGACACCTGCACACGCTTCCTCCAGTGCAGGGGTGAAAAAGTATGAGCTGTGGAATCCTGAATTCAAAGCCCGTGTAGCTTTGTTTCCTTAAATGGCTGAATTAACTCTTGGGAGCCTCAGTTTCTGCATCTGAAAAGGGGGGCAATAATGCCTGACTTATAGAACTATTTAAAGCACTAAGGGAGAATGCATGCAAAGCATGGGACCCAGTACCAGGCCCACCATAAGCATTCAGTACGAGGTAACTAACGGTTCTCATAGCATTTATTTCTATTATGAATGCTACAATGACTCCTAGTCTTTATGATTCTGACTCCAAATCCAGACTTCCGTTTAAATTCCACCGAATCTATTTCCCAGGACAGCTCTACTTCTTCTCAAGCCCATTTTTCTCTTTCTGGAGAGGTGTTAGGATCATGATTCCTCAATCACATAAACTCAGTCGGGCCCTTTGAAGGCTCTTAAATGGGCACTGCTTCCATGACTTAAAACAAGCATACTCTGGCCTCCCTGCCCACCCCAGGACCTAAGAGAGAGAAAATATCCATTCTCCAGACGTAATGAGCATCTACTAAAGGTCATAAATTTGAAAAAAACCTAAAGATTCAATCTTCATAGAGTAAGTTAAATAGGGCTGGTTTCCTATAAATCTGGAAAATTATTCGTGTCTACTCATTCATTAATTCTAGTAGGCACTCAGCTATAAAGTACCTAGTATACATGACATACTGTGATAATCGCAGAGGGCAAAGATAAATAAACACAAACCTCTTGCTCTCGAGGAAACACACACAATGTAAAGTTGAAAATGGACAGATAAACAGTATTTACAATTATGCATCTGGATATGCATATATATACTATAATATAGTTTATAGTATATAGTATATATCACATATATAATATAGTATATGTCACATATATTATATAATATATATACCATATATTATATAATACAGTATATATCATATATTATATAATACAGTATATATCATATATTATATAATACAGTATATATCATATATATTATATAAAATAGTATATATCATATATAGTATATATATGAGATAGCATATATATGGATATATAGTATATATATCCTATATATATTATATATACTATATATATCCTATATATATTATATATACTATATATTATTTATTATGTATGTTATATATATTATATATAATATATAGTATAAATATACTATATGTTTAATATATAGTATATATTATATATTATATATGTATAATAGTATATATACACTATATATATGCTATCTCATATATATACTATATATACATAGTATATATATAATATGTACTGTATATACTATATATTATATAATATATATACTATATACTATATATATAGTATAATACATAAACTATACTATCTCTCTATATATACAAATACTTTATCTCTATATATAAACTGGATATATAGAGATAGAGTACTTGGAGTGCCCATGAAAGGAGCCCTAACCCAGAAAATGAGGCAAAGAACCAGTGGTGTTCAGGGAAAGAATGCCTGGAGGAAGGACACCTCTGAATCGAGAGTTAGAAGATAAGTAGGTATTTTCAGGTAAAGACAGTAGAAGGGAATGCGATGGGTCCAGGAAGAAGCATATATACAGTCAGAGAAATGAGCACAGGCTCATTACGTGCAGTGAGCTGTAGGTAGGCTGGTCTTGAAAACTAGAAATTAGGAGTGTTCCTCAGAGCAGAGAGGAACAAGTCACTTTACCAAGCTTGGTCATAATCCTAAAGAAACTTAAATGAGGGAAGGGCATGACCAAATTTTTACTTTCGTGCATGAGGAATATGAGGGGAAACAGAAGAAATGCCAATTAGAAGGCAGCTGCAGTAGCCTGGGTGAGAGGTGAACTGGTCACAATGAACAGTGAGAATAAAGAAAATGCAGGATTCTGTGCCTCTTCAGGAGGGAATGTGGGACCTGAGGTTGGGGTCAGGGAGCTGCAGAGCCTGAACAACAGGTTTCTAAACGGAGGACCTGAGTGCCATCAATTAGAGAGGATGAGGGAAGGAATGGTTTTAAATGATGACCGGATGTAGAATTCCACTTAGAATGTCGAGAGCTAGGCAGAGACATCTGAGCGGCAGTTAGTATATAGGAATGAGATTCTAGGCTTCATCAGCTTCGAGGCATGTTGTGAGAATTAGGTCATCCATGAGAAAACCCAAGGAAGACCAGAAGGCAGAGGTCAGAACCTTGGAGAGCAACTTCGCTTAGGCATGAACACAGGAAGAAGAGGCAATGCAAAAGACAAACAAGAACCAGGCAGAGACATTGGAAAGTTTACCAGGAGGATCAAGGTAGGACAGAGCTTTCAGAAGGCAGGAGGGATGTGCAGTCACAAACCCAGTGGGGAGAGTAAAAGACGAAAAGACCCAAAATACCCAAAGAAATGGGTAGTTTGAATGTGAGAATCGACATAAAAAATTAGGCTGAAAAATGAAGGCTGAATACAATTCAAAATGTTTAGCCTTTACTGCACACTCACTGTTGCCCAAGTCACTGAATGCTTCACCTGTTTTATCATGTTTCTTCTTCATTTTTTAAAGTCACCCCTATTTGCATCTTTGCTTTGCCAATGATGAAACTGAGGTTCCTAGGGATATGTGACCTGCTCTAGATCACTTAGCTAGCAAGTAATAATGTCTGTCCACTTCATGTCTTCTCAGAGTCCATTTCAGACTACCTTTCTCACTGAATTTTTTTTAATGAAGAATATAGATATTGGGGTTTTGTCAAATTTCTTGACTCCCAGGAGGAGATAATCTGATTGGCCAGCCACAATCAGAGGGGCATGTCTCTCCTCAGTCTCATCAGCTGCTGCCAGCAAAGGGATTTTCAATCTGCTATGAGAGTCACCAACGCCTTGGGTAAGGTTTTCCAAAAACAGACAAGGAGATAGGATGAACACATTGCCTCACCAACAGCATTCATTTGCACTGAAATCACTAAATGTATTATAGAGTTAGAGACAAATCTTAAAGAGGTACATCACAAATTGCTTTAATTATACGTTTCTTTGTGGAATGAAGATAAACATTCTCATTATTTCACATCAGATGAATGGGATTCTTTTTAGTCTACCAGTTCCAACACACTGAATTTGGACATTTAAATGAATTTAGATATAATATATCACCTAAAGAGTTCTTGTCTGTTATGAAATATTAACTTTGGCACTGCATCTTACGAGATGGAGCCCAATAAAGTTGCTTTTTATTAATGATAATAAACAGTGTTTACAGAAATCGTTTAGTGCATGAGAACCTGTGCTAAGCACTTCACATGCATAATCTTACCGAGTCATTCCAACAACGTTATGGGGTCAATATCATTATCGTTCCTGATTTATAGATAACCAAACAGACACAGAGGGTCTAGAGCACATATTGAGAGTTACCCAGTAATGACACGGTAGAATCAAGATATAAACTTGGATTTCCACTGCTGTATCTCTGCAGTTTGCATACCAGTTTCTACTATAAATTATAAGAAGATACTTAATGACCATTCTTAACAAAGCTATCAGTTAATAGACAGGTAAATGGGTGTTTGAGCTATGCATGTGTGCATGGGGGTTAGGAGGAAGGATGGGGAAAATGGAGAGGGAAGGAAGGAGAAACGATGGAGGTGGAGGGGCTCAAATAAAGACGGTAAGAAGAGAAAAAACTAGAACTAAGAATGACATGACTCATCTTATCTCTTGTTCCTCCAGAGGGCAAAATACCAAGCCCATCTCCACCCACTCATTAGCGAGCCATCAATACCAATCTGATGTGGCATGAGAACAAGCACAGCCCCCTACAGATAATAGGGTAGAATGCCCTCCCAACACCCCAAGACTTCTCCCCAGCGGTGTGCTGGGGAGATCTCGCTGTATTAAGCAGCACTGACCTCTTAGAAACTAAATTGCAAAGGGGAAGAAACAGAATTGGTAGTAATTGATACAGGGGAGAGAGTGGGAGGAAGCAGGGGGCAGAGGCAGCACATGCTCAGTTTCTCAGTCCTGAAAAATATGGCTACAAGTAACACAAATGTTGTCATTCCATGACCTCCTTCCTCAATGTACTAGACCCGGTTCCACCACCTCGCTTTGTCTCAAGACATATTTACAGAATTCTAAGGCAGACACTAATTTCTTTGTTACTACGTCAGCTTGGCAGTGACATAATTGCAAAGGGACGAGTCTCCCCTCTCCAAATCATAAGGTTTTTGTTAGGAAATCTAGTGCAAAATTCTGAAAATCAAAAGTCTTGATACCTGCATTCCAAAGAAAGCTCCATCATGAACTTCCCTAAGAATTTCGGTAAGTCATAAACACTCCCTGGCATGAGTTTCCAGCTTGTTAAACAAGTCAAAACATCTTAAAAACTACAAATCACCATAAAAGCCTTTTGAACCCTGCAAAAAAAATTACAGATTACTCTTATTTTCTTACCCTTTCTCAGTTCTAGCAACTATATTATCTCTCTATACAGTGCTAATTTGTTTTCTCTATCCCATAAAGCATACATTCAGGGGTATACATGGCAATTGCAAAGTGGGGCATGGTAAACCTCACTTACCACGATAAGTGTCAATTCCTGCTGCACAGTACTGTGCGCTCAGCCCCAAATTCTCAAAGTCAAAAATCTGGCCTCATTTGCCAGTGAAAGGAAATGTCATCCCTCCCCTCCTCTGGCAACAATTCCTGGTGTAGGAGGAAACTTGCAAGAGGCAGTTATCATAATCACAGGTACTATGAGAGGAAGGAAAAATATGAAGAATTCACTTATAGACATTTTCAGGTAAGGCTCCACTTGAACATACTGCCCAGCCCAAAAGCCAAGTTCGCCAATGGAGGTGACTGTAGTTTAACTCATGCTTGTATCAGATGAAAAAAAAAAAAAAAACCACACAGACACATTATTCAATCCAACCAAGCTGTCTGTTTAGAAGATGCTTCAGGACTGATTAATGACAGAAAGCAAAGAGGAACCACACAGACCTTGGCTGTCAAGGTCAAATGCACAAGCAGACAGAATCGGGAACGGCTGGGAGGCTGCCCGATCTGGATTTAGACTGCGGGCCTCGAGTTTTGGCTGGAGCCCCCGGCGTGTTGTCATTCACTCTCACTTGCAGTCACACCACACACAAGATGGAGAGGCATATGGTGCATTTCTCCCAACTCGGTTTAAATGTGGGCTCTAATTTAAGCTTTAAACCTTTTAGAATTCTTTGCCAGCAAGATAAAATATATAAGCCATGATATTCTGAACACCATATTTTCCTGCAATATGCCTTATAGCACGTGGTTCAATAATTTTAAGGGTGGGACCAACAGCAACTAAGTCAGGTGGCATCTCTGAGAGGGGAAATTGGTGGGCGTGTGTTCCCCAAAAGCAAAATGTTAGGCAAATAATAATAGTCCCATCGCCCCTGTATCAGCAGTGCTGACAGATTTAAGTCGATTTTTCTCATTTCAGTTTCCTGACAATGCTCTTGAGTAAGTCCTTTTATTATCCCAATTTTCTGAAATAAGCAACCCAGGATGAGAAAATTAAGTCATTCATCCCATTCCAGGTTGCCCAGCCTGTGGCCTAAAGCCAGGATTCAAATACAGGCAACAGTACTTCAGGTGTCACATACCTAACACTTCACAATTCTGTCAATACTACATACAGAACAATGACTACAGGACACAGCCTAACATTAGTCCTTAGTGTTGGTTTGGGCATAATAACTTTGAATTCAACATCCCAAACAAGACATGAAGCCAAAATAGGCTCATTCAAATAACTGCCCTTCCTTCATTCATTCATTTAAACACTTACTGAACGTCTACAGAATTTGAAGCACAGGAATATGCACTAAGGATTTCACAAATAGTATTTCAGTTTGAGGGTACAAAGAAAAAAAACAGTTCTATGTACTAGACTTGTGACAGCTTCTACTTTCTACTTTGAGCAAAAGATAATAAAAGAGCACACTCAAATTCACACATATACAAACATACATAAGTTCACAAAATGATTATCTCTTTCACTGAACCTTAAATCTAAGCCCTCAAACTCTGAAACTACTACAAGAAAACACTGGGGAAAACCTCCAGGGTGTTGGTCTGGGCACACGTTTTTTGAGCAATACCCCTCAAGCACAGTCAAACAAAGAAAACATGGACAACTGGGATCACAGCAAGTTAAAAAGCTCCTGCACGGCAAAGGATACACTCAGCAAAGTGAGGAGATAACCCCCCAATGGGAGAAAACACACATGGAACAATTTTTTTTAAAACATCATATCTCACTTGTTTAGTGGAATGTATGAATTGTAGGAGTGAGAGTTTTCTAACCTCAACCGCAACTGGAGAGAGAGAACAGGTGAATTAAGCCTCCAAGTACATGCAACCACCAGCTGCCCCTTGTAGCTACTTCCAATAGCATCAAGTGATGTGTTAAAATAACTACCGTTCATTCATTCATTTAAACACTTACTGAACGTCTACAGCATTTGAAGCACAGGACGATGCACTAAGGACTCCACAAAGAGTATTTCAGTTTGAAAGTACACAGAAAAAAAAACAGTCCTATGTACTAGACTTGTTACAGCTTCTGCTTCCTTTCTACTTTGAGCAAAACATAATAGAAGTGCACACTGGAATTCACACATATACAAACAATGAGAGCAGGTGGGACAGCGACGTCCCCATGGTTTGAGCGCTCCCACACCTAGGCTGTCTCCCAAACCTTCAGCAAGCTAACCAATGCACATAACCCTTCTGAAAGGCTCAACGACAATGAGCCTCAGCAACCCAACAGTTCACTGTCCCTGTTGCAGCAAGCGACTCTGCATTAACAGCTGAGGAGTTTATGTTGAGCTGGCAGAAAGAGACACCTGTGAACCAGTGCACGAGAGACGTTTGAATGCACTCCAGGAATGGTACGAGGTGTCTCAATGCAGACTCCAGGGCTGCCTTTTCAGTCCCCTGATAAGCTCTGTGTATCTCCCTGTGCCATCAGCTTCGTCCTCAGTGCTTGCTATGGTTGATGTCACAACATTTGCTATGAAAGCTGCCGGTAAGCAAAACAACTGCATGACAACAGATGGAAAATGGAACCATTTGGTGGTTGAGAACGACACAGGTAGTTTTCAGAGGTCATCCGAAACCACAAAGAACGTGGGAGACTTAGCATCTGTGCCAAGGCTCATAGTGGGTTAGGTAAATAAACATGTTCAAATATTTCCGAATCGACTAGCTTCGTCTCAAACTGCGCTTGGGGTCTCATTTGGCACTGAAAAATTCCTCTAGCCTCTCTTATTACAGATCTCTTAATAAAAGAAAATCAAACTGGTCTTCTAGTCCACTACTATTTTTGGCAATGCAAAACTGATACGTCTGGCAGAAAACAAACCGTATGTGCTTCAAAGTATCAGCGTTAGGAAGGTCTGCCACATTTTGATGTGCATTCAGAGATGACACTGATACACGTGCTCATTTCCTGGGTTCCATTTTTTCCCCTCCACTTCATTCAGTGTAGTCTCAATACTTCCAAGATTTCTTCATTCACAGTTTTATACGTTTTAATTCCTGAAGTTGACAGCTCTCTTGGAAACAAGGAGTTAGCAGAAAATATAAGCAGAAACAAAATATACTGATTGTTATTTTGTTTTCCTCAGAGCTGAAGGTTTCTGGTATCATACACCTCTTCGATTTGTCTGAAATACACAACAACAGCAGAGAAGGGTTGCCAGCCAGGTTTATAAAACCTGTATTTTGTGTTTAGCCTCTTTTGGGGGGCCAAAACAAAATCAATAACAGCAGATAAATTTCTTCTCAAACCTCTAATTGTTTCTTGGTCTTTTGGAGAAAAAACCTTTTTTTTCTCATGGTGAAAAATTAGAAAAACTAGCAGGAAGCATGAAAATAAATCACCTTGAGGTAGCCACTTGTTAATGTGTGGATAGACATAAACTCTTGATCCTCAGACGACACCCGTTTGAACTGAATAGGTTTACTTTTACATGGATATTTTTCCAGCTTAGTGTAAATGGAAGATACAGTCTTCATGGGATGCAAAATTTACAAACACAGAGGGTCAACTTTTTATATACATGGATTCCACAGAGCTAGAATTTTGGTATTAGTGGGGCTCCTCTGTGGATACCAATGGATGCGGGTATACACATACACATAAGCACATTTGTGTTACAATTTTTTTTTATGATGCCAGGCACTGTGGCTCACACCTGTAATCCCAGCACTTTGGGAGGCCAAGGCGGGTGGGCCATGGGGTCAGGAGTTCGAGACAAGCCTGGCCAAGATGGTAAAACCCCATTTCTACTAAAACTACAAAATTTAGCTGGACATCATGGCAGGTGCCTGTAATCTCGGCTATTCTGGAGGCTGAAGCAGGACAATTACTTGAACCTGGGAGGCCAAGGTTGCAGTGAACCGAGATCACCCCACTGCAATGAATCGAGATCATGCCATCTGGGTAACAGAGCAAGACTCCATCTCAAAAAAAAAAAGAAAAAAGACTTTATGGCGAAATAAGAATAGTTCAGATTAAATACAACCACATGCATATACGCACATACCCACACACGCATGCACATGTACAAAAGGGTTAACACTGGTAACATTCATACCAGAGCCACAGAAGAATGCTGACTTTGCACTGCACGTCTGGCAAATGTCAACATTGTCCTAGCCTGGCCCTCCCTCTCCCACTGTCTAGTCTGCACTTTGCCAGCATATCCAAGCAGTTACCAAGCAAGGTACATTTTTCCTCCTAATTTTTGATTAAACCCACCTACTTGCTCAGTACCCACTGGCATCCCTATACCCTGATCTCCAACCTGGATTAATATGGAAATCTCCTGATGTCCTTGGTTCCAGCTGGGTCTTCTCCAATCTGTTTTCCAGAGACACTTTATACAATGCTTGTGAGAGCCAGTTATCCCTTTGATTACAGTAATTCTGAAACTCTCCATCAGTAGAAAAGCTTCCCCATCTTTTACCCCTTTTATCTCTGCCCTGACCCTTCCTCCAGTTTCTCAGGCTGGTCACTTCCGGGGGTGTTGTGTATGCTATCACCTTAACTTAAAATACCATCCCCTCACTCTTTCCTCCTCTCAAGGCTTAAATCAAAGCATCTTTCTATGAAAACACCTACTCTTATCCCAACTCTCTTCCCTAGAATGCAGAATGCCTTCCATGACCTGTTATAGGTCATCTAATGGCATCCTATTTCCCCCATCAGGACTTTGTATGATAGGGCCAAGTGTGACAATAACTTTCTAATTGTAAATCTATGATAAAGGTGTTTCTCTGACACACTGCTGCATTCACTCTACTGGTCCATAACTGATCCTCAAAAACATGCCAAATGGGTATCAAATCACTACACTTCAACTGTATCACTGACTAGGTACACAGATAAATGTGTCTAAATAAATAGATCAATGGAGCCTCAAAAACGCCCTGTGACTTGTCAGGATCTTGAACCGTAAGTGTATTGAGTGAAGATCAGATTTCTCCCAGCTCAGGGGCCTTGCTTCACCAGTGTGACCCTACATTCTCTACATATTCTGCTATGATCAATATGGCGCACGTGGAAGATTGATCTCTTCTTCTCTCTTTCACACCTCATTGGCACCAATGTTACCATATTCACTGCTCCCCTCCTAGAGGCAAGGTCAACATCATCTCCAGACATGCCCATTGCTATGGAGCTTCCATCTTATTTCCTGACTTCAGTCTTTCCTCACACTAACCCCTAATCCATCCAGATACAGCCAGGGGCATGGTCCACATCAAGCCCCACTCTCCGTATCTCTACTTTCAACATGAACCTAGAGGCCATGTCCAGTTCTTTTCCTTGACCTCACGCTCCTCCCCGCCCCTCTCCTTACTATACCCAATCTGCATTCTCAGTTATGTCTTTCTGCAGTCTCCTTCCTAACCAGAAAGTATATTCACAGACACTTACAAACAATGTCTTCATTCTTGTGCCCACACCTCTGCATGGAACATTCCCCATATGCAGACGACCCTCTCTATTTATCTTTGCCAATTCATATGCTCTCCTTCTTCAAACTCACACCAAATTCACTTGCGAAGAAAAACTATCCCCTGGAACCACACTCTAACCCAGACTCATCAGTTATATTTTTCTTAATGAAGCCGTCTATAAATGAGTAAATTTTAGACTGACGATGACCCCTGAGTTATAAAAAGCACTTCACTACATTTGATTTGTTTTGTACTCTTCTGTTCTGTTTACAAGATCTCCACAAAAATGAATGCATATGAAGACAAGACCATGTCAGAAAAAAATATTTTTCCAGTCCTCTGGATGATCCTCCTCCTTCCATTTCAAGAAGCACGCACTGATAGAGAATAGAGAAGTAATAATCTCACCATAGCACAAGACTGACTTTAAGTCACAGCTATTTAGGTAAGAAAGAAGATGTGGGTCTGCCTGTCCTTAGCTCTAAGGAGGGTAACACACCCTGTTATCGTGCTCTGAAGGGTTCTTGTCTTCCTTCTTCTGTAGGATGTCAAGAAAAGAAGACCCGACTCTCCTCCTGTCTCCTACTCTCACGCTCATCAACCATGTCATTATCACAGAGTTTTAAAAAATGTTCATGATTTATATGAAATTATAGTGTTTTAAGGAACAAGCCCACAGTCTTCCTCCAAGTTTTATTTCCTTTAAGAAAACAGATATTAACCAGTTAAACCTACAAATGTATGGGGTGAAATATTATATTCTATTTAGCTATGAGGAATTTTTTAAATGCTCTGTGTATATCAGTACTTAAACCTACGCTGATCACCTTCCAAGACCTTGTCTGCAAACGCGATTTCATCGTGAACAAGGATTCGGTGAAAAGAGACAGGCTGCGGATAGGAGAGGAAAGCAAGGCTCTAGTTTGAGTTCTCTTACTGAATACTCAAGTGGCCTTAACCTCTCTGAACTTCGGTTTTTTCATCGCAAAATGGAGATAATCAGCTTATTGTCGGTATTGAACGCCTTGAAACAGGATAAGATCACCTCGAGGGTGGGTAGGAGGGAAGCCTTGTTGGAATGCATTCAAGAGAGAATGGAAGGAGATAAAAAAATTATAGCAAATATAGACAAGTTTTATTTCAGAGTTTTGTAAAGGAAATAAGAGAAAGAGAGTGACAGATGGAGAGGAAGTAGAGTCACAGGATAATTTTTTTTAAATGTTGAATATATTATAGCCTGTGCACATGGTGATGGGTGTGAGCTTGTCCTGTCTAAAGGTGTTGAATGCCATCCATGAGAAGAAAAGTCCTAAATCTGTATCTCCATATCAAACCTTTCTTGTTCTACAGATGCACAGAGCTGACTGTCTCCTTGACATCTCTCCTTGGAAATCCAATGGGTACCTCATGCCGAATTCACCCAAACATAAACTTGCAATTCCCCTCCTTTCTTCTCTCTCTCTTTCCCTCTCTCCCTCCCTCAATAGCTGCCCCTCTTGCAATCCATCTTGGAATTAGCACTTCCATTTTCTGAAGGCTCAAGCTTAAATTCTTGTAGTAGGCCAGGCACGGTGGCTTGCACCTGTAATCCCAGCACTTTGAAAACCCAAGGCTGGTGGATAATAAGGTCAAGAGATAGAGACCCTCCTGGCCAACATGGTGAAACCCCATCTCTACTAAAAATACAAATTTAGATGGGCATGGTGGCACATGCCTGTAGTTCCAGCTGCAGAACAGCAAGGGTTGCCACCGGTTTCTTCCTCTGCTATCCTCGTCCCAGAAGGGTACCCACCAGATGTCAACCTGAGCTCTCCTTTAGGAAGTGTCTCTTTGGGTACAAGGGGATCAGGAAGTTGCTTGAGGAGACAATTTGTCCCTTATAGGAGCTCAAGTGCTGTGCTGGGGGCTCCGTTTTTCCATGCAGAGCTGCTGGGCAGGGACCTTTAAGTCGGCTGCAGCTGAACTCATAACTGCCTCTTTTTCCAGCTGCTCTGTCCTAGGAAAGTTGACTCTATTTCTAAGTTCCCATCGTGCTGCTGCTGCCTTTTTTCATAGATGCCCTGCACCACACGAAGTAGTCTAGCCACAGTCTGCCAGCAGAGGGGTTGCTGAGCTGCCACAGGCTCTGCCCAGCTGCTGTGTGAGCTGCCTCGGTAGTGGCAGACTGCCTTGGTAGTGGGGGATGCCCTTCCCCCCACTGAGCTGGACCGTCCTGGGTCCAGCTATGCTCACTGCAAAACTGTCAGTCCAGAGTGTTTCAGATTGCTTGTTTTGTGGGGGTGGTACCCACCAAGCCAGATCACCTGGCTCCCTGTCCAAGACCCCTTTCTTTCAGTTGAATGGGCACTCTGTCTCTCAGGCATTCCAGGTGACAGTCAAAACGGCTGCCCAGACTTGTGTGAGTTTCTGTGCACTGACCCAGCTGAAATTGCCGCACTGAAAACTCACGGCACTTTTTGGCCTGGGAATCTCCTGGTCTCTGGATAGCGAAAACTTGTTTGGAAATGCGGTGAGCACTCACCCTCTGCACTGTTCTCACTGGGAACTGCACCCCGGAGCTGTTCCTATTTCGCCATCCCATTAATACTATTTAAACAGATGTCGTTGTTTTTATTACAAACATTGTATCCTCACAGGCCACTCGACACACAGAACAACGTAAGTTGCTTGAGAGAAAGATTTTTCTTCATGCTATGTATTTAGTTTCTAAAAGACTGCCTGGAACTTAATAAACACTCCAAAAATAGTTGTCAATGAATTAATGTATATAATCTGACATTTCTGGGTTTCTTTTCAACTTTCACCCCATGCTAATAAATGAGTATAAACATATTTCAATGAAATATTACATTACAAAGCTAATAAAAACTGCCTTAACAGGTTCATTCAACTCTTCTTTAGAATGTAGTCTATTCTTCACAAGCTAAATATTTTCATTAACAAGAATTATGTAAAAATAGCACTTTACTATATTCACATCTGTTTCGGTAAGAGCATAAAGGATGTAAGTAAGAGGTACACTGTTTAACTACAGCCTCTCCTACATGTCCACAGGTGGTCAGAATATGCAATTTAATCAGCTTTTGCTGCAAAAAAATATTTTAAAGCATATTTAAAATCACACTGTTTTATATAGGTTAAAATGAGTTGAAACAACTTAGATTTATAACAATAGGAGAAATTGATCTATTCAATACAAAGTTATGTGGCAATCAAAACAGTAATTAGAATAAGAATGTACATATATGAAGAATATTTGCGTGTTGGAAAACAGAATAAGAAACAAGTGCCTATTATCTGTTTGATTATATAAACATACATCTGTAAAGAAAGCATCCATACATTAAACATAATCTGAAACTGACAGAATTCTGAATTTTTTTTTTTTGCTAAAGTGACTTTGATATGTGGTATTATTTACGTCAATTAAGAAGTGACATTTTATGAAAGTGAGGGAGAACACAGTAAAATGGCAGGAAAAGAACTAACTTAGAAGCCAATAAATATTTGCAGTTTCGAATCTTCCAATAACTTACTTAAAACAACACATCTTAAGTTATTCACTATTTTTCTGTCCCAATTTTCTTTTCCAGCGAATAAGGTTAATAATCTGATGGGCTGTCCAAAGAATAAGAGTGGCAAACAGAACAGACCGTATTCATCAGATGTTTGCTTTTGTATTTTCCTGGGCACACAGAAATACTACATTTCCTGGTCTTCCTTTTATTTTAATGGGACCATGTGACTGAGCTCTGGCTAACACAGTATGATCAAAAATGATAACACTGGGATCTATTGGGGGGAATAGGGGAGGGACAGCGCGGGGAGGGGAGCTGGGGAGGGATAGCCTGGGGAGAAATGTCAAATGTGGGTGAAGGGGAGGAAGGCAGCAAAACACACTGCCATGTGTGTACCTATGCAACTATCTTGCATGTTCTGCACATGTACCCCAAAACCTAAAATGCAATAAAAAAATTAAAAATTAAAAATAAATAAGTAAATAAACACTTTCTGTAAACATCCCACATAATTGCCAATGATCTCTGCACCCCCATCCATGGAAACTGAGCCCAAATGCTCCAAGATGATATTACCACAGCTGGAAGGAGCATTCAAGCAGAGACAGACCGCATTCACATCACACCATGATGAAAGGAAGAGATACATCTTAATTATGTGACATCACTGAGATTCATGGGTAAACTGCATGCACGTGGTGCTGTCTACTGACTAATAGCATAAGAGGTTCTTATCCTTTAGAACCACAGGGCTATGGGTGAAGTTTGAGGAAAATCCTAACTGGTTTCAAGTAAGACCTCTAATGTAAACATGTGGGGGCCCCCTCTTCCCTACCACAGAAATAGACTATGGTTATTGTTTTCAAACAAGTTTTCCCAATGTGTTGTGTTCTTTCCTCGATAACAGGATGCAAGTTCACATGAAAAATGTTTGGAACTACTAGCTACAGCTGAATGAGGAAGTCAGACACTCCTCTCTGCAAAAAGCAATAATACGTGTGGACAAAACTGACCCCTCAGCATTTCAGCACTCTAAAAATTAACCAAAGAACTCCAATAATGTGACAAGTATTCAACAAAAATCGAATGGACTTCAGGCAAGAACAGTGGGACTCTTTGGTGTTTTGGATGAGGGCTTCATCCCTAGTTAACACAAAGGCTCTGTGTGGGTGGAGCAGGTTATGATACTGGCAGCTCAGCTGCCATGATCCAAAAGGGGCTCATGTGATTTCAAGCAGAGGGCCGTGGCTCTATGCAGCAGCATTACTGGTAGAAGTGATAATATTCAGCCGGGCGCGGTGGGTCAAGCCTGTAATCCCAGCACTTTGGAAGGCCGAGGTGGGTGGATCACGAGGTCAAGAGATCGAGACCATCCTGGTCAACAAGGTGAAACCCCGTCTCTACTAAAAATACAAAAATTAGCTGGGCATGGTGGTGCGCGCCTGTAGTCCCAGCTACTGGGGAGGCTGAGGCGGGAGAATTGCTTGAACCCAGAAGGCGGAGGCTGCGGTTGTACCATTGTACCATTGCACTCCAGTCTGGGTAACAACAGCGAAACTCCGACTCAAAAAAAAAAGAGAAGTGATCACATTCTCAGTGGTGGAAAACTGGAGAAGGACAGTGATTTTACTAACCTGTGCACTTCTGAGTAACCTTTAGACAGTGTGCAGATGCAGAAGCGACACAAAAGGGTCCAGTAGAATCTAAATACCAGAGAAGACCTGAAAATGGCCTAAAACGTCAATGCACAGCCCCACATACACACAGACCCATCAGTAGAGGACAGGAGCCTTCTTAGTGCTCCGTCAATGCACAGCCCCACATACACACAGACCCATCAGTAGAGGACAGGAGCCTTCTTAGTGCTCCGTCAATGCACACCCCCACATACACACAGACCCATCAGTAGAGGACAGGAGCCTTCTTAGTACTCTGTCAATGCACAGCCCCACATACACACAGACCCATCAGTAGAGGACAGGAGCCTTCTTAGTGCTCCGTCAATGCACAGCCCCACATACACACAGACCCATCAGTAGAGGACAGGCGCCTTCTTAGTGCTCCGTCAATGCACACCCCCACATACACACAGACCCATCAGTAGAGGAGAGGCGCCTTCTTAGTGCTCCGTCAATGCACACCCCCACATACACACAGACCCATCAGTAGAGGACAGGCGCCTTCTTAGGGCTCCGTCAATGCACACCCCCACATACACACAGACCCATCAGTAGAGGACAGGAGCCTTCTTAGTGCTCCAAGTGTCAGAACACAATCTTAGCCGATTTTTTGGCTAGTCATTAAGCTACACAGATAATATTAAAACTCTCAGAAGCCAAGATTAAAAACAAAAGAAAAAGAATGACAATAAGAACAAAAACAAAACAGAGACATCGATGGCCACACACCATCAAGGTACCGTATTTCACAACTTCAGCTCAGCAAGTTATAAACGAAGCCAGAAAAACAATAAATAATCTGCGCAAAATCAGAATCCAGAGTTACTTCAAGGCACTTGGTAGAATTTTAAACAAAAAACGTATGAGATATGCAAACAAGAAAAGAAACTGTGACCAGTATTCAGAGAAAAGGTAGTCAAATGACAAACAGAACATCTTGGGAACAGCAAGAAGAAAGCGATTCATCAGATGTAGGAAATCTTCAATAAGATTAACAGATAACTTGGCTGGACACAGTGGCTTCCTCCTGTAATCCCAGCACTTTGGGAGGCCAAGGTGGGTGGATCACCTGCGGTCAATAATTCGAGACCAGCCTGCCAACAAGGAGAAACCCTATCTCTACTAAAAATACAAAATTATCCGGGCATGTTGACACATGACTAATCCCAGCTACTCAGGAGGCTGAAGCAGGAGAATTGTTTGAATCTGGGAGGTGGAGGTTTCAATGAGCCAAGATCACGCCACTGCACTCCAGCCTGGACAACAAGAGTAAAGCTGTCTAAAAAAACAAAACACATAGCTAACTTGTCATCGGAAACCATGGAGGACAGAGACAATAGAATGTCAGAAATACTGCAAGAAAATTATCATTCAAGATTCATACTGAACAGACTATACTTCAAAAACAAAAACATTCACATACAAATAAAATCTGAGCGGATTAACCACTAGCAGATCCACCCAACAAGAAATATAAAAGAGAGTCGTCCAAGTTGAAATAAAAGGACACTAAACAGTAAGTCAAACTCACACGAAGAAATAAAAACATGGTAAAGATAATCACACATGTAAATATAGAAAACAGCAGAAGTGCATTTCTCTGAGTAACTTTTTTCTCTTACCTGAAGTCAACCGTACAAAGTCACAACTGTAAAACTTTATTAAAAAACTCACCACCTATAAACATGTAATTGAATATAAAGTAAAAATACACAGAAAGGAGTCGGGAAAACAACTACATAGGATGAAAGTATTTGTATACTATTTAAATTAACTTCGTGTTAATCCAAAGTAGGTTGGTGGAAAGGATTTTTAAAATCTTGAACCAACCTTTTTCTGTCTACAGAGCCATAGTTTAGATTCAAAGATGCAAGTAGGTTGAGGCCGGGCGTGGTGGCTCAAACCTGTAATCCCAGCACTTTGGGAGGCCGAGGCAGGTGGATCACAAGGTCAAGAGATCGAGACCATCCTGGTCAACATGGTGAAACCCCATCTCTACTAAAAATACAAAAAATTAGCTGGGCATGGTGGCGCGTGCCTGTAGTCCCAGCTACTCAGGAGGCTGAGGCAGGAGAATTGCCTGAACCCAGGAGGCGGAGGTTACGGTGAGCCGAGATCACGCCATTGCACTCCAGCCTGGATAATAAGAGCGAAACTCCGTCTCAAAAAAAAAACAAAGATGCAAGTAGGCTGAAAGTAAAGCAATGAAAAAAGGCATACTTCAAACAGTAGCACCAAAATGACTGGAGTGTCTTTACTATTATCAGCTAAAATAAATATTTTACTTTAAAAATTGTTATTGGAAATAAAGAAGACTACTTTATAATAACATAATCTATCAAGAAGACAGTGATTATATTAACACATATGCACTTAATAATGGAGCCTCAAAATACTAAAGCAAAAATGGAATAATGAAAAGGAGGCAGAGACATTTCAACGACAGAGACTTAAATACAACACTTTCAATAACGGATGAAGCGATCGAACAGGAGACCAACATAGTAATGGAAGACTCAGACGTCACTGCATACTAACAGATCTCTCTCCATGGACCCCTCTACCAGCAGTAGAGGACACGTTCTCCAAAATAGACTCTATCTTAGGCCACAAAACAAGGCACAATATATTTAAAAACACAGAAGTTATATAAAGGATGTTCTTCAACCACAATGAAGCAAAATTAGAAAATATTGAGAAATTTTGGGCCATTCAGAAATGTATGGAAATTAAGCAGCATACTTATAATCAAAAAGTCAAAGAAGAAATTCCAATAAAAATTACAGAAGGCCGGGCGCGGTGGCTCACGCCTGTAATCTAATCCCAGCACTTTGGGAGGCCGAGGCGGGTGGATCATGAGGTCAAGAGATCGAGACCATCCTGGTCAACATGGTGAAACCCCATCTCTACTAAAAATACAAATAATTAGCTGGGCATGGTGGTGCGTGCCTGTAATCCCAGCTACTCAGGAGGCTGAGGCAGGAGAATTGCCTGAACCCAGGAGGCGGAGGTTGCGGTGAGCCGAGATCGCGCCATTGCACTCCAGCCTGGGTAACAAGAGCGAAACTCCGTCTCAAAAAAAAAAAAAAAAATTACATAAGACTTTCAGATGAACAACAAAGGCACACATGCCAAAACTTATGGAATGCAGCAAAAGCAGTGATTAAGAGGAAATTATGTCTGTGAACACCTATATTTTAAACAAGGAAATATCTCAAGTCAATAATCAAATTTTTCAACCTAACAAGCTAGCAAAAGAAGAGCAAAGTAAATTCAAAGCAAGTAGGAAAACAAAAAGAATAAAGGTTAGACCAGAAATAAATTAAACTGGAAATATAAGAGAATAAACAAAACCAAAAGTTGATTATCTGAAAAGATCAATAAAACTGACATATTTTTAACTAGAATGACCAATAAAAAAAGAGAGAAAACTCAAATTACTAAAATCAAAAATTAAAGAGGGGAAATTACTACCAACCTTACATAAATATAAAAGACTATAAAGGTATATTAAGGACAATTGTAGGGCAAAAAAAAAAAAGTAGATAACCTAGATAAAATTAAAATTTTTCTGGAAAGACACAAACTACCAAAATTTCAAAAGGAAATAGAAAACCCGAATAAGCCTATACCAAGCATAGAGATTTAATTAGAAGGCGCGTGCACACGCACACACACACACACACACACACACACACAGAACAATCCAGACTCAGATGCCTCTACTGGTGAACTTTACCAAAATTTCAAAGAAGAATTATTACTAACATCTCTAAATATCTTCCAAAAGAATAGAAGAGGAAGAAATCTGAGGCTAGTATTAACCTCACATCAAAAGCAGATAAAAAAGTCATAAGAAAAGAATATTGCAGACCAACATATTTTATAAATATAGATGCAAACGTCTTCAAGAAGATACTACCAAACCAAATGCAGCAACAAATGGAAAGAATTTTAAACCCTGACATACAGAAATCAATCTATGTAATATGGGATCATAATAGAATGAAAGGCAAAACCATATAATCATCACAACAGATGCAGAAAAAGAACTTGACAAAAGCCAAGACCCTTTCATGACAAAAAAAAAAAAAAAAAAACCACCCTCCACGACCTAGGAATGGAAAGAACTGCTTTAACTTTATAAAGGGCATCTACAAAATACTACAGCTGGTATCACACTAAATGGTGAAACTCAACTAAGCTGCTCCCAAATTCTTGATTTACGGAAACTATGAAAGATAACATATTTCCATCTTGATAGCCTGATTTTCCGTATAGCTACAGATACATAAATATTTACAACAACAACGATAATAGGAGAGGGTGGGGAAGGAAGAGAAGGAGAGGCGGCAGCAGGAAGAGTGACTGTTTTTGTTCGCTGTTCTTGTTCTTGTTGTTGTAGGCATGCACGGTGACCGGACTGATAACACCAGTGGGTAGTGAACCACGGTCTCTGAGCCCAGTAGGGCTTCAAGCCGAGACTCCAGACTATGAGGTGAGGGGATGCTGACGCCCTGCACCCAGAAGATAATCTATGTTCAAGGCATCATGGAGTCCCAACATAGGGCCAGCTCTCCCGTACTTCGAGGCCTCCTAAGATCAGAATTGGTCCTTGGTAGAAATAAGCCTAGCTCTAAACATCAGTGTCCCCAGCTGTGGACACAGGTGATATGGAAGAGAGTACTGAGATCCAGCCTTCCAGAAAAGTAAAAACCACCAAAACAAGACTTGTTCTTAAGCACACGCCTACATCATCATCAGAGAGGCTGGGAGACTCAGCCCTGAATAGTTACAGGAAGCAGACAACCCCAGTGGTCTCTGCTGCTCATCTCAAGCACACAGGAGTTGCCCCGCAACTGCTTTAAGGGCACCTTGTTAGATCTGGATTGCTGGATTTCTTTCCCCATCCACCCTCCCCAGAGTAAGACAGCTGTTCTTCCAGTACCTCACCCACCACAAAGCAAGACATTTCACCTGAGCTTAGCCCATGAAGGTCTCTAGATGGCGTGTTGAGCAGTACAGGAATATTTTTCAATCCTTCCCAGTGGGGACAACTCATCTAAGTAAGGAATTTGGGGCCCTAATTTGTTGTTCATTTTTGTCTTCCTTATATGAGAGTGTTCAGCTGTGGGAGCTGGTGGCTGCTTAGGACAGAAAATACCAATCTATATTTAATTCACCTCCATTTGCAAGTGGAAAACAGGCCCTCGCTAAAGAGATCAATTAAAGAGAGCTTTGAGCATTACATAAGTAAACACAGGTAAGTGAATCCAGCCAGGACAACTAGCAACGTAAGTACAAGGCTTGCAGAACTGGATGAGAAAGCAGACTAGATACCCTTTAAAATCATACAGGCTCAAAGATTCTAGATCCAATAACCAAGGGATTAATACAAGAGAAACCAGATTAAACATATTCCTTCTTTTACACGGCTTTAAACCTATGCTCTCCCTCATAGTAAACCATCAGTGATGGGAATTTCAAACAAAATTTAGAAATGCTTAGTAAATAATTCTCGGAGTCTGTAAATAGGGGCAGAAACAGGTAAACAAGAGAGAGTGACCTTTGGAAATACGGGCAAGGACAGAGGCTGGGCTTCTGCAACCATCCCCAAATATTCACACTACTCTTCTTTCTGCTGGTTAGGAAGCAGTCGTCATATTTTAGGGAAAAATAAAAGCCTAAAACACTAATGTCTCAAAACAAAGTGAATTCAAAGTTACAGATTTAAAAATCAGAAAGTATCCAAAATGTTAAATGGCTCCATCTTCAGGATAAATGAGAAAAGGCTCTATTTTTTGAGCACTGAAAACGCAGGAGGTATTTCAAGTCCTTCAAGATGGATGTAGCTGCGTTCTCAAACCCCCTTGGCTCTAGCAATTGGAGCCACACAATCCATTCTGCCTGTGAGCAGTGTCCACAGTGAGTATGAAAGTCTCCTTAACCGATTACGTGCTTGGGTGTACTCATTCGTAATTCTAACTCTCATGATATTCAAAGTATCAGTGAGTAAAATAATGCTTTCTTTCTGAGGTTGCCTGTAAAATCCTTCCAGAAACGTCCACCTGAGCATCTTCATCTCTCTTCGAGATGACAATGAGGGAAAGAGCTGTTGTTTTCCATTTTTCTTAGACGATGAAACAGGATGGAAATCCACCTTCCTACATGATTTTATAAAGGCACTCACTGAACTTGAATGCAATATATATTTGTTATGAACCAACATAAAAACTATTAAGCCCTTCCATTCATATGATATTTTAGAAAGAAAAAAATATACAGACCACCTCCTGTACCCCACAAATCATTAGCCAGTAGTCAAATAAGCAAAAGATCAATGAAGCTAAGGCTTGGAATTGCATCGTAAGCTGATAAATCATTACAGACTTCAGTGGGAATAGGAAATTGGGTGGAGGGTGAAGGGAGAAAGAACTGAGAGAGGCAGAAAACCAAAAAGCTATTTATTTCAGTTAGTGTATGAGCAGGATGGTGGCACAGGGCAGGGACAAAGCTGATTCTAGGGGAAAAAAGTACCAGACATGAGATTCGGTTGTCTACTTCTATAATTAACAAAGGAAATCCATACATCCATACTTGACAAAATCACTAGAATAAAGAGTCCCAAATATGGTATTCCTCAGTTTTTTTAAAAGACTAATATGTTGTGTTCAGTGGTTAAAATAAATGAATGGATGCAGACAGAAGGTGACACATCCCCACTTGGAATGGCTGCCATCTTTATTCATTGCCAACCACCAAGATACGCTGAACCACCATGTCCAGGCGCCGGCGTTGTCACAGTTATCAAAAGCTGTTCTCGTGGCAATCACAGCCTCCATGAATGCTTGTTGGGGGTAACTTAGGCTAAAACAAGCCCTCCCTCAGTAAGGACACGTGTGCCCAACAGACATTTCACACATTTCTCCATGTATTAAGAAAACAAAATATATGTTAACCTGCTTTTAGCTTGTAACCAGTGCCATATCTTGGTTGGATTGAGAAAGAAAAAAAAATAATAACCTAAGAATTGCTCACGCCTGTAATCCCAGCACTTTGGGAGGCTGAAGAGGGTGGATCACCAGAGGGCAGGAGTTTGAGACCAGCCTGACCAACACAGTGAAACCTCATCTCTACTAAAGATACCGCCCCCCCAACCCCCCACCAAAAAATTAGCCAGACATGGTGGTGGGCGCCTGTAACCCCAGCTATTCAGGAGGCTGAGGCAGGAGAATTGCTTAAACTGGAAAGGCGGAAGTTGCAGTGAGCCGAGATTGCACCACTGCACTCCAACCTGGGTGACAGAGCAAGACTAGATCTCGAATAGGAAATAAATAAAATTACTCAATCACGTGTAGTCATTTAGGGCTGGGATTAGAAAGAGGCTCTCTGACTGGAGAAACCAAACTCATTACTATGAAATCAGCAGTTTTCCAGCCTAGTGTTCCATTAGGGAAAGCCTGTGGGAAAAAGAAATACCAATACTCAGGACTCATTGACAAACCACTGAAATGGACATTTCTCGGGGTGGAGTCCAAACAGCAGCTTTCTGAATGATCTCAGGTGCTTCTAACAGGCAGCCATGGTTGCAAACCTCTCTGCCTCAGGCTCTCTTCTCTCCCTAGGGCCCAACTGCTAACATTTCTGATTGTCCCCATATGTGTCTTCTTATCACCAAGAGACTGCTTCAGAAGGTCTGGCTACTCCAAGTACAGTCCACAGAGCAGCAGAAGCAGCAGCGGCAGCAATGGAGAAATACTTAGAAATACGGGATCTCAGGCCTCGTGCCAGATGGCATCAAAATCTGCGTTTTATTCAGATCCCTTCATGCACTTTAAATTTGAATACGACCCTATGGCATGCCCTCGAGAGCAACCACTAGCTGCTGCAGATATTACTAGGTGCCAAGCACAACGAAAGAACGACAATTACAACCACCTCTACGCCCAGCCTCTCACCGCCCCCCACCCCACCACCTACAGAAAAACCAGGTCGTCAAACATATCTGGGACCAACTGGATTAAACACAGTCAAAATTAGTTTCTCTACTCTGAGCTCTAGCAGAACCTGTAATGTTAACATACTAATGTGCGTCATAAATTTCTAAGAGGAGAAATTTCCCAAATATTTATGACTGTGGTGTCCTGTAACTCAGCACTCCTATTAATGTCTTTTGTGGCCTCTGTGTTCCTAGGGACATAGTATGGAAATTATTTATCCAAAGGAGGCCATCCTTTTTCTTACCTCCATGCTACCTTTTTTCAGAGTTAGGTTCTTGCTATTTGCTTGTGAATTCCGTAGTCACGGAATCACAGGAAGCCTTTATCAAGCATTTACTATGGATATCAGACATCGTTCTAAGTGCTTACATTGGGATCACTCAGTTTATCTTTGTAACAACTCTGTTAGACAGGTATGGTTTCCATTACCACGCTATGGGTAAAGAACCCGAGGAAGACATGACTTCAGCAGCTGGCCCAAGGTCACACAGCTACTAAACAGTGATACAGGAGCTTCGCTCTGGCCATCTGCCACCAGAGTCTTCCTTTTACGCACTAGACTATTGGAAAAGGTGTCAAATTACCTCCCAGCTATTCTCAAAGGCATCCTGAGACTGGCACGTGGAGAAAGCTGAGCCATCAGCCCGAACTGTGAGCCACGGGATGCAGAAGCAGCACCAGTCCTAGCACCTGCACTCAAGTTCACCATCCAGCATGAGACGTGGGTGCTGAACATTCAAAACATTTGCGGAAGGTAATGGAGGGTCAGAGCAGACCTATGACACTGAAGGTCTTGTGCTGATTTTCTAAATTTTGTATTTTTTTTCCTTTTTGTTTTGAGACAGGGTGTCACTCTATCACGCAGGCTGGAGAGCAGTGGCATGATCACCGCTCACTGCAGCCTCTACCTCCCAGGTTCAAGCAACTTTTGTGCCTCAGCCTCCCCAGTAGCTGGTACTACAGGCATGCACCACCACGCCCAGCTAAGTTTTGTATTTTTAGCAAAGACGGGGTTTCGCCATGTTGGCCAGGCGGGTCTCAAACTTTTGGCCTCAAGTGATCCGCCCTCCTTAGCCTCCCAAAGGGCTGTGATGACAGGCATGAGCCACTGAGACCGGACCTAACTTTTGTATTCTTAACACGAAACACACACTTTGCTTTCTGGTGAGAGCGCAACAGTGAGGACAATGAGGTATTGATCTTGCCTCCTCTCCACCACCCAGTCTGAAACAGAAAATCAGCAAATTCGAGGAATAAAGGCAAAGTGCCCACAACATGAGGCCGAATCACAGAAGTGCAAATCGAGTCAGACAATTTCCAGGAAGCTGTGAAGTCGGCTCTCAGCCACAGGGTGATGAACGCAAGTGAATAAAAAAGTATGTACAGGGCCTTGGGAGTCTACTACTACAGAGGTGAGAATTTGGGTTACTTTCAAAGTTCTCCAAGGTTTGGGGATCACTGTGAAGGACTCAGTAACACTAATGACTCCAAAAGGGACAGCTCTTTCCTCTGACTCATAATTAGTAAGAAAAAAAAAAAAATACCCAGTATTTTGGGAGGCTGAGGTGAGTAGACCACTTCAGGCCAGGAGTTCGACATCAGCCTGGCCAACATGACAAAACCCCATCTCTGAAAATACAAAACTTAGCTGGGTACCACACCGCAGGTAGTCCCAGCTACTCTGGCAGGAGAAGCACTTGAACCCGGGAGGAGGTGGCTGCAGTGAGCCGAGATCACACCACTGCACTCCGGCCTGAGTGACAGAGTGAGACTCTGTCTTAAAAAAAAAAAAAGGACCTTGATATGTGGAATGGTCAGCGTCCACTGCATACAACTCAACAGCTCTCTCCCGCTCCCCCGCAGCAGGAACAATGGATTTGGGTAGCCAGGGAGTGAGCATCCAGAAAACATATCCACTGGTGAGTGCGAGTGTGTGTGTGTCTGCATGTGCACTTGCATGCATGTGTGCTTGTAAATCTCCCTTTGAGTGATGTATGCGCCTGCGAATGACACATAACACTAACCAAGGTCTCATCCCTGTGCCGGGTATCCCACCAGGTGCTCTGAAGACATTGGATCCTTTCAATACTCACAATTCTTTCCTACTGCAAATATTTGAGAGCGTTCTTCCTGTCAAGCACTATTCTGCATGTTGGCAGTCAGAGCAGACAGAATAATGACCACTCCACCCGAGAGCTGTCTGCGCCGTAATCTCCGGAACCTATGACTATGTCACCATACATGGCAAAGGGAATTTGCAGAGGGACTCAGTTAAGGATCTTGAGATGGGGAAGTTAGTCTTAATTATCCAGGTGGGCCTAATGTCATCCTACGAGTCCTTAAAATCTGAGAACCTTTTCTTGCCGTTAATGCCAAAGGAAGACATGGAGAGGAGCCATGTCCCTGGCTCTGAAGACAGATAAAAGGGCCATGAGCCAAGGTCTGCAGGACGCCTCTAGAAGCTGGAAAAGGCAAACACTGTCCATGTCAGCCTCCAGAAAGGAGTGCAGCTCTGACCACACTGTAAGACCAGTATCGAGTTCTGACCGCTCAAACTGTAAAAGAAGAAATCCGTGTGGCTGTAGCCACCGAGGCAGCAGTAATTTGTTATAGCAGCAATAAAAAAAATAGATGCAATGCTGGAAAACACAAAACCCTTCCCTCGAGGAGCTTACATTGTTACTGATACGCTCTGTACCTGTTATCCTGATACCGAAGAACAGCAAACACATCTAGGAGGGTTAAACAATGTGATGAAGCTACTATATTGAATAACCCAGAGAGAAAGAACCGGAACTCAGGAAGTCGACCCCTGAGGCTGCAGTGCATTCATCATCATATAGAGTGCATCCCGAACAGCCTATGGAGGACTTTAAACTGCAGGAAATGAAGTTCGGAGGCCCTAGGTGGGGCCGCGGGGGCATGTTTTGGTTGATCGCCAGGGAAGATGGGAAGTGATGTTTCTTCTCTCCAGGCACCAGGGGTTTGCCCATATGGATAGAAATGTGGATGAGAGACGAAGCAGAGATTAGGCTTCAGGGCTCAGTTTCCTCTGCTTCCTTTACTCATTTCTGCTTTCCTTCCTTCCCACCAGAGCAATTTGCAGAAGATGAGGACACTTATCTCCCCGCTCTCCAGGGCCCACTCTCCCTACACATGATTGCAAGTGTCCTCTTAGCTCACAGGCTCCCAGGTGACACACTGGCTGCAGGGCCTCATTCTCAGCACTGGTTTGTCCACCATGCAGTGTGACACCCTTGACCAATAATAAAAACAGCCAAGTCGCCCAACCCCTTTAGTTCACAGTCACCCTTGCTGTTCATCTTAAGATGCATGCCACTTGTCTGCTATTCGAAAGAATCGTTCTCTTTTTCAGAATTTCTGCAAGCTACTTAGGCTCTAGGCCAGGCTGGGACCTAAAATTCAGGTATGCTTTTAACCCTGACCCTGGGATCCAAGCATTATATCACGTATGTATGGCGAGACATTTACAGAAGAGGTGCAAATCTAACTGGTCAAACAGGCCAATGAGTCAAACATCCCTCCCAATGCCAGCAACGTGTCTACATTTCATCCTTTAGGCTGTTGCACTGTTGAGCTGGAGTTCTAGATTTGACCAAAGGCTACAACTGAGTCTAGAACCCCTTATGAATTGAAAGCGGTAAGAACTGGGACCAACCTAAATGCTGAACAGTAGGGGAGGCATTAAAATATACTGTGGTGCAGATGAACTGCGAAGTGGATGTTACAGACTGATACGTTGACTTGGAAAACGTTTACAAAATACATACAATAATCCCATATACGTTTAACCTGTTATACCTGCATAAATACACAAAGGAGGAGAGAGAGAAAAAGAAAGCTGGGTAAGTTCTACCTAAAAAGAGAACTACCACTTGACCTAGCAATCCCATTACCGGGTATATACTCAGAGGAATATAAATCCTTCTACCATAAAGACACACATGCAAATGTTCGCTGCAGCACTGTTCACAAGAGCAAAGACATGGACTCAACCTAAATGCCCACCAATGATAGACTGGATAAAGAAAATGTGGTATATACATACATCATGGAATACTACACAGCCGTAAAGAAGAAAGAGAACATGTCCTTTGCAGGGACGTGGATGGAGCTGGAGGCCTTTATCTTTAGCAAACTCAGGCAGGAACAGAAAACCAAATACCACATGTTCTAACTTATAAAAGGGAGTTGAGTGATGAGAATACAGGGACACAGAGAAGGGAGCAAAAAACACTGGGGCCTACTTGAGGGTGAAGGGTGAGAAGAGGGAGAGAGGCAGAAAAAGTAAGTACTGGGTACTAAGCTTAGTATGTGGGTGATAAGATAATTTGTACAACGAATCCCCATGACACAAGTTTACCTACATAAAAATAACCATACATGTACCCCCGAGCCTAAAATAAGTTTTTTTAAAAAGCTCTACATCATAATTAAGCACCATGAGTGTATTCTGACATTTATTTTATTTTTATTTTTTGCTTTGATATGGAATACAATCAACAAATGCTCATTTCACCCTTATTACGCATAACAATGCATCCGCGGGGCTCAGAGGAGAACAGAAGCCCACAATTCCTTGGTGACTTTATTAATTCCCTCATTCAGCAGCTGTTTATTGCAGATTGATTACATGCTAAGCACTGTCAAAGGCACTGGAGAAAGAGCAGAGAGCAAGATAGACCAGGCTCTCTCGGGACTTGACACAGCACGTAAGGAAACAGACAAGCAAACGGCAAACACGCGACATGAACACGGGTTTCACAGTCTCTCATTATCTCATGGACTTCAAGCTCATCCTGATACCCTTCCTCATGCTTAGCCTCACACGTTAAAGGAAACTAAATACAGCCTGAGAAGAAGTTCCTACTTCTTCTTTTTTCTTTTTTGAGACGGAGTCTCACTCTGTTGCCAGGCGGGAGTGCAGTGGTATGATCTTGGCTCACTGCACCCTCTGCCACTTGGGTTCAAAGGATTCTCCTGCCTCAACCTCCTGAGTAACTTGGACTAAAGGCACGTGCCACCACACTCAGCTATTGTTTGTATTTTTAGTAGAGACGGGGTTTCGCCATGTTGGCCAGGCTGGTCTCGATCTGTTGACCTTTTGATCCACCTGTCTCGGTCTCCCAAAGTGCTGGGATTACAAGAGCGAGTCACTGCGCCTGGCCAGGACTCCCTGCTTTTATAATTGAGTCCTTGTAGATGAACTGCAACCTAGCTTAATCGGTAGACAAGATCACGTCTGTGAACCTGGGTGGCAGAGGTTGAGCCAAGATTGCACCACTGCACTCCAGCCTGGGAGATAGAGGGAGGATCCACATCAAAAAAGAAAAAAGAAAAAAACCAAAGTTAGGAGAATGCGCCTGTAACAGTAATTGAGTCTTGGCCAACCCCCATGACCGTTCCTCGACTACTTCAACCCTCATACGCTGCTGAGTGTTGAAACTGCGTTCGGATCAGGCAAACACCGAGCTGTGACCCATCTAGCCCTTCTGCACCTCACTTCCGGCTTCTGTACCTCATTTCCCTTTTTTTGTCTATACGTCTTCTGCCCCGTGGCTGTGCTGGACACTTTGCGAATCTGCTGTGACTCTAGAGACTGCCTGATTCATGAATCATTCTTTGCTCGACTAAATCCCTTTAAATTCACTTTGGCTGAAGTTCTTCTTTCATCAGAAGCCTCCTTCTCTACCTCTGCCTTCCACTGACCTAACCTCTCTAAACTCTTCCACGTGTAAGAAGTCAAACCCTGAAATGTTCTTCTTTCTCCACTGTTTCTCGTCCTTCACCACAACGGTTACAAAGTGCATGAATCCTTAGCAGTCCACGAGACCTATCCAGACCACGCTTTATCTTCCACATTTCCCACGTTCTACTCTTGCCTTCAAGTTCCATCTACCACATCAACGGCCCTAGAGCTGAAGGTCAGTGATCATGTTTTCCTACATGTGACCCCAAGATCATGGGTCCCCTTGCTCATCTGCCTGCAGTCATCCCTTCTATCCGTTTTTCAACAACTCTGAATGTGACTAAATGAAGTGATAAATATAGTTTATAGAAGGCTCATTATGAAACCAGCAGGCCTGCTTTTCAGGCACTTTTCCCCAACTCTAAGTTCATGCTGTAATGCCCTGTGGCAGTTCCAAAACTTCTCTATCATGGATCCATTCTGCTCAGATGCCATAGCCATCTCTTGACTAAAATCATCAAGGTCACTGTACCCTTAGAGAGAATCCCTGGGGGAGAGGGTTAAAAAAAAAAGGAAAGAAGTGAAAGAACCAGTAAAGATGGAGAACACTGGGCAAAGTGAGACAGAACTCTCCTAAACAAAACTCCTTCTAATATTAAACATACTCCACAAAGAAAAGACCCCTTGTCTCCCTTAGGATTGGCAGAGATGAGGGAAACAGTACAAAGACCTGCAGGTGGGCCTGGCATGGTGGCTCATGCCTGTAATCCCAGCACTTTGGAAGCCAAGGTGGGTGGATCATGAGGTCAGGAGTTCAAGACCAGCCTGGCCAAGATTGTGAAACCCCATCTCTAAAACACAAATTTTCTCGGAAAAATACAAAAATTAGCTGGGCATGGTGGTAGATGCCTATAATCCCAGCTACTCAGGAGGCTGAGGCAGGAGAATTGCATGAACCCGGGTGGCAGAGGTTGCAGTGAGCAGAGATCATGCCACTGTACTCCAGCCTGGGCAACAGAGTGACACTCTATCTCAGACAAAATAAAAAATAAAACAGAGTTGCAGGAATCAGAAAGCCCTAAAGGTCTTGACAGCGGCCTTAGATTTTTACACATAATTTGTAATGATCAATACCCATTTTCAAGGTTGTATTGCTATATGCTCATTGCAGACCATAAAAATGGAGTCCAACTTCAGGAGCCTGCATCCAGCCAATCTCTTTGGGAGCCTCACTGTGAACGTGAGCCTATCTGGCTCTATGCAGAAGGAAGACACGACCTCTCCCTAAGCTGTTGATACTTAAGCCGGGAAAAGGAAAATAAGCAAAAGTTGAAAACTGTTGTTAGGGGAAATCCTCCGAACAATCCCCCATTGGAGCCTGAAACCCTCCACGATGTGCATGTTCTTCCTTCCTTCTCATGTGAACAGATTAAACTAATAGATTATGAGCTTTATTCTTAAGCAACGTATATCAGGGTTGATGTGAGCCTGTTCTTGAAAGATAAGCCGCATATCAGCACTGAGGGAAAATGAATTAAAATGCAAATCTGCGTGTGCCCCTATTGTTAGGCTAGCTTTAATAGATATGTCTCCCTGAATATATCACAGATGAAACTGTCGGTCTCCATCCCAAATAAAGCGAAAGCATGCTCTAATGACATTTCACTGAGGTCAAAGTTAATAATTGGATTTTGCCATGGGTGGAGTTTCTAAATGACCTTGACTGTGACCCATAATCTTTGCATCATAGGCGAAAATTTTTAAAAGGACAAACAAGTTCTCCTCCTCCAGCCCATCTGGGAGCAGTGCTTTGAGCACCCAAAGCCTCAGATGCACAGTATGGGGCACCCTTCCATCTTTTGGCCCCCATTCCCTAAGGGAACAATGCCCACTCTGAGGCCCCAGGACCATGTCCATGAATGATGAGACCCACCTTGAAGCAGACTGCTGACAACAGTTCCATCAAGAAGTAAAAGGCTGCTTGGACACTACATTTTAAAAGTGACTAAAGGACAAGTTAAACATCTTTGAGCAAGCTCTTTTTTTTTTTGGTCTCCTGAAATTCCCATCTCACGATCATCAAGAGGCAGTACTGCCTGTGTCAGATAAGATGGGCATACAAAAATTTGTCAGACGCAAGAACAAATAGTAATGTAACCATTAATACAAAAAGAAAGGAAGGAAGGGAGGGAGGGAGGGAGGGAGGGAGGGAGGGAGGGAGGGAAAGAGAAAGGAAAGAAAGAATGAAAGAGAAAAAAGAAGGAAAGAAAGAAAGCAGAAAAAAATGTTAGAAGGCTGGAATAAGACATAACAGTAACAGTAGCAGCTACTGTTCACACTTAAACAGCCAATGAGCAGTACATTTAAGTGCTCTCAGCTTAAAACGGGATGGAAGCAGAAGGCAGGCTGGGAGCAAAAGTCTACAGAGGAAGTATAACTTGAGCTATGCATTGAAGGGTAGGTGTGATTTGGAAAGGTGAGGAAGATTATCAAAGGGAGACTTTTGGCAAACTTGCAGAGGCAAAAAGAACAGGGACTAGGCACGCTGAACGTCGTGCGTGTGCATTTTGCCTCTTCCAATCCAACACCCTTTGTCCTTTTAGGACACAAGGCCACTAGTTGTTAGCACATACCCTCTCCTCTCATCATGTGGCCTTGCCTCCTAGAACGCAGGGCTGGGCACAGGACTCAGGATGTTCAGAGGAACCTACTCCCACCAAAGTGGTAAGCGGTGTGAAAGTGGGCTATGATACAGACGGAGAATGCTGTCCATATTCAGGGACCAACGTCACGCCGAGGGTAAGGGTCTCTCCTTTTCCCAAAAACAAAGGCACTGATGAAGACAGAGGTCTGGAGTTTCAGGTCACCCTTGTCATCACTACCTGACAACGAAAGCAACATGGAAAAAGAAATATGAGATAAGAGATGGAAGGATGGGAAGGGAGACAGAGACAGAGAGAGAGAGAGAGATCTTGATGACCTATTTACCTTCTCCCCACCAAGGAATCCAGCCACCTACAGCTAGATGAGCCCATGGAACTTTCATGTAGGTGAGCCAGCCGATTCACCGAACGATGTGCTTGAGTTCGGTACCCGTCATTTGGACCCCAGAGAGTCCTTATGTGCTGAAGAAGAGTCAATACGTTCCGCAGGACAGCAGCAGCGGAAGGCCCGTGAGGGGGAAAATGTTTCAACAGCAGGTCTGGTGTCCTATTTCAAGGTCGGTGACTTCAGTGAACTGCCGACCAAGATGCAGTCTACTTTGAGAAACGGAAGCCGCCGACAGAGTCTGGATTATTTATTTATTTTTACCAATGTGAGTAGGAAGAGAAAAGACTACACTCTGAGAACTGCAGCCCTCTGCAGGAGTAATTGCCACTCCACTGTACGTGTGCACGTGTGTGGTACATGCACACACCTCACAGAAGAAACGTTAGCTATCTCTTTTCCATCGAATCAAATCGTGGATGACAACATCCTGACAATTCCAGGACTCAAGTTTGACGTCTCCTTTTTTCTCATGTGTTGGCCCATTTTACCATTTGCCTCTCCTTTTCCCTGTACCTTAAAAATCTCATTTACCTTCCACAGTTGAGTGATCAGACAGCTCAGATTTCTTGTAAATAACCCTTAGCAATCGCTAACTCCTGAAGGAGCTGAACAAAAATGAGGAGAACATTTCGCTGTAGCCATAAAATATTTCATTGGCCCAAGCATGTTGTGAGTTTAGACAATTTAGACATTGCCTGCATATTTATCAGGCAAAATTCTACAGAAGCAGATAGAACCATTTGCTATTCCAGCTACACAGCCCTGATATTTAGGGAGGTTGAAAATCTCTAGTCTTAGCAGAGAAAATTCTAACTCAAAATGAATGTCCACCAGAGGGCAGACGTGTTATCTTTATTAGGTTTGGAACTCTCAATTCTGAACTCTTTAAGGAATGAGACTTCTGCAAATAGCTCCTTCCTAGGTGCCGTTTTCTTTTTAGGTTTTATTGTCCTGAGTATAATGAACTCTGTAACTCATGCCACGTAGATAACAGGACCGCACTATTGTTTCTTTATGGTGGTTTTGGCAGTGGTAAGGGTAGCTCAGATGATTAATATTTTCAACTCAAATAAGTAAACATAAAAACATTAACGATAATGAGCTATCATTTGTTAAGCACTGACTGTATGTAGAGCCCTTCACTCATCATTTTACATTTTCTTTTTTTTTTTTTTTTTTTTTTTTGAGACGGAGTTTCACTCTTGTTACCCAGGCTGGAGTGCAATGGCGCAATCTCGGCTCACCGCAACCTCCGCCTCCTGGGTTCAGGCAATTCTTCTGCCTCAGCCTCCTGAGTAGCTGGGATTACAGGCACGCGCCACCATGCCCACCTAAGTTTTTGTATTTTTAGTAGAGACGGGGTTTCACCATGTTGACCAGGATGGTCTCGATCTCTTGACCTCATGATCCACCCGCCTCGGCCTCCCAAAGTGCTGGGATTACAGGCATGAGCCACCGTGCCCAGCCCGGGTTCTATGACTTCTGACATGGCATTTAGCATTACGTAGAAGTAAGCTTTTCAAGTACATTGACAGTTTTCTTATAATGAGCTCCGCTAATGTGTTTACAGGCAATTAAGATATTTCAATACAGGGAGGGTGCAGTGGCTCACAACAGCACTTTGGGAGTCTGAGGTGGGTGGATCACCTGAGGTGAGGAGTTTGAGACCGGGCTGGCCAACATGGCGAAACCCCATCTCTACTAAAAATACAAAAATTAGCCTGGCACGGTGGTGTATGCCTGTGATCCCAGCCACTTGGGAGATTGAGGCAGGAGAATTGCTCGAACCTGGGAGGTGGAGGTTGCAGTGAGCCGAGACTGTGTCATTGTACTTTGTTCTGGGCGACAGGGTAAGACTCCATCTCAAAATCAACAACAACAAAAACCGTACAAACAAAGTCAAAAGCACACTGTATGCCCCTTCTCCTCTACTTGCGGTTTACAAACACCTGGTAACATACAACATCATGAACTTTGGGGGTTGAACTTCTGCCGTGGGTTTTTCTTTCCTCAGAAATGTTGTTACCACTGCTTTTGGGTGACGGAAGAACAACTTTGTGGAACCCTGTTGCTTTTGCAGCATGTCACTGGGAGTGATCTCCGTGTCACCGGCCCTGCACTCCCTTCCTTAAGCAGACAACAGTTGTCACTTTATATACATATATTCACCACTCACTTAAACATTAAGCCACGAGCATGCCTGGCACTTCCTGTTCAAAACACTATGAGCTGCCGGGTACAGTGGCTGATGACTGTAATCTCAGCACTTTGGGAGGTGGAAGTGGGTGGATCACATGAAACCGGGAGTTAGAGACCAACCTGGCCAACATGGTGAAACCCCATGTCTACTAAAAACACAAGAATTAGCCAGGCGTGGTGGCACACACCTGTAATCCCAGCTACTATGGAGACTGAGACAGGAGAATCACTTGAACCTGGAAGGCAGAAGTTGCAGTAAGCTGAGGTCGTGCCACTGCACTCCAGCCTGAGCAATGACAGAGAGACCCAGTCTCCAAAACAAAAGAAAACAAACAAAAAAACCCCACAGAAATCCTGTTCTTTGAAAATCTGCATCGTGTGCATCTGACAGTCATACAAAAGGCATTTTCTTTCCTATAATCCTTCTGCAGCTAATGCTAGTTACTAACTAAGAAAAAATGTCCGACTTTCAAAAAGAAGGCTGAGAAGGACTGAGAGGGCTTCCAGCCCCTGCAGCTTCTGAAAGTGCATTTGGCTGGAAAGCATGTACTCCGACACCTCCAATGGTTCAACCTACTCAAAATTTGCTCCCAGCGATTAGGGGGCTGGCTACATGATTCACAAAGGAAAAATATCTGCTGGTAATAGTAACACAAAGCATGGCAATTTCAATCTTGGAGCAAGACAGAAGCCAGAAGCTCGGTTCCTTCAAATGTAAGCCAGGCGCGTGTAGAGGACAATGACTTTTTCTGGGCATGACAGAAGCAATCAGCTCCAGCTCTTTCAAAGGGGTTCTACCGCCCTAAATAATGTTGGGCATTTGTCATTTGAAAGTCACCATGGAGGGAAGCAGATGACATGCAATTCCTTTCCAGACATATTTCCTGACTGTTTATGTTTGGACATGGATGTCAACTTCTATGAGGTTTTCTCTGCAGGACATATCTCTGGCTCCCCTACTGTGGGCTCTTTTGTTATTCAGCTGCCCCAGCCAGTGGGATGGAGAGACAGTAAGATGATTTATTGACAAAATAATCATTTTTTTTTTTAGACAGAGTCTCACTCTGTCACCCAGGCTGGAGTGCACTGGCACGATCTTGGCTCACTGCAACCTTTGCCACCCAGGCTCAAGCGATTCTCCCGCCTCAGCCTCCTGAGTAGCTGGGATTTCAGATGTCCACCACCATGCCCAGCTAATTTTTGTATTTTAGTAGAGGCACAGTTTCACTATGTTGGCCAGGCTGGTGTCGAACTCCCAACCTCGGGTGATCTACCCGCCTCAGCCACCCAAAGTGCTGGGATGACAAGCATGGGTATATATATATGACACATTCACTTATTTCCCAATTATTTATTAAGGCCTGATCATGGAGAAGGGCTTCAGAATAAAGCTGGGAAATGCCCCTGTGCTCATGGAGCTTCCTCTCCATTGCCAAGAGAAAGGAGGAGAGAGACAGAAGACAAATAAACAAGGGGTAAATGTCCTGGTCATGATAAAGCAGTATCCTGTGTGGAGAGTGATGAGGGCACACTCAGAGAAGGCTGTCTGAGGAAAGGACACTCGAGATTAAGGCATTCATGGGACAACAGAGTTGATCTTGGGAGGATCAGGGGCAGACCATCTCCAGGAGAGAGCAGCAAATGCAAAGGCCCAGGAGGGGATGGAATAAGGTTGGCTCCTAGAGGAAGGACTGCAGGTGCAGGAGGCAAGATGAGAGTGATGCCAGGAACCAGATTATGGAGAGCCTTGCAAACAAGAATGGGGACGGGGCTTTGTCCTCACAAACCCATTGTATGATAAAGCCACTGGGAAGAGACAGGAAAGGCCCGTCCTTTTAAAGCATTACTAGGGCTGGCTGGAGGAGAATCGAGATGGCAGGAGCTGTTTATGATGCTCTGGTGGTAATTACTCAAAGATGATAGTGTCTGTCCAGGGGTGATGGTGCTGGAGGGGCCAAGAGGTGAGCAAGCTCCAGATACAAAAGGGAAGTGAAGGATCAAGGTTGACTTCCCTTTGTGGGGCAAGTATATTTTAGCTGCTCTTGTCTCAAAAAAAAAAAAAAAAGCATGTGAGATGATAAATATGTTGATCTGCTTCTCAATTATAACCACTTTACCATCTATATATATCCCATAATATCACATTGTAAACCTCAATTATACACAATAAGAAAACACAGACGCTGTGTTTCTAAAACGTTAGACAGCCAGGAATTGGACCTCTTACTTCCTCCCTAAATTGGCACTCCTTTGTTCCCCTTGCACTTAATTAAAGTTAGGCAAAAATACTCCTGCAGGTGCACATTACCTTATAAAACTTGTAGATTTAGGTTAAGATGTCAGACTGGCCTGGCATTCTTCCGTATCGGTAAATGCCTCAGTGAGGCATAAGCATCTTCACTGAGGGCCAGAACAATCACAGGTATATTCTATTGGCCTGCGGTGGGAAGAGATTTAAGGAAGTCTCCGGTTCTGTGAGAAAGCACCAGGCCACTAGTTCCCACAGTTATGACGGCCACCTTCAGACGGGCCAAAGAAAAGAGCAGCACACAGATAAGGAGATACTGCTTGAATACTGAATATCCTCTTCTTGGCACTTTGGAGAAGCGATGTCACTTCAAGCCAAGCTTCTATTTGTCATTTTTGCACATGTGGGCAATGGGTGGAACCCAAATCATACCCCTGCCAGATCTTTAAGGAAACACAGGATGAAGCCACAGAAAACTGAGGTTAAGAACACATTCACTGTACGTAGTTCTTGATATTAACATGACATTTCCTCATCTGTACGAGATGTGGGAGGGTCAATGGACAGAGTGAAAAAAAGCAGGAGGAGGGCAAACTTTCCTCCATTCAACGAGTCTTTATTGGGTTCCCCATATATGGCAGACCTTGTGCTGTGCACTGGAACTGGATGGCTTCCGCCCTGAAGCACTTGCAGTCCTCTGGTGAACACAAATGTCCTCAAAGAATGCCCATGGTAAAAGTAAAATCACAATCATGCTAAACACTAAGAAGAAAGGAGCATGTCCCGTGAAAACCTATGACAGAGGCCATGTGGGGTGGCTCACGCCTGTAATCCCAGAACTTTGGGAGGTCAAGGCAGGTGGATCACCTGAGGTCTGGAGTTTGAGACCAGCTTGGCCAGCATGGTGAAACCCCATCTGTACTAAAAATACAAAAATTAGGCCAGGCACAATGGCTCACACCTGTAATCCCAGCACTTTGGGAGGCTGAGGCTGGCAGATCATGTGAGGTCAGGAGTTCGAGACCAGCCTGGCCAACATGGAAAACCTCATCTCTACTAAAAATACAAAAATTAGCTGGGCGTGGTGATGTACACTTGTAATCCCAGCTACTCAGGAGACTGAAGCAGGAGAACCGCTTGAACCCAGGAGGCGGAGGTTGCAGTGGGCCGAGATGGTGCCACTGCACTCCAGCCTGAGTGACAGAATGAGACTCCGTCTCACAAAAAAAAAAAATAAGAAAAAGAAAAAGAGAAAATTATTCAGGCATGGTGATAGGCTCCTGTAATCCCATAATAGAGAAATGTCAACTATTCTCTCTTAGAATTCAAGTTCCCAGACACTCTCTCTCCCCAGTTTCCCAGAGCAATATAATTGTAGAGAACATAGTATTTAAATGCAGAAAATCGGACCATTTACTTCTGTCACACACACCGCAAAATGTCTTCAGGTAAGCTCCTCGAGACAGGGACCTTGTCTGAGTTTTTCTCTGTCATCCACAACATCTAACTCACGAGCGTTGCTCAATAAATATTTGCTTAACGAAACTAACAATTTAAAATAAAGTTAAAAAGCCACACCGTTTGCTAGAACATTATAGCAAAAATGACAGTAAGTTTCAATGAAAGGTAATCATGTATAAGTATTCCAGTCAAATGCAGATGTGAGTTTTACATAAAAATCAAATGAGATTCTTTAGGACTGAAAAATCGAAGGAAGCCTCACAGGCAAGGCAAGACTAGTTCAGGCTGCCGTTATTTCCGTCACTGTCGTCTAACAAGCTGAACATCACTAAACTTCCGAGACAGAACTAAGCAGCCTTGCTCACAGTCATCTGATCGCTGTAGGTGTATCACGTGTAGGTGGATGCGTAACCTTCACTTCCATCCACCCATTTTCAGCAAAATACTGATTCAGACACACCCACGGGGCCGCCTGCCAGCTGCAAGCGCAGTATTCTTCAGATCAGCATCTTCGCTGATGCCTAGTAACTAAAATGGAGATCATTATTGGGTGCCCAGAAGCGACTCCACTTTCTTTTTGCAAAAGCATCCTGGTTTTATCTCAGGGAACCTCCCCTCTCCTAGTTTCCATGTGGTTTGGATATGACTCGCTGTAACATAATCCTCCAGCTTCAAATGGGGTCACATGACCAGTTTCAGCCAATCAGTATATCCCACCTTTCTGCTCACAGTAATTATTTAGGGATCATCACATGACTCAAATCCAACCAACAGGGTCTGACCTTGGTGCTTTCAACTCTTGGAAAAAAGGTAGCTTTCTTTTCACCGGAGTTCACAAAGATGACAGGTCGTAAGTCTGACGCTGCTGATAATTACCCTAACAAAATCCACTTGGCAAGAAACATCACACAACAGATAGCAGAGTTGCATCAGCCTATAAACTATTCAAACCTATAAATTAAATTTTGTATCATGTAATTATAATATAATTACATATGTTTTATATATAGGTATATATATATGTATATATATATATACATATATATATAAAACCATATATTTTATATGCATATAAATTAAACCTAGAAATTAAGCCTAAAAATAAACTTCTTTGGCCTACGTAAATGGTGGCTGGGTATTTAATATTTTCAAATAAGAGGCCAAAAATAGGAAGACAAATGGTAAAAAGCAGATAGTCCCGGCAGAACATGATTACCACAAATAAAAATACAGAAAGCCTAGCTAAATAAACAACTAAAACGACTGGTGTAAGTACGCCCTCCTGAAATATTCAGGTCATACTGACACTAAAGAAAAATATTCACTGACTGTCTGAAATTCAAGTTTAGCCAGGCATCCTGCACTGTATCTGGCAACCCTTTAACTGGGGAAGGAGGGGACATGGTTTCTGGGCTTTCCTTGACCACCTGTTGGCTGAGTACACTAAAACTTTTATTTGTACACTCTAAAAAGACCCTAAACAAATAAAATCATTACACAAATATAATTTCTTTTTATAAATAATTTATAAGATTATTTATTTATATTATAGGCACTGTGGTTCACACCTCTAACCCCAGCACTTTGGGAGGGCATCGTGGGAGGATCACTTGAGGCCAGGAGTTAAGAGAGCAGCCTAGGCAACAGAGTGAGACCCCATCTCTATAACAAATGAGAAAAACAATTAGTCACTGCCCACCTATAGTCCCAGCTACCTGGGAGACAAAGGTGGGAGGATCACATGAGTCCAGGAGTTCAGGGCTATGGTGAACCATAATCGTGGCTCTGTGGTCCAGTCCGGGTGACGGAAGGAGACCCTGTCTCTCAAAATATTAAGAAATAAAACACATTTAAATAAATCTATTATACAGACCATCCATTTCAGCAAGAATGCCCAGTTATGAGTAACACCAGAGCCCCAATGCATTTAAGTAAGCATGTCTCTGGTTTCACCCATACTACAAGGTGAGGAGGGAGAACAACTCACGTTGGACAGGTCAGTGGTAGAGAGCTGGCCTCTGGGAAGTGGGAATGGAAGTCCTCTTGGTTTCCCCACCACCCTCAGCATCGTCCCATAGTTGCTTGGCTCCCTCTTCTCACTGTTATGTGTTGGACTCGACAGCTTCCCACACAACTATGTCCAAAGAAAGAAAATAAGCATTCTCTTCTCTATAGCTCTTTGAAGGTCAGGAAACCTCCTCAAGGGCATGCCCCATCTGACCTCTTCACATACACAGGCATGTTCACCTAAGGCAAATCACTGGCGAGGAAATGTTTTATCAATGGTCAAAGCATTCTATGATCAGTCGGAGTCAACCATGATTCACTGGGTGTGGCTAGAAAAGGCTCCTATGAAACCAAAGGCTTCCCAATCCTTAAACAAAATCCATGTTGCATTCGCTGTGGGAGAAGGAGGAGAGGTAACTGTGGGGTAGGTGACGTACAGTGTCTGCACATTCCTGCATTAGTTCATGGGTCCTAAAAGGTCACAGAAACCTCTATTAGGAAAAAACACGAAAGGATGTTGATTCCTAAAGATGTCTTAGAAAACTGGATGGAATAATGAAATTAACATGAATCCTGCCTAACTAAAGGGCCGGGCTTGAATCTTACCCTGGTTCTATGGCTTCAGGCAGATCTCCTCATTTTTCCCAGTCTCCTACTTTATAAAACAAGAAACAGAGCGTTCCTGACTCACGGAGAATGGGGAGGATTAAATAATACCCTACAGGTTAAGCGCTTATCGGAGTGACTGGCAGAGAACACATTTCAAACGTCAGATGCTGTTATCATCTTGAAATGCGTAGCAAAAGAAATAATTAAAAAGTCTCTCACCAGAGTGAAAAATAAAGTGGGTTCTTTGAAACTTTAAAAATAAGTGCGTTCCAAAAAAAGGCTGGCACAGCAGAGTCCCAGGAGGAAGCCTCCCCTGTCAGCCACCTGCCGTCCTCCCATCAGACGCCCCGGGGACCGCTTCAAGGAGTCTGAGTCCAGGTCACTGTACACAGAGTTGAGAGCTGCTGGGATAGAGAGTCGGCCCATAATGGTTTGCTTTGAGACCTGGATGTCATTTGCATAGATCACTGCGCAGCCAGCAGATGGCAAAGCCTTCTGGTCACTACCAACATGGGACATTTCTTAACCAGTAACCTGGAGGTGAAAAGCTCCTTCTCCCATTACCAAGTCCTTGAAGTGGTTTACATGAACAGGGGGAGAATCTACCTTCCGGATCATAAAGCACGTGCTGAACATCACGCGGTCTCTACTTACTCAGCAGATGGCTCTGCTAGTCTCACTGTGTTTCTAAGTCTGTAGGCCAGGATGCCCTGATGTATTCCCCCGTCGTGCACAGCTCCACGGTGCTGAACGATGAACTGCACTGCTGTCTCTTGTTTGATTAGGAAGTCACCATTCCGTGTCTGCATCTCCTACGGCCTGTCTCCTGGAGGCTCCAAAACAACAGGGGCTGACTGTCATGTCCAAAGCAGTCACTGGGCAGGACTCATTCCAGACTACTTTTTTTTTAAATATGTACAATGGATTTTATTCTATATAGAAAATGTATACAGAAAGACTCAACGAAAGAAGTTCCGGAATAGAATTAAAACTAGGCAGCATTCACATTTGCCCCAATGAAAATTTACATTATTGACCTTCGTTAGCAAAAATCATGGAAATATTGAGAATATTTAATATTCAAAATAGTTAAATATATACAGTTGCTTGCTAATTGAATTCTTTTTTAAACACAGAGCCACGCAATCGCTTTTCATTACCCTTCCATTTTTTTTTACATTGTGTTGTATTAGTTCTTATTTTCAAATGCACAGGCTATTTTCAAATTAACACGCAGCACGGCCTATGGTCACGTTAATAATGAGAAAGAAGTTTACCTTCCAGACATTGCAAATTTCCTAAAACATTCATTAACTAATATTTTCTCTGCTCAACCATGCATCCCATTTCTTCTTTGACATTTATATTCATTCCTTGGTTTCCCTGCTTCTGACTCCAACATCAAGAGTAGATTCCCTCCCCAAGGAAATAAACAGCAATAATGCCTGAAAAGTAGCAGATTTAGATCACTTTGTCATCTTTACCACCACTGGCTCCCACACCCCTTATTCCTAGGTTACCTCAAAGACCTTAGAGAAAAAAAAAAAAACTACGTGTATGATAATAGATCCACTATCTGGTTTATTCAGGTACAATACCCTGCCTGCTTCGTAGCTGTCTTACAGTTACATTGCTTATGTGGCATACAATACCCTCATCTATAATTATCAGCACAGAAAACACTTATTCATAACCTTGCTTATATCACTATCCTTCTATTAGGTTGGTGCAAAAGTCACTGCAATCTTTTCCACTGTCTTTAAAAGCAAAACCCACAATTACTTTTGCACCAACCTAGTAACTTTGTAAGGCAAGTCTTGTGACTGCTGCCCATTTTACAGATGAGCAAGTCGAGGCTGAGAGAGAAGTGTCTTGCATGATATTAAGTAAGAGTCAGCATGACATTATGATGCAGGAATATCTGACTTCAAAACGCTTGCTGTGTGAATTACCAGGTACGCCAATGGAGGTTTCCATGAGGACTGGACTTATCCTGATTTTGAACCAACAGCCTCTATTCAAACCAAATGTAACTACACCCTTTCGTTTTGTTGTTTCTGGACATACTGTATGTGATAAAATTAGAATGAAGTCACCAAACCTCAGGAATGGAAAACCAAACATCGTATGTTCTCACTTATAAGTGGGAGCTAAGCTATGAGAATGCAGAGGCATAACAATGATATAATGGGCTGGGTGCAGTGGCTCACACCTGTAATCCCAGTACTTTGGGAGGCTGAGGTGGGTGGATCACCTAAGGTCAGGAGTTCAAGATCAGCCTGTCGAACATGGTGAAACCCTGTCTCTACTAAAAATACAAAAATTAGCCGGGCATGATGGTGGGCACCTGCAATCCCAGCTACCAAGAAAGCTGAGACAAGAGAATTGCTTGAACCTGGGAGGCAGAGGTTGCAGTGAGCCAAGATCACACCACTGCACTTCAGCCTGGGCAATGGAGAGAGACTCCATCACAAGAAAAAAAAAAAAGAGACACAGTGAACTTTGGGGACTTCGGAGAAAGGGTAGGAAGGGGGTGAGGGATAAAAGACTACACACTGGGTTCAGTGTATACTGTTCGGGTGATGGGTGCCCCAAATCTCAGCAGTCACCACTAAAGAACCTACTCATGTAACCAAACACCACCTATTCCCCAAAAACCTATGGAAATAAAAAACACATAAAACTAAAAAACAAAAAGAACAAAAAAACTATGCCCGTTTTAAGAGAGACATTCAAATCCTCATAAAACAGAAAACAGGCTTAGATCCGGAACCTAAATCGCAGCAAGGGGGGCACTGAGCTAGCTCTTAAAACCAGCCACTTATTTCCTCTCTGTGTTTTCTTACCTGCTCATGAGGCTTCAATGCTCCTCTCTCTTTGTTCAGGAAAGGTCTCTGTTTCTCTCATCTCTATGAGGACAAATATTTTTGGACAGATATTCAGGAACAGGAGCTCTCTGGGTTCCGTTTTCTGCTGAGAAAACATGGCTCACCTTGAGTTCTGGGTCCACGGGCCCAGGTGGGTGACGTGGTCCACATATCATATGCGATTTGAAGGTGGGAAAGCCATACCTAGCATGCATTGCTTAGCAATTTTCAATCAAGCGCCTGTAGTAATGTTTCTAGGGTAATTGGATTCATGACCTGCCACAGGGAACCATTTCTTCCACTAACTTATCTGGACTACAGATACAAGCATAAACACTCCAGTGGGGCCTCTAAATTCTGACCCAAACTTGAGCTGATCCGACTTTCATCTCATGCCAGGAGCTGCTTCCTGAATTATGGCAGCTTGCCTGCTTCTACCTTGAAGTAAACAGGCCTCTGGGAGTTTCAACAGCCACTTAAGACTTTTCTATGCATATCTGGACGAATCAAACAGCAGCTAGTTAAAAAGACAGAGAGAGAAGAGAGAGCAGGAGAAAAGATGAGGGGGTGGGAATGACAGAGAAAGAGAAAGAACTCAGCGGTCCTCAGCTTCTTGCTACTCTAAATTAATTATCAACGCCTCTATTAATTATGTTATTCCATTGGATGGATTCAGACAATATTATCCCCGCATATATTTGACATTTTAATATGACACAGGACTTTGTTAGTATATTCCATCAGCTTTGATGGATACCTAGATCTTCAGGGTGTGTTTTTTTTTTCCCGGCCAATAAAGGAAAACCATATAGGATATTACAAATTTAAATAAAGTGTGGGGAGTGTGAAAATCATGTAGAAACCCAGGGAATGGCTATTCACGTTGCAACGCTAGTTCATTAGTGTTCAGCTATTCAGCTGTCTCTATGAAAGCTTTTTTTCTCTTTTTAAGGAAGCAACTTCTATACCATCATAATAATGCCCTTCAAGGATTTCAAGACACAGTTCAACCAAGCTGCATCAGAACCATTAAATGCAGAGATACCTTGTTAGTTCCACCCGTTACTACTCAACATAGGCAAAGAAAAAAGCAAGACCTACAACACGAACGTATTCTTCACTCTCTCATACCCACGCTGTGGGGCTTTCCTGGCTCACAGCAGTGCCTGCATAGCCTCCTTAGTACCTCCCCCACTTCTAACAAAGAAATCTGTTTCAACTAGGATTGTGATATCTGAACTGTAATCTATTAAATGCATGAAGATGGAGAATGACAGAAAAGACTGATTATGGCCCGCGGGTGGTGGCTCACGCCTGTAATCCCACCATTTTGGGAGGCGGAAGTGGTGGATCACCTAAGGTCAGGAGTTTGAGACCAGCCTGGCCAGCATGGTGAAATCCCGACTCTACTAAAGATACAAAAATTAGCCAGGCATGGTGGTGCACGCCTGTAATCCCAGCTACGTGTGAGGCTGAGGCAGGAGAATTGCTAGAACCTGGGAGGTGGAGGTTGCAGTGAGCCAAGATCGCACCACTGCACTCCAGCCTGGGCAACAGAGCCAGACTCTATCTCAAAAAAAAAAAGGAGCGGGGAGAAGGAAAAAAATAGAGAACGGAGCTGGTCAATAAAGGCACTAATTTTATCTTTTTTTTTTTTTTTTAATGGAAAAGAGAAAGAATTTCCAGAAATAGAGCTCCCCTTCTCACCTGGGCACTGTTATTTACACATGCCTTGAGAGCCTCACAACTTCAACTCCTCTCTCCTGGTTCTGTGCCAGCCCCTTTAAGTGTGAATCAATGGTGGTCCTCACTCTGGGTAAAAGTCATAACTATCTGGGAAAACTTCCTGGAGATTCTGTTAACCCGTAACTGGGGACCTCAGGTGCGCACAGACCTCAGATCCTCTCTCCAACCCTCTCTGGTCTCAGCATAAGCTTCCTCTCAGCACCACCTCCAGCAGCCCCAGCTATTAGCTCCAGGCTGCTACCATCACATAATTTCCTGTGACCTAAAGCCACAAATTACCATAATCAACCATCCCAACGCATCGCCCCACAGTGCACAGGACCGAGCCACATCTGCTGCTGACAGAGGGAATGCTCACATTTCAGGAGCTATGATTTTGAATATCCGTGATTCCATAACAGTCTGACATATTTTCTTCTATGTGAATCGTAGTCACTGTTCAATAAGCCTTTTGTTCAGTGCACATAATCAGGACTTCTTTGCATATCAATTTATTGTTGGCAAACTACTTTCATGAAGATTCACATTTTACCAAGCTATCAGTACGTTCTCCAAATAAGTTCTATCCTCCCAGCATTGCCGAAGTGCAGGTATGAGAATTAAATATCTTGCTCCAGTCTTAAAGGTAATCAACAGATAACCTGCTTCTCTGATGGTGTGGCTTTATAAAGTGCCAGCATTCTACATGCTGCCTAACCCAGGGGAGCAGCAAGCTATTCAAACCTGGAAGGAAAACAGCCAATGCATATCTAGCATCGCCTCATCTAAGGGAGGCTCAGAGGCACCTCACTCACATTATCTCATCCAATCAGGACCAGCTGCAGAATTTCTGGGGCCTGATGCAAAAATGAAAATGCACATGCCATCACTGAATAATTATTAAGAATTTCAAGATGGTAACAGCGCAGCATTAAAGCATGCAGGTGTACTTCGAAGAGTGCACAATACTACCTCAGCATACACTTCACATTTTAATATGACACAGGGTTTTATATGCGCATGCCATCAGCTCTGATGGATACCTAGATCTTCAGGGGGGTGGTTTTTTCTTTTTCCTGGCCAATAAAGGGAAACCATGAAGGATAGTACACATTTAAATAAAGCGTGCACTGAATCCTCCTAGCAAAACTTCAGACTTTCTCATTTTCCGTAGGAGGCAAGATTAAGGAATATGCCCAAGGACATATAGCTGGTACAGGAAACAACAGACATTCCAGCCCAAAGTACACCTGGTCTATTTACCGGCTACACAAGTAGCCACACACACGCACGCGCGCACACACACACACACACACACACAGAACTTAATTGATTTTACTCCAAAAACTATGGAAGCCCCCAAAGCGCCTAACAAAATGAGAAACCTTAATGACTTCATGCCCTTTAGAACTGCTAAGTGTTTGTTTGCATTTCATTAAATTTGCAAAGTAAAACTTGATTTAAAATTCCAAGGCTCCATTTCAATGATCTACATTTGGGGCCTCAATGAGATGGCTGAAGAAATGAGGTGTGAGGCCCCTTTTCTTTTTTTTTTTTTTTTTTCTACTTTGTGAGCCTTGGAATTTTTTAATGAAAAAATTTCATGGCACATGAATCATTACGTGGTGGGGAGGGGAGGAATACTAAAACCAGATTGCATTATTGAATTCTAAAACTGCTCCAGATTCTATGAAACTGCTTCACGTCTCTAGGGAAGAGCATCCCAACTCAACCCTTGTGGTTTTAATTGATAGGCAATCTTTCCCACTATTAGATAAAGCGAAGCATGGCGAATGAACTGTACCTTGGCTCTCTCCAGCTTTTTCTAGCTGGGTCTCCCAGGCTAACTGTGCCCTGCGTCTTCTACATTACCAGCATTTTAGGGGACACAGTCACTCAGTGAGGTAACAGTTCAAAAGGCATTGAACATGTACCACGTAGGTGCCAGGCACGTGGCTCTTACCCGTCCTAACTGGATAAGGTGTTTCTGCCTTGAAGATGGTGACATTCAACCTGAGATTCAAAGAATAGTGAGCCATCCATGCAAGTAGCTGGGGGATGAGTGTTCCAGATGGTGGGAGCAGAACAAAATTCTAAAGCTAGAATGAGCTTGAAGAGTTTGAGAAATAGATAGAAAACTGAAGCAAAATGAACAAGGAAGTACCACCAGCACATTGGCAGCTGCTTTTGTTTTGATATGGAGTCTCAGTCTGTCGTCCACACTAGAGTGCAGTGGCACAATCTTGGCTCACTGCAACCTCCACCTCCCAGGTTCAAGTGATTCTCCTGCCTGTCTCTCTCCCAAATAGCTGGGATAATAGGCGCCCACCACCATGCCCGACTAATTTTTGTATTTTAGTGGAAAAAGGGTTTCACTACATTGGCCAGGCTGGTCTTCAACTCCTGATCTCAGGCGATCCACCCACGTCAGCCTCCCAAAGTGCTGGGATTACAGGGTGTGAGCCACAATGCCCCGCCTACATTGGCAGTTTAGAAACCAGCCTGTGGCTTCTGCCAGAGGGGGGGCTCTGAGAGTGGCAGGGGTGGGTCAGGAAGATTTATTTAGTCGAAGGCTGCAGTAGACCCTTGAGAGATGGGACCGAAGGCAAGATTATAGCAATAGAGAAGACGGGAAGTGGGAGGGATTTGAGATTCTTCTTTTGAAGGTAGGAACAATACTATTTGTTGATAGATGGAAAGGAGAAAGGAGAAACCACACACAACACCCAGGTTTTAATTTCAGCAACTGAGTACATGGCGACACCATTTACAACACTGGGAAAGATTTTGATGTGGGGATTGGGGAGGCTTTTGAATTGAACATAACACGTTCAAGGAGGCATTAAGTCCAATGCCCTTTCCATTTTTTTTTTTTTTTTTCATTTTTTTTCCCAACCTTGACCACATCTTGAAAACCAAGTTATTCTGGTCTTTCCTGCCGCCATCCCCTCTAGTTTTAACTGTTGGGTGTTTCTGAGGTAGATCCCATTGGGGACCTTTAAATTCAACATGGGCACATGTGTGTAGAGGTGGATACACAGTCTCTCTGGCTTTGACCCATTGGTGAATTAGAATTCTGGCATGCTGGCCGGGCACAGTGGCTCATGTCTGTAATCCCAGCACTTTGTGAGGCTGAGGCAGGCGGATCATGAGGTCAAGAGATCGAGACCAACCCGGCCGACATGGTGAAACCTCATCTCTACTAAAAATAGAAAGATTAGCTGGGCGTGGTGGCGCGTGCCTGTAGTCCCAGCTAATCGGGAGGCTGAGGTAGGACAATTGTTTGAACCTGGGAGGTGAAGCTTGCAGTGAGCCAAGATCTCACCACTGCACTCCAGCCTGGCGCCTGGCGACAGAACAAGACTCTGTCTCAAAAAAAAAAAGAATTCTGGCATGCTATTTAGTTCTGCAGAACTATGTCCAGGGGCCCTGGAACACTAACCCAGCCTGGGTGATTGGGACTGGATCTGTATAGGTCACAGCTAGGGACCCGAGAAAAGCAAATCTGGCCTGTACTTGTGAGAGCACAGAATGGTGAGTAAGGGAAAGTATCAAAACCAGCCACCACCACCGCCAATAGTGACCAGCAGAGGACGCAAAGACAGCATTTAGCCAGCGAGAGACAACATCTATGAAAGGAGTCTGTGAAAAGGTCCTTTTAGGTAACAGTTGGAGTGGGATGGAAGAGGTCCTTCGAGAAAGTGTTTCATCTACAGACGGCCCTTAGGGTGATGAAGGTTTAATGCGGGACCAGTGGGAGGAAGAGGTGCTAAGGATGCTGTGCCAACGTAAACATGAACAGCCAGGGGATGCCATGCTTCAGAATCGTCTACCATTTCTTTATGCCTCCGAGATACTAATCACTATACTTCCCATGTTTCTGTCATTAAGTGGAGCTTGAATCTCTACTTAAAGCTCAAAACGGTCCTTAGAGGATGCTGACTCCTTTCTGTAAGACACGGAGACTCCAGAAGGTTCAATAAAGGTATAATGAACAGCAAAGATGATGATAGTACATTTTTCTTCTTACCAAGCCTTTTATTTTTATTTTTTATGTATATATTTATTTTTCTACTTTAAGCTCTGGGGTACACGTGCAGATCTTGCAGGATTGTTGCATAGGTACACACATGTCCTGGTGGTTGGCTGTCTCCATACCTCCATCACCTACATCAGGCATTTGTCCCAGTGTTATCCATCCCCAACCTTCCCGCCCCTTGCTGTCCCTCCCCTACCCCCATCCATCAACATACGCCGGTGTGTGTTGTTCCCCTCCCTGTGCCCATGTCTTACCTCTGTTCAACACCCGCCTATGAGTGAGAACAGCCGGTGTTTGGTTTTTTGTTCTTGCATCAGTCATCCATGTCCCTACAAAGGACTCCAACTCATCATTTTTTATGGCTGCATAGTATTCCATGGTGTATATGTGCCGCATTTTCTTTGTCCAGTCTATCATTGATGGGCATTTGGGTTGGTTCCAGGTCTTTGCTATCGTAAACAGCACCACAATGAACATATGTGTGCATGTGTCTTTACAATACAACAATTTATAATCCTTTGGATATACACTCAGGAATGGGATCGCTGGATCAAATGGAACTTCTATTTCAATATCGCTTTTTAAACAATATCAGCTTGACTGAGATGTAACTCACATACAGAAAAGCTTACCCTTTTACTTTTGAATCCTGTTCCATGCCCAGCGTCCTCCTAAGGACTTTATATTTTATACTTGTGAAAACAGTCACCGACTCTCTCAAAAAGCAGAAAATGCCAGTATCAGTAGCCACCGCGAAGCCGTCTGGTGTGGGGGGGTTCTCAGCCAAGGCAATGTTTGGTTGTCATAACTGGAGGAGGTTTTACCAGCATCTAGAGCTGCTAACTATCCCACACATAGAGGACAGCCCCCACACTGACAAATCATCTAGCCCCAAACGTCAATAATGCTGAGGTTGAAAACGTCGGATCTAGAGTTCTGGAAGCTAATCTGGACTTACTTTCCATCATCACCCAACTGACGGATAAAAACGGAAAGACTCAAACAATATTTTCTTTCGTGTATTTTTAAAAAGAAGCATGGATTCCTATCTGCTGTGAGCATCCAGGAAGTTCCTGCTTTGCTAAACTGAGTCTTTCCTGGCTGCTGCTGCCCCACCCACCAAGCACCAGACCCCATGGGAATTGAGTGAATGTTTGTTGTCATAGGGATGAAATAGAGGGTCAGAAGGGTGCTTCTGGCTTCTTAAGCGCCATAGTTAGAACACAGCTGGGATCCCCACGTGAAGCCAATTAGCTGGACACTGTCTCTGGCCTTAGACAGTCCTCTTAACCTCACCCTACTACCTCACAAATAGATGACTTTGGTGACAAAGAAGACCCCAGGAGGGTGTGGAGCTAGGTTAGTGCAAATTCACCCTGTCAGGTGAAAAATAAGTCAAAATACGTGCCCTAAGAGTGAGAGTATTCTCAGGCCCACATACAAACAGTAGCAACACCATTCATTATTTTCATGATTACAAAGTCTAGTTAGCTTCCTTTTATTATTTTTTTTATCTTTGCAAAGTATGATTAGTCCATTTGTAATTTTAGTACTAGCTTTTCTCCCCCTGAGGCTTTAAATAATGAACACGTCCCACAAACCTTGAAAATACTACAGGTAAGTTACAAGCCACTCCCTTTTTCAGGTTAAAAGAAAATACTTAGGCTCTCTAAGAGGAAAAGCAGATCATTTCAGCCTGAATATGAGAACTGTGGATAAAATGTAATATATGCTAAGGGAAATACAGGATTTTTGGCAATACCATTACTGGGCATATACTTCCCCCCTAAAAAATCATTCTGTTATAAAGACACATGCACACATATGTTCACTGCAGCGCTATTCACAATAGCAAAGACATGGGATCGACGTAAATGCCCATCGGTGATAGCTGGGTACATGTACACCATGGAATACTATACAGCCATAAAAAAGAACCAGATCAGGTCCTTTGCAGGGACATGGATGGAGCTGGAGGACTTTATCCTTAGCAAATTAATGCAGTAAAAGAAAATCAAATACTGCATGTTCTCACTTTTGAGCTAAACGATAAGAACACATCGACACAGAGGGGAACAACACACATGGGACCTTTCCTAGGGTGGAGGGTGAGAAGTGGGAGATGATCAGTAAAAATAACTAATGGGCACTAGGATTAATACCTGGGGGATGAAATGTTTACAACAAACCCCCACGACACAGTTCACCTATGTAGCAAACCTGCGCTTGTACCCCTGAACTTAAAAGTTAAAAACAAAAAGAGATACTATGATTTTCCAAAGTAAAAGGTAGGGTCTTATCTCACCGGATTATAGCCATAACGCCCTATGTTTCTCTGGGTTCTTCCTAGAGGGAATTCATTTTCCAGACTACAAACACACTCCATAGGCACAACAAGCCGCAGGTGGACAAACTATACATTTTGCCAAGCACTTGCATGGGAGGAATGATTCACAGCTTGTTCCAACAAATACGTGAAGTCAAATGTCAAGCATCAAAAACATCCATCTGAGCTGTTAGAAATTACGTGGCTATTGTTCAGAGGACTGTGCATAATGGAATATCCATCAAGGCCAAACAAAGACACCTATCTGGCCCCTGCTCATGAGGAAAGCTGACAGCACTGTGCTTCTCCACGGAACACTGATGCAGGCAGGAGCTGCAGCGTGAGCCTTGACATGTGTCACCTCCCTTGGCTACGGATGCATTACAAGAAATTACACGGGATGCTATCGGAAAACTGGAAATCCAAGGAGTGTTTCACTTAGTTACTGTGATTCTTCAATGCTGTTCCGATCTTGTGCAAATTAGAAGCCACTTACAGCTCTGAAGCCTGACAGAAGACTGAAAGAGGTTTTCATGATGCTTTTAATAGGTTTACTGGGAAATTTCCTATTAAAGGTACTTGAGGAGAACGACGTGTTGGATCCCTGTATTAAAAGAGATCTTCAATAGGTAAGCAAAATGGTACCCTAAATTTGCCAAAAACATAAGTAGGATGCCCATCTCTGGAAAGGAACAAGATGCCTAATAAATTATCTTTAACAGAACACTACAAATAGAATAAAAAATTTTTAATTATGATCCCACCACTTCTAGTCCACAGCATCCTAATGACTATGATGTGAAGAGTCTTATCTGTTGATCCATGCTACAGGAATTCGTGCTTTACAACTAGTACAAGCCAAAATGGTAGGTGTGACCATGCACGGTGGCTCACACCTGTAATCCCAAAACTCTGAGTGGCTGAGACAAGAGGACGGAAGGTCAGGAGTTCACAGCTAACCTGGACGACATAGTGAGGCCATATATACACATATATTTTGTTTGCTTGTTTCACTCGTGTGCTTCTTGGTTTTGTTTCTTAGAGGCAGGGTCTTGCTCTTTCGCCTAGGCTGGAGTTCAGTGGTGCAATCACTGCTCCCTGCAGCCTCAAAGTCCTGGGCTGAAGCCATCTTCCCGCATCAGCCTCCTGTAATAGCTGGGTATGGCAGTGCACACCTGCAGTCCCAGCTACTCAGGAGGCTGATGCTGGAAGATCGCTTGAGCCTCAGGAGTTTGACATTGCAGTGAGCAGTGACTGCACCACTGAACTCCAGCCTAGGCGAAACAGCAAGACCCTGCCTCTGAAAAACAGAACCAACGAACGCATAGTGGAAAGCAAAAGTGTTAAGTACATAGGTACTCTTCTACTTAAGACTCTGGGAGCAAACTTTGAGCTTTCCCACATAACCACCACTACAGCTGCCACCACCATCCTGGGGTCCTTAAAACTGCTTGATAATTGTTAAATATATAAGATACATGCATGGTTTCGGGCAATTATCATTCTGCAAGAAAGAACAGAATCTCTTGGATGCCTATAGTAAGTTGGATGCTTTGGCTATAAATAAATTTCTCAATAGCAAAAGGAAGAACAGTGAGTCTAAAGAAACATTTTCCTCCACAAACAAGGACGGCCTTCATTTTGTGAGCACTCGGATCACTTCTTGAAAGAAAACCACAATCATGTATTGTGATTTGATGAAATAATACTTGAGACCATCAATCTAACTTATGAACATAATGGTAAATTAAGATAAAGCACTTCTCATCTGATACACAAGCCCATCTATAATGGCTAAGAATACGTTTTCATTAAAACGTTATGTACAGAAAACTCAGCTCTCAACTCTGTTGCCATGGACACCCGCAATTCAACTTTTCAATGCACTAAGTGACAGCTCCTTTCTCTTACATGTTATTCGTAAGGAGCATGGGTAAATAAAAACTTAAGAGGGAAATCTTTGGACAAAGTGTGGCCCAGACACAGAAGTAAGTAGAGTTTATTGGTTCTAACCTCAGCTCTGTTATCCCAAATATTTATTTAATGAACTCATTCACTTAACAAATATTTATTAAATACCTAACATGAGCCAAGCTGAAAAAATACCATCACCATGCTCGCTGGGCGTGGTGGTTCACACCTGTAATCCCAGCACTTTGGGAGGCCAAGGAGGGCAGATTACCTGAGGTCAGGAGTTCAATACCAGCCTGGTCAACATGGTGAAACCCCATCTCTACTAAAAATACAAAAATTAGCTGGGTGTGGTGGTGCGTGCCTATAATCCCAGCTACTTGGGAGGATGAGGCAGGAGAATCTCTTGAACCTGGGAGGCAGAAGTGAGCCGAGATCAGGCCACTGCACTCCAGCCCAGGCAACCAGCAAAACCCTGTCTCAAAAAAAAAGGAAAGAAAGAAAAGTAATTCCACCATGCTCAGGAGCTGGGAGAAACGAATTAGAATGGAAACTAAAAAGTGCTTCAAAAGTAACAGAGGAGGGAAGAAAAGGAAGACCCCCTTGCAGTGAGAGAACATCAGGGGAATTTAGAGAAAGCCTGGGAAAAGGCGTTGAGTCTTGAATGACAGAGACAAGGTACGAACAAAAAGGCAGGAGCAGATCTCAGCTACTCACAGGAAGTGTGCGGAAGCGGAAAATACGGAACCATTTAGGAAAATGCAGTAATTTGTTCCAGATAAAGCCAGGGATTAGAGAAGTTAAATGGAATCATCATTCACTCATTCATTCATTCGTTCGCTCATGTATGAATACAACCAATGAGCACTCATTCTGTTTCCGGCGTTCTTATATGCCGGTCAACAGGCAAAGTCATCGTCCTCCTGACACTTATATTCTAGGGGATCCTGAAATGCTTTGAGTGTTTTTCTAAAGAGTTGTTTTTGTTTTGTTTTGTTTTTTGTACCTGCAACAAGGATCTCTAAAGAGGGTTACATAGAAAAGCTGGGGTTTTTTTTAGATAAATTAATCAGGGATAGAGAAGTGAGAGAGAGACGTCAGAAGCAAGAAGTATTCTAGGTGATCAGGTTACAGATTTTATTTATTTATTTAGAGACAGGGTTGCACTCTGTCACCCAGGCTGGAGTACAGTGACATTATCTTGGCTCACTGAAACTTCCACCTCCAAAGTTCAAGCCTTTCTCCTGCCTCAGCCTCCTGAGTACCTGGGACTCCAGGTACGCACCACCATTCCTGGCTAAGTTTTATATTTTTAGTAGAGGCGGGGTTTCACCATGTTAGCCAGGGTGGTCTCGAACTCCTGACCTCAAGTGATCCACCCATGTCGGCCTCCCAAAGTGCTGGGGTTGCAGATTTTTAAAAAATTGTTATTTCACCTTTTCTCCAAATAGATCAACATATAGTAATTACACAATGGAGAAAAATAAAATTAACTTTAAAAGGGACTCATTGTAATGTTACAGTGAGAAGTAAAGAGGGATGAAAAGAACATTTTGGAATTTAGAAGGAATTAGAAAGGAAAATATTTGGGAGTGAAATGAACGCAGCTTGGTGATGGATTTGACAAGTGGGGAAATACAGAAAGTTACAAAATGCAGGGAGTATTGAATGGAATGGAATGCAGTGCATGAACCAAACCAGAAGCTGCAGAGGATGAATCAAGATAGAAGAGAAATGGAGGTGAGTTTCGTTTTGAGTGTGGTCCCTAACAGATAACCCAGAGGGAACTGATAAACCACAAGCAGAAATCAGAGACGGTCTAAAAGAGCAGTCAGGGTTACGCCCAGAGACCTGGAAGAAAGAAACCGCCTCTCAGCTCTTCCGTATTCCCCTGGTTAAACAGTAACAATCATTTTTATCTCATAAGGTGTTGGGGAGGAATAGAGGGGTTTATGTTGGGAGGGCACTGAGAAGAGAGGCTGACATTTAGATTTAGAAGGTGCTTAAAAGTGGTGGCCGTGGTGATGGGCCAAGGTACTGCATCACAGAAATGCCGAAAGACAAAGGAGGGTCAAGTTCAGGAGCACCACCTTAGCCTATGCCTGAGAGAGGAGACATGAGCATGGACACAGAGAACTAAGAAGAGGTCGAAAGAGGCCAGGCGCGGTGCCGCACGGTGGCTCACGCCTGTAATCTCAGCTCTTTGGGAGGCCGAGGTGGTGGATCACAAGGTCAGGAGATCGAGACCATCCTGGCTAACACAGTGAAACCCTGTCTCTACTAAAAATATAAAACATTAGCCGGGTGTGGTGGCGCGCACCTGTAGTCCCAGCTGATCAGGAAGCTAAGGTAGGAGAATTCCTTGAACCCAGGAGGCAGACGTTGCAGTGAGACAAGACTGTGCCACCGTGCTCCAGCCTGGTGACAGAGCAAAACTCCATCTCAAAACAAAACAACAACAAAAATAGAGGTCAAAAGTGACGCACAGCTCCACTCTCAGAAAAGATGGGAGAGGGCAGAGAGTCAAGTCTCAGGGTGGATCAGTACCCTCTGATGCTGCAGAGAGGTTGGGAGAATAGGAGCTGAGAATAGACACTGACCCCTGGATTGTCCTTTGGTGACATGTGAGATGGTTATTTTCACAGCACTCAGATTAAAAAGGGTTGACAGGAGTCCATGAGTGACCAGAGATAAGAAATCAAGCCACAGATTGCTCTATTTTCAGAAGTGGGAAGAAAACACAGCTTGAAGGAGTGAAAGGTGCTAAAGATGTTTTGTTTATAGGATGAGGTGTTCATGGGCCAAAAGGGAAGATCTACTAGAAGGAATGCAATTGACCCTATCCTGAAGAAAGGTGACAATTAAGAGATCTGAGTTATACAGACAGAAGGGAAGAAGCTGGGACCAAGATAGGGAGGTGGGCAATCTTTTCTGGCTTAATGGTTGCTCCTCTCACTAAAGAAGAACTGCCCAATCAAATGGACAGAGAATACTTGGGAATGTGAATGAATGATCCAGCTATAGACTGCCCTACAGAAGAAACTAGAAGCATTTCTGGCTGGGCACGGTGGCTCACGCCTGCAATCCCAACACATTGGGAGGCCAAGGCGGTTCAATCACTTGACCCCAGGAATTGGAGGCTAGCCTAGCCAACACAGCAAGACATCATCTATACAAAAGAATAAAAAAAAAATAGCCGTGTGTGGTGGTGCCTGCCTGTAACCCTAGCTACTCAGGAGGTTGAGGCAGGAGAATTGCTCCAACTCAGGAGGTGGAGGCTGCAATGAGCTGACACTGAGACACTGCGCTCCAGCCTGGATGAGAAGAGTGAAACCCTGTCTCAAAAAAAAAAAAAAAAAAGGCATTTCCAATGAAAATAATTTTAGAAGTTTACAAATTATCAGACAGTAGTATTTTAACAAAGATGAGGTAAGATGACTTGATTGTCTTCTGCAGCAAAATGCATGCCTCCCAAATGTTCAGAGAAGTCAACGGGAAAATGGGAGGAGAGTATAAGGGAGGAAAATAGCAACAGATTCTGTCTGTATTTTTTTTCCAGCTGAATCTTGAGAGGAGCAGTTCCTTTCTGTGCTGTTGTCAAGAGCATCTCTGAAGAGCTTTAGACACACATCTGCTAAGAGAGAATGAGCGAATGCTATTCAATTATTTCCTGTCTGTCCCCTTCTGCTTTCTTCCTCCTGTGAGGGGAGAATCATTGACAGGACATTTGGATAAAAACAGGGAACCGGACAGGGGAAGAAGGAGAAACAAAAATAAATTCATAAGGAGAAATTTTTAAAAATGGCTGAGAAAGAGAAAGTGAGGAAGAGAGCAAGAAAGGGGCTGGTAGAGAAAAGGTGGCATGGCCACGCCAGTCCACACCGTGAACAATCACAGAGGAGAGGAGAGAGCAATTACACGGGTGCTGACAATCCGGGGGGAAACCTCCGCATTTATTCATTGTACTTTGTTTGCTTCAGACTCCACGCAGAGCCCGAGACCAGTGGACTCTTGGGATTTAGCAGGGTAACAGTATCTTAAACACAAAAGCATGACTCTCCTCTGGCTGAACCGTGCTGAACTGGTAGGTTTTAGAGATCTTACTCTTGACGCAGGTGGTCAAAAGTCTGCTGGAGCATCCCAGATGGATAAAGTGACTCGGGCAAGACCACACAGCCAGAAAGCAGCAGAGCTGGAACCTCACTTGGGTCTGTATGATGCAGAATTCCATGCTTCTAACTGAATATACTTTATTACTCCCTAAAACAATCGTATCATGCAGGAAAATGACAATTGCCTCATGCTTCGTTGCCCTGAAAACTATTGATTTCAGTGTGGAGAGAGGCGATGTCCCTGGATTTAGTCCTCAGGTCCCTGGTCCATGCTGAACACATAAAGCTTTTCATACACGTAAAGCTCACATAGCAAAGCCTGGGACACAGGACTCTATAGAATTGCTATCAACAACAGCAGCAGTCATAATAATAACACGAATAACTATGTAATAATAATAGCCGCAGATAACAGACTCCAAGATAGCCCAACAATCTCTGTCTCCTCATGTTCACACCTTTGTATGATTCCCTCCTACTGACTGTGGGCAAATCCTGCAATTTCCTTCCAACCAATAAAATACAGCCAAGGAGACTGAATGCTGCTCCTGTTATCATGCTATCTGACGTAAGATTCCATCTTGCTAGCAGATTTGCCCGGGTCACTGTCTCTCCCTTTGCTGGCTTTCAAGAAATGAACATGCCATACATCGTGTGACTGCAAGGAACTGAATGCTACCACGTGAGCAGAGACGTGAACCTCTACCAGGTAAGCCCATATGAGAACCCAACCAGGTTGTCACCTTGACTGCAGCCTTCTAAGCCCCTGACGATGTTAAAACGATAACGGTATTGGGACTGGCTACATGTTACAAAACCCAGCAGGAAATAAAAAACGTGGGATCCCCTTCGTTCAAAATGATTTCGAATGCCAGAAAGGCAACAGCAAACAGGACATAAAACCAAACGCAGGGCGTGGCCGGGCGGGGTCCCGGACTGCACACCCATCAAACGGGTCCTGAATTATATGTTGTTAATTTAGCATCAGTATTAACAACAGAACCAGAATTCAAATGCAGGTTTCCTTGACACCAAGGGTCTCAAAAATGCAGCGTAAGGTTAAACAAATGACCTGTGAGGCCACTAGCCAGACCACCTAGGATCGAAGCTTTGCTCTAGTCCTGACAAGCTGGATGATGATGGAAAAGGTGCTTAACATAACGGAACCTCAGTTCGGTTGCATATAAAATGGAGATAACCGTTTGTACCTCAAAGTTTTGTGAAGGCCTGGTGCAGGGGCTCATGTCTGCAATCCCAACACTCTGGGAGACTGAGGCAGGAGGATTACTGGAGCCCCACAGTTTCAAAACCACCCTGGATGACATGGTGGAACCCCATCTCTACAAAAAAATTAAAAAACTAGCTGCGTGTAATGGTAAAATTAGCTACTTTGGAGGCTGAGGTGGAAGGATTGCTTGAGCCCCAGAGGTTGAGGCTGTAGTAAGCCATGATTGTGCCACTTCTCTCTAGCTTGGGCAACGAAGTCACATCCCGTCTTAAAAACAAAACAAAACAAAACAATGGCCGGGCATGGTGGCTCACACCTGTAATCCCAGCACTTTGGGCGGCTGAGGTGGGTGGATCACCTTAGGTCAGGAGTTCCAGACCAGTCTGGCCAAAATGGTGAAACCCCATCTCTAATAAAAATACCCAGGCATGGTGGTGGGTGCCTGTAATCCCACCTACTCAGGAGGCCGAGGCAGGAGAATCACTTGAACCCAGGAGAAGGAGTTTGCAGTGAGCCAAGATCGCGCCTCTGCACTCTACCCTGGGTGATAAGAGCAAAACTCTGTCTTAAAACAAAACAAGTGGACAAAAAACAGAAATGCTGTGAAAGAAAAGTAATATATGCTAAGAACTTAGATCTGTGTCTGGCACATAGTAGGAACTCAATAAATGGCAGATGGCGTTATCAACTTAACACAAGTGGGTATTTTCTGTCTAATTATTTACCAGTGACAAGATTTGTATGCATCTGTGGAAGCTCTAGCAGATTTAGAAAATAATCACCTATTGATGTGATTCGTGAAAGTACCTGGAGAGAGGAAATATGATAGATTAGATTCTTTAAAACGTCTCGGACCAGAAGCAAAATAAAAAAGCAAGTCGGGAGTTTCGAACGGTGGGGGGGTGATAATTAACAACTCAATTAAAAAGGCAAATTAAACTTTATGGTTCGTTATCCTCCACCGCTTGGTAAATTGTTTTGCTAGGAGAATGATTAAAAATGATCATTTCAGAAAACTGAAATAGCTTCCAAGGAACACAGCGATTTTTCAATATTATACAAAGGGTTTCACAGCAAAATAAACTTACTTGATTAAAAGCAACAGTGCTTCTCTGTGTATGGAAAGCCAGCAGTACAAATGTCGGCTTGTGATGCATTCGGTATGTTGGGGGGCTGTGGAAGAATTTTGAAGAGAAATGCTTCCTTATGAATAAAACACATCATCATCTCCTTTTGTGCATTTTGTCTTTGTGGGCCCGATAAAGGTTTTCCTGGGATATTACTTGCAAATGTATAATTTACATTAAATTAGTTTAGACTTGAGCTCTGAAGAAATGCACAGAACTCCAGCATTGATAATAAGGGGTAGTTTCGAGGAAATCTAAAATATGGTCAGAAAAGAGACATTATACAACATGAAGCAGAAGGCCTCATCACTGCAGTTCGTCATGCTTTCTTTTTTCCGTAATTACATCGGAAGTTCGCAACTTGTTTCCTACTCTGGAACACCTGAGATGCATGGCTCACACTTATTAATAGGGTGCAACTGGGTTTACTGGATGCACGGGAGGAAAGTTGCATCAGAGGCGAAGCCAAGCCTGAACCAAGGGGAGCCAGCATGGTAACGGCCCTGCCAGAGGAGGGCAGGACGGATGCCGTGGACCGCTGGGGAAGCAAGTACACATCACCTCCGAATCTCCAGATCTTACCTTTAGAGGACTTCCTGTAAGAGGTGTATCATCATAAACTTAGCAATGGTCTAACCACAGTACCTAAAGTCAATGTCAAAAAGGTCAAAACAGGCAAGGCGCAGTGGCTCAAGCCTGTAACCCCAGCACTGTGGGAGCCCAAGGTGAGCGAATTATTTGCCGTCAGGAGTTCGAGACCAGCCTGGCCAAGATGGTGAAATCCCGTCTCTACTAAAAATACAAAAATTAGCTGGGTATGGTGCGGGCGCCTGTAGTCCCAGCTACTGGGAAGGCTAAGGCAGAATTATTTGAGCTTGGGAGGCAGAGGTTGCAGTGAACTGAGATCATGCCATTGCACTCCAGCCCTGACGACAGAGCAAGACTCGGTCTCAACAAAAAAGAGAAAACAGGGTCAAAACCAGTGTCATCACCAGGAGCTCCCCCGCCACCTTCAGCCACTCTTGAGATTTCTGATGTTTAAATCGACTCCCCCTTTTTATTCCTTATGATTGGCCACTCTTTCATTAGCTATTAGTCTCCATGGTTTTTTTTCAGATGTCCTGATTTATTCACACTTAAATGCAATGATTTCTTTTAATTTGTCCTTTGAAATTCTAAATATAAAGATTAATGCTTTCATCCAAATATCCAGTGAATATCCCCCATATCCACACCTGACCCTGTTGAATCTGTGATTGCCTCAAAATGATGGGATTCAGAACAAGTGGGACGTTTTTAGACACTCTCACCACTCTTCCTCAATAAAGCAAGCAAAATGCAAAATGTGAAAAAAAAAAAAAAAAAAAGAGAAGAAGAAAATGCCAGCACCGAATTCTATGGTGCCTTGTTGCAGGGTTCAGCCTCACAGGGTCTCGTGGGTTTTTTTATTTTTTATTTTTTGCATACGGGGATGACAGATTGTAGAAAGGAAAGAAACAAGGACACAGAGATAAGAGAATAATTTGGCTGGTCTCGGGGGACCACTGCTATCAAGGGGCAGAGTCTAGCACGGGCCCTGAATGCCTGGACATGCTGATATTTATTGTATACAAGGCAGGGGGGCAGGGTCAGGAGAGTGACTCATCTGAGGTGATTGATAGGGGTCAAGCAAATCACATTCTTGCAATACGGGGGACCACGTGGGTACAGTACACAGGGCCCCTCCCTTTCAGATAGCCGCTGCAAGGAGGGGAGGCGCATACGTTAGTATCTTTCTAAGCACTTATCAGAGACATTAAAAGGGTTTTAGGATTCCTCTAGTCTTAACTTCCCACCGCTTCTGAGTATTTACAAAGGAGCATTGGGTGGGAAGGAACATGAAAGTGGACAAGGATGGTGACCATCAGAGCACAGCACCACGGAGAGGAAGGCCTTCCTCGAGAGCTGGACAGAGCAGTTTTCTCTGAACTCCCCAGTGAAAGGGAAACTCCCCCTCATGGCCTGCTAAGCAACGGGCGCCTCCCCGGTCTCTGGCATTGCCACAAGGCCAGTCCGCTAAGTAACAGGCGCCTTGCCAGGCCCTGGGGCTACCACAAGGCTCTCACTCTCACCTCCTCATCACTTCTCACAATGTCCCTTCAGTTCTGAATTACATTTCACCCAATTACAACTATATTATAAGACTAAAATATTCCTACACTAAAGGAAAGATTAATAGAGAATAATGATGTAATAAGATTAATTATATAACTGCTTATGTGATTGAATCTAGTATCTATTTGGTTTCATTTCTATAACTAAGTAATTAGTAAATATATCATTGCTATAACTAAATAACCAGTAAATCTATTTGGTATTAATGCTATAACTAGGTAATCAGTAATTTATTATGCTGGGACAAACTATGCATTCAGTCTCTTGCCATGGCACCTGGGTAACTTTCTTCCCACACCTTGTCATCTCATTCCCTCATCAGAATGAAGCCTAAAGAGTTTAAACTAGAACTAATGTGGTACAGTAGAAAACAACCAGTTATTCTAACTCAGAGTGCCCTTTCTGCAGATGAAAACCTCTTCAGTGGGCACATTGGAATGTCGTCTATATTTCACTGTTTAGGACCCATTTCTGAATGCTCAGTCAGTCAGAAGTGATGCATGGCTTCTGAAAGCATACCATGGCCTGCCAAGGGCAACATGCTAGAGGATGGACCCCTCACTTAAAAAATACCCTGACTGGCTGGGCGCGGTGGCTCATGCCTGTAATCCCCACACGTTGGGAGGCTGAGGTGGGTAGATCACAAGGTCAAGAGATTGAGACCATCCTGGCCAACAGGGTAAAACCCTGTCTCTACTAAAAATACAAAACTTAGCTGGCCATGGTGGCATGTCTGTAGTTTCAGCTACTCGGGAGACTGAGGCAGGAGAACTGCTTGAACCCAGAAGGCATAGTAGGTTGCAGTGAGCTGAGATCGCACCACTGCATTCCAGCCTGGCAACAGAGGGAGACTGCATCTCCAGATAAATACTCTGAGTTCAAGTACAAACATTGCTGGGCCACAAGGAGCAGCGACAGTTACCCGTTAGTGGCCTTCACCCACTCCACTCCTCTGCTAGCCCATACATTATAAAGAGGACAGAACTAAAAATGTCATGTCTTTGGTGTATACCACTCCTGCAGAAAGCTTTGGGTTTCCCTGAGCTCACAGGACCCAGCAGATTTATCATGCCTCCCTGGTTGGTAGGGAGCTGTTACATTACCCCTAACAAGACATTTACACAAGATTATTTGTTGAGTGGATATCCACCAGATACGTAATTAGTTCTTGGGGTGCAAGATTACGCTAAAACCAGACAAATCCTCTTTGTCTGGTGCTTGTACACCTGAATCAAATAGTCATAAAAATACAGGTACAACTGTGACCACAATATCTGCTGCAGACAAGGGGTGATGGATACCATAAGAAAGAAATTAGGGTCGGGCGTGTTGGCTCACGCCTGTACTTCCAGTACTTTGGGAGGCTGAGGTGGGAGGATCACCTGAGCTCAGGAGTTCAAGACCAGCCTGGCAAACATGGTGAAACCCCATCCCTACTAAAAATACAAAAATTATCAGGGCAAGGGGGTGCATGCCTGCAATCTCGGCTACTCGGGAGGCTGAGGCAAGAGAATCACCTGAACCCAGGCAGTGGAAGTTGCAATGACTTGAGATTCTGCCATTGCACTCCAGCCTGGGTGACAGAGCGAGACTCCATCTCAAAAAAAAAAAAAAAAAAAAAAAAAGAAAGAAAGAAAAAAATATAAATTATAAGAGAAGAATGTCCCCTAATTTGAGCCAGGTTCTGAACAGTAAATTAGAAGTAGACTAGGTACGGTGGCTCAAGCCTGTAATCCCAGCACTTTGCGAGGCCGAGGCGGGTGAATCACGAGGTCAAGAGATCGAGACCATCCTGGTCAACATGGTGAAACTCCGTCTCTACTAAAAAAAAAAAAAAAAAAAAAATACAAAAAATTAGCTGGGCACGGTGGTGCGTGCCTGTAATCCCAGCTACTCAGGAGGCTGAGGCAAAAGAATTGCCTGAACCCAGGAGGCGGAGGTTGCGGTGAGCCGAGATTGCGCCATTGCACTCCAGCCTGGGTAACAAGAGCGAAACTCTGTCTCAAAAAAAAAGTAGTAGTAGACTAGGTAAGCAAACACGTGTGTGAGTGTTTGAGAGAGAGAGAGAGAGAGTGTGTGTGTGTGTGTGTGTGTGTACCATGGCTTGGGGCACAAGGCATGGAGCACAGCACAGGTTAAAAACCCTGCAGCAGAATAAACCAGGGTGTGTTTCAGTAACTTGAAGGAATAAATCTGTCCCGACTACAAGGTGTGAACAAGGTGAGGATGCACAGGTAGCATCTTACGTACCACGGTAAAGACCTGGGCCTTCATTCAAAGAGCAATGGGAAACCACCAAAGGGCTTTGTGTGATGAGTGAAATAAGATATGCATGCTAAACATATCTCCCCCAAGTTCAACGAAAGAGCTAATGGGGAGAGGCAACAGTAAATGTAGCGTTATCTCGGGAACCCAGGCAGGGCTGAGTGACACTAACTTAGATCAGGGTGGTCGCACTGGAGATGGTGTCATCCCAAGAGGCAGGGAATATAGGTGGTAGAAGCACGTCATGTATGTATTCATTCAGAAACCCGTATTCGGCGCCAGCCACGTGCCTGACAGACACTGAAAATGAAGAAGGCAGCCTCTGCCTCTGAAGTCCACATGCTAGACAGACCAGTGTGGAAGCCAGTACGAGGCCAGTGGTAGAGACAGCACAATCATCTCCGCAGGGCAGGGAGCAACCGGGTGACTGCTGCCAGCACAGGCGACGTTAGAGGTAGCAATTGATATAACGGCCTGGCTTACAGAGAGCTCCAAGAGAATCGAGCCCCAGTATCACAGAAGTTTTCTCTTCCAAACGGATTCCTCCAGAGAAGACGCTTTTAAAATGACATGGAGACCAATAACTTGCATTTTTTGAGGCAGTCTCAAAAAAATGACACGACAGAATACACAGCAGAGACCTTTCGAAAAGCAACAGTCTTCTTTTTTTCTTTTTTAAACAGACTTTCACTCTGTCGCCCAGGCTGAAGTGCAGTGGGGTGATCTCGGCTCGCTGCAACCTCCGCCTCCTGGGTTCAAGTGATTCTCCTGCCTCAGCCTCCTGAGTCGCTGGAATTACAGGTACCTACCACTACACCTGGCTAATTGTTGTATTTTTAGAAGAGACGTGGTTTTGCCACGTTGGCCAGGCTGGTCTCGAACTCCTGACCTTGAGTGATCCACCCGCCTCAGCCTCCCAAAGTGCTGGGATTATAGGCATGAGCCATTGCGCCCAGCAAGCACTAGTCTTCTATAGTCCATATGTGTCTCATGTATTTGTATGTCCATGTTCATATTTGTATGTATATTGGTTTGATTCAACTATTTATTTTTATATAATTGAAGAAAGAGATGTAACTTTTCCTCTCAAATATGCAGTCACTTTTTCTTCCTCTGTTAGCTCACATTCCACGCTACTTTCGCTTATTTGAAATGGTACATTTTTACAAGCTTCCCATGTAATCCTGGACTACATTTCCCAGTGAGTAACTGAACTTACGCCAGTGAATCCCATACCGGTTGGGAGACAGAAGGCCATGCCACACTCACAAATGACTCTAAGACTTCGACCGATTAATGCAAAAAAAAATCAATTTCCTGCTCAGATAAAACTAGCTTGGGAATTCACGCTGCTTCGTTTCACTCCTAGGGTCCCTATACCCGGGTGCGTGCATGCTGTGCTAACTGCATCATGCATTCGCATGATTCCATGGCAGAAAAAATCACGGAGAAGTCATACATGTCTGTGAGCAAAGCTAGTCCCAGAGCTCCGCCTAACTGCAAGGACGCTGGAAATAAAGAAGAGCACAGGGAATATTTGCTGAGCATTGACGCTGCTGCCAAAAGTATCCCCCACAATGGTGAAATCTTAAAGGCATATACCACCCATGGGGAACAAGTTTCCAGGGCAATAAGGTATTTTCTTCTCCCTCAACCGGTAGTTAAAAGCTGGTATGAAGTACATCTGCTTCCTTTGTGAACTAAAGTGTGGTAAGCTTCTATTTGGCAAAATAAAATAACCATACTAAACAATATATGCTCCTAAAAGCTAATTAAAGTGCAAGCTCAAATCATCACGAAGGCAGATCAGTTTTAAGTAAAGCTTCTTAAGTGTGATTATCCGCTAGACGTGCATGGAAAGTGTTTTGCGAATTTTTCCTTCATCCTATCTTTAACCTCCCAAACAGCCGCCTACAGAGAGCCAGAGAGCGGCAGGAGAATGTGTTAACAACGCCAGCACATGTGAGCCTCTCCACATTTATGAAGGATGATTACATAACTATGATAAGAAGGAACTTTTCTCACTTTCCATGGAAGGCCAGTGGGGAGGGAAGGGGCTTTTGTAACTCCGGCGTGATTCAATTAGATTAGTCAGTAAAATACCTTTATGACCAAAGAGAGTAGCGACATGTTGACATGGTGCATCTTGAAAGGAGCAATTCTGCACCTCCTGTCTACACAGTTTTACCTACTTGAGAGTCATCTGGGGAGTGGAATAGACTGGAGATGCTTCCCTCTGTTCCAGATGTTCTGTACCACAATCTCTGAGGGCGAGTTTCAGAAGCCGCATTTACCTTTTTATGTGTGTGTGGCTAACCATAGGGCATTCAAAGCTTTCTTTTTTTTTCCTTGGTTTTCGAGTTTCTTTTTTCTTTTTAATATTTTATTGCACTCAGGTTCGGGGGTACTTGTGAAAAACATGTGAGATTGTTGCATAGGTTCACACATGGCAATGTGCTTTGCTGCCTCCATCCCCATCACCCATATCTGGCATTTCTCCCCATATTATCCCTCCCCAACTCCCTACCCACCTCTATCCCTCCGCTAGTCCCCGCCAACAGACCCCAGTGTGTTGTGCTCCCCTCCCTGTGTCCATGTGTTCTCACTGTTCAACACCCGCCTATGAGTGAGAACATACGGTATTTCATTTTCTGTTCTTGTGTCAGTTTGCTGAGAATGATGTTCTCCAGGTTCATCCACGTCCCTACAAATGACACAAACTCATCATTTTATGGCTGCATATTATTCCATGTGGTATATATGCCACATTTTCCCTGTCCAGTCTATCATTGATGGGCATTTGGGTTGATTCCAGGTCTTTGCTACTGTAAACAGTGCTGCAATGAGCATTCGTGTGCATGTGTCCTTATAGTAGAACGATTTATAGTCCTTTGAATATACACCCAGTAATGGGATGGCTGGGTCAATTGGAATTTCTATTTCTAGGTCCTTGAGGAATCGCCACACTGTCTTCCACAATGGCTGAACTAATTTACACTCCCACCAACAGTGTAAAAGTGTTCCTTTTTCTCCACATCCTCTCCAGCATCTGTTGTCTCCAGATTAACAATCGCCATTCTAACTGGCGTGAGATGGTATCTCAATGTGGTTTTGATTTGCATTTCTCTAATGACCATTGATGATGAGCATTTTTTCATATGTTTGTTGGCCTCATATATGTCTTCTTTTAAAAAGAGTCTGTTCATATCCTTCACCCACTTCTGAATGGGTTTCTTTCTTGTAAATATGTTTTAGTTCTTCGTAGATTTTTTAATATTAACCCTTTGTCAGATGGGTAGATTGCAAAAATTTTTTCCCATTCTGCTGGTTGCCTATTCACTCTAATGACTGTTTCTTTTGCCATGCAGAAACTCTGGAGTTTAATTAGGTCCCATTTGTCTATTTTAGCTTTTGTTGCCAATGCTTTTGGTGTGTTAGTCATGAAGTCCTTGCCCGTGCCTATGTCCTAAATGGTTTTGCCTAGGTTTTCTTCTAGGGTTTTTATGGTGTTAGGTCTTATGTTTAAGTCTTTAATCCATCTGGAGTTAATTTTAGTGTAAGGTGTCAGGAAGGAGTCCAGTTTCTGCTTTCTGCACATGGCTAGCCAGTTTTCCCAACACCATTTATTAAACAGGTTGCCTATTGCTTGTTTCTGTCAGGTTTGTCAAAGATCAGATGGCTGTAGATGTGTTGCCTCTGAGGCCTCTGTTTTGGTACCAGTACCATGTTGTTTTGATTACTGTAGCCTTGTAGTATAGTTGGAAGTCAGGTAGCGTGATGCCTCCAGCATTGCTCTTTTGCTTAGAATTGACTTGGCTATGTGGGCTCTCTTTTGGTTCCATATGAAGTTTAAGGTGTTTTTTTCCAGTTCTGCAAAGAAGGTCATAGGTAGCTTGATTGGGATATCACTGAGTCTATAAGTTACTTTGGGCAGTATGGCCATTTTTCACAATATTGATTCTTTCTAACGATGAGCCTGGAATGCTTCTCCATCTGTTTGTGTCCTCTCTTATTTCCTTGAGCAGTGGTTTGTAGTTCTCCTTGAAGAGGTCCTTTACATCCTTCGTTAGTTGTATTCCTGGGTATTTTATTCTCTTTGTAGCAATTGTGAATGGCAGTTCATTCTTGATTTGGCTCTTTTAAGTCTGTTATTGGTGTATAGGAATGCTTGTGATTTCTGCACAATGATTTTGAATCCTGAGACTTTGCTGAAGTTGCTTATCATCTTAAGGAGATTTTGGGCTGAGATGACGGGTCTTCTAAACATACAATCATGTCATCTGCAAATAGAGACAATGTGACTTCCTCCTTTCCTAATTGAATACCCTTTATTTTTTTTTCTTGCCTGATTGCTCTGGCTACAACATCCAATATTATATTGAATAGGAGTGGTGAGAGAGGGCATCCTTCTCTAGTGCCAATTTCAAAGGGAATGCTTGCAGTTTTTGCCCATTCAGTATGATATTGGCTGTGGGTTTGTCATAAATAGCTTTTGTTATTTTGAGATACGTTCCATTGATACCTAGTTTATTGAAAGTTTTTAGCATAAAGGGCTGTTGAATTTTGTCAAAGGCCTCCTCTGCATCCAGTGAGATAATCATGTGGTTTTTGTCTTTGGTTCTGTTTATGTAGTGGATTACATTTACAGACTTGCATATGTTGAACCAGCCTTGCATCCTTGGGATGAAGCCTACTTGATCATGATAGATAAGATTTTTGATGTGCTGTTGCAATTGGTTTGCTGGTATTTTATTGAAGATATTTGGATCGAATGTTCACCATGAATATTGGCCTGAGGTTTTCTTTTCTTGTTGAGTCTCTGTTGCATTTTCATATCAGGATGATGTTGGTCTCATAAAATGATTTGGGAAGGAATCCCTGTTTTTGGATTGTTTGGAATAGGTTCAGAAGGAATGGTACCAGGTCCTCTTTGTATGTCTGGTAGAGTTTGGCTGTGAACCCATCTGGACCTAGGCTTTTTTTTTTTCGTAGGCTATTAATTCCTGCCTCAACTTCAGCCCTTGTTATTGGTCTATTCAGGGTTTAGACTTCTTCCTGGTTTAGGATTGGGAGAATGAAGTGTCCAGGAATTTATCCATTTCTTCCAGGTTTACTGGTTTATGTGCATAGAGTTATTTGTAGTAATCTCTGATGGTAGTTCGTATTTCTGTGGAATCCGTGGTGATATCCCCTTTATCATTTTTTTATTGCAACTATTTGGTTCTTCTCGCTTTTCTTTTTTATTAATCTGGCTAGTGGTCTATTTTGTTGATCTTTTCAAAACGCAGCTCCCAGATTTATTAATTTTTTGAAGGATTTTTTTGTGTCTCTGTCTCCTTTGGTTTTGCTCTTAGTTAGTTCTTGTCTTGTGCTAGCTTTTGAGTTTTTTGTGATCCTGCTCCTCTAGCTCTTTCAATTTTGATGATAAGGTGTCAATTTTAGATCTTTCCTTGCTTCTCATGTGGGCATTTATTGCTATAAATTTTCTTCTAGACACTGCTTTAAATGTGTCCCAGAGATTCTGATACATTGTGCTTTGTTCTCATTGGTTTTGAAGAACATGTTTATTTCTGCCTTCATTTCATTGTTTATCCCATCAGCATTCAAGAGCCAGTTGTTCAGTTTCTATGAAGTTGTGTGGTTCTGAGCTAGTTTCTTAATGCTGAGCTCCAATTTGATTGCACTGTGATATGACAGACTGTTATGATTTCAGTTGTTTTGCATTTGCTGAAGAGTGATTTACTTCCAATAATGTGGTCACTTTTAGAGTAGGTGTGATGAAGTGCTGAGAAGAATGTACGTTCTGTGGATTTGGGTTGGAGAGTTCTGTAAATGTCTATTAGGTTTGCTTGGTCCAGATCTGAGTTCAAGTCCTGGATAGCCTTGTTAATTTTCTGTCTTGTTGATCTGTCACAATATTGACAGTGGAGTGTTAAAGTCTCCCACTATTATTGTGTGGCAGTCTAATTCTCTTTGTAGGTTGTTAAGAACTTCCTTTGTGTACCTGGGTGTTCCCGTACTGGGTGCGTATATATTTAGAATTGTTAGTTCTTCCTGATGCATTGATCCTTTTACCATCATGTAATACCCTTCTTTGTCTCTTTTGTTCTTTGTTGTTTTAAAGTCTGTTTTATCAGAGACTAGGATTGCAACTCTTGCCTTCATTTTTTTTTTCTCTCCATTTGCTTGGTAAATCTTCCCCCACCCCTTTATTTTGAGCCTCTGTGTATCCTTGCATGTGAGATGGGTTTCCTAAATACAACACACTGATGGGTTTTGGCTTTTTATCCAATTTGCCAGTCTGTGTCTTTTGATTGGGGCATTCAGCCCATTTGCATTTAAGGTTAATATTGTAATGTGTGAATTTGATCCTGCCATTTTGATGCTAGCTGGTTGTTTTGCCTGTTAGTTGATGCAGTTTCTTCATTGTGTCGATGCTCTTTACCATTTGGTATGTTTTTGGAGTGGCTGGTACTGGTTGTTCCTTTCCTTGTTTAGTGCTTCTTTCAGGAGCTCTTGTAAGGCAGGCCTGCTGGTGATGAAATCTCTGGGCAATTGCTTGTTCATAAAGGATATTATTTCTCTTCACTTACGATGCTTAGTTTGGTTGGATATGAAAGTATAGGTTGAAAGTTCTTTTCTTTAAGGATGTTGAATATTGGCCCCCACTCTCTTCTGGCTTGTAGGATTTCTGCCGAGAGATCGGCTGTGAGTCTGATGGGCTTCCTTTTGTGGGTAACCCGACCTTTCTCTCTGGCTGCCCTGGGCATTTTTCCCTTCATTTCAACACTGGTGAATCTGAAGATTATGTGCCTTGGGGTTGTTCTTCTTGAGGAATATCTTTGTGGTGTTCTCCATATCTCCTGGACTTGAATATTGGACTGTCTTGCTAGTTTGGGAAAATTCTCCTGAAAAATACCCTGAAGAGTATTTTCTAGCTTGGATTCATTCTCTCTTTCACATTCAGGTACATGACACCTAACAAATGCAGATTAGGTCTTTTCACATAATCCCATATTACTTGGAGGCTTTGTTCATTTCTTTTTACTCTTTTTTCTCTGATCTTGCCTTCTCATTTTATTTCATTAATCTGATCTTCAATCTCTGATATCCTTTCTTCTGCTTGGTGGATTTGGCTATTGAAACTTGTGTATGCTTCACAAAGTTCTCATGTTGTGTTTTTCAGCTCCATCAATTCTTGTCTATTTTTCTCTAAGCTGTTTATTCTTGTTAGCATTTCATCAAACCGTTTTTCAAGATTCTTAGTTGCGTTGAATTGGGTCAGAACATGTTCTTTTAGCTCAAAGAAGGTTGTTATTTTCCACTTTCTGAAGCCTGTTTCTGTCAGTTCATCAGACTGATTCTCCATCTAGTCTTGTCCCTTGCTGGTGAGGAGGTGTGATTCCTTGGATAAGGAGAGGCATTCTCGTTTTGGGTGTTTTCATCCTTTTTGTGCTGGTTTCTTCCCATCTTTGTGGATTTATTTATCTATGGTCTTTGTAGTTGTTGACTTTCAGATGGGGTCTCTGATTGGACATCCTTTTTCTTGATGATGAACTTATTTCTGTTTTTAGTTTTCCTTCTAACAGGCCCCTCTACATAGGACTGCTGGAGGTCCACTACAGACCCTGCTTGCCTGAGGATCAGCTGCAGCAGCTACAGAATAGTAAGGGCATGCTGCCAGTTTCTTCTTCTGTTATCTTTGTCCCAGAAGGATACCCGCCTGATGACAGCCTGAGCTCTCCTTTATGAGGTGTCTCGATGGATATATGAGGGTCAGGGAGCTGCTTGAAGACACAGTCTGTCCCTTATAGGAGCTCAGTTGCTGAGCTGTGAGCTCCATTGTTCCATTCAGAGCTGCTGGGCAGGTACATTTAAGTCTGCTGCAGTGGAACTTATAACCACCTTTTTTCCCAGGTGCTCTGTCCAGGGAAGGTGGGGCTTTATTTATAAGTTCCTGATATGCTGCTGCCTTTTGTCAGAGATGCCCTGCCCACTGAGGAGGTAGCCTAGTCACAGTATGCCAGCAGAGGTGTTGCTGAGCTGCCGTGGGCTCTGCCCAGCTGCTGTGTGAACTTCTTTGTGGTTTTGTTTTCAGAGGTATAGTTAGAACTGTGTCAGTAATGGCAGTCTGCCTCAGTACTGGTGGACTGCCTCTGTAATGGTGGACTGCCTCAGTAATAGCAGACACCCTTCTCCCTACAGAGCTGGACCACCCTGGGTCCAGCTGTGCTTGCTGTGAAACTCTCAGTCCAGAGTGTTTCAGATCACTGGTCTTTGTGGGGGTAGGACCTGCCGAGCCAGATCAACTAGCTCTCTTTTTCAGCCCCCCCCCCTTTTTTTTTTTCAGTTGAATAGGTGACTCTGTCTCACAGGTGTTCCAGGCGCCAGTTGAAACGGTGCCCAGATTTGTATGAGTTTTTGTGTGGAAACCTGCTGCGCCGGCTGAAACAGCCATGCTGGAGACTTGTGGCACTTTTCTACCCGGGAATCTCCTGGTCTGTGAGCAGTAAAAATTCATTTGGAAATGCAGTGATCATTCACCCTCGGTGTTCCTGCTGGGAACTGCACTCCAGAGCTGTTCCTATTCAACTATCTTGGATTGTCCCAGAAGCTGCATTTAAACAATGCAACAACTCTAGAGCAAGGGGTAGCAACTTTCTAGAAAGGGCTACATCATAAATATTTTAGGCTTTTTCTTCCATACAGTCTCTATCTCCACTACTCAACTGTATTATCCTAGTGCAAAAGCAGCCATTGACAATAGGTAGATAAATCAGTACGGGAAAGTATCAGTAACATTTTGTTTACAAAAACAGGTGGCAATACAGGAAGCTTAGGCTCATAAAGATTTAAAGACTTTTGATAAATGTGTATGCCCATATAAGTAACACTCCAATCAAACACAGAGTATTTCCATCACCCTAGATAATCCTCTCGTGCCCCTTCCTAGTGAGAACCCAAAGCTCTAAAGTAGTGAATGTTATAAACTTTCTCACCATAAATGTGATTTTTCTATTTTTGAGCAATGTATTAATGAAAACACAGAAAATGCATGCTTGTCTGGCCTTTTATGCTCTTTATAATGTATATGAGATTCATCCACATCAGGGCATATATCTCTGCTGATCTGGTTATGTATGCTTTTTCAATCAGAAAGAGTTGTTGATTACAAATTTGTCTAAAACAATGAGTGCAGATTTGTCTATTACTGGCTTTACTTTTGTCAACTTTTGCTTCATGTATTTTGAAGCTCTTTATTAGCGGCATACATATTTAGGGTTGTTATAGCTTCCTCATGAATTAACCATCTGATCATTCTGGAATGTCTTTTTTCCTCTTTGGTAATACTGCTTGTCCTCAAGTCAACTTCTTTATAGTCAACAGTAATACAGACAAACCAACTTTCTTATCTCTACTGTTCACAGAGGATATTTTTCCAGCCTTTTACTCAATCTACTTACGTCTCTGCATTTCAGACGAGACTCTTGCAGTCAGCTAACAACTGGCTCTTGCCTGCTGATGTAGTCTGACCATCTCTGCTCTTTCAGTGGACTGTCCAGTTCGCCTGTACTTGACGTAATTGTTTCTATGGTGGTGTTTTAAGCTTTTGCATTTTAATTCTAACATCCACAATTTTCATTTTATTCCTTATATCTTGACTTATTTTTTTAAGCAAACCCTTTCTGCATTACATTTATATTAATTTTTAAAGCGTCACGCTAGGATAAACAACGCATATCCATATCATATCACAATCTTTTCAGGGTTCATATTGTGAGGTTTCTGTTAAAATATAAAAACCATAATATAATAAAATTGTATTTCCTACTCAGCACCATAAATTTGCATGTTAGTTGTCATAAATTTCACACTGACATACTTAAACCCAGGAATAAAACTGGATCATTTTTATTTTAAACTATCTGGTTTTTTTTTTTTTCAAACAAATTAAGAGAAGTGAGTTACTTATGTGTCTACCATTCAACTCTTTTTACTCTTCATATCAGAGCTTTCTTCTGCTCGTGTTTCCTTTCATCTCTGATTACGTCCCTTGTATTTCTTGTGCTGCTGACACATTTTCTCTACTGTTCTTTATGTGAAAATGTGTTTATTTCACCTAATTTTTAAGAATATTTTTGCTAGTCATACAATTCTTTGTTGACAGTCTTTTGCTTTGTTTCTTTCTGAACCTTAAAGACAAGATTGTCTCTGGCCTCCACAGTTTCTATGAGAAGTCAGCTGCGATTTGTCCATTCATCCCCTGCATTTAATATTTCCTTTTTCATTGGCTGTTTTCAATGCTATCTATCTTTTTTTTTTCATCAGTATGACTGATGTTTGGGTCCAGTTTTTTTTGTTTTGTTTTGTTTTAATTAAACCTGTATTTAACCTGATCTACTGAACTTCTTGGACCTGCAAATGAATGATTTTCAGTAAATTCAGAAAATTTACACTTTTTTTTTTTTGAGACAGAGTTTCACTCTTGTTACCCAGGCTGGAGTGCAGTGGCATCATCTCGGCTCACTGCAACCTCTGCCTCCTAGGTTCAAGCTATTCTCCTGCCTCAGCCTCCCAAATAGCTGGTACTACAGGCATGTGCCACCACGCCCAGCTAATTTTTGTATTTTTAGTAGAGACAGGGTTTCACCTTGTTGAGCAGGATGGTCTCGATCTCTTAACCTCATGATCCACCCACCTTGGCCTCCCAAAGTACTGGGATTATAGGCATGAGCCACCGTGCCCAGCCAAGTTTGGAAAATGTTCACCATTATATTTTCAACTATTTTTTTCTATATTATTCTCGCTCTTCTCCCTCCCTCTGTGCTTCCAATTGCAGATATATCAGACCAGTTGATATTCCCCCACCGAACTCGGTGACTCTATTTCACTACCCTTCTTTTTCTTTTTGTATTCTTCAGATTGCATAATTTTTCAATCTGTCTTCAAATTCACTAATCCTTTCTTCCATAGTCTTCAATTTAGCATTAAACTGTTCAAGTGCTTGCTTATTTCAAATATTCAACATTTCCTTTCTGAACTTTCCATTTGATTCCGTTACATGATTTCCATTTTTTTCCTGGGATCCTTTGGTTATTCATTTAAGTAACACAATCTTCTCTTTAAGACTGGAACATATTTACAATAGTTGTTTTAAAGTCATTTCTGATCATGCTAACATCCATGACACATCAGGGTCTGTTTCTGTTTATGTCTTGCTTACGGGTCACATGATCCTGTTTATTCATATGTTTAATAATTTTTGTAATACATTGAACAACATGCATAATGCATTACAGAAATCCAGGTTGTGGTATTAACACTTTCTTTTTAAAGGTGCTGAATTTTGTTCATGGAAGTGATTACATGACTAGAGTGTCACTGTGATCCTGTGGTGCTAGGTTTTGCTCTTTGTCAGGTAGGTCTATTTCCATCTTGAACGTAGTCATCAGGCACGGCCTTATTCTCGTGGAATTGGAACTCAGTCCTCAGCATGGACATTCTGGGGTTTCAACCGATTTCATGAAGGGTCAGGCAAGGTCTCCCAACTCCTGCTTGCTTGGATCCCAAGTGTCCCAGCACTACACAGATTCTTGTTTTACTATCTAGCTCTGAGCCCTGCATCAACTGATCTCTGCTCCCTAGTGAAGTCTCTCACCCTGTGCATGGATAGTCAGCCAAGGACTAGGCATAAAATTCCATGCAGACTTATGGGCTCTCCCCATGCAGATATTCCTCATTTGTGCAACCTGACCCCCAAACAATTCTACGTCAGAATCCCAGAACTCCACTCTTCAAATCTTCAGCTCAGTAAGAACCTCACTGTGCTTGGCATCACCTACCTGCCTTTTCAGCAGAGAAGGGCTCCTGGTCAGAAAGCCAGGGTTTTCATGAGGCTCAGGTGTCTCCCTTCTCTCCAGGATCATGGAGCTACCTTTTGATCAATGCTCAAACAGAGTAGCCTTATATAATTCATTGCTTTCACTACGAGAAACAACCTGATCTTAGATGTGGCATCATGGCTGGATAGAGAAGTCTTCTTAGAGTAATACAGTAAAATAAAAACATAATGTAAGCTATATAAGATTTTAAATTTTCTAATAGGTTTCTTTTAAAAAGTGAAAACAAGTAAGTGAAATTGATTAAATAATGTATTGAATTTAATGAAATGTATCTGACGATTATTTTATTATTAATGGGTACAAAAATTATGAAGATATTTTACATTATTTTTTCACAATATTATTCAAACATGTGCATTTTATAGAGTATGCCTCAATTCCATCTGGCTATACAATTCAAGTATTCAGAAGTACTGAGAAGACACATGTGGCTAGTGACTTCACAGCACAGCTCCAGATATCCTTAAGCACATTAAAATTTGAGAAACACTAGACTGGAGAGGTTTTCAGATACATTTCTAGCACCCCTAAGAATATTAATCAATGCACACTTCCCTTATTCAGTTCTCTGAAGTGAGAAAATACTCAGGTCAAAACCTTCTGTTTTCTCCATCAAAAATAGAGAAAAAAAAAATTTTTTTAGGTTTCACAAATGCAAACCCAACTAGCTGTTATAAAAGCAGCAAGTCAGTGTCACTCAACTGAGAATTTGTTATGAACATCCCATCTCTCCCTGAGTGTTGAACATTTATTTAATGGTGTGACCTTACTTAGGTCTTGATTTCTAAATCTATGGTGTGAACAAAGCCATAAACTGTCCTTGCTGGGATGCAGGGTGGTTTAAAATTGACTGGAGAACAGAATTATTTGAAAAGGTCCCACATGAATCTTCTTTAGAGGCTTACCACCACCTAACCTGCAATTCATTTCTGCAAGGTCAACCTAATTCTCACTTTTGGAATTCAAAGCTACATGTTTCTAAGGCCCACAGACACATCCCTTTACATCTTTCGAATCCCTACCTCGCCTACCTCAGGGCTTGGCATGTAATGCTCAAACATTTCTTGAATTAAAACGCCCACATGAACAGAGAGCAAATTATTTTTTAAATTAATGGCAACTGGAGCAGGTGCTTGACTAAGATGAAGCAGGAGAAAACAAGACAGAAAAATAACTTTTTTAAAAAGGAAGGAGATAAAATAATCTGAGACATGAAATCTGTTTGTTCTGCCTTTTAAACCCAAGCCACTGACTCCATCAAGGTCAGTCCTCCGCATGACTCTCTTACTCCGTTCAAGCCACGTTGACTTCCTTGCAGTTTCTCAAACAGGTCAAACATGCTCCTCCTCACTCGAGGCCTCTGCACTTGCTGTCACCTCTGTCTGAGATGTTCTTCCCATAGCTGTGGGCACAGCTTGATCCCGTCCCCCTCTCCAAGCTTTACCAGAAACACCATCTTTTCTGAGAGCCTTCCCCAACCATCCTATCTCGACAAGCCCCTCCTCGTTTTCCAGCTCACAAAAACGCTGACTGTTTTTCCCAGTACCTAGCACAAGGCATAATCTGTTTCTGAGTTGTTTGCTTCTTTATAATCTGGCTTCTCAGGAGAGTGTAAGCCCCATGAGGGCAGAAACATTGTTTTTGGTGTCTTTTCCTCCCTCCAGTTTCTAGCTCAGTACGTGGTCTCTAGTAGACCCTTGAGATACGTACATATTGACTATGATGTGAAAGCTAAACCTCTGGGTTTTAGAGAGCTCTGCTGTGAAAAAGAACAAAACCTGCTCCAGTGAAGATCAGTGGAGGAGCCAGACCCTTGAATATACATATTAAGTAAAGGGAGGTGAGTATCCCATCATACCTGACCCTGGTAGCATGCAACTTGGATTACTGTCTGAAGCCATACAGAAGATTGTTTGGTGATGAGTTCATGCCCTTTGTAGGGACATGGATGAAGCTGGAGGCCATCATTCTCAGCAAACTGACACAAGAACAGAAAATGAAATACCCCATGTTCTCACTCATAGGCGAGTGTTGAACAATGAGAACACATGGACACAGGGAGGGGAGCACTACACAGTGGGGTCTGTCGGGGGGAAATAGGGGAGGGACAGCGGGGGGTGGGGAGTTGGGGAGAGACAGCATGGGGAGAAATGCCAGATATAGGTGAAGGGGAGGAAGGCAGCAAATCACACTGCCACGTGTGTACCTATGCAACTATCTTGCATGCTCTTCACATGTACCCCAAAACCTAAAATGCAATTAAAAAAAAGAAGATTGTTTGGAACGTGACTCAACTGTGTACTATGTCTGTGATCTTGAGCATATTACGTAACTGTCTTTGTCTGATTCCTCCTCCTGAAATGGGACACTGGAAGTATCTACTTCACAGTTTTAAATTTTAAATTAAAAAACAAACAAAAAAAAAGCACCAGACTTGGCACACAGTAAATGTTCAATGTATAGCCACTATTAGCTGTGACGACTGCCAGAAAGTGAATTTCATGGCACCAGCAGGAAGGTAAGAGAGGGCTAATAGCAACGGCCTGGGAACGTGAGGTCACCCCTGCTCGGTCTGCTGGCACTCTCGACCATCCTGTGGGAACTTTGAATGACGTGTCTCATCTCTGGGTGAATTTTCTCTCTTTGGTGTAATTCTCCATTGCATTTCAAATGGGGTATTTAATCCCTTGGATTTGATTTCCCAGCTGAAGTGGAAACGAAAATCCAAGTAAACACCATATTGGAAATCTGACTGTTCAATGAATCACAGAATTCTTTTCTCATTTGTCACAGGAAAAGAATGAAGTTAAAGTTGTTAATAAGACAATCAGACTAAGCTCCTTGAGAAGCAATTATGATGGAAGAATATCCCCCCATTCCTTATAGCTTTGCCATTTTAATACTGAAAGGTATTTAACTGGAAATCACTTTTTTAAATAGCAGTCTCATAATCCTTTAGAAAATCTCTCCCCAGCAGTATCAGTAGGAAGGTTTGTACATCTCACAATACAATGGGGAGGAAAAGAGCCTACCGACCCTTTGCCACTGATGTGTGAGAACATCCCACAGAGAGTGAGCTGCAGATGGTAATTGCATTACTCTATTTCCTGCAAATCCTGATCAACCAGAACCATCAATCCAGGTTAGGCACGAGTCTCTGCTGACTGCAATCAGCTCCCATGGCCTTTTCACCCTGGATTCAGAACCTACAACGAGGCTGTATCTGCTTTGGGTTCACGTTTCCCGTGCATTTAATCCTTGACCAACGAGACGTTTACTCCAGGAACAGGCTGTTCACATCGTTTCACTATCCAAGGTTATCCTCAGTTTAGGGCCCTTTGTAAAACATCAAAGTGCAAACGTGTACAAGGCTGACTCTGGGAAGGCCTAGCCACGTGCCCAAAGCAGACAAACAAGAGGCTCTCTCCAGGTTCTGGCAAACACCGGCATCCCCCACGCCTATTCCACTGCTTTTCCTATCAACAGGGGAGACAAAGATTCCCTTAAAGAGACCCACCTCTGGATCACCTGAGATCGGGAGTTTAAGACCAGCCTGGACAACACAGTGAATGCTGTCTCTACTAAAAATACAAAAAATTAGCTGGGCATGGTGGTGGGCACCTGTAATCCCAGCTACTCGGGAGGCTGAGGCAGGAGAGTGGTTTGAACCAGGGAGGTGGAGGTTGCAGTGAGCCTAGATAGCGCCACTGCACTCCAGTCTGGGTGACAGAGCAAGACTCCATCTCAAACAAACAAAAAAAAGAGCCACCTCTTCTCCTCCATCTAGTGAATTATATTTACACTTTCTTATAAGAAAAAAACATAGTAATTGTAGGGAGCTTAAGGATTTGGGGGGCTGGTCAAAGAAAAAGAAATGACCATAAGAGGCAGGAACACACATGCATGGAGCTACGCAATGCCCCTGGCAGCGTGAGACCATCCAGAGGCTTGTATGAGAAAGTCATCATCCAGCAGTGGATGTGGCTGGGTGGGGGGAACTCCGAGGAGGCGATCACCTGTCTAGGTGATATCATTCAGCAGCCCCTTGGGGAGTCTCTGGGTTGGAGACCTCCAAAGGGCTGGGGCAACTTAGGGCCTTATAACTACAAAGCCCTGGCCAGGGGTAGTGGCTCACGCCTGAAATCCAAGCACTTTGGAGGCCAAGGCGGGCAGATCACCTGAGGTCAGGAGTTCAAGACCAGCCTGACCAACATGGTGAAACCCCGTCTTAAAGAAAAAAAAAATTTTTTTTAAATAATAATTTTTTAAAAAATGTAAAAAAAAAAAAAAGTAACTACAAAGCCCTATCTCACGAAATGAGTAATGCTGGTGAGGCTTTGTGAAATCCACAAAACAGGCTGGTTGTAGATGACTAAAAAAACTGCTTGTTTGGGCTGTTTTTAAAAATAATTGGATATATTAAAAAAATGAATTGAAGCCAGGCAAGATGACTGACACTTGTAATCCCAACACTTTGGGAGGCTGAGGTGGGTGGATCACTTGAGGTCAGCAGTTTGAGACCAGCCTGGCCAACATGGGGAAATTCTGTCTCTGCTAAAAGTAATAATACTAATAATTAGCCAGGTGTGGTGGTGCATGCCTGTAATCCTAGCTACTCGGAATGCTGAGGTGGGAGGATTGCTTGAACCTGGAAGGTGGAGGTTGCAGTGAGCTGAGACCACACCATTGCACTCTAGCCTGGACAACAGAGAGAGACTCTGTCTAAAAAAAAATTTTTTTTAAAAATTGAGTTGGACAACAGTGAGCTTTCCAGCTACCAGGTCCCAGCCTGGAGTGAAGCAATAACCCAGGGGTCAATCCCTAGAGGTCATCTTAGGCCCATTTACATTACAAGAATCAAATCCTACAATACAAAGACAATGACTCCAATAGCAGAGGGTCCACTCCCAGACAGAGTGAAAACCTTCACTTTGGCTATAAAGGCAAGGCTCTGTAGGGCCCAGGTGCCCATGGAGACTGAAGACTCCCTTTAGAGGGGGCTGGGTGGCACAGGAGAATGTGGACACAGCATGGACAAACCATCCACGAAAAAGAATACAGTTTCAGTTTTTGACGCCTCATACCTCTTGGTAAAATGTTGACAAATAATACAAACCTAGAGAACTACAGAACACCTAGAAGCAGGAGCTCCAGCTTGCCAGCTGCCAGTCTCCAGCCTCTGTCTCACACTTGAGGGCAGCTAGAAACCAGCCAGCCTCCCATGAAGGGAATGTACCTTTATAGCTAAGCAAAGAGTTCATTTTTTTAAGCTGTGTATTCTTTTCTCTTTGTATGCTTTTTCTTGTTATGTAATATACCTACCATAAAATTTACCTTTTAACTATTCTTTTTTTGAGGGAGTCTCACTCTGTCACTCAGTCAGTGGTACAATCTCAGGTCGCTGCAACCTCCAGTTTCCCAGGTCAAGAGATCCTTAGACCTTAGCCCCCTGAGGAGCTGGGATTACAGGCATGTGCCAACACACCTGGCTAATCCTCATACATTTTGTAAAGATCGGATTTCGCCACGTTACCCAGACTGGTCTTGAATTCCCGAGCTCAAGTGATGCCCCTGCCTCAGACTCCCGAAGTGCTGGAGATACTTTTAACTACTTTTAAGTGAACAGTTCAGTGGCATTTAGTACATTCACAATGTTACTCAACTATCACTGATATCCTTTTCCATCATTTTTGTTTGTTTGTTTTTTTGAGACGGAGTTTCGCTCTTGTTACCCAGGCTGGAGTGCAATGGCGTGATCTCGGCTCACCACAACCTCCGCCTCCTGGGTTCAGGCAATTCTCCTGCCTCAGCCTCCCCAGTAGCTGGGATTACAGGCACGCGCCACCGTGCCCAGCTAATTTTTTGCATTTTTAGTAGAGACGGGGTTTCACCATGTTGACCAGGATGGTCTTGATCTGCTGACCTCGTGATCCACCCGCCTCAGCCTCCCAAAGTGCTGGGAATTACAGGCTTGAGCCACCGCGCCCAGCCCCTTTTCCATCATTTTATCATCTCCCCAAACTGACACTCCGTATTCACTAAACAATAACTCCTTATTCCTCCCACTTCAGCCCCGGGTAACCTCTATTTTACTTTCTGTTTTTATGAATTCGATACTGTAGCATCCCGAGAAGTGGAGCCACATAACATTTGTCCCTTTATATCTGGTTTCTTTCACTTAACATAATGTTCGCAAGGTTCACCCATATTGTAGCACATGTCAGAACTTCACTGTGTTTTACGGACGGATGACTTTCCGCTGTGTATATGAACCACGCCTTATGTATTCACCCAGCCGTGTATGGGCATTTGGGTTCTTTCCACCTTTTGGCTATTGTAAATAATGCTGCAGTAATCACCGGTATGTAAGTATCTGTCCACCTCTCTGCTTTCAATTCCTTTGGTTGCATTCATAGAAATGGAATTGATGCATCCAAAGGCAACTTTACGTTTAGCCTTTTGAAGATCTCCTAAAATTTGGTAATGCTTCCAAAGTATCTCCCTTAGTTATGCAAAGATTTTCCTCTGACAGGATGTGTGTTAAAATGCTGATATTCTCCAGAGAAAAGCAACAGTTTCCGTATTTCCAGTAGTGTTTTTTAATGGGTTACTGAAAAGCAGTTTTATTTTTCTACTGGTGGTATTTCAGTCTTTTAAACTAATATCTTTTCTACTTATCCTGAAGCTTATTGGTCGTAGCTTTGGTGCTTTAATCAGAGAGTATATTTTATACACACAGACACACACACATGTACACACTCACCGCCACACGGATCACATTCTGCAACCCAGCAGAATGCATGACAAAGGTCCCATGGCTTTTTCCTCCCATTAACTGAAAAGATAGAGTTACTCCCTTCCCCTTCAATAAGGGAACAGCCAGTGAGCCCCAGGGTGCTGACTCAGCACACTGGCCATCCACTGTCAGTCAATCACTGATGGGGAGCGGATGCTGCAAGGAAGGCCCAGTCAGCACAATATATGCCCGGATGTGACAAATAGCCCATGCAGGGATGAGGCTCCACGGCAGGGTATTATGTCTTCAGAGAGTAACTCGAATGAGAAAGTGAAGGATTAGGGAATTCATAAAATGCATTTGTTAATTCAAGAATTCCCAGCATGTGGAAAGCTCCTTTAAAAATGTGTGTGTGTGTGTGTGTGTGTGTGTGTGTGTACGTGCACACGCACTTATCTTTTAGACACAAGGTTCTGTTATAAATAACAGAAATACACAAAATACTGAAGAGGCTTCCTCACTGTCAAGAAGCTCACAGACTAGCAGAGGAGACAATCAAGAGGTGAATTAAAAGGAAAAAAAAGCATTAAAAAATAACAAGAAGGGCCGGCCACAGTGGCTCACACCTGTAATCCCAGCACTTTGGAAGCCCAAGGTGGGCAGACCCTTTGAAGCCAGGAGTTCGAGACCAGCCTGGTCAACATGGTAAAACCCTGTCTCTATTAAATATACAAAAATTAGCCAGACATGGTGGTGGGCACCTGTAGTCCCAGCTACTCCAGTGGCTGAGGCAGGAGAAATGCTTGAACTCGGGATGCAGGGGTTGCAGTGAGCCTAACTCATGCCACTGCACTCCAGCCTGGGTGAGACAGTGAAGGAGACTCCATCTCTAAATAAATACATAAATAACAACAAAACAAGTCATTGAGTACTAACTCTGTCCTAGACATTTTAGAGGTATCACCTCATTTAATCCCATAGTCATCCTATAAAGAAAGGTACCCTTAGTTACTCCTTTTATAGAGGAAGAAACAGTCTGAGAGAGATCAACGAACCTCTTCACATTCACCCAGCCGCTAAAAGTAGAAGGCCAACTGGCCCTGACACCCCTGACCTTAAAAGCTCCCCACCTGTTAACCACCATGCTACACCAAGCTCCCAAAGGAACAGATGTATAAACTAAGTTGAGCCTTAGAAGAATGAGCAGGAATGCTCCCTTGGACACAGCAGGCACAGCACACAAGCAAATGGAATGGTGCAGTCACACACACTGAGAACAAAAGGCCAGTGTGGCTGGATCACTCTTGGAGGCTGGGATTTGGGGATGCTGGGTGTGGGCAGTGGCCTGAGATGAAGAGAAGGAGGTAGGATCCAGGATTTCAGGCATCATCATTTTACATGGTGTTTCTCCAAAGGTGATCCATGGCACACTCAGAACACTAGAGGTGGCCCCACCATGTAGACAGGCCAGCCTACATCACACTCACTGGGGCACCTTGTAAAGAACGCAGACTCCTGAGCCCCCACAGACACATTAAGTCTCTGTCTCCAAGCAGAGCCTGGAGTCCCATGTTCTGACCAGCTCTCTGGGTGTGTTTTGTGTAGCGTGAAGTTCCTGTAACCTGCAGTGCATGTATTTCTATGGGATGGCAAGGCTGTGCCTGGATGTAGAGGACACACGGGGTGCACACTCCCAACATGCCGGTTGGACAGGAAGATCTATTTTTTATCAGGATATTTTGCATGGTTCTGTTAGGACACACATGGATAAATCATAAAGTAGAATGTAAAATTACAAAATGCATTCTCATAAGATGAAGTGTAAAAGCTCTAGGAAATAATAGCAAGAAATCTGCAGGAAGAACAAGCTGTTTCACACGATAGCCCCAGACTTCCTTGTCCTCCTTTCTCATCTTCACCATCCCCCACCGTCAATCCAGAAGCATGCATTCTTTACACAGAAATGTTTGGATGAAAAAGAGAGTGGGGGACTGCAGTGAATGTCAGCAGTGCCAGAAATGATGTCTTGTACAGAGGAGAAACACAGGGACAGATCTGAGTTGCCAAAAGATGACTCAGCCAACTGAATTCAGAGCCACGTTCAAAGAGGCAGCAAGAGAATAAAAGAAGCTAAGAAGGAAAGGCAAAATTAATATTAATAATTAATAATACTTATTATTATATGCTGCTGATATTCATTGAGCCAACATGATTTCTTTATACAATCCTCACCTAAGAAATACAGTGTACATATTACCATTATACCTATAAAGCCCATGTGGAAATCAACACTCAGACAAATTATATGACCCACCCAAGATCCCATGGCAAGCAGGGTGGTGGAGAAGATGCCATTCACTCCAGTGCTCCCTTAGGAAAGCACAACATGGGAAATTCCCTTACAAGGAGATTAGAATCTTCTGACATTGCTGATGGGAAAGTAAAATGGGGTAGCTGCTGTGACACTTTGCCAGTTCCTCAGTAAGTTAAATAGAGAACGAATGCATGACCCAGCAATTCCACTCCTAAGTATGTGCCCAAAAAAACTGAAAACATGTACTCCAACAAATACTTCCGCATAAATCTTTGTAGCAGCTATTCACCTCAAGGAAATGATGAAAATACCTCAAATACTAATGAATGGATAAACAAAATATGGTCTATCCCTACAATGGAATATTATTCAGCCATAAAAGGGGATGAGGCACTGATACCTGCTACCACATGGCTGAACTTCAAAAAAACTCTATACTAAATGAAAGAAGATGGACACAAACGGCCACATACTGTATGTGAAATATCCGGAACAAGAAAATGTATAGACAGAAAGCAGATTAGTGACTGCCAGAGGCTGGGGCAGAGGAGAAGGAAAAAGAATGACTGGTTAGTGGATTGAGGGTCACGTCACTTTTAGGGTGATAAAAATGTCTTAGAACTGGACAGAGGTAGCAGGTGCCTAACATTATGAATGTGGGAAACTCCCTTAAATTGTAATTAAAAGGTTAATGGGGCCAGACATGGAGACTCATGCTTATTACCCTAGTGTTCTGGGAGGCTGAGGCAGGATTTCTTGGGGTCAGGAGTCTGAAGCCAGCCTGTGAATAGCCTGTGGAATGATTTGAGCAACAGAAATAAATAACGACAATATCAGATTATAGCTCACCTTCAAAATAAATGAGTCAATAGTGGTGTAAACACTGAATAAATAAATGGAGGAGAATAACAAATGCTTCGTTAAATGTTCAGTTAACACACAAACGGGGCACGAGAGGAAACTGAGAATCGCCACTAGACCATCGAAGTAATAAATCAGGGTACTTTTAAATTCAAAGGTAAAAACAACCTTATTATGAAGAAACTTGGCAGATGCCTTCTCATCTAAGTGATCAAGGTTCATATCACTAGTAATACAGAGGCAGTGTTGACCCTCCAGTGTGATCTGACAGGGACACATCTCTTCCGTGGCATCCTTTCCAATAACACATAAATTCAGCCTAACCAGGGTCAAACAGCAAATAATCCCAACTGAGATATATCCCTCAAAAAGATTTAACATTAGTATTAATGATTAATAACAACAATCAGTATAAACAGCTAATATTCATTGAGCCAAGATGATTCTTTAAAATAATCCTCACCTAAGAAACATGGTGTAGGTATTACCATTATACCTATAAAACCTATGTGGAAACTGATGCTCAGACACATTATATGACCCACCCAAGATCCCATGGCAGGTAAGATCAAAAGTATCAAAGTCGTGAAAGACAAAAAAAAAAAAAAAAAAGAAAGAACCCTGAGGAACTGTCACAGATCGGACGGAAGTAAGGTACAATGGTCTGAATGTTTGTGCCCTCAACCTAATCACTAGTGTGATGATACTGGGAGGTGATTAGGTCAACCAGAGCCCTCATGAACAGGATCAGTAGGGAAAAAACAAAGAAGAAGAAGAGGAAGAGAAGGAGGAGGACAAAAAGGAGAAGCAGGAGGGAGAGGAAGAGGAAGAAAGAAAGAGAAAGAGAGAGAAAAAGAAAGAAAGAGAGAGAGGAAGGAAGGAAGGAAGGAAGGAAGAAGAAGGAAGAAGGAAGAAGGAAGAAGGAAGAAGGAAGAAGGAAGAAGGAGAAGGAGAAGGAGAAGGAGAAGGAGAAGGAGAAGGGGAAGGGGAAGGGGAAGGGGAAGGGGAAGGGGAAGGGAAGGGGAAGGGGAGGGAAGGGAAGGGAAGGGAAGGGAAGGAGGAAAGAAGGGAGGGAGGGAGCGAGGGAGGGAGAGAAGGGAGGAACAGAGAGAAGGGAGGGAGGGAGGGTAAAGAAAGGAGGAGGAGGAGGCGGCAGAAGCAGCAGCAGCTTCCACCACTGCTGTCCTCCACGAGAGCTACCTTGACCCTTACACCATGTGATCACATGGCAAGAAGATGCCATCTATGATCCTGGAAACCAGCACTTACCAAACAATGAATATGCTACTGCTATGATTTTGGACTTTCCATCTTCCAAAACCGTAAGAAATAAATTTCTTTTTAAAAACCCCACCCAATGTACGGTATTGTTATAGCAGCCTGAACAGACTGAGACATAGGGTGATTTGGCAACTAAAACCAATGTGGGATGATGGATCGCATCCTGGAAGAGGAGAAGGGCAAAAGGACCGGAGCGAAACCTTCTAAACTCAGTGAAGTCTGTACTTCAGGTACCAGCACCGGCCCAGTGCTAGCTTATTAGCTTCTGTTACTGCATGATGGTGACGTGAGATGTTAATATTCAGAGAAGATGGGCGAAGCCTATACAGAAATTCTCGGGACAACTTCTGCAACTCTTCTGAAAGTACAAAATTATCTCAAAAAAATTTCTAATTATTTACAGCTGCTACTTCAAAAGTTACAGATGTCCATCTTGTGTTCTTACCAGAACTATTTCACTTGATCACCCACAAAATCACCGCTTTCACGGTGTTTAGAAGAAAATACTTAATCCTGGTGGTGGGAAGAAATGACATCATTAAAGGAAGTGGAGAACATAAAAATTCTTACAGAAAACTTGACCAAGTCTTTTTTCTGAATATTTTACAGGTAACTCCTCTTAGACGGTGTCTGATGCCATTCTGTGGTGCTGTAACTAAATAACTGAAAATGGGTAATTTAGAAAGAACAGAAAGGTATTTCTCACAGTTCTGGAGGCTGGAAGTTCAAGACCAAGGTGCCGAGAGGATCGGTTGTTTGGTGAAAGCTACATCCTCCAGAGGAGAGGAATGCGGAGTCTTCACATGACAAAAGGCAGAAGGGCAAGAGAGCCAAATGCTACCAGAAGGTCTTTTACAAGGAGCTTCATCCCATTTATGAGGGAGGAGCGCTTACGGCTTACTCACCTCTGGACGGCCCCACCTCTTAACCCTATCACAACGACAACACCAGAATTTTGGAGAAGACGCATTCAAACCATAAAAGGTGATCTAATATTGTATGGTAGACATAACTGTCATTATTTGGGATCATCTGAAACACGTGATGAACTTGAAAATGAAGGTTAAACTGTCTTCTGAGTTTTTTTTTTTAAATACTGTAAGTTCTGGGATACATGTGCAGAACATGCAGGTGACACAGGTGTAACATGTGCCATGATGGTTGGCTGAATCCATCATTTCATCATCTACATTAGATATTTCTCCTAATGCTACCCCTTTCCTAGCCCTCCACCCCTCTGACAGACCCCAGCATGGGATGTCCCCTCCCTGAGTCCATGAGTTTTCATTGTTCAATTCCCACTTATGAGTGAGAAGATGCTGTGTTTGGTTTTCTGTTCTTGTGTCAGTTTGCTGAGAATGATGGCTTCTAGCTTCATCCATGTCCCTGAAAGGGATATGAACTCATTCTTCTTTATGGCTGCATAGTATTCCATGGTGTATAGGTGCCACATTATCTTTATCCAGTCTATCATTGATGGCCATTTGGGTTGGTTCCAAGTCTTTGCTATTGTGAACATTTCCACAATAAACATACATGTGCATGTGTCTTTATAACAGAATGATCTATAATCCTTTGGGTATATACCCAGTAATGGGATTGCTGGGTCAAATCCTATCTCTAGTTCTAGATCCTTGAGGAATCGCCACACTGTCTTCCACAATGGTTGAACTAATTTACACTCCCACCAGCCATGTAAAAGCATTCCTATTTCTCCACATCGAAACTGTCTTCTGAATATTAAAGGTAATTGTCATACATATTTTTGGTGTATGTGGCAACCTTCCAAAGATGTCCACAAATTCCTAAGAATTTACACACTTATAGTAATTTGTGGCTTTCATTCTTTACCCCTCTGAACTCTCACCCTTCTCATAGGGACTTCCTTTCATTTGGGTCTAACTTACCCAAGAATGGAACTCAGCATCTCAGCCTTTGTTTACTTACAACTACTCCAAGAAGGCTTTGGTGAGAGTCTCACACTTTACTGATGCTCCCCAAGAAGTCTGGAGTTGCAGAGGAATTTTAAACCCTGGACATGCACCCTACTCAGAATTATATGTTTAATGCCCTAGCTCTTGAAAGGACTCCTAGCATCTGCCAGTGGAGATTAACTCAGTATCTTTACCACAGAGCCTGTAGCATCTCTCTCCCTCTGTCCCCCAATTTCATCTTCTCGTCTCTTCTCTGCTGTCCCACTTCTCTAAATTCCTAGTAATATCTTATTCGTGGGGGTTCTGTCTTCTCCCCTATCATCTGAGACACGTGCACTTGCAAATAACAAGAAGCCCAACTCCAACTTGATTAAACAGCAATGAAATACGCTGTCTCACATAAGAGGAAACCCTGGCACTCTACCGTTTATACAAGCTAATGGATATTTTTGGTTTCAGAGGTTCCTCTTCACTCTGCTTCTCTCCTCACCTGCACTGGCTTCATCTCCAAGCAGGTGGGTAACTGGCTTCAGCATTCACGGTTATCATATCTACGCAAGAAAATCTCCACTGCAATGTATGGTAGTATCTTCCTGCAGCCTTCTCGGTAATAAAAAAAAAAAAAAAAACTGTAATTAACAGCCTATGAAAGAGATATTCATATCTCACTTGTGCACACAGTATGATTGTCCTATTCCTTAACAAATCTGTGGGGGCCAGAATGCCACAGCTCAGGACGGCAGAGGCCTGAGACCCTGGGGATTATCTCACATGTGATTTAGACCAGGGGTTGGGGAATTATGACCACAAGCCAAACCCAGCCCACTGTGTAGCATGGTAAATAAACTTTGCAAATAAACAATACGTAGCTGCAAGAAAGACTGTTCAGGCCGGGAGCGGTGGCTCAAGCCTGTAATCCCAGCACTTTGGGAGGCCGAGGTGGGTGGATCACGAGGTCAAGAGATCGAGACCATCCTGGTCAACATGGTGAAACCCCGTCTCTACTAAAAAAATATAAAAAATTAGCTGGGCATGGTGGCGCGTGCCTGTAATCCCAGCTACTCAGGAGGCTGAGGCAGGAGAATTGCCTGAACCCAGGAGGCAGAGGTTGCGGTGAGCTGAGATCACGCCATTGCACTCCAGCCTGGGTAACAAGAGTGAAACTCCATCTCAAAAAAAAAAAAAAAAGAAAGACTGTTCAGCTGATAGGACAAAAAACGTGGCTTTTTATAGAAAAAGTTTGCTGACCACTAGCTTAGAGTAATGAGATGCTATCCTTGGAATTGATCTCAGCATACCACCTAGCTGCCATGCAAGGACAGAGGGGAAAATAATGAATGTTATGCAGACAAGTACCAGTCTCGCTACAGCCACCCCCGGGCTAGCCAACATGTACAAATCCACTGAAGGGCTCTTCTGTTAAGATATCATTACTATTGCACATGGCTTCAATTCATCTTATAAACTTACCATAATAATAAATACCTTTTTTATTTTGAGATGGAGTCTTGCTCTGTCACCCAGGCTGGAGTGCAGTGGTGTGATCTCAGCTTACTGCAACCACCTCCTGGGTTCCAGAGATTCTCCTGCCTTAGCCTCCCAAGTAGCTGGGACTACAGGCATGAGCCACCACACCTGGCTAATTTTTATTATTATTATTTTTTAGCAGAGACAGTATTTCACCATATTAGCCAGGCTGGTCTCAAACTCTTGACCTCATGATCTGCCTGCCTCAGCCTCCCAAAGTGCTGGGATTACAGGTGTCAGCCATGGCACCCAGCTACCTCTTTTTACCTTAGTGCATTTCTCTGGAAAGATTTAAAGCATACAAGCCTCTACAAGCTCTCAAATTTGTACTTACTAAATTCTAAGGGGCAGTGAAATCCTAAACTTGAAGTTTCTACTCCACTTGTGCCAACTATTTCTTTTTTTTTTTTTTTGAGATGGAGTTTCGTTCTTGTTACCCAGGCTGGAGTGCAATGGCGTGATCTCGGCTCACCGCAACCTCCGCCTCCTGGGTTCAGGCAATTCTCCTGCCTCAGCCTCCCAAGTAGCTGGGACTACAGGCATGCACCACCATGCCCAGCTAATTTTTTGTATTTTTAGTAGAGACGGGGTTTCACCATGTCGACCAGGATGGTCTCAATCCCTTGACCTTGTGATCCACCCGCCTCGGCCTCCCAAAGTGCTGGGATCACAGGCGTGAGACCCCGCGCCCGGTATTTCTTAAAAGAATCCTAGTGGGGTAGGAAACTGGCAGGACATATTTCTGGGTCCTGACAGGATGAAGTTAAAAACAAAAAAAAGCAGGGACTAGTAAATGGTGACAAAAGCAACACCCAGGTGCCTTCATTGCTCATTAGGATAAGGCACTCACCAGGGCCATGACAGTTGACAAATCCATGGCAACAACGTTGAAGTTACTGCTCCTTTCCTAGAAAGTTCTAAATAGCCTACCCCTCAGTTTACATTAACTGTCAGTTAACTGCATGTAGTTGAAAACGGGTGTAAGTGGGTATAAATGTAGCTGCTAATAGCCCATAGGTTGCCAGCTCTGGGTGCAGTGCCTCTGAGATTATGATTCCTCCTCAAGAAGCCTTATCACTCAACAGAAGATTACTCTCTCACACCAAATGCCTGCATATTCATTCTAGGTGAAGCCAAGAAGCCTCCCAGGCTAAGCCCCAACCTTTGGGCTTGCTTGTCCTGCATCACGAGCCTTTAGGCATCTCGAACCTGAATACATTCCAAAATACACTTCAAAGGGCTTTGCTACCAGTGGACAAGGCAAGCGTATCATTATCTGTCTGATAAAAATGGTATTGGAAAGACTGACCTACAGGCAGGGTTAGGGGTCTGCAAGCTACGCCCCTCTTCAAGGAAACTTTTATGCCATTAACTCTGATTGGCACGTTCCATTATGAAAAAGGAGAAATAAACAACTATAAATACAACGGCAGCAACTACTGCCTTATCATACCACCAGTAATGAGACCCTAAGAGCTACGTACACACGAAAAGCCGATGCTCACGCTAGAATTTTCTCACTGCCTCCATTTCAAAGGCAGTCCCACAATTCAATTCCGCATGAGATATTATTCTTAATTGCGTAAGATGGAAATAATAGTCATCGAAGACTCTAACTGTAAAATGGCCAACGACAGAAGAATTTCCTCACTGAAATCAGAGGAGATACTACTCTTAATTGCCTAAGATGGAAATAATATTCATCCAAGAATCTAACTGTAAAATGACCAATGAGAGAAGAATTTCATCTCTGAAATCAGATCATCCCATAATAACAGAAAACTTTTTTCTTTGTGAGCATGAGAGAAGATGAAGGGGGAGAAAAACATAATAATGAGTACATACCCATCTAGAGATTGACAACTAGAAAGAATGGTAAATAAAGACTTTCTCCCCAGGCGGCAGCACTCTGAATAGTCATGCTTAGTCCTAAGTGAAATCTCTTTGACAGAGACCTGCTCTATTTAGAACAGCTGGATACCAGCCCTACGGTTTCAGATCATAATAATAACACGTCATTATTATGCCGGTGGCGATACAGGTTTCTCTGGGATGGGAGCAAAGGAAAATGGCCTGGAAGTGGAGTAATAGATGGAAAGAGAGGCAGGGACCACGGCCTCTTCGACTCCTTCGAATCAATTCAAGACAACAAGCGTTTCTGGAGGGCACGTCGCACGCTAGGCACTATGCCACTCCCGTACCCCAAATGTGGATGGAACCCGAGGTTCAGTTTTCATCTCTCCTGTTCTTCCTCCTCATACCCCTGTCGTGTCCTCAGTCCTGCTCTTCATGGTGAAGAACAGAGAGTGTGACTTTCATGGCTTCAGTATCAATGAATCCGGAGACACAGAGTTTCTGCCTTTGCTTCAATAGCTCTGTCTTAGCTTGACCTTTGCCAAGCTCCAAAAATTGTCTTTGCCCATTTCCTTCCTCTGTAAAATGGGTGCAATACTGACTTCCTAGAAAAGCAGTCACAAGAATTCAAAGAAATGGGACTGATGAGAGCGTCTAGAGGCTGGAGCCTCTGTGTCCACTCTCTCACTTTCACCTTCTCTGCCCTCAAAACAGCCCACACCTTCCACGGGTGTTCGATACGGCTCCGTGAAGAGGAGGGCTAACTCATAGGCACTGCACCCAGAGCTGGCAACATATGGGTTACTGACAACTATATTTATATCTACTTATACCTGTTTTCGGTTACACGTAAAATAAGAAACCAGTTAAGGCAAACGGAGGGGTGGGTTTCTGCCTTTGCTTTAATAGTTGCGATGCTCCTGGCCATGCCAATATGTCCACGGGTTGGCGGCCACAGTACCATCCACAAATCCACACAAAATCTTGGACTTGTCACCATCCAGAAAAAATGTTCTTTTATGTCGCTGTGGTTCTGGCTCTTTACCTCCCTAAAGTAGCATTAAACATCACATTGCTATCATCACCTAATGGTGGATGTTGACGCTTAACCTTGTATTTGGCCACATAACTTGCTGTGGCCTAGGCCACGTTAGAGGATGTGAAATGAGCAGACGTTTAAAACGTCCTCTCACAATCGGTGTTACCTTCTTGTCCGTCTGTCATTCACTAAGAGAAGAAGATGTCCACAGAAGTCTCTGATCCAAGGAGGATGAAAGACACCAGGGCAGATTCCAACTCAGCTTGCACCTTGGAGTCTGCAATGCAGCCTGGACTAACCACACAGCACTCACACGCCTGCTCATCCGCACTCTTGAGTAAGAAAAGCGTATGAGGAACTGTATTTTAGGACACTTGGTTAGAGAGAACCATGTTGGCAATCGCTGTGTGATATACTTTTCTTGGCCTCAATTGTGCTTCAATGCTACTTCTAGGCCCAAATGGAGTTATAAATGCAAACAATCAACAGGAGAGAATTAAAGCTGATATAACAAATTACTTTCCAACTCCCCTCTACAAAGATTTCCAAACCAGTCTAACCTGCTCTGGTCTCTCAGATGTAATATCCTCCGAATGCCTGCTAGGCGTTTTACTCAGGCATGTCCTTTCTTTACACCAAACTCTGGGCATGTCAAGCTGATTCCACTCCATCTCTCACCTCAGAACTCACTTCCTGTCTGACTTTTTTTTTCCCTTTGAGACCAAGTTTTGCTCTCCTTGCTCAGGCTAGAGTACAATGGCGCCATCTTGGCTCACCACAACCTCTGCCTCCTGGGTTCAACCTCTGCCTCCTGGGTTCAAGCGATTCAATCTGAGTAGCTGTGATTACAGGCACGCACCACCACAATTATTGTATTTTTATTAGAGACAGGGTTTCTCCATGTTGGCCAGGCTGGTCTTGAACTCCCAACCTCAGGTGATCCCACTGCCTCAGTCTCCCAAAGAGCCAAGATTACAGGAGTGAGCCCCTGCACCTGATCTGTGTGTGACTTCTTGAATGCACCTTTACTACTCAAGTGACTACTACTCAACATGTCAGGGTTAACTTTGATTTTCCTATTAGAACGCACGTATTGGGTCAACATTAGAAGTAATACCTACTGTATTCGTTTATTGAACACTGATAAGTTTCCGGATAATGTTCTCGATTCTACCTGCATGTCATCCTATAACTCTTATGGTAGAAGTTCTTCAAGTCCACAAAATGTATTGTCTTCTTCACAACAATGAAAAACTTAATTGTTAATTGGCTCCAGCTGGCTGTCGGTCTGGACTATACCAGTCAGTGGCTTTGAAACCAGTTTTCCACCGGGCCAAGGATTTTATGTGAATTATTTCATTCAATCTGTAATATTAACTGCTTTTTAAAAATCAGATCAGTAAATGGAAAATGAGAGAGATTAGGTTTTAACGGTTCTTTCATAATCACATCTTTTTTTTTTTTTCTTTTTGAGACGGAGTTTCGCTCTTGTTACCCAGGCTGGAGTGCAATGGCGCGATCTCGGCTCACCGCAACCTCCGCCTCCTGGGTTCAGGCAATTCTCCTGCCTCAGCCTCCTGAGTAGCTGGGATTACAGGCACGCGCCACCATGCCCAGCTAATTTTTTGTATTTTTAGTAGAGACGGGGTTTCACCATGTTGACCAGGATGGTCTCGATCTCTTGACCTCGTGATCCACCCGCCTCGGCCTCCCAAAGTGCTGGGATTACAGGCGTGAGCCACCGCGCCCGGCCCAATAATCACATCTTTAGCATATGTTTCTTAGTCCAAAACCACTTCTCCTCCGGGCCAGGTATTGTATGTGAATTATTTCTATCAACCCATAAACTTATCCCTTTTTGTGAAACCACGTAAAAGATCACAGAGTTTAGATGGTACTGATGCTTCAGTAATCACACCTCTAGCCTATGTCTCTATTTCTGATCCCCCTGCCTATACCCAAGCAGTTTTTATAAGTCTTCCTTTCTTGTTTCTTCTCATTCCAAATCATTCTGCATTTTGCCCCAGAATTAAACTCCTTAAAATACCTCCTGCATGGTCACAGTTTTCTCCTGCCCTGCCACCACCAGTGACTGACATTAGAAATATCCAATTTATTTTGATGAGACATATGTCAAAAGCCACATTCCCGGGGCTCTGTTCTATACCAGCAACGGGACATCCCTATAAGAAGATTCTATCACACACTTAATTTCCTTTCAAGAAATTCACAGACAAAGTGGGCGGAAATAGGATGACAAACTTTCTTAGACACTCCTTAACTCAAAAGGTTTTGCTGGTTTCACAGCCCATGTGTATCAGGTGAGGTATGACTTTCTTATTCAAGGGCTTCATCCCAGTTCACCACAAAACTAGTTCTAACAAGACGGCTGATTGAATCTCGAGAAAGGGTTGTTGTCCCAAGGTGGATAGGAGACCCATATGTCCAACAATGGGGTGACGTTGCATTTCTGTTCTGACTGCTCAGACATCTGCGCCAGCAAATCAGCGTATGTGGCACACTTCTCACTAAGAACAATGACTATCATTCCTGTGTTGCCATTTCTCTTTGTGAAATGCCCTCATGCTCTCTCGTTCCCTCTTGCCCATCCTTCAAGGCAAATCACACTTCCTAAGTCTAGCATGAGATCTGACCTCCCCGTTCCACCCCTGTAACACCCACAAGAATCTCTTCCTTCTTCCGAAACCTTATAAACATGCTGGTACCTATCGTGACTTCCTGGAATTACCATTTTCTAGACATGCTTTTCCCTTTCCTCCACAGTAGCATTTTGCAATCTCAACACTATTGACATTTTGGGCCAGATAATTCTTTGTGGTGGGGACCGTGCTGTGCACTGAAGGATGATTAGCAGCATCCCTGTTCTCTGCCCACTAGATGCCACCAGCACTGCCTCCCTGGTTGCAATGATGAAATATGTCTCAAAGCATGGTCTGGAGTCCTCTGGGGGTAAAACTGTCCCCCACTGAGACCCACTGCTCCAGCTTATACAATTCTCGAAGACTGAGATGATACCCAACCCCCCTCCTCCCTGTTCCTATTTCATGTCACTCGTGGAGTGTCCTTCACATAGAAAGTGCTCAGTGTTATGGAGGATTGATTTCACATTCTCATGGATCCATCTTAATTGGAGGGTTTTGTTTTTTTGAAACAGCCCAGCGGGTAGTTGTTTTAATCTGCCATTAAGTCCACATCATTTCACAAATGACTGCCTAAAAATGCACACTACTTAGGTATCAATTGTGTTTGTGCAGGATACAGAATTCTGCTTCTCCTAATAGGATCATCTTCTGAAAAGGCAATCTTTTATTTTATTATATATATATATATTTTTTTTCAGCACCTACCTAGAATTCTGTGCTATTCTCTAGCAATCATCAATTTCCAGAGAGGTTATTTATGAAGCTATAGAGAATTGTGATGATGCTGCAAAGAAGTCACAGTGACCTACAGAGAAAAAGCCAGAGCACCAGACAGCTCAAAGAATAATGAACCAAAAAAATGAAGAAAATACGGAAAACCAAAAATTAAAGTGAAAAACCGATTGTGAGCATCCACAAAATATACCCTGATACATAGACCATAGATATGCTAATAGATCAAATCTATTCATGTTTTTAAAATCCTTGGTGTTATAATAAATCACGAGGTTATTTTTTCCTTTGGTGGTATTAACATTTTTTTCATAAAGTAATAATGGTGATAATTAGAGACCCAAGATACATAAAAAAGTGATTTCCAAACATATAAGGTAAAACCACAGGGCTACGACTGGAGAGAAACTGTGTATTTGATTCAGTTCAACACGATTTCTGCTCTTTTTTAAAAAATTTATATAATCTCCTATTTGATGTAAAATTGAAGAAAAGAATGTAAGTTATCCTTAAGCCAACTTTTTAAACTAAAATGTTATACAAAGATTCCTGTGGCATTTCAGCTGCCCTTAAATTTTAATAATACTGATAAAATATTCTACTATCCCCAGCCAAGTAATTTTTTATCTTTAATTGGTAAGCCCTCATTTATTATTTCTAAAGCATAAAAATTCTAATATCTAGGATTTATAACTTACCCAGGCAATCGTGACTGCAAATGTATTTTTAAGTGTACTGGAAAATAGAGAAAGTGAATGAACACCAGGGAAATTTAAGTTTAGACTACAATGGAAAAAGAGGTTTTTTTTATAACAAATCTATCACTGACTAACTATATTATGCCTCATGAGTGAAAAAAACATCTTTCTGCAATTCCTGGGGTGGTAAGAAAGGCTTTTCAGGGAACAAGAAGAATGCATCAGTAGAGGAGACCCACGTCTTTCCAATGTGGAATTTACCACAGATCATTTCAAAATTGACAGAGAAACTCAATCTGAAATGTGGCATGAAGATTCGGCGCAATATAAATATTACATATTGATCCAAAGATGATCAAGAAATGCTTTCTGCTGCAGACATGTTGTTATTTTTATTTTATTTTATTTTTTTGGAAAATAAGCTTTACTAAAATATTAAAGGGGAAAGGAGCAATGAGCTCACAGAAAACAACAAGCACGATTCAGAAAACGCCCCCGCTGATGCTGACAGTGGCTATGCATGCCGCATGATAAAACTGTCGAGACTAAGCCCCCATTCTTGTACAATGGAAACTCGACTTTATTTCTTTTTCTTTTTTTTTTTTTTGAGACGGAGTTTCGCTCTTGTTACCCAGGCTGGAGTGCAATGGCGCGATCTCGGCTCATTGCAACCTCCGCCTCCTGGTTTCAGGCAATTCTCCTGCCTCAGCCTCCTGAGTAGCTGGGATTACAGGCACGCGCCACCGTGCCCAGGTAATTTTTTGTAGAGTAGAGACGGGGTTTCACCATGTTGACCAGGATGGTCTCGATCTCTTGACCTCGTGATCTACCCGCCTCGGCCTCCCAAAGTGCTGGGATTACAGGCTTGAGCCACCGCGACCGACCCTCGACTTTATTTCTAACCCACTGTATTAGGCCGAATAATTGCTACCCAAAGACGTCAGGTCCTAATCCCTGTAGTCTGTGTATGTTAACTTGTGAGAGAAAAGGGCCTTCGCAGACAAGATTCAATTAAGAATTGTCAGATGGGGTGATTATTCTGGATTATCTAAGTGGGTCTGAAATATTAACACAATCACAAGTGTCCCAGTAAGAGAGAGCAGAGGGTGATTCGAGAGGTACAGCAGAGGAGAAGGGGATGTGAAGACAGGGACATAGATTGGAATGAGTGATATGGCCACAAGCCAGTCAAGGGTAGCACCCACCAGAAGCCAGAACGGGAAGGAGCAGATGGTCCCCCAGGACCTCGAGAAGGAGCGAGACTGCACCAGCACCTCTATATGACTTCAGAGTTCTGTCATCCAGAACTGTAAAAGAATAAAAGCCACCAACTGTGTGACACCGAAGAACATTTATAAACCAACCATATTTTCTGAGTGCCTGCTCCCTAATCCATCCCAAGATGATAATGTCACATAATAGCACAGCGCCACCTACCCTGGAAGAGCATTTGCTGTGTGAAAGGCACTCTGTTAAACACTTAGCTGTGGTGTATTCTTCCACCCTCATTCTGCAGCCACCTTACAAGTATTCGGGTCTCTATTACACAGAACAGGAAACAATGATCCATTGTCACATGGCTACCAAATGGCACAGCTGTCATAACTCAGAAAGCTGATCCCAGGGCCCTCGCCTATAGCCACTCTGCCACACTATCCTGAGCGTCATCCTTTATCCCTAGGAGAAAAAGCCTGGGTCTAAAAAAGAACAGAGACATGTAGATTGTATAAAGTTTAGGGATCACCAATATGACAATCCACTCCTAGTCACTAACGTTTTTCCTAAAGAAGTAATACATGTGTGTTGGTCTGTTCATTTCACATTTGATTCTTATGATCCATTAAATATGGATTAATTCATAGTGAGCCTAATATTTTCACCAGAATTCATAGCAAACGGTAGCCGTGTGTGACATCCCAGTTGGGATTTTTTTTTTTTTTTTTTTTGCCCAATGTTAATTGATAAGGCAAGAAATACAATGAATTTTTGGAGGAAGCATGGCTAAAACTGACTGAAATTTAATTATCAGGGAACTGGCATTTACTGGCACAAATGAATAGAATCAACTATTAATTATTTCCTTCTCGGTGCTCAAAGAAGGGTATAGGTAGTAAGATCTAGAAAGTGCTATTCATCCACCCATCTACTCCCCCACCCGACCATCCTTCCGTTCACCTGTTCATCTACTCATCCTTTCACCTGTCTACCAATTCATTCATCCGTGTATCTGTTTCCATCCATCCATCCATCCATCCATGCATCCACACATCTATTAATCCTGTACTGAACACAGCTTGAACTAATATTGTCTGAAAAGCAATACCAACCTGCATTTTAATTAATACATAGAGGACATTAATATGATGACACTATACTAGGGGATAAATTTATCATCTGACATCTCTGAACATTAACTTTAGCTTCAGAAGAGTGTGTCTTACTAAATGAAAATGTAAAAGAAGCAACACCTATTAATGCTGTGTTAGTTAAGTGACTTGCCTGGAGGGTCGTTTCATGGGTAATGAGAAGGAAGACTCCAAGCCTTATATACGTATAAGAATATATATGTGTGTGTGTATATATTTTTTTCTTGGAAAATTTACATATATATTTATAAATATATTATATATATAAATATATAAAAATAATATATATATAATTTTTTTCAAGTTTCATGGGTAGTGAGAAGGAAGACTCCAAGCCTTATACATATATATATATTTTTTTTTTGGAAAATTTATATATATATATATTTTTTTTTTCAAGTTTCATGAGTAGTAAGAACGAAGACTCCAAGCCTTATATATATATAAAAGAATATATATATTCATATATTCACATATTATATATTCATGTATGTTCACATATATTATATATTTATATATTCATATGTATTATACATATTCATATATTCATATATATTCATACATACTATATATATCCATATATGTTCATACATATTATATATATCCATATATATTCATATTTATACATATTATATATCCACATATATTCATACATATTATATATATGAATACATATATTCTTGGAAACTTTATATTATATATATGTTACTTATATAACATATATATTTCAAGTTTTTCTCTATTAGTATATAATATTTTATAAACAGAAAAACAAAAAATAGAATAAAGGATGGTGTCCATGAAGATGACCATAGAAATCTAGAGACATTGCTGCTCATCTCTAAAGCAGGTTAATTTTGGGGTTGTCTGTGCTTTGCTTACATCAGTATGCCTCTTTCTACAACGCCAGTCTTAAACAGGCTAAGATGGCATTATCTTCAATTCCAAAAATGTGGAATTTGAGATAATTCCGATGAACAAAACCTTTTTTTTTTTGCCTTCTGAGCTATGAACATTGCCACTGTTTGAGTCATGGTATACACAAAGGATGCCAAGCACCTTCTAGCAGTAGATGAATCATGCGTTACAAATGGATTAGGTTTAAAGCAAGTGATCAGCTTAAACATTCCTGCCTGCCACCTGGTCCCAGTAGACACTGTACATGTTCTCCAACATAGCGTCTTAAAAGTGGAGGTTGGTCCCACATGAGCTTTGATAAATCAAACAAGAAGCAGGTAGGAGAAGAATGATGGTTTCCTTTTTAATATGTCTCCAGAAAAGCCAGCACCTCCTTCGTGGCTTCCGAATTTCTTCCCTCAGTAAACAAAATGACAAAGAAAACCTAGGAAGTGACAAATTAGCCATTCTTACAGTAAAGAGAATCAACCCCAAGGGCCCAAGGCATGTGAGCAGTTCAGGCTCCTAGAACAGAAAGTTCTAGGTATTTGCCTAATGGGAAATTGGAATCAAAACTAATGTTAGGTACCTTTTCTGGACATTTCTTAAACTAGAATCTCACATTAGATGGTGTTTTGCATCTCTGACTTCCTTCACTTTACATAATATGTGCATAATGTTTTCTGAGGTCCATCTATGTGATGTAGCTGGTATGTGTATCCCTTTGTTTTGTTTTATCTCTTTGTTTCGTTGAAGTGTATTATAGTGTATGAATATAGCAAGTTTTTTTTATTTACCAGCCAATGGACATATGTATTGCTTACACTTCTGGGCTATTCTGAATTGTACTGCTAGGAACACAGTAGGTTAGTGGTTGCCTGGGGCTGAGGGCGGGAACAGAGACTGACTGCACACAGGCTTGGAGGAGGGCTCTCTTGAAGGAGATGACAATGTTCTAAATCAGATTGTATATGTTCTAAAGGTAATTGAATTGTAAAATTGAAAAGGGTGGATTTTCTGTGATATAAATTATACCTCTATAAAACTGTTTGAAAAACCTCCTTTGAATATTACCTTATTTCCAAGATATTGTCACTTGGCTCTTGGAAGAAGATATTCCTACTTGAAGTTCTAAAGGTTTCTCTTAATATTGCAATGTAAAGAGTATTGATGGAGAATATTCTTCTTAAGCTGGGTTTTAAATGGAACCATTAATCACCAGTCCTTACATACAGACAGCAAAACATCACGTTATGCCCCAGAAATATATGTAATTATTGTCTGTCAATTAAAAATATTATTGTGTGTGTGTGTGTGTGTGTGTGTGTGTGCGTGTGTTTAACTGGGGGAAACCTATGATGTCTCTAATCAGAAACCTTTTGACTGTCGCTCATCAGGATAGAGTGGACTAGCCTGCTAGTCTGAGGACCAGTGTGTTGAAATTCTGCAGGGTCAAGGCAAGGACTGGGAAGAGGAAGAGGACAATGAGCCGAGAACACAGATGTTGAGCCTCAACGGGTAGGGGGACGGAATAGTCCAGAGACAAAAGAAACGTTTCTTCCAAATTGGAACAGAGCAAAACGGGGGAAGTTCAGTTACCAAAAAGTAACCTTGTGGCAGCAGACAGACCTCAACAATCTTGTTTCCTCTTTCTGGGGCCCCACGGAGACTCTTTCCCTCGCTCATCTGTGGTGAGACAGAGGTCACATGACTGGTTCTGGTCAATGACATGCAGGTGGAAATGAGGACTGTCTGCTCCAGATCTGACCTCTGCTCACTGACTCTTGCTTTGGTCTCCTGGCTGAATGGTTCCAGGGTGACTGAATCCAGGAAACGGCAGAGTCAGAAGATGGAAGGAGCCTGAATTTATTTGTTATCACCTGATCTGGAAAACTTGTTCACGGCTTTGTATGAACAAGGCCTCAACTTTGATGCTGTAAAGTACCTGAAAAGCTGGGGGATGTTTGTTACAGCAGCAGCCTAGCCTGACTGACAGCAACAGCAATAATATATTTAGTAACTTATAATATCATTACTGTGTGATCATGATACATCAGGCATATGTTAGATCTCTGACATGTGTCAGCTCATTTAACTTTCACAAAAATATCTATGAAGGGAATACCATTACCAGTTCTCCCATCTTCTGTTATGAGTACCGCAGAGTGAAAGTAACTACTCTAGGTCACAAAAATGGTAACTGTTAGAGACAGAATTAAATCCACAGAGTTCAGATCTCAAGCCTCCTCTTCATTCTAAGGCTGCATAACTTGGACAGAACTGGCTCATGCTACTAACCCCTGAGCAAATATTGCATGTTCTCACATACCTGACACACAACAATATCATTCATCTCCTAGGTCAGCAACCAGTGTTCGACCTTGATCTCTATTTTAAATCCCTTTATTTTCTAACAGACGGGAACATACTGGTTGCTCACAATTACGTAAGTCCCGCATTACTGAAGTAAGGGAAAGCATTATAATGGCCCTGAACGTCCTAAGAAGACTGCAGAGAAAATCTCAGACTCCATCACTTTCTACTAAAAAAAAAAAAAAAAAAACAAATGATCCCAAGTGACTTCCAACCCCAAGCCTGTCCTACAAGTCAGGACACAGGGCTTAGAGAAGATGAACATACTCTATAATGAACACCAGGCTCTACTCTAAAATGAAAATCCTGAGACATAGTTTAATAACTGTGATTCACCAAGTCAAGGTAAAGGTAACAAACTTGGAAATTGAGGCCAAAATGATTCACTAACCGTTCTACAAAACTCACAAGGGAACAATCTCATCTGAAAGTCAATGATTTGCATTCACATGAGAGGTAGAGAAAGAGAGAGGGAGAGGGAAGACGTGGGGTGAGCTGGTGGAAGGGGTGGAAGATGGGTGTAGAGAGAGAGGATTATCCTGAAACTCCTATCCAGATCCACCTGCCTGAAAGCAAACTTAACCTGTGCGGAGAAAGACGTCCTCAGCAGCTGACACGCAATTTGTTGATTTATGTTGTTGCAAGTGATACCCTTGTCAGACTGTCAGAGACTGAATCACCAACCTAAATCTGATCACATGAAATAAAAACTGGGTCTATATAGTGTTAAAGGTAATTCCTTAGAAAAATTAACAAACCCTTACTACAGACCTAACGAAGTCTCAACATTCTTTCTTTTAACATGAAAAGAGAAAGAAAAAAGAGGAGAGAGAGAGAGGGAGAAAGGAGAAAGGAAGAAAGAATATTGCTTGTCACTAGAAGTTTCAACTAAATGCATTTCTGGGTGAATTTTTTTTTTTTTTTTTTTGGCTGAAAGAGGGAAGATTATCCTAATAAATACCTTCAGGTCGAAACTCATACTGATGCTCAGAATACTTTAATTATGAGGAAGGAAATCAGGCTGTTCTGCCACACACACAGGAAACACAAAACAGCCAGCGCCACAGTCACAGCATCTTGGGTCTTAATTATTAGAATGTGAAGCTCTCAAGGAATGTGATCGACCAAAGCAATCAGCTCCCACCCTGGGCCTTCGAGAGCCAGGCCTATTGCAGTGCCCTTATTCCTGGGCTGGCAGAATCATCATCTCCCAGGAACAGACAATCTGGCCCCACAGATTCCCACTGCAGCTGCCCTGGCAGATGAGGGCAAGGGCAACTGTGGATATGTGCAGGATTTGGGCTGGGGTAGGAGTGTTTCAGGACAATAAAAACAATTTGTATTTGTAGTACAGATGAAGTTTCACCATGTTGGCCAGCATGGTCTCGAATCCCTGACCTCAGGTGATCCACCCGCCTCGGCCTCCCAAAGTGCTGGGATTACAGCTGAGTCAAGCCGGGCATGGTGGTGAGTGCCTGTGATCACAGCAACTCAGGAGGATGAGGCAGAAGAATCTTCTTTTTTTTTTTTTTAAAGACAGGGTTTCACTGTGTTGGTCAGGCTGGTCTTGAACTCCCAACCTCAGGTGATCCGCCTGCCTTGGCATCCAAAGTGCTTGAATTATAGGCGTGAGCCACCATGCCCGGTCCCAGAATAATCTATTGAACCTGGGATTCGGACATTGCAGTGAGCTGAGACTGTGCCATTGCACTCCAGCTTGGGTAACAAGAGTGAAACTCCTTCTCAAAACAACAACAACAACAACAACAATAATAATAATTTTAAAAGTAGAAGGTACAAAAGTCATCATACCTAAAGAAATGTATTTTCTAGGCTGCCTCGTGAGAAAAACTGAAGTCACAGGTAGATGCAAAGAACTACGTGGCTCAGGATGAGGACATCGTGTACAAGAAAATGCTCTGTGGTTTTTACAATTGTCTGTATGTCTTTATTCAGTGGGGAAAGGATGGAGACCCGGAGGCCTACACCTACTGAGGGTGCATGCTGTTTTGAGGACAGAGAAGGGGAAACTGAGAGAGTGGGTCAGGACGCTCCAGCGTTTAGACGCTCTCATAAATACCACTGTTTGAATTCTTCTAACAGCCTTTCTAGGAAGTCAGTATTATGCCCATTTTACAGAGGAAGAAATGGACAAAGACGGTTTTTGGAGCTCGGCAAAGGTCAAACTGCTAGCAAGTGACGGACCTGGGGTAAAACCGACATCTGACCCTAAAACTCTGTGGCAGGAACTGGTACCTTTAGAATAGGAGGCTGACAATTTTGAGAAGGAAAAAAAAAAAAACCCTTTGCGCCTGCAGGGAAGATTGGCCACATGGTATCCCTCTGGAACTGTTCATCTCGGACTCTTCTCACATGTAAGAACACGTAAGGAATATTCCTTTAAGGGTGTGATGGTAACAGTACAGGCTTTAGCGTTCGGGTTGCCCAGGGTTCAAATCTCAACTATGCTGTTTTGACCAGCAATGATGCCGTAGCCAAATGCATTCAGATTGCCAAACTGGGATTCTTCTTCTGAAACATGGGAACAGTAGTAGTCTCTAAACTGTTGCCGTAACCCTAAGATAGGTCGACATACAGAAACCGTGAACCCTAGTACAGCAACTCAAAAAGTATTCAGTATCATGTGAGAATAAAATGAAACCAAACTGATTATCTTGAACTCTGAATGCACCCTGAATCAGAGTTTATTAAGTGCAAGGTGTGCGTGTAGTGCGTGCAGGAAGCCCGGGTTCACCAAAGAATCATCACCTTAGAATAAAGCAAAAAAAAAAGAAAGCCTGCATCTCATTTCAATGAAGCTGAAGTTGACTATGTTAGAGCATGTCCAACATTCAAGTCTGCTGTTTTATAGAAGAAGAATATGCGCTCCTCTACATGACTTCTACATGTAGACGTCAGATCTTCCACACATCTTGTTTTAACCTAGTGATGGCTCCTGGATTCAGAAGGATGCTAAGCGACACCACCTTCATGTAGAGATGATGATTCATACCCATTGTACTGTTTGCTATGATGATAAATGACGTACAGAGAAAAGAACTCCTTTAACATGGAAGTAAATATTTGTTATGAATGTTGTCTTTAAGTAGGGTGAGGTCTTTGAGGAAAGCGAGGGATGCTCAGAGTTGGGTTAGGGTTTGTTTTGTTTTGTGAAAGTCACAGAGCATTTTCCTGTATACAGCCTCCTCTCGACATCAATCAGAGTCGCGAATTTTGTGACTCTGTCAAGTGACAGTCACAAACAACATTTCCTATGCCACAGTGAATACTTCAGTGACGCTAAGTACACTCACAGTGTTTTACAGCCACTACCTCTATCAAGTTCCAAAACATTATCATCACTCCAAAAGAAAACCCCAGACCCTTTAGGCCGTTGCTCTCTGCTTCCCCCTCCCCCCAGGCCCCAGCAATCAGCATTCTACGTCTACAGATTTAACTCCTCTGGATATTTCATAGAAATAGAATCATAAAATCAACTGGCTGAACTTTTTTTTTTTTTGAGACGGGGTTTCGCTCTTGTTACCCAGGCTGGAGTGCAATGGCGTGATCTCAGCTCACCACAACCTCCGCCTCCTGGGTTCAGGCAATTCTCCCGCCTCAGCCCCCCAAGTAGCTGGGACTACAGGCACGCGCCACCATGCCCAGCTAATTTTTTGTATTTTTAGTAGAGACGGGGTTTCACCATGTTGACCAGGGTGGTCTCGATCTCTTGACCTCGTGATCCACCCGCCTCGGCCTCCCAAAGTGCTGGGATTACAGGCATGAGCCACCGCACCCGGCCCCTGAACTCTTAATTAGCCACGGAGGCACTCAGAAAGCACCTTCCTGTGGCTATACAGGCAATAAGACCGTATCAGATGTCAATTTCCCTGTAGCGTGTTTTCTCGTGGCCCCTTCAGTGACATCATCATGAAATCGTCTATATTCCAATGCACCGCAAGCTAAAATGCAGACCAACATTTATGGTCCAACTCGAACAAATGGCAGCCCCTCTTAACACTTTCTCTGGCCAATTTCCATTTTCACTGAACCAAATGGAGTTCTCCATTCCCCTACCTAGGTAAGTGCTGCCTAAGGAAAAAAAAGCAAATCGGGTTCAACGTATTTTCAAATTCTAAAATACGTCACCCACTAGAGTCATTTAACCTGACAGACCCTAAGCCAGATGGAGAAACACTCTCTGCCTAACGAAGAACCCGGAACTCGCCTACCCAGCCCATCCTCTGTTGATTTAAGTCAGGTAGTAATACTGTCAGAACTACAGTAGGTGGCTTATGAAGTGCCGTTCAAACATCCTTCAATCAAGACACATCCCTCAACCAAGCCACACTCCTCCCAGCCGTGTACCAGCCATCCAGGGCTGGACACATTAGTGCTCCCAGAAGCTGATCCACCTTGCTCCACTTAGGAATGTTCTGGGATGGGTGTGTCTCAGAGTCCCCTGAGGAACTTGTTGGTAAAACGGTGCTTGATTCCAGATTTTAAGTTGGACATGGTGTCTGGACATCTGTATCTGTAGTTAAGAGTCTCAGATGATGAGCCTGTCAGTGGAAATGAAATGTATGAACTCTGAAAGCATGCACAGAAAGATAATACAGAGAATGTGCATGGCCCTTGGCAGCAGTCAGGAACAAAAGACCTGAGCAGCTCTTCTGCAGGTCTAATGCTTCTATAATTAATTGCGCTTGACTTAGAATTATTCCAGCGTCCAAGTTACAAGGAACTCTAAAGGTGCTCAGTGCTAACCTTGAACCCGGGCCTCCTGAGGCTGGGGTTAAAGACACAAAGCTAATTTTGGAGTCAGTGCAAGTGGGCATTGATAGAGAGGACATGAAGAGGCTTAACAGGCTTGGGGGCTCAAAGGTTCACAGGAGACAGAGGAGCGGGGTTTGTGGCAGGAGGTGGCGTTTCTATTCTGGGTCCATGCAAGGGACTCACCAGGTGACCTTGGGCCTGTCACAGCCCCTCGGCACTGCTGCCTCTCCATCTGTGAAATAAAGGCAGCAGTGTCCGTCACACAGGCCCTCCCGGGGTGGGGAAGATTAATGAGGTAAAGTTTGCAAAGTGTGTGGAACTCCAGGCAACGAAGGGCAGCAAGAAGCACAAAGTAAACGGAGACCGACCCCTTCTCTAAAGCGCACGCACGCTTCTCTCACCTTCGAAAAATAACACGAGCCCTTGCTACGCCGAGTGAGCATTAGCAGCCCCCGGGAGCTTGGCACAAACGCAAAACTCTCAGGCTCCACCCTGGACAAAGCGTGGGCCCTGATATCCGTGGTTTAACAGACTTCCAGGACCCACGCGTGCTTGCTAAATATTCTAGCAATGGCAAATGGCAACACAGCCATGCGCCAGACAAGTCACCAACTTGCAAGGGACTTCTACTCCACCAGTAAGTAGGGTGATAGAAAATAAACAAACAGGCCGGGCGCGGTGGCTCACGCCTGTAATCCCAGCACTTTGGGAGGCCGAGGCGGGTGGATCACGAGGTCAAGAGATCGAGACCATCCTGGTCAAAATGATGAAACCCCGTCTCTACTAAAGATACAAAAAATCAGCTTGGCATGGTGGCGCCTGCCTGTGGTCCCAGCTACTCAGGAGGCTGAGGCAGGAGAATTGCCTGAACCCAGGAGGCGGAGGTTGCGGTGAGCCGGGATCGCGCCATTGCACTCCAGCCTGGGTAACAAGAGCAAAAATCCGTCTCAAAAAAAAAGAAAAAGAAAATAAACAAACAAGAATTTTGCAGGGTGCTAAGAAAAAAAATGGAGAATACAGACCGAAGCCACAGAGGCCGTATAGTGCAGCGGTCAAGTCTGTGGGCCCCAGGTTCACAGGCCCGAGGGTCACATCCTAGCTTAGCCCCTTATTAAGCCCTTGAGCAAACCACATTTCCTCCTTCTGACTCATTCTTCTCATCTGTGAAATGAGAATAAGGAAAATAAGATCTCCCTGTAGAGCAGAGGTTCTTACACTTTAATACTCCTAAGAACCACTCAGAGAGCTTGTTAAAAGCAAAGATTGCTGGTTCCCGTCACCAGAAATTCTGCTTCTGTAGGTCTGGATGGGCACTGAGAATCTGCACCTCTAACAAACTCCCAAGCCATGCTAACGCAGGTGGTCTGCATACCAAGGTTAGACTGGCATTTCTCTAGAGTGGGGGCTTCTAAAACCTCAATGTCCCCCCAAATCACAGGGGTAGTAAGGAAAGGGGGTTGTATGAGTCCGTTGTCATGTTGCTGATAAAGATATACTGGAGGCCTGGCACGGTGGCTCACGCCTGTAATCCCAGCACTTTGGGAGGCCGAGGCGGGTGGATCACGAGGTCAACAGATCGAGACCATCCTGGTCAACATGGTGAAACCCCGTCTCTACTAAAAATACAAAAAATTAGCTGGGCATGATGGCGCGTGCCTGTAATCCCAGCTACTCAGGAGGCTGAGGCAGGAGAATTGCCTGAACCCAGGAGGCAGAGGTTGCGGTGAGCCGAGATCGCGCCATTGCACTCCAGCCTGGGTAGCAGGAGCGAAACTCCGTCTCAAAAAAAAAAAAGATATACTGGAGACTAAGTAATTTATAAACAAAAAGAGGTTTAATGGGCTCTCAGTTCCACAGGGCTAGGGAGGCCTCGCAAGCATGGCAGAAGGCGAAAGTCTCGTCTTAACATGGCGGCAGACAAGATAGACAATGTAAGAACGAAATGAAAGGGGTTTCTCCTTATAAAACCAACAGCTCTAGTGAGACTGACTCATTACCATGAGAATAGTATGGGGGAACTGACCCCCACGATTCAATTATGTCCCAGAACACGTGGGAATTATGGAAACTACAATTCAAGGTGAGATGTGGGTGGGGACACAGCCGAACCACATCGGGGGGTGCTGAAGGGCGAGCTCTCATTCAAATGCAAGAGCTGGTTCAGTAGATCTGAGGAAGAGTCTGGACTCTGCAGTGCTAACTCCTTCCCAGCAGAGGCTGATGTCCTGGCCAACCAGCCACAGTTTGAGCAGTAGGGTTTGTGCGTTTGACACATGGTAGATAATCAAGTGTGTTGTCTATTACAGCATTTTTATAGTTCTCATCCTTTATTTTACAGTGACCATGGTGATAAACAGATAACCAGGGGTTAGGGTTTTAAGCATCCTTACATGATAAGTTATAAGGTTGATGCCACTGTATCAACTCCAATGACAAGAAAATGTTGGTTCACAGAATCCAAAAACGTCCAAACCGAAGATGCAGAATTTCCTCAAAGGCCATTATAGGAGTAGAGAATTCACAAAGCCCCTTATTTCAGCCAAGAATTCCATAATCGTTGCTAAAATATGAACTATTAGCAAAGTTCTACAGAGGATACGCAGGGAAATAGCACTCCTAAAGAGATTTAGGGGCGTCATGGCTACACAAAACCTTCAAAATAGATTTTGAGAGCAAAAACAGCGGCGTATAAGTGGTCCTAAATAACACAATCATGCATCTGGGGAACAGTTTTCCAGAAGGATTTATTTATATTTAAAAACTCCAGCTGGGCAGCTCACACATGTAATCCCAGCACTTTGGGAGGCCAAGGTGGGCAGATCACAAGGTCAGGAGTTCAAGACCAGCCTGACCAACATGGTGAAACCCCGTCTTTACTAAAACTACAAAAATTAGCCAGGCATGGTGCCACGTGCGTGTAATCCCAGCTACTCAGGAGGCTGAGGCAGAAGAATTGTTTGAACCCGGGAGACAGAAGTTGCAGTGAGCTGAGATCGTGCCACTGCACTCCAGCTTGGGTGACAGAGCGACACTATATCTCAAAAAAATAAAATTTTTCATCTTTGTTTCCTTTTGTTTTCTCCTCTTTTCTCTGGGGCAGAACTTTTCTCCTTCCCCTCATACAGAACAGTTAATCAGGACAATGCTATTCTCCTGGGATTTCGTTCCCCATCAGGTTATAAATAACTATGCCACAATAAGTAGGAACCTATACAAAATCAATGACTAGGTCGTTTACCATGAACAAGCCATGTTCTGTTTCCACGGCAACATGGAGTCCAAGGCAAAGTGACACATGGTGAGACTCCCATTGTATCTCCACCACCTTCAACTCTGAAAGGGCCACCCCTGGGGCAGGCCAGGCACCTCCCCACCATGGCTTGGGTGGCTAGATCTGGGTCCAAGCTCCAGAGGCGGAAGACTGGTGACCGAACTCCACTCAGAGCCTATGAGAGGGTAAGCCAGGAGACAGAAAAGCCAACTCTCTCACTAATCGTGGGACCACCTTCAGTGTCTGTCACTGCGAAATCCAGGCAGTGTTGATGACTATCTCAAACCCAGGCAGGTCATTAACCTGCTCCTCTGCATCACCCAGTTTGGGACTTTCTCTGCTGTCTCAGCTCCGTGTCTTTTTTTTTTTTTTTTCTTTCCCTCCCAGAAGAGAGAATGGAGGAAGAACTAATCAGACATTAAAAAGCATGGTGCTGGCTGCTTACCAAGTTCTTTTCATGGGCAGAGGCTTTATCAGGTTCAAGCCTGTTAGAGGTGCCTGCCTTCCCTGATGAATGGCAGGCCAAGCACTTCCACTTGCTTCCAGCTCTGCCAGTCCTTTTCCTGGGCTGTGAAAACCCAGAAACTGAGAGATAAAGAGTGAAAAGAAGACACTGGCACTGCCTGACTAGCAAGGCCATTCCCCAAGGGCCCAATCAGCTCCACAGAGACTGCACAGACACAGTCTGTGAAAACAGAGAGGTGTTGGAGTTTATTCTTAGAAATAAGGGAGCTGCCCTAAATATCCCCTGCTTCGCTTACAAACCCACGAAGGATTTGGCATCTTGACTTCACTTATTTGTATATTCACCTTCAAAGTTATTTTAAGTGTTGTACTTGGAAGGGAATTCCAAATCTACTTGAGTTTATTTAAACTTTATTAACACCCATTTCTGTTAATAACCTCCAGTAATGGTGAGGAGAATATATGCATCGGCTCTTATTTATTAGGTGCCAAGGAATCCACTGGGTTTTGTGTGCATTTCGTTTTATTTGTTCTGTTTTTCTTGAGATGGAGTCTCACTCTGTCACCCAGGCTAGAGTGCAGGGGCATCGTCTTGACTCACTGCAAACTCCGCCGCCCAGCTTCAAGTGATTTTCCTGCCTCAGCCTCCCGGGTAGCTGGAACTACAGGTGCACACCACCATACCAGGCTAATTTTTATATTTTTAGTAGAGATAGTGTTCAACCATGTTGGCCAAGCTGTTCTTGAACTCCTGACCTCAGGTGATCTGCCTACCTTGGGCTCCCAAGATGTTGGGATTACAGGTGGGAGCCACCAAGCCCAGCCCTTCCTATGTGTATCGTTTCATGTAATGCTCACAACAACACATGAGGTTGATACTGTCATTATTTTCAATGTGCAGATGAAAAAACTGAGTCTTAGGCAGGATGTGATGCAGCGCCCGTGATCTCAACTGCTAGTGCTGGAGAGCTGGGAATAAAGACGAGAAGGACCTGAATCCCAGAGCTCTTAGCTATGACTTAGCTGCTTCAAAACTAGCCCTTTCTTTTATTTGTCCTAAAATAACTTCTTTCAAGCTTCCAGTGGAATGCTTGCTCTAGTGTCCAGTGAGCATGTCTGCTTCTCCCTTGCTGACTTCAGGGAGGGATTAATTCTGCCTTTCTCTGTGAGTCCAAGCGTTTTAGGTTTTACATACAAACTGTTCCTTCTTTGCCTAAATGCCTCCTTGTTGCTGAGAAGTGCCATCTGGGGTTCAAAAGAAATGGAACAGATGATAGACCTCTTCTCAAAATAATTTCCCAGTCGTCGCTCTTCCTTTGGAACGGTGGCTCAGGGAAGGATAAAATGAAAGGAGACCACCAAAGGGAAATGTCTGGTCTTGCTCATCCATGGAAAGCACATTTTGGGGGCATCTGTCCCTCTGACACAGATATGTCATTGGGACAAAGCCCAAGTCAAAACTGGAAATCTATTTCACAGTAGACTTCTTATGCACATTTCAGGCCTTTTCAATGGCAGAACGGGGACGAGTCATCTCGAGGACCACTAATTTTAAAAGTAAATCACAAACCCTCCACAGAACACATATTACCTAAAAGAGGGGCATGATTTCACTCTTTCAAAAGCAAGCAGGGGCAGGCAGAGGAGGAAAACAAAATGACTTCTCAAACAATATGCAGGCAGGGCAAATCCAAGCACTTTGAGAGACAGAGGAGAAAGAAACATTTCAGCCTAGAAGTCTGAGATCAGCTGGGCAACACAGTGAGACCCACCCCCATCTTTACAAAAAAAAATGAGTGGGGCATGCTGGCATTCACCTGTGGTCCCAGCTGTTTGGGAGGCTGAGGAGAAAGGATTGCTTGAGCCTGGGAGGTTGAGGCTGCAGTGAGCTACATCATGAGTCACTGCACTCTAGCCTGGGCAACAGAGTGAGACTGTGCCCCAAGAAAAGAAAAGGGAAAGATTACAGAACTCACAGACTGCCCCATTCCCTTGATTACATAATACATGAATACCTTTTATTTCTTAGAAAAAGTGTACACAGGATTAACGTTCCATTTGATCACTACCCCCAACCCCTCTGATCCCATAACCTGGAAATCCTAGTATACTGAGTATTCTTCCAGATCCTTACTCTAAGCGTGATTAATTTTATGATTTTATTAACTTTCTTAAGAGATGGCATCTCACTATACCTTGAACTCTTGGGCACAAGAGACCTTCCCACCTCAGCCTCCCAAGTAGATGGGACTACAGGTGTGAGCCACTGCAACTGGCTATGATTTAAAATCAATCACATCTATTCTTCATTGAATAGTAACATGATGCTCATTTTAATTAGTTAATACTAAAATCCGAAACCCTGAGGACTTAAACTCATCTCAAGATGCTTTTTTCACCTACAGACCACTCAGTGATAGGTAGGGAGATGAATGAATGAACATAGATGCATGGGTAGATGGGTGGTAATAGCATCTTTTTAAGGAAGCCAACCAGTTTTCTTGCAAAATGAAGAAAATAAAAGGATTATATTTTAAAACTTCCATTTTAGGTTCAGTGGTACCTGTGCAGGTTTGTGATATAGGTAAATTACATGTCACAGGGGTTTGGTGTACTGATCATCCTGTCACCCAGGTAATCAACATAGTACCTGATAGGCAGTTTTTGGATTCACACCTTCCTCCCACCCTCACAATTAGAAAACACTATTCTAAAATTCACATGGAACCAAAACAAAGAGCCTGAATAGCCAAGGCAATCGTAAGCAAATAGAACTTCCTAGGCACCACATTACCCAACTTCAAACTATACTACAAGGCTACAGTAACTGAAACAGCATGGCACTACTGTTACAAAAACAGACACACAGACCAATGGAACAGAATAGAGAGCACAGAAATAATGCCATACACTAACCACCACCTGATCTTCAACAAACAAAAATAAGCAATGGGGAAATCCTTCCCTATTCAATTAATGGTGCTGGGATAACTAACTAGCCATATGCAGAAGATTGAAACTGGACCCCTTCCTTACACCATATACAAAAATAAACTTGTCATGGTAATTTGTACTGTGCTGAAGTTATAGGATGTTGAATCTGAGGCATGTGAAAGTGTCCATTACGGAAGCGTTAACAATTTAAATTTATTAGCCCTTTCCTTCCTTTAGGCTGGGCTTGCAGCAGGGTAGGGAAAACAAGAAGATACCAGATGCACAATTAAGAGTTCACCTGCTAGGGATTCATCCCACCCTCACTCCCTGTGTTTCCCTGGCTGCTCTCTCTGTTTCACCATCGTCAAGGCGGAGGCATTTCCAATACCTACTTCAGAGGGCTTCTTACACTTACTTACTTAATGCATGTGAAGCATTTAGAGACTGCCTGCCACATGGATAGTACTCAATAAATAAATCTTAGCTGTTATTACTCTCACGATAAGCAATAATTAGCTCCTGAACACCCAGCCCATGTACCACTCGGGACTTCGGGATGAAGAACATAGAAAGCAGAATGCGGAACTCCAGAAGGATTGCTAAGTACTCTTACGTATGTCTTCAAGAACGATGTATGGACAGGTGGATAGATGGATAGGTAGGTTGATGAATTAATGAGCAGGTGAATGGACACATAGATGCATGGGTAGATGGATGGACGGATGGGTGGGTAGATAAATGAATAAGGACCAGCAGCAGAAGCATAAGAAAAAGCCATTAAAATACTAGAGCACCACCTATTTGACAATTTTTTTATTGTGTTTTGTTTTTCTGAGATGGAGTCTTACTCTGTCGTCCTGGCTGGAGTTCAGTGGCACATTCTTGGCACTCTGTAACCTCCAACTCCCAGGTTCAAGCAATTCTCCCTGCCTCAGCCTCCCAAGTGGCTGGGATTCCTGGTGTGTGACACCACACTCAGCTAATTTTTGCATTTTTAGTAGATGAGGTTTCGCAATGTCGGCCAGGCTGGTCTCAAACTCGTGACCTCAGGTGATCCGCCCACCTCAGCCTTCCAAAGTGCCGGGATTACAGGCATGAACCACTGTGCCTGGCCTCAACAAATATTTTTTTGAATAGCTACCACGTACTCAGTTGAGGAGTGAAAGGATAAAGTGGCAATAAAATAGATATAGACCCTTCGCCCTATAAAAGAGTGAAAAATCTCGTAAAGAAATTAAAGTCTGGTGACCTCTCTAAAGAGAAATAAGAGCGTGTTGAGAGTATGACGATGTGCTGCATTTACATAGGGAAGGGGTCCAGAGAAATCGTCTTCAGATGAAAGAGGATTTAAAGACTTCACGGACCAGGAAAAAGGCGTTCGGGAGTAGATACCATGGATGTAAGAGAATAGAATTATGGTGACTAAGGCTGGGAAGGGGGAAATGAGAGATTGGTTAATGGGTGCAAACCTATAGTTAGACAGAAGCCCTGAGTTCTAAGTTCTAATGTGCCATGGCACAGTAGGGTGACAACAGTTAACAACTGTGTGTGTGTGTATATATGTATGTATATGTGTGTGTATATATATGTATATATGTGTGTGTATATGTGTGTATATATATGTATATATGTGTGTATATATGTGTATGTGTGTATATGTGTGTATATATGTATATATATGTGTATGTGTGTATATATACGTATATGTGTGTGTATATGTATATGTGTGTGTATGTATATGTGTGTGTATATGTATGTGTGTGTATATATGTATATGTGCGTGTATATATGTATATATGTGTGTGTATATGTGTGTATGTGTGTATATATGTATATATGTGTGTGTATATGTATATATATGTGTGTGTATATATATGTATATGTGTGTATGTATATATGTGTGTGTATATGTATATGTGTGTGTATATATGTGTGTATATATATGTATATGTGTGTGTATATATGTGTGTGTGTGTGTGTATATATATATATATGTATGTGTGTGTGTGTGTGTGTGTGTATGTGTGTATTTATTTATTTATTTTGAGATGTACTTTTGCTCTTGTTGCCCAGGCTGGAGTGCAATGGCGAGATCTCAGCTCACGATAACCTGTACCTCCGCGGTTCAGGCGATTCTCCTGCCTCAGCCTCCCGAGTAGCTGGGACTACAGGCATGTGCCACCACAGAAGGCTAATCTTTGTATTTTTAGTACAGACGGCATTTCACCATGTTGGTCAGGCTGGTCTCAAACTCCCAACCGCAGGAGATCCAGCCACCTAGACCTCCCAAAGTGCTGGGATTATAGGCGTGAGCCACCATGCTTGGCCTTATACATTTTGAAATAGCTAAAAGAGAATATTTTAAAAGTTCCCAAAATAAAGAAATGATCCATTGTTCAAAATGGTGGATATCTTAAATATCCTGACTTGATCACTCCACGTGCATAGGATGTACCAAAATACCAAATGCTCCCCATACATAAGGACAAATATTGTGCATCAATACTGTTTTTAAATTCGGCTTTTATTCTTGGAGAAGCAGGATGATGAGGGGAGCAACTGTGCACCCCCCCCCCCGCTCTCACCCCTCCCTGCACCGCAGACAACATTTGCAGAGCTTAAGGGACCCAACCTTAAGAAAAGAGAGAAAAAGGACTGAGTCATTCAGTGGATTTGTTTACTGCACTAAGGGGCCCTGGAGCTAATTAGAGATGTCAGGTTGTCAAAAAACAGTAAACCCTGCTTTCAGAGGTGTGTTCAGAATCTGAAGAATAAAGATCAATATGGTAACCTAATGCATTAGACTTGGGAAACAAAACTCATTGATTTATGAAGTCATCAGAATGTGAGATGTTTCCACTGCCTTTGATCATTAATTAGGGGCCAAGGTTTACCTTTTAGCACCTGCTGACTTTGGAGCCAAAAATATCATGGTTCAAATCTTGGTTTCAACTTTCTACAGCTGTGTTACATTAACCTAAAAGCCTGCTGGTTCATTCAGCAAAGTGGAAATGATGATCTGTTATCTGCAGAACAGCAGCCTCTCGAAGATGTGCACATCATGATCCCTGGAACCTGTGAATACATTTTACCTTACAGGGCAACAGGTAGAATGAACGTTACTCATCATCTGACCTCCAAACAGGGAGATTATTCTGGATTATCCATGTGGTCCTAGTGTAGTCACAGGTCTCCCTAAAACCTGGAAGAGGGAGGCAGAAGAATGGAGCGATGTGACGTGAAAGAGGACTCGACCCACCAATGCTGGCTTTGAGGAGAGAGGAAGGGGCCACAAGCCAAGGGATGCAGGTGGGCTCTAGAGGCTGAAAAGGGCAAGGAAAGGGACTGCACCCAAAGCCACCAGAAGGATTAGTTTCCTATTGCTTCCTGCCCTGTAATTTTAGCCCAATAAGACACACTTAGGACTTCTGACCTCCTGAACTGTAAGATACTAAATCTGTATTCTTTCAAGCCACTGAGACTGTGGTCATTTATTACAGCATCCATGGGAAACTAATATACAATATCTGCTCCCGTGTGTTGTTAAGAGGGTTCAATGAAGTGATTTATGCAAAGTGGACAGTGTCTTAAGAAACACTCAGTGGTCATTTTCATTAATTTCTGTAAACACCCAACTCTAATATTGGCAAAAGTTTCACCTACCTTTCCAGTGACTTGCCTGTTTCTGCTTCTACATCCCCAAGGGACCCACCAGCTAAGAACACACACCTGACCCAGTCCTCAGGTAACCACCAACTAAATCGTTAGCCAATAACAGGAAAGACTTGCCCCCAGCAATATTTGTATTCAAAAGGCAAATCCGTTGTGTCACTCTGCGGACAGTCTTTATGTCGTTCAAAGTCTCCCACAGGTTTCTAAGATTCACAATGCCTTTCAGCACCCAGTCCCCACCAGTTTCTACAGCCTCAGATTCTTCTGCTTCCTCACAGGCCCTCTGCGTAGATGCCGACCATCCTAAACGATGGGATGTTTCTTTAGTGTATCTTAATCTCTTAGGCCTCTGGGCCTTTGCATTTGCTGTTTCCTCTGCCCAGAACTGATGTCTCCTAATGCGTGTTCATCTATCCAAGCCCCACTCATTGCATAAGACTCGGCTGAATCATTACAAGGAGCTCTTCCCCTAATATCCTGCCGCTCAGTTCATCGGGATCTACTTCCTTTGTTCTCCTGTAGTGCGGAATCCATGCCTCAGCTGTAGCAATTCTCAGAGCATCTTACAAATGATCCCTTGGTGTTCTCTCCCCATCATTACTCTTTAATATCAGTGTCATTTTAGGATCATAGATCTTTTTGAGGATGTCAAGAATGAAACTCCTTCAGAAGATTACTCACACGTTTTACATGTAATACCTATAGTCTGCAAGTAATTGCAGGGGTTCAGGGCTCCCTGTAAAGCAGTGAACCTCAGCATAATACCTCCAGCTTTACGATGAGTGCTCTGAAGGAAAGGATTCACCCATTCAATCTAGCTCATATATTTATCCTTGGCATGCAACATACTTCCTAACACAGAGTTGATATTTAATAAACATGGAAGGAGGGAAGGAGGGAGGGAAGGAGGGAAGGAGGGAGGGAGGGAAGGAGGGAGGGAGGGAGGGAAGGAGGGAAGGAGGGAGGGAGGGAAGGAGGGACGGAGGGAAGGAGGGAAGGAGGGACGGAGGGACGGAGGGACGGAGGGACGGAGGGACGGAGGGACGGAGGGACGGAGGGACGGAGGGACGGAGGGACGGAGGGACGGAGGGACGGAGGGACGGAGGGACGGAGGGACGGAGGGACGGAGGGAAAGAAGGGAGGGAGGAGGAGGAGGAGGGGGAGGGGGAGGGAGGGAATCAGGATAAATAGCTAATGCATGTGGGGCTTAATACCTAGGTGATGGGTTAACAGTAAACCACCACAGCATCTATGTAACAAACCTACACATTCGGCCCACGTACCCCAGAACTTTAAAAACACTAAGGAAGAAGGAAGGAAGGAGCAAAGGATGGAGGGAAGGAGGGAAGGAGGAAAAAAGAGAGGGAAGGAGGGAGAATGCATAGATGGTTAAATGGTGGATGGGAAAGTAAAAGATTAATTTGTTTATTCATCTTTGGATAGATTCAGCTAGAAATTCCCCTAATGATAGACAAATGAAGATCACTAAACCACATCAGAGAACATGATTAGTCATACCACTCTGGCTAACGAACACCTGTGTGACAAAAAGGCATATGTAAAAATACCCTTACTGACTTGTTCTATTCCATACTGTTCAGTAGTTTCAGAAACACTCCTCAGGAAAAACAGACATGATCCATCTGATGCAATACGGCTGAAAACAAACCAAAAGTTAACTCAGAGGGTAAGTTTTCTAGTAGAGCAAATCTGAACAGGTTTCTGTGATCACAGTTACAGATGATAAGGCTGAAATAGAGACTGCAGTCCCCTTTCTCTCTGAAATTCACCTTGTAGAAAGTTTGTTGTGGCTGCTCTAGAAATTGTAAAAAATATGCTTGATTAGAATAAAAGTTACACACACACACACACACACACACAGAGGAGTTTTTATATAAGAAATAAGATAAACATCCAGCAAAGGGGAATGAGTTTTCTATTCCGCATCCATATAATGGAACACTATATGGTTATTTAAAATACTACATTTTAGAAGGACATTTAGAGCATTGAGAAATATTCATGGCTGGGCGTGGTGGCTCAAGCCTGTAATCCCAGCACTTTGAGAGGCCGAGGCGGGTGGGTCACAAGGTCAAGAGATCGAAACCATCTAGCCAACATGGTGAAACCCCGTCTCTACTAAAAATACAAAAATTAGCTGGGCGTTTGGCACACTCCTGTAGTCCCAGCTACTCGGGAGGCTGAGGTGGAGAAAGTGCTTGAACCCAGGAGGTGGAGGTTGCAGTGAGCTGAGACTGTGCCACTGCACTCCAGCCTGGTGACAGAGCAAGATTCTGCCTAAAAAAAAAAAAAAAAAAACAGAAAGAAAAAGAAAGATTCATGCTGTCTTAAGACAAAGCAGGTTACAGTAATTCCAAATTTCCAAATAGAGAAATTTGAAATAGAGAAAAAAGGCTAGAAAGTGTTAGCAATAGTTATCTATGGATATTGGAATCATGGCTGAATTCTGAACTTCTTTTTATCCTATTTCTATATATACACATAAATATATACTATATACATGTACATATATGTTAAAGAACTTGATTAAAAGCTTGCATGTACATGTGTGCTCGAAGGCACAAAAATATGAACAGACAGATCAAGTTTCACTTTCTGCCTAAGGAAATACCTTTCCACTGGACCTAAATTCCCCAAAAAATGTCTCACTTTTCACCTGGCAGCCGTTCTGAAGTCACAATACCTAGAGAGAGTGAATCTTTCCTCATAAATCTAACTTTTCATCTCATCCTCTAAATCTGGTGACAGAAATTGGATTTCTGTCAAATTTGTCTCTCTTCCTTTTGGGACACTGTGGATGTCAAACTGTCTCAATCCACATCACCACTCAATGTGTATCTACCTGTATGAGAAGGGTTTCTCTAGTGTGAGGTGTTGCTACACCTTCGTGACTCAGTTGCCAGCTCTGTGTTTTCCTGACTATTATACAGGGTTCTTTCTCTAAACAACAGAAAGCCTTCAACAAGGAGAGTCCATCTGTTGCAGGGTGGTGGGGCTAGAGGAGGGACACCAGGCAGTAGGAGGACTGGGGAAGGATAACATTAGGAGAAATAGCTAATGTAGGTGATGGGGGGATGGATGCAGTAAACCACCACGGCATGTGTATACGTATGTAATAATCCTGCATGATCTGCATATGTACCCCGGAACTTAAAGTATAATAGTGATAATAAAAGAACAGAATATTGAGTTGTGGGACAAAATTTAAAAAAAAAACAGTAAGTAAAGACCCTAAGGAAGAATGAACATGATGCGTTCTCTCTTTCATGTTACATTCAACTGAACGGTACGTAGGGAAGAGGTGCGTCTTTGAGCGTGATTCAGTTTAGCTTAATAAATACCTGCTGAATATCTCTTTTGTGCAAAGTGATGCAATGGACTTAGCCACATGTTTCAATCTCACACAAAGGAGGGCGTTCTTCAAAACTCCATCTTTTATTGAGAAACAGTAAATCATCTCCCCGACGTGAGTTCAGATATAATGAACCCCAACCGAGCATGTACCCCCAGCCAAGTCAATAGCATAGACACAATCTCTGCTTCATGACAGTTACCAAAGAACCTTCGTTCACTACTGGTTTGTATTTAAGCAGGATCTAAAAGAACGCTCAGTCCTCAATAAACGGGGATGCTGTTGTCACAGGAACTCTCAGATGATGCTGGTAAAAGGATATTGCCACCGACTGCTCTGCAGAACTGACTCCATCGATTTTAAATGCTATACAGAGTAACTTTTGGCAGCAGAACACTTGCATGAAAAAATATGAAAAACGGAATGCACAGGGCTGGGTGAACAGCAAATAACACGGTCGTGGGAAGGTACTCAGCGTGCAAATGACACCTAGGGGTTCCCTTCCAACAGTTCACTTTCAAAATTCAAACCCAATACATGTGCTTGTCTATTATTAGGTAAGTGGTGCATATACACCATGGAATACTATGCAGCCATAAAAAGGAATGAGATCATGTCCTTTGTAGGGACATGGATGGAGCTGAAAGCCATCATCCTCAGCAAAACAACACAGGAACAGAAAACCAAGCACCACGTGTTCTCACTCATAAGTGAGAGCTGAACAAGGAGAACACATGGACACAGGGAGGGAAACATCACACAGTGGGGTCTGTAGGAGAATTGTAGGGAGGAAGAGGATCAGGATAAACGGCTAATGCATGTGCTGCTTAATACGTAGGTGATGGGTCAATAGGTGCAGCAAACCACCTCGCGCCTACACGCTTGGCACATGTATTCTAGAGCTTAAAAAAATCAACACTTGTATCTTACAAAGATAAGATGGAGTTCAGAGAAAATTCATGTTTGGCGAAGGGAACCAACTCCTGGGAAGGGCAAGAATTCAGCACCATGGGCAGCACCATCTCTTTATGTGCTGGGTGAGCCAGAAGTCAGGCAAATGTTTCTGACCCAGAGTCATGTGGACAAAACAAGCAGGTCCTGCCCGCATGAGAGGTCCGGAATCTGAAAGTAATGGAGGAAGAACGTGCACAGGAGCAGAACTGAGCCCCCGAAGAAAGGATTCCCCACTCTCACCCAGTCCCCAGCACTGTGCCTGAGACAGCTTTGAATGAGTTGAATGAATGAATGAAGCATGCTTACGGAGGACAGAAGGCAGTTCTGAGGAGCTGACTGGGGAAAAGGAAACCGCTTCTTCAAATGAATTCTGATCACTATCGAGCTCTTCTTTTTTTTTTTTTCTTTTCCTCACAAGAAAGATAGCGGAAACTGAGATACCATCTCAGAGTACTTATCTGGCCATTAGCCACTTCAAGTCAAATAGATAGTTCAAGGTCAAAATTACTTAATCACTCAGGTTTCAGACTCCCCATCTGTGGAGTTCTAAGATGCTTTCTTATCCATCTGCAAAGCAGGTGGACAGGAAAGCCTGGTCTTCCCCATGAAGGGGTGGGCCCCCGGAACACCCTAGAATGCCTGACCTTAGCTCCTAACCAAGGAATCCCAACAGATAATCACAGAAAATGAAAGAGAGAGCAGGCTTTTTTCTTCACGATGTCACTATTTTTTTTTTCTTTCTAAACTAGCAAATCATTATAAAGAATCCTTAACCTTTTGAAAGTTAAAATATTTTTAAAAGAATGAGGAAGGGCCCCGGTGCAGCGGTTCTCACCTGTAATCCCTGCATATTGGGAGGCTGAGGGAGGAGAATCACTTGAGCCTAGGTAATGGAGATCAGCCTGGGCAACATGGTGAGACCCCCCATCTTTACAAAAAATACAAAAAGTAGCCAGGCGTGGTGGTTCACATCTCTGGTCCCGGTTGCTCGGGAGGCGGAGGTGAGGGAATCACCTGAGCCTTGGGAGGTTGAGGCTGCAGTGAGCCATGATCATACTGCTGCACTCCAGCCTGGTTGACAGAGTGAGACCCTGTCTCAAAACATAAAAACAAATAAAAGTAAAAATCGGGCCGGGCGCAGTGGCTCAAACCTGTAATCCCAGCACTTTGGGAGGCCAAGGCAGGTGGATCACAAGGTCAAGAGATGGAGACCATCCTGGTCAACAAGGTGAAACCCTGTCTCTACTAAAAATACAAAAAATTAGCTGGGCACGGTGGTGCGTGCCTGTAATCCCAGCGACTCAGGAGGCTGAGGCAGGAGAATTGCCTGAACCCAGAAGGCAGAGGTTGCGGTGAGCCGAGATCGCGCCATTGCACTCCAGCCTGGGTAACAAGAGCGAAACTCTGTCTCACATACATACATACATACATACATACATACATACATAAATATCATGAGGAAGCACCATTAAATATGGTAAAGTTCTCGCCACTGTGCAAAAACACTTTAAAAATGTTCTCTCAATGACTGCTCAGAACGCCCCAAGAGGGAGGTGTTAGTATTAGCCCTATTTCCAGATAGAAAAGCTCAGGCCTGTAACTGCAAGTTGTCCAGGTATAAACAGTGTTGAGCAGCAAAGCTGAAACTGTAGCCATTACACTCTACTGAATGTTTTCCTCCTTTTCTAAAATCTGACGTCATTTTTTGAATAATGAAATCAAAAGGAGAATGCCCCCAAGCTCCTTTGGGAGATTTTTTTCTTGACCCATGCTCCAAATAAATCCACGGGCTTTCAGGCAGCCAATTCTTCTGCTTAAAGATTGCCAGTGTTCCCTGGGATTAGAGATGATGGGATGAAAAAGGATATTTGGAGTTGAGGGATTCTGACCAAAGGTGGGGGCCAGGTCCGGTGGCTCACACATATCATCCCAGCAGTTTCAGAGGCCAAGGCAGGAGGATTGTATGAGCCCAGGAATTTGACACCAGTCTAGGAAACACAGTGAGACTCTGTGTCTACAAATAATTAAAATATTAGTTGGATGTGGTGGCGCACATCAGTGGTCCCAGCTACTTGGGAAGCTGAGGCTGGAAGATGACCTGAGTCCTAGAGGTTGAAGCTGTGGTGAGCTGTGATTGTGCCAAGGCACTCCAGCCTGGATGAGAAAGCAAGATCCGATCTCAAAAACCAAAACCAAAACCAAAACCAAGAACTGATACACAGTCGAAAGAAATAAATGTAAACAGCATATCTAGGAACACGTTTCAAACATGAGGGACCTTCTGAGTCTCCATAAATGTCTGTGACTACAGCTAATAAATCTTGTTCCATCTTAGCATAAAAAATATCTGCTTATGGTCAGGCACACTGGCTCACGCCTGTAATCCCAGCATTTCGGGAGTCTCAAGTGGGCAGATCACCTGAGGTTGCGAGTTCGAGACCAGCGTGACCAACATGGAGAAACCGCGTCTCTCTTAAAAACACAAAATTAGCTGGGCATGGTGGTGCATGCCTGTAGTCCCAGCTACTCAGGAGGCTGAGGTAGGAGAATTGCTTGAACCCATGAGGCGGAGGTTGCAGTGAGCCAAGATCGCTCCGTTGCACTCCAGCCTGGGCAACAAGAGTGAAACTCCATGTCAAAATAAATAAATAAATAACTCATGAGTGTGTCTTATCCATTACAGCATGACCTTCCTGAGAGCAGTGACTGGGTGAATCTGTAGAGCAGGAGTGCTATGGGCTATGCCCTGTGACAAGCACTGCCCATGGCACCCATGAGACTTGGGCTACTGGGTTCAAGAGAATCATCTTGCAGCTATCCATGCTGGTTGCTAACCAGGCTGACATCCCCAGGGTATTCTCTCTTCCTGACTCAGACCCAGTTCTATTTGAATGATTATTCTCTGTGAGCTCAGAGAACATTGTCCCTTCCTGAGGAATCATTCTGATTAATCTAAGCTTATCCTTCCATCCCTGTTGCTAGCAGTTGGTTTAGGCAAAGGCATGGGATACAAACCTGCTCAGGGAGATGAAGAGAAGATTTGCCAAGGGCTGCTAGGAACGGTTTTCCCTCCGATTTGAAAGGGAAGAGACAAGCATCTTTGCTGTCTTTGTAAGGATTAAAAAGCTATTGAACATGGAGTACTTAAAATGCACTGGCAGCCAGGCATGGTGGCTCACACCTGTAATCCCAGCACTTTGGGAGACTGAGGCAGGTAGATCATTGATGTCAGGAGTTCAAGACCAGCCTGGCCAACATGGTGAGACCCTGTGTCTACTAAAAATATAAAAAAAACTTGGCCGGGTGTGGTGGCACATGCCTGTAATCCCAGCTACTTGGGAGGCTGACGCAGGAGGACTCTTTGAACCCAGGAGGCAGACACTGCAGTGAGCCAAGATCATGCCACTGCGCCCTAGCCTGGGTGACAGAGTGAGACTCCATCTCAAAAAAAAAAAAGCACGGGCAATAGTAAGTGACCAACAAATCATAAATTGTTTAAGTTTCTCACTGCTTCACACAACCACCTCTGAATCAGGTATTACCATACTCCTCATTATACAGACACAGACACCAAGGCTCAGAGCTATATGGTTGAAAAGACTTGAAGCTAATACTCAAAGCTGTGGTTTGACTCCAAACTGAAAATATTAACCACTCACCATGTGGCTATAATCCCTCCTTTCTGGAAACCCCAGCCACTCGTGCAGGCCCTGGATAAACTGGAGCTAGGAAGATGTTTGTTTAAACGAACTTAACTCCAGGGCTCAATTAAAAGGACAAGGACTCTCAGGTAACCAAGCTTAGCTGCAGGTAGATGGAATGTACCAGAGATGCAAAGAGAGACTCAGAGCGTTTACTTTCTTCTCTGGGTATCCCATTAACCGTGGGATTCCTGCTACTGTTAAATACCTTCTTCCCCATTTAGCTCAACTTTAATTTAAAAGTCAGTTTCCCCCCAAAAGAAATCAGCCAACCTCACATGAAGCTAGGAACCCAGTGTTCAACCTCATAGGAAGTTCTTTGTAATGGTTATTTTAAGAATCACCTTCAGTAGAAAACCAGCTGTTCCCATTCAGGAGCAACAGGGGGCAGCAGAGAGCAACAAACCGCTCAGTCCCTACAATATTGAAAAGGGTAAGAAGGGGAAGAAAACCAACCACCTTCATCTTCAGCCCAGAAGCGGCCAAGAGTAAAAAATATCTCAAAATGTGTAGGGTAATTCACATTTCCAGGCATCTGGCAGGGAAACATGATAACAGAGACCTGAACTCCGGAATGTTTTACCGATCATTTCAGCACCCAGGGGACCAGCCTAGCCAGTCTTGGGGAAACCGTGTCCAGTGAGAGAGAATTTCGGATGAGCTGAAAGGAGGAGGCGCTTTTAACCTGAACCAACTCACCTTGCTAAACTCTCATTTTGTTTCAGATTTAAATGTGTCCCAGGAACAGCCTTCATGAGTCTGCTAAAGTGTATCTGAAAGATGCCCTAGGAGAATCTTGGTCTATTTTTAAATACCCAGGGCAAAGGGACACCATGCTCCACATTCATTTAAAATCCAGTTTTATTAGACCAATCAACCTCACACGACTCTGGTAAGTAAATAAAATTCCCCTCTCAGGAGGTTTCGGGTCACAACAAGCGTTCTTCAAATGGGTGGTACTAGGATTTACATTTGTTCTTCTGGGTATCTCCAAATGCAGACAATGTCTCTGATTTTCTCTCTGCATGTTTTGAAATTAACGGATTGATATTAAACAGGAAAATAACCAGCTTTTTCGCATGCACATATCAGAGGGCACTGAAAACGTGGCACCAGCCTGTGCAATTGGCTGGTTACCAAAAAGTCTGTTTCAAACTCTCAACAACAGTTTCCCCAAAAATGTGGCATTCCTTTAATCACGTTTCTCTTGCTTTTCGTCTTTAATAAATTATTCATTGAGAGGAGAGTAAATCTTTTTTAAAATATATCCCTGTTCATAAACTAGTCATTTCCAACTCAGCCCAAGTCGGTGCTATGTGTCGTTTGATTTAAAGACTCTCTCTGTTTTTCCTTTGCAGTAAATGTCCCTGTCTTAATTATGCATTCGTTGTAAGTTTGTTCAATCAATGATTGCCTGCCCCTCCAGACTTGAGGCTCCCTGAGGATCACACCTGTTTTGCTGGCAATAGCACAGAGGCCAATGCTTGGTACACAACAGGAGCTCTGGTGAATCTACCAAGTGGTACCAGTGGGTCAACAGAGGATTCACACACTGGCTGACCTTAGGTGAGGGCTGGAACCCTGCAGGCCAGAGCCACCCTGATTCATGTGAAGCAGGAAACAGTGGTATCAGCCACCTTCACCTACCCATGATCCACACAAAGTCAACACTGCTTATTCTGTGGGATCAAGGAGGAAATCATGGCTCAATTAGCCAGGCATGGTGGCACACACCTGTGCTCCCAGCTAGCTACTCAGGAGGCCAAAGCAGGAAGCTCACTTGAGCCCGGGAGGTCAAGGCTGCAGTGAACCATGTTCATGCCGCCACACTCCAGCCTGGGCAACAGAGCAAGACCCTATCTCAAAAAATAAATAAAATAATAAGAAAAAAGGACTTTTATTTTTGTTAATTTTTTAGTTTGAGACAGAGTCTCACTCTGTCTCCCAGGCTGGAGTGCAGCGGTGTGACCTTGGCTAAGGTCACACCAAGTATCCGCCAAGGTGGAAATACGCCCACATGGCTGCCTTCAAGATCTCCTCTTTAGATGAGACAACAGACACCTCCCTCTTTCCTTAATAGTATTACTGGGCTTAAATTCACTCTCAGAACTTAGAAGGATTGTTATATGGTTGTAAGCCTCAATCACAAATGGTTTAAGAATGCAGAACAGGGTTTTAAGAGTCAATCCAAGACATATGAGCATTCTAAGTTAATTCTCAATAGACTAGACACTTAGTATTTTAATTCTCAATAGACTAGACAGTATTTTGTACTGGAAGGAAGTCTTTAAAAATTACAAGAAAAACGCTTTTTCTTTTTTTCTTGAGATAGGGTCTTGCTCTGTTGCCCAGGCTGAAGTGCAGTGATAACAATCACAGCTCCAACTAGCCTGCAACTGCTGGGCTCAAGCCATCCACCCACGTCAGCCTCCTGAGCAGCTAGGACCACAGGTGTGCGCCATCACAGCTGGCTAATTTATGCAACTTTTTGTAGAGACGGGGTCTCCCTGTGTTGTCCAGGCTATCTTGAACTCCTGAGCTCAACTGATCCTCCTGCCTTAGCCTCCCAAAGTTCTGGGGATTAGAGGCATGATCCACCACACTCAGCCAGAGAGTACCATTTTAAAGGAACTTTTACAGCCAGGAGTGGTGGCTCATTATGGGAGGCTGAGACAGGTGGATCACTTGAGCCCAGGAGTTTTGAGACCAGCCTGGTCAACACAGCAAGACCTCACCTCTATAAAAAATTTAGAAAGTTAGGCAGGTGTGGTGGCACACACCCGTGCTCCCAGCTACTCAGGAGGCTGAAGCAGGAAGATCACTTGAGCCCAGGAGGTCAAGGCTGCAGTGAACCATGTTCATGCCGCCACACTCCAGCCTGGCCAACAGAGCAAGACCCCATCTCAAAAATAAATAAAATAAAATAAGGACTTTCATTTTTATTTATTAGTTTGTCTGTCTCCCAGGCTAGAGTGCAGTGGTGCAATCTCTGCTCACTGCAACCTCCACCTCCCTGGTTCAAGTGATTCTCCTGCCTCAGTCTCCTGAGTAGCTGGGATTACAGGCACATGCCATCATGCCCAGCTATTTTTCGTATTTTTAGCAGAGATGAGGTTTTACCATGTTGGCCCGGCTGGTCTCGAACTCCTGACCTCAAGTGATCTGTCTTCCTCGGCTCCCAAAGTGGTGGATTACAGGCGTCGGCCACCGCAACCAGCCAGAACAAAAGAACTTTCACACTAGTTCCTTAAATAGATTACTACAAGCTTGTACAATAAAGGCTATCTGCGGAAGGATACATCATGATCTGGGATGCTGTGATCAATGACATGTTTACAGTTTGCCACATTAACATGATTCACCATGTATAGTTTTCAGATAGATTCTTACAGCCATGAAAATAAACTACTTCTAAGACAGCAAAGAACTTACAGACGTGGAAAAGCCGACAAAAGCGATACATGTCCTGGATGATAAAGTAACAACACCGGCAGCTGCCATTTCCGGTCCTCTCGCTGCCTGCTGGGTATTTCTGCAACACCATGGCCCGCTTGTCTCAGCATCCTCACAGCAATCTTATGAGAGAGGTCAAAGTGCAGCAGCACCTCCAGGAGGAGCCAGTGAGCATCAGAGAGCTTAAGTAACTGGCCCAAGGTCACACAGCCAGCTAGAAAATAGCGGAGTTAGGACTGGCTCTAGAGCAGCAGTCCCCAAACTTTTGGCTTCCCTGGACCACACTGGAAGAAGAAGAATTGTCTTGGGTCACGCATAAAATACGCTAATACAAACGATAGCCGATGAGCTGAAAAAAAAAAATTTACAAAAACCTCCTAAGGCTTTAAGAAAATTTATGAATTTGTGCTGGGCCACATTCAATGCCATCCTGGGCTACCCGCAGCCTGGATTTGGGGCATGGGTTGGAGAAGCTTATTCTAGAGCCTTGCTCTTAACCAATACAACATACTAGAAACTCTATTTAATCATATTAATAGCAATGACAACAGTCCTTTATTTTCCTGATTTGCGAGCTGCAAACCATTTCCTCATACATTGTATCACATATTCAAGGGGTGGGACTGAGAAAGGACACAGCAGCTCTTATCCTCCCCTGAAAGATGAGGAATCTAAAGATTAGAAAAAGATGAGCATGATCAAGGCACCCCAGACGACTGGTGTGCTATCAGGAAAATGTTCCATCTCAGATTCAGCTATGTCTAGCCTGGGATTAAAGTTCTGTCCATTGTGCTGAGACATCACTCATTCCCTGGTGGCGGCATCGCAGGGCAGCATGAGAGCAGCTCTTCCAATATCTACTCACATCAGTCACAACCATCACATCACACACACTCCCAAAAGGCAGGGCCGGGAGACAGAGGTGGGAGGTCACTCAAGGCTGGGAAGTTGAGGCTGCAGTGAGCTATGATTGCACCACGGGACTCCAGCCTGGGTAACAGAGCAAGACCCAAACTCCTCCCCCGCAAAAAAATAAAAAGGCAAGGTTGGCGTGAGAGCTCGGGGAACACTGCCTGCCTACTTGTTGACCTGCCCAAGGCGATGTAGTTACAAAGTATAGATAACTTCCAGAGCAATGTTCCATGGAAACCATCGTCTTGAGGAGGTCGGAGGGCGCAACCCAATTCCAAGAAGCCACCCAATGGTGGTGGCTATGGGTGACTTTCTTTCTTTTTCCCTTCGTGGTTCTCTGCAATGAAGCAGTATCACTTCTCTAATTTGAATCGTAATAAACAGGCATGACCCAAGCTGTGCCTTTCAATAGTCATATAGTTAGTATAAACCACACTGACCTTTTAAAGATGTGATTTCTTTTTTAACACCTACAGCAATACATGCGCCACATGCGAGCTCATACCTGGCCAAGCTGCCACGTCAACTGCAACACCACTGTGCCTGCCCATCTCTGAAACATCAGCAGAGAACCGTGGCAGGGGCTGACATGCCATATGATGCAAGAGGCCGGACTTCGGTGTCTAGAAGCCGTCTAACTCTGGAAGGCATTTAAAGTCATCATCCCCGCTTCATGTTTTCCACTAAAGGACAGTACAGAGGACTACCAATCTAGGCTTACCAGGCTGTGAATGGAACTAAATTCGCTGAGTGCTTCATCTGGACTCTCAAGCAGGCTAGACACTGGCTGCCAAGCTCCGGGGATCATGATCCCCTGGATTCTAGCATTGCTGTTTTTCTCTTTCAATGCACTACTGGGCAATGAACGTGACTGTCAACTTCCATGTTCCCACCTTGAGCCAAAGCTTTGAAGCCCACTCATTGAGCTCCAGCTGTTTCTGCTTCTGTTTCTGGCCTCATGGCTTGGCTTTTTGTACCTTTACCAAGAATCCTTTAGATGACCCCATCTGTCCCATTCCATCAACGCAATGAGCTTGACAATGAGCTTGTCTATCTACCTGCCTATCTACAGTGGATTCTGTGTCTTTGAAGCGGTGTTCACAGAAGAAAAGTTGTGTTCTTCCTTACATATAATAAAAAAACTGTATAGATTTCCCAGGTTAAGAGTCCTAAGGCTCGACTGGGCACGGTGGCTCATGCCTGTAATCCCAGCACTTTGGGAGGCCGAGGCGGGTGGATCACGAGGTCAAGAGATCAAGACCATCCCAGTCAACATGGTGAAACCTTGTCTCCACTAAAAATGCAAAAAAAAAAAAAAAAAAAAAATTAGCTGGGCATGGTAGCATGTGCCTGTAATCCTAGCTACTGAGGAGGCTGAGGCAGGAGAATCGCCTGAACCCAGAAGGCGGAGGTTGCAGTGAGCTGAGATCACGCCATTGCACTCCAGCCTGGGTAACAAGAGTGAAACTCTGTCTCAAAAAAAAAAAAAAAAGAGTCCTAAGGCTCTTAAAAGGCAAGGCTGGAAGGCAGAGGTGGGAGGATCACTTGAGGCCAGGAGATCAAGGCTGCGTGAGCTATGATTGTACCACTGTCCTCTAGCATGGGTGACAGAGCAAGACCCAAACTCAAAACAAACAAAAAACAGGCAAGGTTGATGCAAGAGCTCAGGCAAACACTGCATAGTCACTTGCTGACCGACCAAAGGTCATACAGTTAAAAAGTTTATGTAACTTGGTCAGGTGCAGTGGCTCACCGCTGTAATCCTAGCACTTAGGGAGGCCGAAGTACATGGATCACCTGAGGTCAGGAGTTCGAGAGCAGCCTGGCCAAGATGGTGAAACCTCGTCTCTACAAAAGATACAAAAAAAATTAGTTGGGTGTTGTGGCGGGCACCTGTAATTCCAGCTACTCGGGTGGCTGAGGCACAAGAATCACTTGAGCCCAGGAAGAAGAGGCTGCAGGGAGGTGGGATTGTGCCATTGCACTCCAGCTTACGTGACAAGAATGAAACTCGGTCTCAAAAAAAAAAAAAAGGATGTGTAACTTATAAGCCTCTGTCTTGTCTACTGTAAAATGGGACTGATAGTCAAAGATACCTGCCTCATTAGGTTGTCACAAGCATTAAATGGGAGAGACAGTGTACAATACGTGATCAGCACACTGCCTCCCAGGCACAGAACAAACGGTGTTTATTACTGTGTTTTCGTTTGAGATAGCTGCATTTAGTCCGTTAATTTTTTATCCATGACTTGGGGATGGATTGCAAGTTCCCCAAGTTCCTTCTGGGGCTATGATTTGATCATTTTAAGGAGAGAGGAACTACATTTAAAATAGCTACAGATTATTCAACCCTAGTTGAATGGACTGGATTAATATCACAAAATCTCGATTTACGTCCTGATTAAACGTGTGTATGTGTAACAAGAATTACATCTTTGTTCAACGGTGCAAATCTTATGATTTACTTATCACATCTCAGAAACAGCAAAATGTGTTCTATTACTACAAGGTACACATTATATTTTCTAAAGCCGTACTTTATTCTGATGGCGTACAGGAATGTAAGATTCACAAGCCATGGCGTTTTCTCTATGTTCTCTATTTCTGTAGTGCTTATCACGGCACCTAGTACATAAAGAGTATCAATTGATATTTGTCAAACAGATGAGCAAACGAATATTTCTCTATTTATTTTGCACCTCCCCAGAAAGCTAGATGAAATGTGCGGATCTTACTTCTCAAAGCTCATCAAAGTTTATGCATCTATACTGACATTACAAAGCATTCATTTTAAATTCAACTTTTTTTTTTTTTTTTGAGACGGAGTTTTGCTCTTGTTACCCAGGCTGGAGTGCAATGGCGCGATCCCGACTCACCGCAACCTCCGCCTCCTGGGTTCAGGCAATTCTCCTGCCTCAGCTTCCTGAGTAGCTGGGATTACAGGCACGCACCCACATGCCCAGCTAATTTTTTGTATTTTTAGTAGAGACGGGGTTTCACCATGTTGACCAGGATGGTCTCGATCTCTTGACCTCGTGATCCACCCGCCTCAGCCTCCCAGAGTAAATTCAACCTTTACCTCCATGCTTACTATCTGAGTGACCTCATTCAAGTCACATCACTTCTACAAATTTCATTCTCTGCATCTGACAAATGGGAGCAGTAGAAGCAGGGATATTCTTTATTATTGACCATCCAGCTTCTCTAGTTAAAGAATCCCCGCTCTGTTATGGGGTTTCCATTCCATGTTTTCAGGGTAGGCACTGAAAAAGATTTTCTCCATGACCAGATTGCAATCGCACCCTTCTTTTACTTTTTAATTATGTTTCTTTAGAGACGGCACCTTGCTATGTTGCCCAGGCTGGTCTCAAACTCCTGGCCTCAAGCAATCCTCCCACCTCAGCCTTTCGAGTCACTGAAATTACAGACATGCATAGCGTATTTCAGACTCATCTGAATCCTTTTCCCGGTGAGGCCTGACGCTTGAGCTTCTGTGCCGCCTCTGCATTGTACAATTTTAGCAAGAACCTGTTAGTCGGTTGAGCCAGAATCCTCCCTTACCTCTGCGGTCTCCCCAGGCTCTCACTCTGCTTCATGGCTATGCTTCATCACCTTGGCTTGCTGTGTTCAGAACTGAGCCCAATCTCTCTCCCTGCTGCAAAACCCCATTGCACCTATCATGACAGTCCTTCTTGAATAAAGTATTTGTTATTGTTTTCTTTTTTTTTTAAATTGAGATGGAGTCTTGCTCTGTCACCCAGGCTGAAGTGCCACAGCACCATCTCGGCTCACTGCAACCTCTGCCTCCTGGATTGAAGCAATCCTCCTGCCTCAGCCTCCCAAGTAGCTGGGATTATAGGTACCTGCTACCATGCCTGGCTAATTTTTGTATTTTTAGTAGAGACGGGGTTTCACCATGTTGGCCAGGCTGGTCTTGAACTCCTGACCTCGTGATCCACCCACCTCGGCCTCCCAAAGTGCTAGGATTACAAAGGTGAGCCACCACACTGACCTTTCTTACTGACTCTAACAAGCATCACAGTTAATTTTGTCCTTCACAGGACCCCCATTCTCCAGCAGGAATTAATGCATGAGGCAGAACCAGCCAACCAGATTTCACTATGATCTGTTCAGGAATGGACCAGACTAAAGCCAGGCCATTTCCAATCATTCTAGAACATATCTGCACATGATACATATGCAGAGCTACAAGGGGGTGAAATGCTTGACGTGGAATTACTGAATAGTCACAGGCAAACATGGTTACTACATTCAGAAAGTCAGTACCGCTGTGTAAGAAACAGAGAGGGAGAGGGAGAAAGAACCTTGACTACATTGATGGGAGCTCCTGGATCATGCTGTGCCTGAAGCCAGTGCCCATAATGTGCCACCTCCAGTCCCACCACCAATTCCTATCTTATTTAACCTTGCTGAATTGAGTCTCTATCACTTGTGATTGAAAGAGCCCTAGCGAATAAAAAAATACACCTTTTATGGTTTTACTTCAAAACATTCCGGCAATATAGAAATAATTAGTTGGGAGGAACAGTTAATATAAAAACTCTATTAAAAATGTATACATTTATGACAAAATAGGAATCCAAGAAGATTATGCATTCTATTTTCTGTAATAGCCTGTAGCATATTCGTGCACCAAAAATTTGTCATTTCAGTTCTGAAACTGAAGTATATTCCACTTTAAAGCAAACCTGGGAGAAACGCTTACACCAATTCAACATGATACACAGATTTTGAGCGAAGCAGCTGCTTCTATTGAGTACTCTTGAAACAATAATAATAGTAATAGCGAACTTTGGGTTTTTCAGTTCCCAAACGCCACATCAGATTGAACTAATTGAAAGTTAAGACACGCTAGTATCTACAGTCTCTCTGGGGGCTCATGACCAGTCCCAGATATGAGAGAGTATTCTATCATGTTGGTGTAGAAAGATTTGGCAAAACCTGCCATTCCATTTGCACCAACCTAATACCTGCTCATTGGAGTCATTTTTTTCTTAACCATGCATCCTGTGAAGTTCACCTCAGCCCTGGAATTGAGTGGAATCGATGATATTCAGGGATGAAGGCTTAGTTGTCAACCTGTGGCCAACCCTCACTAGACATTATGGCTTGTAACTAATTCACAACACTGGTAAAGAAACTCATTAGATGCGACTTCTGACTCCTCGTACCCAGTCACATAATGTGATTGAGATATGTCCATAAATATGCTAGGCTTTCACAAAAGAGTATCATAGATTTTTATTTTTATTTTTATCTTTATCTTTATCTTTATTTTGAGATGGAGTTTCGCTCTTGTTACCCAGGCTGGAGTGCAATGGCGTGATCTCGGCTCACCGCAACCTCCGCCTCCTGGGTTCAGGCAATTCTCCTGCCTCAGCCTCCTGAATAGCTGGGACTACAGGCACGTGCCACCATTTTTGTATTTTTAATAGAGACGGGTTTCACCATGTTGACCAGGATTTATGGTTTTATAGAGGTATAGCAGACATAGAGAACACTGCACATATTTAATGTAGACAATTTGATGAGCTTGGGCACATGCCGATGTCTGTGAAGCCATCCCCACAATCACAGGAACAGACATATCTTTCATGTCCAAAAGTTTCCCTTTGTTTGGTACGTGGAGTGGGGTAGAGGGTGTTGAAGAACATTTAACATGACATCTTAACATGGCAGTGGTAAGAACACCTAACAAAGGGAAACCTTCACAAATTTTAAGTCCATAATACAGATCACTAAACCTAAGGGAGATGCAAACCAAAACCAAAATGAAATACCACCTGTTACAATACCTATTATCAAAAAATGAAAAATTTAAAAAAAAAGCAAGTGCTGGCCTGGATGTGGAAAAACGGGAACCCTGTGTCATTGCTTGCCAGAATGCAGATGGTGTAGCCACTATGGAGAACAGTATAAAGGTTTCTCAAAAAAAATTTTAAAAATGGAATTGCCAGATGACGCAGCTATCCTACTTCTGCGTACATATCCAAAGAAATAAATCATGAGAGCAAAGAAGTATCTGTAATCCTATGTTTACTGCAGCATTAACCACAATAGCCAAGATACGGAAGCAACCTAAGTGTCCACTGACAGGTGAAGGGTGATATGGTTTGGCTGTGTCCCCACCCAAATCTCATCTTAAACTGTAGCTCCTATAATCCCCACATATATTGGGAAGGACCCAGTGGGAGGTAACTGAATCACAGGGGTGGATGTTTTTCCATGCTGTTCTCTGATAGTGAATAAGTCTCATGAGATCTGATGATTTTATAAAAGGCAGTTCCCCTGAACAAGCTCTCTTGCCTGCTGCCATGTAAGACATGGCTTTACTTCTCTTCCACCTTCTGCCATGATTGTGAGGTCTCTCCAGCCATGTGGAGCTATGAGTCCATTAAACCTCTTTTTCTTTGTATATTACCCAGTCTTGGGTATATCTTTATTAGCAGCGTGATAGCTGACTAAAACAAATGGATAATGAAAATGTAGTACATACATATAATGGAATATCATTCAGCCTCAAAGAAGACAGAAATCCTGCCATTTGCAACCACATTTATGAACCTGGAGGACATTATTCTGGAGAAATAAGCCAGTCACAGAAGGATAAACACTGCATGATTCTACTTATATCAAGTGTCTGTAATAGCCAAACTCACAGAAGCTGAGGGAAGAATGGTGGTCATCAGGAGCCAGGGGAAGGGGGAAATGGGAGGTTGTTCAACTGGCTTCAAAGTTATGCTGTGCAAAATGAATTAGTTCCCGTGATCTACTATACAGCACAGTGCCTGTAGTCAGTAATACTGTATTATGCCCTTAAAATGTGTTGATAGATTAAGTTTATCAAATTTCACTGTAGACTAATTTGCAGCTAATTTGGTTATTTAACAAATGAAGCATTAATTTTTTTTAAAATTTTAAGTTCAGGAGCACACATGCAGGTTATATAGGTAAACTCATGTCACTGGGGTCTGCTGTACAGATTATTTTGTCACCCAAATATTAAGCCTAGTAGCCATTTTTATTAAAAATAAAATATATTTTAGGAGGCTGAGGCAGGAGAATTGCCTGAACCCAAGAGGCGGAGGTTGCAGTGAACCGAGATCAGGCCATTGCACTCCAGCCTGGGTAACGAGAGTGAAACTCCGTCTCAAATAAATAAATAAATAAATAAAATATATTTTGTAAAACTTCTTTTCTGCCCCTTACATGTCAAGGTTACATTTCCATTTGTTGGTCCTTTGCTTTTGGAGACAGGGTCTCACTCTGTCACGCAGGCTGGAGTGCAGTGGCGCAATCTCAGCTCAGTGCAGCCTCGACCTCCTGGGCTCAAACAATCCTCCCATTCTAGCCTCCTAAGTACTTGGGCCTACAAGTGTGTGCCACTGCACCCAGCTAGTTTTTGTATTTTTGTAGAGTTGGGGTTTTACCATGTTACCCAGGCTAGTCTTAAACTCCTAAACTCAGATAATCTGCCCACCTCAGCCTCCCGAAGTGCTGCAATTACAGGCATGAGCTACCGCTCCCAGTTTCCTTTTAGCATGTATAAAATTTGGTGACCCCTTCCAATTTAGTGACTAGAGCACAGAAAATGCTTGTGAATCAAAATCAAAGGAACCAGATGAAAACCAGAAAAATAACTCAATTTAATGTTGTGCTTCATTCTGAGCATTAGATGAAAAACACTCAATTATATGCCTGTGTGTGTGTGTGTGTGTGTGATTTTTTTACCTAGGAGCTAACTTCTTGGGGGAACTAGAGAGCAAAAAATAAATTTATTCTGAATTGCAATGATAAAACGTCAAAATTGTGTTATACAGCAAATGACCAAAAATTTTCAGGAGTTTTTTTAGAAAAGCTAAACTTTGATTATTCAAAGTTTAACAATGAAAAAAGATAGCCATGAGTTTGCTTCCCCATCGCCAGCGGCTTCTTCAGCTGACTTGTATCATTCCGTGTTAATTTCTATGACCAGAGTTAATCTAAAAAGAAGAGTGGCTTCTGGTAAGACGTTTTTGTCATGGGGTACTTGAGTGTGCCCTAGCAACCATGAAAGTTTGAGCTATGCTTATCCTTATAAAGATCCACATTTGATGAACTATATTCAGCTGTGTTTGCAAAAGGCAGGTATTCTGAAGTGTGTGAAATAATGGCTGCACTTACTGGCTTTTTAATGTGCTCAATGCTAAGCGCTAATAACAACACTAATTCTTTTTTTTTGAGACGGAGTTTCGCTCTTGTTACCCAGGCTGGAGTACAATGGGGCGATCTCGGCTCACCGCAATCTCCGCCTCCTGGGTTCAGGCAATTCTCCTGCCTCAGCCTCCTGAGTAGCTGGGATTACAGGCACGCGCCACCATGCCCAGCTAATTTTTTGTATTTTTAGTAGAGACGGGGTTTCACCATGTTGACCAGGATGGTCTCGATCTCTCGACCTCGTGATCCACCCGCCTCGGCCTCCCAAAGTGCTGGGATTACAGGCGTGAGCCACCGCGCCCGGCCTACAACACTAATTCTTAACTCCCGTACCGTCTTCCCTGAAATTATTTTTATGATGAATTTAGATACTTCGGGGGAACCATAGATAGAATATTTACTTAAAATCTCCCCAGGGATGATGGCATATTTTTATACAACAGCTTCGTTTCTGAAAAGTTTAGTTGTACGACATTCTTATATTATCACTAGTTAAATCAAAATTTTTAAAAATATATAGTTTTCTAAAACAACAGAAGTTTTTTTAAAAAACAAAACCATTCTATTGAATTTGAATTACAAAAGTAGATTTTCTTCTACTTAGTTACTTTTTGTTCAGTTGTTCTTTTTGGGTTGTTTGTGGAGACGGAGTCTCGCTCTGTCACCCAGGCTGGAGTGCAGCGGCGCAATCTCAGCTCACCGCAACCTCTGCCTCCTGGGTTCAAGCAATTCTCCTGCCTCAGCCTCCCAAGTAACTGGGATTACAGGCACACACCACCATACCCACCTAATTTTTGTTTTTCTAGTAGAGATGAGGCTTCGCCATGTTGGCCAGGCTGGTCTTGAACTCCTGACCTCAAGTGACCCACCCACCTCAGCCTCCCAAAGTGTTGGAATTACAGGTGTGAGACACCGCAACCACCAATTTTCTTCTACTTACTTAAGATTATAACCACACCTCATTATTGCACTGATATTTTCTATAACTCCCTAAAATAACTAAGTTTGAGGATGGTTTATATGACCTTGAAATTCTCCAGAAAGAAGATTCTAGAGGTCCTTTTGAATAAAGAATGCCAAAAATAATCTTACTTCTTCTACAAGACGGAATCTGCTGCCATGACCTGGGGAAGGCAGGCTTCTGCTTTCTTCACGTTAGTAGGGGAGTTCTTCTCTCCCTCTCCCCCTTTGTCCCTTCCTTCTTTTCATCTCTCCTTCCTTCCTCTCTCCCTCCTTCCCTTCCTCTCTCCCTCCTTCCCTCCTTCCCTTCCTCTCTCCCTCCTTCCTTCCTCCCCTCCTTCCCTTCCTCTCTCCCTCCTTCCCTCCTTCCCTTCCTCTCTCCCTCCTTCCTTCCTCCCCTCCTTCCCTTCCTCTCTCCCTCCTTCCCTTCCTCCCCTCCTTCCCTTCCTCCCCTCCTTCCCTTCCTCTCTACCTCCTTCCTTCCTCCCCTCCTTCCCTTCCTCTCTCCCTCCTTCCCTTCCTCCCCTCCTTCCCTTCCTCTCTCCCTCCTTCCCTGCTTCCCTTCCTCTCTCCCTCCTTCCCTTCCTCTCTCCCTCCTTTCCTTCCTCTCTCCCTCCTTTCCTTCCTCTCTCCCTCCTTTCCTTCCTCTCTCCCTCCTTCCCTCCTTCCCTTCCTCTCTCCTTCCTTCCTTCCTCCCCTCCTTCCCTTCCTCCCCTCCTTCCCTTCCTCTCTCCCTCCTTCCTTCCTCCCCTCCTTCCCTTCCTCTCTCCCTCCTTCCCTCCTTCCCTTCCTCTCTCCCTCCTTCCTTCCCTCCTTCCCTTCCTCTCTCCCTCCTCCCTTCCTCCCCTCCTTCCCTTCCTCTCTCCCTCCTCCCTTCCTCCCCTCCTTCCCTTCCTCTCTCCCTGCCTTCATTGTTTTCTTAACAATTATTTTCATTAAATACCTACTTTGTACTAGGCAACAAAACAATAAACAGAAGAAAATCTGTCCTGCCCTCCTGTTCCCAGATAAAACTTGAGTGTCGGGCTGCTTATTCTCGTGGCCCAATAACAAGATGTAGGTGAACTGGGAAAGAAGGGATTTTATTTCTCTAACTGGGTACAGGGAGAAGGCCTGGAAATTATCACCAAACCAACTCAAAATTACAAAGTTTTCCAGCGCTTATTTCCCTTCTAAGCCTATGTCCACGTGTAAGTATGTATTCACCTAAAGACATAAGTGATTAACTTGGAATCTATAACTAAGGTCTGAGTCTTCCAGGCCTTCCTCTGGAGCCTCGGTAAATTTACTTAATCTAAATGGGTCCAGGTGCTGGGGTGATCACCCTTAACTTGTCTTCTGCTATGTCATGGATGTTTGGGGAGTCCCATCAGACTCCCAATAAAAGTGTTTGTGGAAGCCTGGGGCGTTTCTTCAGACCCCCAGTAAAACTTGTTTAACCCCAAACATGTCCTGGTAAGAATTCCTTCATTACCTTGTCATGCTTCAAGACCCAAGAAAGACCTGGGCAAAACTCTGGCTGGGCTTTTGTGACATTCCAGCCTTTGTAAAGGGCCCTGGGCCTCTCAGCTTTTAATATATACCTTAACCACTCAGTCAGTGCTGAGACAGTAGTTACAGAAGCCTGTGTTAGTGAGACCCGGCCTGCCACAGCCATGGAAACAAAGAAAGGCTGAAGTCGGCTAAAGACAGCAGTTCTGGAGCTGCCGGTGCGCCTGAGCTGGACTGCAAGCCAGTTATGTATGAGCTCAGACCCAAAGGGGAAGCGGACCCATAAGAGAAACAGCCTCGGGATAGCTGCGGTGGCTCACGCCTGTAATCCCAGCACTCTGGGAGGCCTAGGTGGATTGATCACAAGGTCTGCAGATCAAGAACGTCCTGGTCAAAATGGTGAAACCCCATCTCTACTAAAAATACAAAACTTAGCTGGGTGTGGTGGCACATGCCTGTAGTCCCAACTACTTGGGAGGCTGAGGCAGGAGAACTGCTTGAACCAGAGAGGCGAAGGTTGCAGTGGACCCAAGATCACGCCACTGCACTCCAGCCTGGTGAAAGAGCGAGACTTCATCTCAAAAGCAAAAAAAAACAAACAAAAAAACATCCTCACATCCCTGGGGAGCCATGTTTCCTTAATGAAACTATTAATGGACAAAAAAAATTAATGAAGAGCCTAAAATCAGAAAGATTGCAGATAATTAAAAAGAACTGAGAATAAAAGAAAACTGAGGAAATCTTGGTTCTATTGATAGAAAGACAGTGTTTTCCCTGTAAAATGAACATAATAAACCTATTCACACAAAAGCTAGTCGGATACTGTTCAAGTTATTGGCTTTTGTGATCATAAATTTACCCCAACTGCTAGAATAATAAATGCACATATGCTTCTGTTAAGTGTCTAGAGAGCTTACTCTCTGAGTTTTCAGTGGGCTGGTATAATTAAACAGTAACTGTCAATTTCTTAATCCTAAAGCAATCATTTTGCTCTAGGTAATGAGCTTTTTATTTATTTATTTTTTCCCCATTCTCAGCAAGTAACAGCTCTTGCTCAAATTGGTTTTAATGGATTTAGCCCTCAGCAACCCACCCTTTGCAGACAATCCCTTCTATGGAGAAAGATTTCTCTAGGGAAGCTGAGGCTGTAGCTTCAGGGAAAAGCAAAACTTCTGATGAAACAGAAAATCTCTTTCTCCCAACATATTTCATCAGAACAGTTTGGATATTGTACCTAATATTAAGCTATGTACTACCCACATCACACAGGTAATACAAGTACGGTTACTGATTTATTTCTATCTTATTTTCAATGAAACTTTGAATCCCTATCCAGGTATTTACTTGTATTTTCAGGGTTTTTTTTTTTCAGCCTCTATTCACTTCTGCTGTTAACAAAATAAAGCTCTATCAGGCACAGAATGTCTCTGAAAAAAGTGTTGGGCTTTTAAGAGTACAGCTCCAGAACGAAAAACAGAATGAAAAAGCAGCTTAACTTCTGTGTGTAGACTTTTGGCCTGGATGCACTCTGGGTAAGAATCCAGGATGTAAGGAGTTCTATCTTCAATGTCTCCTTACAGAAGCGCCATGAACTTAGCAATGCGCAAAAGTTATGACACAATCTGATAACATGAGGGAGAGGGAAGTTGGCAGTGACTTTTCCATCGCATTTCCCATGAATCTCTGATCACTCGTAAATTGCAGGGCCTGACATTTAAACTGTGCTGTGTTGACAGTTCAGGCACCACCCTTCCCCCCACCCCCCACCTCGCCCCCGACACTGAGAGACCAAGGATGAAGCTTCATTTCATAATGCAGTGTAATGGTGAGTCAAGGGTCCAACGTGGCCTGTTAAGTCTAAAGCAATTACCTTCTCCTGTAGATAAAGAAAAGCCCGTGTCTCCACCTCTGAGTGGAGGGCAGAATGGGCAGAGAGACTCTGGGAACCATATGGCCGGCTTCAGCTTGCATCCTTCACATCGCACCGGGCACCTGGGCAAAGGCCAATGCCTGGCACAGTACACCCGCTGCCATTTTTGTCCAAATACTCATCTATTTCGGGAGACTTCTACCTGCCCTTTTTGCTCGGCGATCCTGAGACTCCAAATTCTGGCATAATGAGTTCCTGCTGTCGAAAATCATACGTTCTATTTCCGTTTTTCAAATAATGTATTTAAATGGCATCCATGCTCAACCGCGGACCACTCTGGAAGAATACTGAATAACCACCTTACTGTGCGTATTCCCGTTCCCCAGCTGCATCTAACTCAGCAGCATTGTATCCGAACAAATGCTTTTTCCCTCCTGATGCCTACATTTTTCAGTAACAGCTGATGCTCTGCAGTCTTGGAAATTGGAATTTTTTTTTTAATTAGTGCTTTCTATTTACCCTCTCAACTGCCACGTCTAAATTATACCTCCTTAAACTACCATGAAATCTAGAAGTCAGAAATCTCTCTCTTCCCTAGCGCACTTTCCAAACTGTCAGCACTAGGAATCCTTGTTTTGATCCTGGCTGGCAGTAAGTACACGAGAGCAACACCAGCCTTTGGACGCAAAACCCCAGACCCCAAGGACTACTGCGGCTTTAAGTGATTTTAGCTAACTGAGCCTCTGTTTCCTCGTGTGTTAAATGGGTATATGCATCGAACAGGGCTGTGCTATGCATTACACGAGATGATACAGAGACACTGTCTGGAACTCAGCAGGTCTCCAGAGGGAGGGGAAGAATTCAAAGCCACGTCTTATAACCACATAATATTATATCTCAATAGACGATCAGAAATAAAAGTTTAGAGGTTCATGAAATCCAGTTTGAGGGATGAAGATTTGTTTCTGAATCTCCTAACAAACCCCCAGTGACTTCTGAGCAAGTTATGGGCATGTGGAACTGATGAATTCATAATGAAACAGGAGTGAATGGAAACAGCAAGGCTCTACCGGAAGCATCTAGGACCGTGAAGAAGGTCGGCAAGAGAAGCAAACCACCTGAGTTAAGGACACACAACAGCACTGGAACTGCGACCACCAGCTACAGGAAAACAGAGCTCCCCAGTGTTCCTAGACTTCCATAAGAATCATGGGGCCAGGTGCAGTGGCTCCCACCTGTAATCCCAGCACTTTGGGAGGCCTAGATGCAAGGATTGCTTGAGACCAGCCTTGGCAACAGGGCAAGTTCTTGTCTATACTGAAAAAAAAAAAATTAGGCGGGCATGGTGGCACACACCTGTAGTCTCAGCTACTCTGGAGGATGAGGTGCGAGGATCACTTGAGCCCAGGAGGTCAAGGCTGCAGTGAGCTGTGACCACACCATGCACTCCAGCCTGGGTGACAGAGCAAGAACCTGTCTCAAGAAAAGGAAAAAAAGAAAGAAAACAAAACAAATATACAGAAAAAGGATCATGTAGGGAGGATTTTATTTTATTTTTATTACAGATACTGGGTCTTACTCAAGACCTGTTGATTCATATTCTCCATGTCTTGAGGCCTGAAATTATTCTACGTCCAAGTTAGTGTGTGTGTGCCATTAAAATACAAGGGCAGGTGTGGAACTCATTGATGGAAGACAAGACCAGGGGCATAGTATTCAAAATCATACACACAAAAGACCTGCTGAAAACTGTGTGTGTTCTGCCTACCTGAAAACAAAGTGTAGAAATGAATTTGCTCACTCCTTTGCCCATGCAGAGTACTACTTCATCAAGTATCCCCCCAAAGATAAATTGAATGAAATTATTCACAAATTCTAAGTAATTTTGTGGAGGTGGATGGATGGTGTAGAAAACTACGAGCCGACATTTTGCACTCATGCTTGCCTCTGGAATCCTCCAGACGTCTTCATTTAGAGAGATCCACTGTAGCTAAAATTATATTCATGGACGACAGTTATAGATATGGGATAAACCTGGAGCTTAAGATTTTTAAATAACGTATAGGTCAACTCTTCCAACCCCTTCATGATGCAAGAATAGGCTCTGTAATATCCTAGACAGAGATAAACATGTAGCTGGAATACCTTCAGTGGTAACGAGCGTGTTATTAATGGGTAGTATTGATCAAAAGGGGAATGCATTTTACTCTCGTACAATATATACAATATGTAGGGAAATGCACCAGGATATATAAAATAATACATGAGAGGGTTAGAGGTGATAGGCTTTGTAAAGAATCATGTGGTTAAATATGCTTGGACATATTAGATGTGTTATGCTTGCAGAAATAAGAGATAATAAATTCGTGAATTCTGGAGAGAGACATCTTGGCCAGTAAACAACATAAAGGCAGACAAGTTAAGGACGAGGAGGCTGTCAAGCATCTCCATCCCTGTGACCACCTAATGGAATGAATCAAAGACACAGTTGGAGTCCACCCAAGAGGGACAAAGACAGCAGCTAAACAGACAATGTACACTCTGTGCTCCCGGTTGCCCTGGTGACTGGACCCCACTCCTCATGCTAATGGCATTATAATGAATACAACTGCTTGAAAATACAATAAATGGTAAGCTTGATAATAGAGTAAAAGATCGTCTTGAGGGCTGCATTGTGGAGAGGATCCAGGATGGAATTTTGGTGGTGGTTGTCAAGAGAATGATATGATCAGCGAGGAAGCTATTAGCTGAAAAATGTAAGGAGGTGTGTGTGTGTGTGTGTGTGTGTGTGTGTGTGTGTGTGTGTGTGTGAGGGAGAGAGAGAGAGAGAGAGAGAGAGAGAGAGAGAGAGAGAGAGAGAGAGAGAGAGAGAAAGAGAGAGAGAAAGAGAACCAACACTAATGATGAATAATGCTTGAGACAAGTAATGTGTCTGCCATTTCTCTTCCTGACATGCTCCAGACTGGAAAACCTACATTAAGTGTTAATGAACCCATATTGATTTCCCTGTTCCCCTCACCATGAGGAAGGTAGCCTGGCCTGGGAGACTCAACTGCAGCTCAACGCCTTAGCAAGTAGGCATGTCATGTGGTGACCACAGCAGCCTCTGCCCTGAGACTTCACTTCTCCCCTTGCTGCACCAAAGCGATCAGGCTCATCAAGATGATACAGGATGCTGTGATGGTCAGCATCCTGTGTTAACTTGTCTAGGTGGTGGTGCCCAGTTGTTGGCTCAAACATTTGTCTAGATGTTTCTGTGAAAGTACCTTGCAGACGTGGTTAACATCTAACATCATAGCTGACTGTACGTCAGGGAATTTTCTTTAAAAATATGAATGGGCTTCACTGAATCCGCTGAAGTTCTTCAGGGCAAAGATGGGTTTTCTGGAGAAGAAGGAATTGTGCCTTAAGACTGTAACACAGAAATGCTGCCTGAGTTTCCAGCCAGCTGGCCTGCAGATTTCAAACTCAAGACTACAACATCAACTCTCATCTGAATTTCCAGCCTGCCATCTGCCCTACAAATTTCCTATTTGCCAGCCCCCACAATCACGTAAGACAATTCCTAAAAGTAAGTCTCTCCACACATTGATAGTCAGCGATAAATGTCTTGAGATATGGATATAAATATAGATATATAGATGCAAATACACAGTCCGATATCGTGATTTATAAGAAATACGTGGTTGTACCTGGTTCTTGGAGCACAGCTCCTAAATCCATTGGGATCTCTAAAGAGCTAAGGGCATCTTTTGTATGTTAATGAGATCACTGATGGCGGGGGACTCCTGGATAGCCTCAGGATGGGGGATGGTTGCCAGGGGGACCTACCTTGTGGTCAGAGGGTAGGAATTTTCAGTCCTACCTCTTGACTTCCTGAGTAGGGAGTGGGGCTGAAGATGGAATTGAACACCAATGGCCAATGATGGAATCAATCAAGCCTAATGAATGAAGCCTCCATAAAAGCCTGAAAGGATAATTCAAAGAGCTTCTTAACTGGGGGGGGTGGGGTGGGGGGGTGGGGGTGGTTCCTGGAGGGTGATACAGCCTGAGACAGCAAGGAAGCTCTGCACCCCTATCTACACATCCAGCCCCGTGCATCTTCTCATCTGGCTGTTCATCTCTATCCATTATAATATCCTTTATCATAAACCATTAAACGCAAGTGAATGTTTTCCTGAGTTCTATAAGTTACTCAAGCAAAGTAATCAAACCCAAGGATGGAACATGGGAATCCCAATTTATAACCAGTCCATCATGAAGCACAGGTCGCAACCTGGGGCTTGCGAATAGCGTCTGAAGTGGGGGGCAGTCTTGGGGGGGGTGAATCCTTATTCTGCGGGATCTGATGCCATCTCCAGGTACACAGTGTCAGAATGGCACTGAATTATATAGAACACCCAGTTGGTATCTGCTGGAGAATTGGGTGTTGATGAGGAAAAACCCACACGTCTAGTCAGGGAAGTATTCTGTGCTATCCTGAGTGTGAGTATAAAGAGAAAAAACATGTTTTATTTCTATTTATAATATCTTTATAATATCTTAAACCTATGTATATATTTATCTATGTTTACAGATTTATTTATAAAGAACAAATTTCTGAAAATGTTTATTTTCCCTAATTGTATACTCTTATTATAGTAGATATAGCATATATACTATAGTATATAGTATAAATTAGACATTTTCAGATGTGTGTAATAACAATATACTATATTACCATTATACCACATGTTATGCAATGAAGAGATGCAGCTACATATGAATATATGTATATAATATAGATATATAACAAAAATTATATAGACGGGTAATGAAAATTATCTATTCTCAGATATTTACTTTTATTTTTATTTTTATTTTTGAGACGGGGTCTTGCTCTGCCTCCAGGCTGGAGTGCAGTGGCACGATCTCTGCTCACTGCAACTTCCATCTCCCAGGTTCAAGCTGTTCCCCTGCCTCAGCTTCCTGAGTAGCTGGGACTACAGGCACGCGTCACCACGCACAGCTAATTTTTTGTATTTTAGTAGAGATGGGGTTTCACCAAGGCCAGATGGTCTTGAACTCCTGACCTCACGATCTGCCCACCTCAGCCTCCCAAAGTACTGGGATTACAGGCATGAGCCACCTCGCCCAGCCCAAATATTTATTGTTTGGGACTTGAAATCTGCCCACTTGTCATTTACGTCCATCGGCTGCAGTTGTGTCTTCTGAAGTGACGAACATGGTTATCAGAGCTTAGTTATTTGGACAGGTATGTCTGGAAACTTGGCACACTAGTTTTTTGATATATTAATCCATGCTATAGTGGGTCCCTGCCCTTCTCATAGAATCCACCCCTATATCTGCTGCCGGCTGGGTTAGTAACCATGACCCTCCTTCTCTGGTCCAGCAGATTAGATGAGGGGTGACTTCTAGAAAGACCTGGGCCCCTCAAGTTCTGTCTTCAGTAACTGTAAATAAATGCATGGATTGCAATCAGTGCAGTGGGCAGGCCAACCAGGTTCTGCCTTCAGTAACTGTTAATCAATGTACAGACTGCAATCCGTACAGTAGGCAGGGCTGGGTTCAGGGTAGCCCCATGTGTCCATGTCCCATATGCGAGAAAGAAATCTGCAGATGGAGAGAAGAGGAAAGTAATCGCATAGAGAGAAGCTGACGCCGGCCCCAGGCAGCCCTGGAAAGGCAGTGTAACCTCTCCTCCTATAGATGTTCTTTTCCTGGTTTCAGTTCTTCTCGAGTAACTGTGTGAACTTACGCTCCTTGGGTCCTATGACTGAGCTCTGTGCCCATGAATTCTGGGAAACAGCTCTGAGTCTTTCCAGGATATTTTCTTAAGGTAGTAAGAATGGTTTGAAGTTACTTGCGGCCACATCATTCCATGTTACCTAGCAACACATCCATGTGGAGGCCTCCTGTTTACAACACCATAGGCAAAGCATGAAGCGAGCCTCAAAGTATATGGAACTGCTAATGCAGAGGTCGAATCTGAAAAGACACTTTGTGAAAAGCCAAGCAAAACGTTATGAGGATAGCAGGTCTCATAAGGATATTGCAGGAAGCTTCTCCAAACAGTGTAATCACCAAAAATTATGGCTATCCCTTCTAGAACATTCAGTATGTGCTAGGCATTGCTTTAAGTGTTTTCTATCTATTAACTCATTTGATTCTCACTTTAAGACTAGGCAGTATCTGCTATTATTATCACCATTTTACAGATGAACAAATGGTGCAAAGCCTCTTCGCCAAATTGTGGCTAAGAAGAGGAGAATTTGAGAGCCAAAACGCAGTACATTGTAGCAACAAACTTATTCCTTCCAATTAGTAAGCAAGATGTTTTTCCATTCTTGTTAAATGTTAAAAAAAAAAAAAAAACCCACTCCTAATTTTAGGGCCAAATGGTGCCAATTACCTATTTTTTAAAATCCTGTATCCTATATTTGTTTCCAAGACAACAAATAGCGTGGAAAAGAACAGCATCCGATCATTTATGTCAGAAAGTCGGAGAATCCTCCCTTCCCCAGCCAGAATGTCCTTCATCTGTAAACATAGGGGCTGTTGTTATAATTTTATACTTGCTGCATAACAAATGATCCTTTATTCTCTCATCAAGTCATTATGGGTCTCAGGATACATTTTCTATTCCTGGAATCATGGCTAAATGCTCTTTAAGTGGTGAAAAGTGATCTCTGAGTGGGCTTAAGTTGTGAAATGTACATTATCTGAATGGTGAATTTGGCTGAAATAGATAAACAGATGGCAGAGGCCCTGTTTCAGCTTCTAAAAGTAAAACAAAGTAGACAGAAGAACGAAGAAACAGAAGACATAAAACTGAGAGATGCTCAGTTTGAATGACCTCAAGTGTCAAAAATCTAACTATTTACTCAGAGAACCCATTGAAATACATCCTCTCCTGCCTTGGATGAAAACGAACATTGAAAAGTTCTCTTCAAAATACTGATTTTCACTTTAAAATACTTTTTTTTTTTTTTGAGACAGAGTTTCGCTCGTTACCCAGGCTGGAGTGCAATGGCGCTATCTCAGCTCACCGCAACCTCCGCCTCCTGGGTTCAGGCAATTCTCCTGCCTCAGCTTCCTGAGTAGCTGGGATTACAGGCACGCACCACTATGCCCAGCTAATTTTTTGTATTTTTTTTAGTAGAGACGGGGTTTCACCATGTTGACCAGGATGGTCTCGATCTCTTGACCTCGTGATCCACCCGCCTCAGCCTCCCAAAGTGCTGGGATTACAGGCTTGAACCACCGCGCCCGGCTAAAATAAATTTAAAAATACAGAGCAAATAGATTATTAAAGTGAACCAAAGTATGAGATTTATATAATATATATTATTTAGAATAAATTATTATATAAATGTTAATATTGCATACAATAACATGAAAGAGATCTTGATGAGGTCATCTCTACATAAATCACCCTATCCTAGTCTCTTGCACAAGAGACACCATGCACTCCTGTCTAGCGCTTCGACATTGAATTCATTTTTATAATGGCGACTGCTTAGTCGAGAAATCAGAATTGCTCACATTTTATTTTGATCTTCCTTTCGAGCCACCTTCATTTCCAACAGACATCTCAGATTCAAGAGAAAATTCAAACCTTCACTCCAAGTCCAGATGAATTATTCACCTCCTCTACCTTCCCTTTCTGCCAAACCTAACCCTAAATATGCAAATTATGACTTTCACAGGAAGAACATGAAAAGAGGAAGCAGTCTATTAATAGCAGTGCATGTGGTGGTGGGTGCTTTTGCAAAGACGTGGCATGCTTTCGCCGTCATTTTTCTTGGTTTTCCAGCTACAAAGTCTGAGTTAGTTGTTCCAGATGCATAGATGAGAAAGCTAGAGGGAAGCAGCCGTGCAAAACAGTGCTGTTTCCTTTAATGTAAACATGATGGATGGATGGATGGATGGATGGACAGACAGGTGTGCGGTTGGGTGGGTGGATCGGTGGGTGAGTGGGTAGGTGGATGAGTAAATAAATTGGTGGGTGGGTGGGTGAAGGGATGGATGGGTGAATGGTGGGATGGGGGTGGGAGGGTGGGTGGATGATGGATGGATAATAAACGGATATATAAGCCAACTCTCAATATTTTCTGAAAATGCTGCTTTGATGTCATCAGGAATGTTTTATCTTCTTAAAGCTCTATCTTTAAAGATCTAAACCAGCGTAAACCATGGCACAGTCTAAGAGATGGTTCTAAGCTGGTGCAAGAAGTTAGCAAAGGCTGGATGTTAAACACATTCAGATCAGAGAAGGAGAGTGAGGGAGGTGGAGGGGGGAGGCAGGGAAAGGAGAAGGAAAGGAGGGCAAGAGAGAGGAGAGGTGCAGGGACTAATGACAACCAGCAAACATTCCTGTTCGTGACCCAAAATGATTCTGATGAGAATTTCTGTAATGAAGCCGCATGTTGCTTGCATTTCTCCATGCCACCCCTGACCCCATCAAGTCCTCAAAAACTCCACTTCAAATAGAATCCCTCTTCACAAGCCTTCCCGCGTGTCTGCGTTTGCTCCTTGGCCACTGCCTGCTTTGAACTCTGCCATCCTTTCAAGTGTGAAGAACCCAGGTCAGGCCTGTGTCTGAAGTGCAGCCTTCAGGCTTGCTTTCTCTCTGAAGATTCCCCCTTGTCTCTGACCTCACCAGTGGCAAGATATCTTGTCCTGAATCTAGAATTCAATTCAGCGGTTGCCTACTTCTGGTAACCTGAACAAAGTTAGGTTTGCCTCAAAGAAACCTAGCAAACCCTCGTAAAATTTCAACAATGCCATGGGAGGGGGCTCGGCAAAATGAGAAAATCACCGGAAATTTCCCCTCCGTCATCCCAGGAGATAATCCTTGCACTCCAAGGACACCAGTATTTTCAAGCATGCTAAACTCCGATCTCTCCCAAAATCTCCAAGTCATTAAATTAGGGAAACAACATACATCCTTAAACGCCTGGTCGCATTCTCCGCCCAGTGCCTTTGGTCTGTTTTTTTCTTTCTTCGTTTTCCCTTTTGGTCTGTCCCCATTTGCTGGCAGAGACCAAGGCTGTCTCATTTCAACACTGTATTCCCAAAGCCTAACCTGGGCCCGTCACTTTGGGAGACCCTCAATAAATATTGGTTGAATAAATGAATGAATGAGGCACATGCAGTGGGAAGAAGAATGAATCTTATTAAATTTAGTCTGATATTAGAATAGGATTAGAAGAATCCTGTGGGGTTTGGAGCTTATTAATAAACAGTTGCATGATATTAAACTATAAAGACAGAGAAGAAAAAACCCAGCTCATTATTCTGGTATTTCCTCCACAACATAAAGCCAATAAATGAGCTGCATTTAGAGGAGGCAGACAATATATTTAAGCACTGTAAATATCAACTTTAGTACTCAGCCTCCATGCAATCTAATTTACTCTCTAACACAATCCATCAAAACTGAACTATGTTTTTGCTTATAGGGATCATAAAAACTCATTTGATTTATTGCAACATTCCCCCCTCCCCACCATGTTCTCTGGGAAAATTCAGCCATAGGCAGATCTCTTTCTTTGGGGAAAAGGAGACTCTTGTCACCAGGGCTTTCACGAACACAAACTTACTTTTCACTCTTGAGGAAAAGTATCATGAAAGGAGGGGTTAATCAATTGCCACATCAGCACTTGTGTGATTAATCTGCACTCCACCTTTGTTCTCTCTGTATGCAGCTCACTTTCAGGTCAAAAAAAAGTCTTAATTCTTCATCAGATGTCCAGTCAGCCAGTGTCTCAAATATTTATCACTGCTGATCCATATTAACGCTCAAAAGGGAGTGTGATTTCATAATGTACCTCTCCTAGTCAATCTTACTTAGATTTACATAACGCTCATCGTAACCAAGAACTGTAAACCTTGTCTCGGAAGGAGCATCCTCATTGATCTGGTCAGCAACCATGCCAGTCTCCTCTCCTGGTAATAGCTATAGACCCACCAGGAGCTAGGGAGTAAACAGAGGCTAAATAAAAAAGGAATGAGGTCAGGCAATTAAAGCATAAATAAATGACAAGATTTTTATTTTCCCTTGAGATAAATGAATGTGACCTTGATGAAGATCCAGTATTCAAACACAAACAGGTAAAGAAGGGGGAGAAAAGGGATGGGGGGACAAAGTGGGGAGGGACCGAAGGAGAGAGCGAGGAAGAGAGAGAAAGGAAAACAGGTATTGCATTCATCAGTTCAGTTCATTCAAACACATTGGAATCTTACGCTTGCCAGATTCCCAAACTTCATTTTAAAGACAATATCCTTGACAGACGAAAGTCAGATTTCCTTGCTTTCTCCCTACGCTCCCCCATTTCCACTTAGTCCAAAGTATGCAAGCCCTCAGGTAGCCCACAGTGTAAGATTAGAGACACCGACAAACACCTTAGGGAGCTGACACAAAAATGCGAAGTAGCAGCTGGGCACAGTGGCTCACGCCTGTAATCCCGACACTGTGGGGGGCCGAGGCAGGTGGATCATGAGGCCAAGAGTTCGAGACCAGCCTGACCAACGTGGTGAAACCCCGTCTCTACTAAAAATACAAAAATCAGCTGGGTATGGGAGCGCACGCCTGTAATCCCAACTACTTGGGAGGCTAAGGCTGGAGAATCACTTGAACCCAAGAGGCAGACGTTGCAGTAAGCAGAAATCATGCCATAGCACACCAGCCTGGGTGACAGAGCAAGACACCATCTCAAAGAGAGAGAGAGAGAGAGAGAGAGGGAGAGAGAGAGAGAGAGAGAGAGAGAGAGAGAGAAGTTATGGACAGATACAATTTATACTGGCATCCCTTAGATCTGTTGAGCTCCATTCAAACGACCCACTTTGCCTCCCACCCCAAGGACCTTAATTGAGTGCAAAGAAATGAAACAAATTCTGTCACACAGTAGACAGAGGAAACATTTTCAAAATTAGGAGATATTTCATACATTAGGAAAGAAATACCCTAAGTGCTCACCAAGAGGGGATTAGTAAAATCAAGCGTCCAGAAAAATGCTAGAAGTGACTGTAACTGTGGGATTCTGAGGACTTTGCATCCTTGTACTTTTCTGTGTTTGCCAAGTTTTCTACAATAAACTAAAATTACACTTATTTTCCTAAACTCATCTTCCTTTGGTCATGTCCTCATTGCAGCTCTGTGCTGGCTGATGGCTCCTGCTGGAGTCTTCACACTTCCTTATCAAATCATCACACATTTTTTTGTCTCCCTTCTCAGACTGCAAACTTCCATGAGAGTACAAACTGTGCCTGTCTGCTTTTTTTTTTTTAGATGGAGTCTCACTCTTGCTGCCCAAGCTGGAGTGCAGTGGCACCATCCCGGTTCACTGCAACCTCCACCTCCCAGGTTTCAAGGGATTATCCTGCTTCAGCCTCCAGAATAGCTTAGCTGGGACTACAGGCATGTGCCACTATGCCCAGCTAATTTTTGTATTTTTAGTAGAGATGGAGTGTCACCATGTTGGCCAGGCTGGTCTCGAACTCGTGACGTCAAGTGATCCACCTGCCTCAGCCCCCCAAAGTGCAGGGAATACAGGCATGAGCCACTGTGTCCCACAGTGCCTGTTCCAAATCCTTGCATATCATAGTCACTTGACTCAAGTGCACTGAAAGTAAAATAAACAGATCACTCAGTGAGAAAGGTAACAAGCGCTTCTTAATGATTCCACTTGACAGCAGAAAGCCTTTACTCATTCTGAAATACTACAAACAACTTGTAGGTAAGTTTTGCATCCCAAAAAAGATGCCACAAGAAACACTATCCTCACATGAAGTCCTCTACAAAGGAACAGGCTCATATGACACGATTCTATAATGGACACTTGCCAATATTTATTAACAATTAAATAGTAGCCAGCCGCACATGATAACTCACACCTGTAATCCTAGTACTTTGGGAGGCTGAGGCAGGTGGACTGCCTGAACTCAGGAGTTCAAGACCAGCCTGGGCAACATGAAAAAATCCCGTCTCTACTAAAAATACAAAAAATTAGCCTGGCATGGCGACATGCTCCTGTGGTCCCAGCTACTCGGGAGGCTGAGGCAGAAGAATCACTTGAACCTGGGAGGTGGAGTGAGCTGAGATCGTGCCATTGCACTCCAGCCTGGGAAAAAGAGTGAGACTCCATCTCAAATAAATAAATAAATAAATAAATAGTAGACAATACAGCATACTGTCCACGGATGAATCTTATGTGAAGATGCATGCAAATCTGTGTTTCCCTTCAACAGCATACAGAAACACAACATCTGAAGACGTATTTTCACTGTAGTGACTTATTTTCAACCAACGAGAACAAGAACAAACTCGTGATTCTTTTCTCCAGTTTGCACCTCCATGGATTCGATACGAAGCATGGTCATGGTGTCAACCCAGTGTTTACCACCAGGAGGCAGATCTCAGCTGGGACTTGATTTGACCGGAAATACTTTCCTTTGACTCTCACAGTGGAGCCATTCTGTCAAATGGGAAAGACAGGAAATGTGACGTTGGGATCTTAGGGGCTTCAACAAAATGTGTTCTATCAATGGCTGACACATAATAAAAACTCAAAACATACCATCCACTACTGTAATTACAGTATTTGAGCATTATTCATATATTATTTATGTTAAAATACTATTTACAGGAATTGATAATATGATATGTAATTATCATCATTTTTTCCTGCCCGCATTAAAAAAAAATTTCACATTATGTTTCCTAATAAGCAGATCGGGATGAACCAAAATATGAAACAAACATTTACCATGTTAGGGAAGACACTGAAATGTTAGCTTCTTCCACTGCTTCCAACTGGTAGTTTTCTCAATTATGGCCATTGCTCAAGGGTGCCATTTGTTTCTTTCTTTCATTTTAATTTTCTGGGTTCTTCTTTTGAGACAGGGTCTCACTGTTGCCCAGGCTGGAGTACAGGGGCACCATCACAGCTTACTGCAACCTCAACCTCCTGGGCTCTAGCAATCCTCCCACCTCAGCCTCATGAGTAGCTGGGACTACAGGTGCATACCACCATGCTTAGTTAATTTTTTTGTATTCTTTTTCACAGACAGGGTTTTGCCATGTTGGCCAGGCTGGTCTTGAACTCCTGTGCTCAAGCGATCCTCCTGCCTCAGCCTCCCAAGTGCTGTAATTATAGGTATAGAGGAGGCCACTGTGCCCAGCCTAAGGGGTGCCATTTAGATTGTACAAGTGGGGCACAGACTGAGACCTGAAGCACTGTTTAAGACCTGAAGATCTCTTATATGTATAGGGAAAGATTACAGGCAGATTAATGTTTTATTTATTTTTTACCTGGGATAGTGGTGAATATGACTATTTATCCGACACATTATTTTTTCCCATTAGATAAAATTGTGGCTAATGGTCTTGTTTCCTAAAGCTTGTTATACTGCATTGGAATTTTCTTGATTTGACCCACTAGTATTCAACCGAATCATTTTGTTTACATTCAGCCACTGCAGTGACAGCCACCTCTTACTTCCATACTTATTAGTTTTTTTTTGAGACGGAGTTTCACTCTTGTTACCCAGGCTGGAGTGCAATGGCGAGATCTCGGCTCACCGCAACCTCTGCCTCCTGGGTTCAGGCAATTCTCCTGCCTCAGCCTCCTGAGTAGCTGGGATTACAGGCACGCGCCACCATGCCCAGCTAATTTTTTGCAATTTTAAGTAGAGACGGGGTTTCACCATGTTGACCAGGATGGTCTCAATCTCTTGACCTCGTGATCCACCCACCTCGGCCTCCCAAAGTGCTGGGATTACAGGCATGAGCCACCGTGCCCAGCCACCTTCTCCTAGATCAATCTCCTTTCTCTTCTCTGTCCAATTCAATCCACTCTTCAAGGCCAGACACTCACTGATGGTTTTAGTCACTCTTCCCTCTTTGTGCTTCGTCAAGCTCTCCGCTCACTTCCTGCTCTGGGACAGCCCTTGTTACCAGATGATCATATTCCGTTATTTATTGTTTCCAGCTAAGATGCAAGACTGGGGGCAGGAGTTACATCAGGAGCCCTCAGGTAATTTCTGCTACATCCATGGCACAAAATCTGCATATAATAGCGGAAGCTTCACTGTGTGTAAGGCACTGCTCAGCCCCAAGGGTTAAAAGGAAGAATTGCTAAGATCAGTCCCTTCCCCAGAAAAACTTCCAATTTAAAGACAAGGCAAGATTCAGGTAAAATGACTGAGACGTAGCGATATTAAAACACATGTAAAGAAATGTCACTGTTGCAAACGTTATGACTGCTAACAACACGACGACCAACTAATATCTACGGAGAGCTCACAAAGAGCCCAGGCCGGCTTCTCAGGACTTTCCGTGAACAATCTCATCTCATGCCTGCACAACCCCAGACTATAGGCATTGTGATAATTATATTCCCCACTTTACAGAGAAAGACGCCAAGGCATGTAGAGGTAGACTAAGCAAACTGTGTATTAAAGGAACAAAAGTAAGGGAGGGGCCGGGCACGGTGGCTCACGCCTGTAATCCCAGCACTTTGGGAGGCCAAACTGGGTGGATCACGAGGTTAAGAGATCGAGGCCATCCTGGTCAACATGGTGAAACCCCGTCTCTACTAAAAATACAAAAAATTAGCTGGGCACGGTGGCGCGTGCCTGTAATCCCAGCTACTCGGGAGGCTGAGGCAGGAGAATTGCCTGAACCCAGGAGGTGTAGGTTGCGGTGAGCCGAGATCGCGCCATTGCACTCCAGCCTGGGCAAGAAGAGCGAAACTCCATCTCAAAAAAAAAAAAAAAAAAAAAGTAAGGGAGGAAGCAGTTCTGGCCAAGGTCGGCGGAAGTCGTCACAGGTAAGGATCTGAAGAGAGCGTTGGCATAAACTTCTCCATGATCCTGGCGAAAGGGGGGAAGAGGAACACAGGTACCTCAGGCGCGGCAGCAGCAGGCACTGAGTAAGAAGAGTTGGAAATCCCTAGAAACGGAGGGCGCGCAGTTTTTCTCTAGGTAGCAGGAAGCCACAGAGTATTTTTGAGCAAGGGCACGGCTTGACTAGTTTTGGTTTTATTTTGGTTTCCTGTTCTGTTTTGTTTTTCATAAAACAGGCTTGGTTGCCATGATGGGGGCTAGACTAGCCAGAGCAAGACTAGAGGTCAATTTTATTAGGGGTCAAACTTGTCGGTCCAGATGAGGAACTGGAGGGAATCCTGTCTCTGGCAGTGGAACTGGAAAGAAAAATGAATGCATGGATTGTAAGAGAGAAAAATGAATAAAAGGAAACTCTGGGGCCAGGTGCAGCGGCTCACACCTGTAATCCCAGCACTTTGGGAGGCCTAAGCAGGCAGATCACGGGAGGTCAGCAGTTCAAGACCAGCCTGGCCAACACAGTGAAACCCTGTCTCTATTAATTAAAAATACAAAAATTAGCTGGGCGTGGTGGTACGTGCTTGTAATTCCAGCTATTTAGAACCCTGACGCATGAGGATCACTTGAACTCAGGAGTCAGAGATTGCAGTGAGCCAACATCACGCCACCGCATGCCAGCCTGGGAAACAGGGCGAGACTCTGTCTCAAGAAAAGAAAAGGAAGTACACTCTGAAGTCTCTTGCCTCAGTACCTGGATGGATAGAGGGGCTGATGATCAAGATGATGGTAACTGGAGGAGATGGTTTTTGGGGAAATGATGATGAGATTCTTGTAAGATTCATGGGACGCCTCTAGTACCCAGGTTATGATCCTGGAATACCCTAAGAAACCATTAGGTTAGTGCAAAAGTAACTGCAGTTTTGTCATCACTTTTAACGGCAAAAACGGCAATTACTTTTGCACCAAACTAGTAGACCTCCTCGGGGAAATGGATTATTTCAGAAGAGGAGAACCAAATCTACAAGATGAATCTAGACTATCCTGTCACACTAGATAGCAAGAAAGCTATCAACGACAAGCAGAGTCATGTAAAAATGACTTCCACAGAAACCTGAGGAAGTTCTTACCGGTTGAAGATCGAGTAAGCGGAGCATCAAGAAAGACAGTGACTTCCATCCCTGAATTTGTAGTAAAACCAAAAATTACAGTCACCACTAGAGTATGCAGATAAACTCATAAATTTGAAATCACAAAGGGAAAGTCAAGCATTTTTCCTGTACTTCCTGTATAAACTATATTCCCAGATTATCCTAAAAGTAGACTGGGAAATTACTCTTTAAGAAGTCTTACAGTAAATCCATGAAGAAGAAATGATAAAATTACAGTGTCACCTGCCTGCAATCCCTGAAAATTGCATCGAGCATCCATGGTCAATGGATGCTTCATCAAATGCAGAATGAAGCTAATAATCCCTCACCCATGGAGATTAAAATAGCACAAAAAGGGAGACAATCTGATACAATGTGCCTCTTCTTGGAAGAAGAAACGACCAAAGAAACGGAACCTGCATCTGACCTAGTTCAATTTTAAAGAATAGAAAGGACCGAGGAACATGTGAAATGACACCACAGGGATGCAATCGGCAAACACCAGACTGTGGGAAATACTGCAGGACAATCTGGTTTCCGTAACAAGGTCAACAACCACCACAAAGAGCAATGTTAAAAAAAGAAAAATTAGTTCAACCATTGTGGAAGACAGTGTGGCGATTCCTCAAGGCCTTAGAAATAGAAATTCCATTTGACCCAGCAATCCCATTACTGGGTATATATCCAAAAGACTATAAATCGTTCTACTATAAGGACACATGTACACGAATGTTCATTGCAGCACTGTTTACAATAGCAAAGACCTGGAATCAACCCAAATGCCCATTGATAATAGACTGGATTGGAAAAATGTGGCACATATACACCATGGAATATTATGCAGCAATCAGAAATGATGAGTTCGTGTCGTTTGTAGGGACATGGATGAATCTGGAAAACATCATCCTCAGCAAACTGACACAAGAACAGAAAATGAAACACCGCATATTCTCACTCATAGGTGGGTGATGAAAAATGAGAACACATGGACACAGAAAGGGGAGTACTAAACACTGGGGTCTATTGGGGGGAAAAGGGGAGGGCCAGTGGGAGGGGGAGGTGGGGAGGGATAGCCTGGGGAGAAATGCCAAATGTGGGTGAAGGGGAGAAGAAAAGCAAAGCACACTGCCATGTGTGTACCTACGCAACTGTCTTGCATGCTCTGCTCATGTACCCCAAAACCTATAATCCAATAAAAAATTAAAAAAAAAAAAAAAAAAAAAAAAAAAAAAAAAAAAAACCCAAACAAACAAAAATGGAGGAGAAAGACTGATTAAAAGATTCTTAAACCGGGCTGGGTGTGGAGGCTAGTGGATCACTTGAGGTCAGGAGTGTGAAACCAGCCTGGCCAATATGGTGAAACTCCAACTCTATTAAAAAATACAAAAATTAGCTGGCTATGGTGGGCACACATCTGTAGTCCCAGCTACTTGGGAGGCTGAGGGAGGAGAATCACTTGAATGCAGGAGACAGAGGTTGCAGTGAGCCGAGATCATGCCACTGTACTCCAGCCTGAAAGATAGAATGAGACTTCCTCTCCAAAATAAATAAATAACAAAAAGCGCTGAAGACTGAGTAAAATGGCCTTTCAAAGATATATCAACCAATCACAGTGTACGGACTTTATTTGGGTCCTGTTTCAAATAAACTGTCACACAACCAGTCATAGCAAGTGCACCACTGGAAGGGGTGTTTCTAACGGGGAAGCTATGCAAATGAGGGGAGGGGAAATGCACAGTCTCTGTACCTTCTGCTCCATTTTGCTGTGAATCTAAAACTGCTCTAAAAAATAAAGACTATTTTTAGAATTGGAAATAAGAAAACTGACATTTTTGAAAAAACTGGAAGATTAAACCATTATTTAATAGTGGTGATGTTCATAAATCGCTATTAATTCTTAGTAGGTATTACAGGTATGTTAGGAAAAAAACGTATCCTTTAAAAATGCAACCTGAAATATTTATGGAAACAATGGTATGATGTCTGTTATGTGCTTGAGACGAGTAGCGCGAGACTAGAAAGGGAGAGTAGGCGGGGCATATGTAAAGGAGAGTAGGCAGGGCATATGTAAAGGAGAGTGGGCGGGGCATATGTAAAGGAGAGTAGGCAGGGCATATGTAAAGGAAGTGGGTGGGGCATATGTAAAGGAGAGTATGCGTGGCATATGTAAATGAGAGTAGGCGGGGCATATGTAAAGGAGAGTAGGCAGGGCATATATAAAGTAAGACTAGCAATACCTTCATAATTATTCAATCTGGGTGATTCAACAGATGGTGATTCTGTATGTTATTCTCTCTACTTTTATATATGCTTTCAGTTCTATGTAATAATTTTTTTTTTTTTTGAGACGGAGTTTCACTGTTATTACCCAGGCTGGAGTGCAATGGCGCGATCTCGGCTCACCGCAACCTCCGCCTCCTGGGTTCTAGCAATTCTCCTGCCTCGGCCTCCCGAGTAGCTGGGACTACAGGCTGCACCACCACACTCAGCTAATTTTTGTATTTTTAGTATAGACGGGGTTTCACCATGTTGACCAGGATGGTCTGGATCTCTTGACCGAGTGATCCACCCACCTCGGCCTTCCAAACTGCTGGGATAATAGGTGTGAGCCATTATGTAATAAATGTTTTAAAAAGGGAGGCCAAGGCAGGTAGATCACCTGAGGTCAGGAGTTTGAGACCAGCCTGACCAATGTGGTGAAACGCCATCTCGACTAAAAAGATAAAAATCAGCTGGGCATGGTGGTGTGGGCACCTGTAATTTCAGCTACTTGGGAGGCTGAGGCAGGAGAATCGCTTGAACCCAGGAAGTGAAGGTTGCAGTTGGCCGAGATTGAACCATTGAACTCCAGCCTGGGTGATAGAGTGGAAAAAAAAAGAAAAAAAAAAAGGCTCTTAGAAGTTGTAAGGGGTTGATCATCAAAATGGCAAAGGGATGATCATCAAAACGATGATCAAGTCTCCAACAGCTTGACATTGCTCCTTCTAAAGGAAGTCCCAGTTTAAGTCCCGCTATAGATAGAGCTCAGTGCCTAAAAGGGACAGAAACCTGCTTGAGCCAAGATAACCATTTATATTCCATGTCCTTGTGAAACCACCACCAACTGTATCATAAAAGGAATAATGCTACGTCTTTAAAGCACATGAATTAATTATCAGTAGGAATGAATGAAATCATACCTGCCTCTTACAGGTTTTAATACCCCAAAGCTGTTGCAACTACCCTTCTCAACTTTGGAAAGGTCACTCGTATATAACGAATGATAAGGGCCAATGAAGGTCACAGGATATGAAAAGTGAGCTGAATTTTAAGAGTTTGCTGCAAAAAAAAAATTTTCTGCAGGGAATTTATTAAGCCCAAGCAAGGTGACAGAGTTATCTGTGGTGTTTTAATGCTACCTTTATTAACAATAACCTTTCCGGGATACATCATTGGAGAAGGCACATACATTAATCCCGAAATGCGTGTCCAGTATTATTAACGGGAACATTACATAATGACGTTTCAGTGGCAGAATAGCAGAAATCACAATCTGGCAGGTTTCTGGTACCCAGTCTTTATGAAAGGTTGTGAAAGCGAAAATAAGCACCTGAGACTATAGGTAGTGCAGAAGCACGGGCAATTGGAGAGAAATCAGGCATATCTAGAAGAAAACATTACCGTAAGTATGTATCTTACGTCCCTCTTTCCAAAACGTGGGTGAGCTTCAAAAGACACAGAGGGCCTATGCCACGTTTCCTTCTAAGCCTGGGAGAAAAATATCAGAGCCTCTTCACTTACAATTAAGTAGTACCAAATACCAGCTGAAGGGCATGTGTAATAGAGACGAAGGTCCCAACTCAAATCCTAGCTCAGCCAAGTTGAACTGCCTGACCCTGGCCAAGGATCCTTCCCGAGCCAGCTTCAGCAAACGTAGAATGAGGATCATAATACCCACCCATGGAGCTTTATAAAGACTAAATCAAATCAGATATGGCGATTTTACAGTAAAATTCCGGGCACATGTTAAACATAACACGAATGGCCGTATTTATTTTACAGTAAAACCATTTTAACACCCTGGCCTTTGTTCCCATGGGGCATTGCCTTCTTCATTTTTAGTGAGTATTAGGTTGATTGTGTAGCAAAATGTGCCTCCAACGTGTAGACATGTCGCTGCCTGAGTTCCAATCCTAGAGTCCGAGTTGTACTGTCTGTGAAACTCTAAGAAAATCACTTTCTCTCTCTAAACATTTGTTTTTGCATGCATAAAATAGGCACAGCCATGGTACAGCCTCCGAGCTTCTCTGACTGGTGTGGAGTTAGACAACGGATAAAAAACCTTTAAAACAAGTCTGAAGGTAGTCAGTCCGACACAGGGAGCGCGGCTGCGACACCGTCATGGTAGCTAGACCAGCATCCCCTACTCTATATAAAGTTGATTTTAGTCACTCTGAACTATTCCATTTGGGGCTGAAACAATCTGGTCTGTAAGGAAGTCATCCCTCACCCCTTGCCTCCTTTTCTTCTCTGTACTCTTGTCCATTCCCTGCTGCTCTGCCCTTGCTGCAGATGGAAGACAGCCAGGCATTGCACACTCATCACCCAAAATTCTGTAGTTTTCTAAAACTCTGGTCATGTGGCATCTGGCCTCTTTCCTCGGGAACACAATTCAAAGGGATGAGCTTTTCAGAGAAATCTCATCTTTCATCCTCCACCAAGAACCACCACAGGGAAAGGATCTGTCTGAAAGCCAAATCACCTCCTCCTGCGCGGTATCCTGTCCAGGAAGCACTCGGGAAGGGGGAGTCAGTCAGCCTCATTCTGTGTATTTCTGTGGGGTTGGTTAACACAGCCAGGTGGGCTTGTATGAAGAAACACACACACACACACACACACACACACACACACACACACTCTGACATCATCCTGTGTTTATAAAGAACATTAGGATGTCAGGTACTCATTTAATTTGTTTTGTAGTCCATTTTCCCCCTGCCCCTCAAGGCTCATTAGCCAACTAATCATTGCATATGATAATGTGTCCTCTGTGTTTCTTCCTTGGGTCCAAGAATGTACCTTCAGCCCCACTGCAGCAGCAGGCATCCTTCATCAGCAACCTTGCCGGGCCTTGCTGAAAGGACGCCAACTGCACGTGTCTTTCCTCCTCAGCATCTATTAACTCCGTTACCATAGACTTAGACATCTGGCCAAGGAACCAACAAGCCAATTTCCCCACCCTCCATAATCACCCAACGTAATATCTGTTTCCTCACAATGAGTCCCGCTGGGAGGGACATCGAGATAAAGCCAACGTCATTTCAAATCACATTGACTTTGGCCAGATGTTCCATGTCTGGGAAATAATGTTTACTGAAAGTTTACATACTAATTATTATTGAAATCTCTGCAAAGGTTACCTTGAGTCTAAGATCTGAGCATCCAGAGCCAAGATGGGTTGCAAGAAGGGGGCAAAGTTGCCTCTCTCATCTTGGGCCAATCTTTCATCAAAACCCCGATATTATTCCCTTGGTATCTACTTTTCTCGGTCCTTGAAAACTTATTTAATAAGATAATGTTTAATATGAATATAGGAATGGCCCCCCAAATCCCATTGTTAGACGTGAATTCTTCCCTAAGCTCTATACTTGTAGAGTATACACTCTATTCGTAAAGCTGCACTTGCAAGTTTAACAGGCATCTCAGACTTGTATAAAATGGAGCTCTGGGGTCTTGTCATGCCCTACAAATTACATCTTCTGCTGCGCTCCCCGCGTGAGTAAATCACTACTATTTACTCATTTGCTAGAAGTCATCCATGCTTCCTCCAGTTTCCTCATCCCTCGATCTGTCAGTGTTATCACGAAATTATATCCATTTCTATTGCCACTTTTCTAGGATCAGGCATAATCATCATTCATTTGGGTTACTCTGAGTTTACTAACAGGTTTTCCTGTGTCCACTTCTGACATCTTCATCTCTAACACATCTGCCACGTAGCAGCCAAAGTAATCATTTTAGCACATAAATCAGAACGTTCCTCTTCCATGCATAAAACCATCAGACGGCTCCCTATGGTGCTTAGCAAGGCACTCAGAGTCCTCATCCTCTGCATGAGACTTTCCCTTCCTGCCTCTCCACACAACGCATCTCCTCACTCATGACACCAAGGCTACACTGATCCCTTCTCCGTTCCCGGATAAATCAATCTCCTTCCCACTCAGGGTCTTTGCCCTGCTTTTCTGTTTTCCTAGAACGGTCTTTCCCTGGGTCTTTTCATGTCTTAGCTAAAACATCATTTCTTCCAAGAAACTTCCATTGGGCACACCATAGACATAGCAAATTAAACTCTACAGCCACATCTTCCACCTAAGGAAACAGTGTGCTGGATTTCATCCATAGTACATATCACCATCCGTATGGCTTTTATTGGTTCATATTTATTTACTTGAGTTAATCTATTTCTAGTCCATTCACTGGAATAGCCAAGGGCAAGAACCTCGTTTATCTTTGTCATTGATCTATTCTCAGCACCGAAAAGATGCCTGGTATATGACAGGTATTCGATACATATTCAGTGAATGAATGAATGAACAAAAGAATGAATGAATGGGTAAATGAATGAATGCATGAATGGATCAATAGACTCATCATTAATGTGACAATGATGGCATGTGAAGAGGCCTGGCTGTGTTTTGCAATTGAAGACCCCACTGAGTCTATAATTCGATCACCCAAATGAGACTACAAATTTCCTACTTTCTAGAGAACTCTCAACTCTTGGAGCCATGATTCAAATCACCAAACACTCAAGCATTAACATTCACCCACCCTAAAGAGCTGTCTGCAGCCACCCAAACGTTCTATCTCCTTACTGCTGAACATGTGTTCCTCAGGTAGCCGCAGTAGCATCGCTCGGAAGTTTATCACAAATTGAGAATCTCTGGTCCCCACCCTAGACTTACCGAATCAGCATCCGCACTTTAACAAAAGTCTTGGGTATTTTGCACGCACATTAAAATTTCAGAAGCCCTGTTTTAGGTCCATCGGTCTGAACCCTGGATGCTGCCCAGGTGATTCAGAGTCCCTGGGGCCACAGCCCAGGCAGGAATCATGGCTACTTTCTAAAGCTCCTTTCCCTATTCTAACGAGCAGTTAACAGTGAGAACCACTGACAAAGCACAGAGACAAACAGTTCAAAATTTCACAAACTTGGTCTATGTGTACGCAGAGGGAACTCCCATTCCAAAGATAAAACAGCGAACAGGGCAGAAACATGAGAAAACAATGACAGGGCCCTAGCTCTGCAGACAGTGGACCAGGCTCTGCCCAGACAGGCAGTTCAGAGTTGATGCCTCATGCCACTGCATGGTCTTGGTATGCGTTATTTGGTTTTTCTGGTTCTCACAGAAGAATACACGTAAGGCCATTATATAATCACTTATGCACAATCAAAAACAAAAATAAAAAAACAAGCCACCTGAACATACTACCCATCTTTCCATACCTTTTTAAAATTTCACACCTTAATCAAAGGCAGATGCTGTTTACTTGTGGAATGCCAATATTTTGAAACCACTCTCTGTAATTAGCTCATTAGCTCACCTGTGGAATTATTGGAATTTTTTTTTTCTTAAGTTGTTGTTATTTAAAAAAAAAAATCACCTAAATCAGTTCTTCTAAGACAAGGGCAATAGCCTGTCACATTTTGCGGGTACGGAGGGGGCATTGTTCTTGAATTCCTCACCTGCTGTAACAGACACCAACAGGAACTCAGAGAACATTCTACATCCTAAGGACCATCCTGGTTAAGAAGGTAAAAGGCTTTGCTTTCATATGGAAATTTAACTTGGCTTCTGAAAACAGCATAGCCCCTTAGGATTCTGGGTTCACGTCAACATCTCTGTTAAGGGGCTAAGGACCACGCTTTGAGAAATTCAGCTTAGCCTAATTCAAGACACATGCTTTTTTTTTTTTTTTTTAACTTCAAATATGACTATCCTTAGTTGCTGTATCAGTCAAGGTCTCAATAAGAAACAGATGGCATCCTCAAATTAGGATTATTTAAGGAGATCTTACTTACAGAAGTACTATTTCCAAAGGTGTAGGCAGAGCACAGGGAAGCCACCCAGGATATGCAGCGACCTAGAATTAGTAGCAGCAAAATTATTTTCCTGTAGGCCAAAATGGTTGAGGGGAAGGGAACGTTAGGGGGTCCCAGAAAGAAAGGAAGGAAGTGGCTGCTGAGTGACAGAGAGCAGAGGCCGGTCCTCTCTGCCACTCAGGAAGGACACAGGACGATACATACCCTGACATCATTTAACCTCCTCCCTCCAATCTCCCACCAAAACTCCCCACAAGCCGAACTCAACGGACAATGAAAGAGTAGAGGAGCCCCTGGGGTCATCCTTCCATAGCAGCTTCCTAGGAAAAGAGCAAGAACGGCGCTAAACCAAAAACAAAATCCTGTATCTCTTCAACTGACTGAATGGACTCCCCCTGGGCCAATGGAAACCTAAAACATGAAATTGCTGGCCATGGTGGAAAGGGAGGTCAGACACACCTCCTTACGGCCCCTCCCTTTCTGAGCGTAGTTACAGCCGACCAGCGTTAACATTGCAACAGAAATCATCAGGCTGACAAAACAGACTCTTTGGCAGTAAGATACCAAATTCCAACCTGACTCTGATGCAGCAGAGCATGACAGACAGCAGACTCTGAAGGAAATCAAAATATTTTATCCCAAAATATGCTTCTTTGATATATTTTGAAATGACCCTGCAAAGCTGTCTTTTGTAGGGGAAATTCCGAATCTACAGAGAATGTCCGTGAGTGCAGCCAGGACTTTTCCGGATCTAGCAGGGATTAGCTAGGAGACTGACACCTTTTAAGGCCTGACAAGAAGACATCTACCATCCATTCCCTCTGAAGCCTGCTACCTGAAATCTTAACCTACATAACAAGAATGTTGGCTTCCCCAAAACCCCTTATTTTTACTTACTTTTTTGAGTCAGAGTCTCGCTGTGTCACCTAGGCTGGAGTGCAGTCATGCGATCTTGGCTCACTGCAACCTCTGCCTCCTGGGTTCAAGCCATTCTCGTGCCTGAGCCTCCGCAGTACCTGGGACTACAGGTGCACGCCACCATGCCTGGCTAAGTTTTATTAATTTTCACAAGCCCATTTATCTTAACTCAAGCATTCCTTTCTACTGGCTTTAAGTCTTCAGACAAAACTTAACTCTTTCAATCCACTGTCAATCAAAAAATCTTAGAGTCCAACTACGATCTGTAATCCACGGACTACCTACCCCACTTCAAGATGTCCTGCCTTTCTGGGCTGAGCCCATGTATACTTTCCATGTACTGATTTGTCTTTGCCTATAACTTTTGTACAAACTTTAGTTTGTACAAAAACCAAACTATAACCTGATCATCGCAGACACCCTTTCTCAGGACCACTGGAGACTATCTCCCAGGCCATTTGCCAGGCCATGGTCACTCAGAACAAACCTAGTGAAGTATCTTCCAGAGTTTGTTACTTTTTTATCAACATTCCCAAAGATGTCCACCTCCTATTCCTGGAAACCTGTAAAATTCTTGTAAATTAAATATGAAAACTAAGTTTGCAGATGGACTGAGGTTGCTAATCAGCTAACCTCAAGATAGGGAGGTGACTCTGTACTATCTGCATGGGCCCAGTATAATCACAGAGATTCTTAGAAGCAGGAGAGAGTCAGGGAAATGGGACTCAGTGGAGATGATTGGAGAGGGCCATATTGCTGGCTTTGAAGATGGAGGAGGGGCCACAAGCGAAGGAATGCCGACAGACTCTGGAAGCTGGAAAAAGCAAGGAAAGAGATTCTCCCCTGGGGCCTCCAGAAGGTAAGACAGCTCTGCTGACACCCTGATGATTGCACAGTGAGAACACATTGGGCTTCTGAGCTACAGGACTTTAAAACAGGAAATCTATACCATTTTAAGTTTGTGGTGGTTTGTTCCAGCAGCAATGGAAACTAACACAGTGAGGAAGAACGAAGCATGCCTTTGGAGAGGCAACCGGAAGAGGTTCAGCATCATCCCGCACTGACATCTTCTGATGCATTTGGTCACACCCTGTCCCCTGTATCTAAGCCTTAGATGAAGACATCTCCCTAGACTAAAAGGGAACAGTTTGATATAATTTCAAAACTTGCATTTTGGTTTTAGGCTGACCTGAGTTTGCATCCTGGCTCTGCCCCTTAAAGAGTTACGTTATGTGGCTTCAGGGAGTCACAGTGTCCTCATCTGTGAAATGGCAATGACAGTGACCGCATGGCACTGGCGTGTTAAATGAATAATGCATATAAAACACTAAGAACAGTGTCCAGCCCAGAGTGGGTGTCCAGTGAACGCTGGAACTTCTAGCCTTATCATCCTAACTATGGTGGTTTAAAACATGTCTGAAAACCCTTTGATGATTCCTCTCCCCACCACCCCAACTTGTTAAGTAGTGAAGCATAATTACCCACCCCCCCCACGGCCCCCGACGAGAAAAGGCTAAAATTGCTTCTAACAGAATAAGGAAGACATAACAGTGTTTGACTCTGAGACTAGGTCATAAAGCCTACCGGGGCTGCATACGGCGTGATTCTGACTATATGACATTCTAGAAAAAGGCAAAACGGGAAAAAGAAATGGTTGCCAGGAATGTGCAGGGGAGGGCAGGGAGGGAAGCATAAGTGAAGCACAGGAGATTTTTATGGCAGGAAAACTATTCTGCATGATAGTCTAATGGTGGATGGGTAACTATGCATTTGTCCAAACCCATAAAGCTGTCATAACAGCTAAAACATGCAAGCAACCCAAGTACCCCTCGACCAATGAATGGATATGCCAACTGTGGTGTATACATAAAACGGAACAGCATTCAGCCTTAAAAAGGGGCTGGGTGTGATGGCCCATGCCTGTAATCTCAGCACTTTGGGAGGCCTAGGTGGGCAGATCACTTGAGGTCAGGAGTTTGAGACCAGCCTGCCATTCTCTACTAAAAATACAAAAATTGGCCAGGTGTGGTCATGGGTACCCGTAATACTAGCTATTCGGGAGGCTGAGGCAGGAGAATCACTTGAAACCAGGAGGTGGAGGTTGCAGTGAACCAAGATTGTGCCACAGCACTCCAGCAGGGCAACAGAGTAAGACTGTCTCCAAAAAAAAAAAAAAGAGAGAAAAGAAGGAAGAAAGGAAGAAAGGAAGGAAGAAAGAAGGGAGGGAGGGAAAGAAGGGAGGAAGGAAGGGAGGGAGAGAAGGGAGGAAGGAAGGGAGGGAGAGAAGGAAGGGAGGAAGGAAGGGAGAGAGAGAAGGGAGGAAGGGAGGGAGGGAGGTAAAGAAGGGAGGAAGGAAGAGAGGGAGGGAAAGAAGGGAGGGAGGGAAAGAAGGGAGGGAGGGAGGAAGGGAGGAAGGAAGGAAGGGAAGAAGAGAAGGGAGGGAGGGAGGGAGGGGAAGGATGGAGGGAGGGAGGGAAGGAGGGAGGGAGGGATGAAGGGAGGGAAAGAAGGATGGGAGGGAGTGAGGGAAAGGAGGGAGGGAGGGAGGGAGGGAGGGAGGGAGGGAGGGAAGGAGATAAATTCCACAGCCTCACACTTGCTTCAACACCGATAAACCTTGAAGACATGATGCCAAGCAAAAGAAAACAGTCAGAAAGAGACATACGCTGTGTGATTCCACTTATTTGAGATACTTAAGGGTAGTTAAAATCACAAAAACAGAAAGTAGCATGTTGGTTGTCAGGGACTAGGGAAGGAAAGAATGAGGGGTTACTTTTTTTTTTGAGACAGAGTTTCACTCTTGTTATCCAGGCTGGAGTGCAATGGCACGACCTCGGCTCACCGCAACCTCCAACTTCCTGGGTTCAGGCAATTCTCCTTCCTCAGCCTCCCGAGTAGCTGGGACTACAGGCACGTGCCACCGTGCCCAGCTAATTTTTTGTATTTTTAGTAGAGACGGGTTTCACCATGTTGACCAGGATGGTCTCGATCTCTTGACCTCGTGATCCACCCGCTGAAGGCCCAGCTGAGCCTTCAGATGACACAGCCCCCATTAGCATCTCAGCTGCAACCTCGGGAGAGACCCCACGTCAGAAACATCCACCTCAGCCACTCCCCAATGTTGGCCATGATGGTCTTGATCTCTTGACCTTGTGATCCACCTGCCTCGGCCTGCTAAAGTGGGGGTTACTTTTTAATGGATACAGAGCTTCAATTTCACAGGATGAAAGGAGTTCCGAAGATGGGTGATACTGCTGTTTGCACAACATGAATGCATTCAACACTACTGAACCATACACTTAAAAATGGTTAAGACAGTAAAATGTATTTTATATGTATTTTACAATAAGACATTAAAAATATAGAATCTTACAACACAGAGTAAATTAATATAAACTATGGACTTTAGTTAATAAAAATATACTGACATGCATTCATGAATTGTGAAAAATATACCACACTGAGATCACATGTTATTAGGAGAAACAATGGCAAAAACGTCATGGACAATCAAACCAGGCACGGTGGCTCACGCGTGTAACCCCAGCACTCTGGGAGGCCGACATGGGTGGATCACAAGGTCAAGAGATCGAGACCATCATGGCCAACATAGTGAAACCCTGTCTCTACTAAAAACACAAAAAGTAGCTGGGCGTGGTGGTGTACACCTGTAGCCCCAGATACTTGGGAGACTGAGGCAGGAGAATCGCTTGAACCTGGGAGGCAGAGGTTGCAGGGAGGCAGAGGTTGCAGTGAGCCGAGATCAGACTACGGCACTCCAGCCTGGCAACAGAGCGAGACTGTCTCAAAGAAAAGAAAGTCATGGACACACTCTCCTCTCTGTTTCTGTAACTCTTGCTCTAAAGGACAAAAGCCGCCATGCTGTAAGCACATCTCTATAGTGTCACATGAGGCAAGGAATTGAAGCTTCTGACAAGTAACCACAGACAGGTGAGCCTAGAGACATCCTCCAGGCCCAGCTGAGCCTTCAGATGACACAGCCCCCATCAGCATCTCAGCTGCTACCTCGGGAGAGACCGCACGTCAGAAACGTCCACCTCAGCCACTCCCCGATTCCTGAGCCCTAGAGAAACTTCATGAGATACTAAATGATAGTGTTTTCATTGTTATGTTTTGCATTAATTTATCATGCAGCCATAGATAGCTAATACGCTAACCAGAAAAAGGCACCATAAAAGGCACATTTTAAACATTTATTAGAGGTGAGTGAATCTGAAAGGTTTGTAGATTTCCTCAAAATAACTGAACACACTCAGTGTCCAAGTGGAGGGTAGGAATTACTGTTGCGGAAGCGGGCAGTCTAAGAAATGCATAATTATTCAGTGGCAATGAAAGGTTTTGCTTTACGTGAGAGGGGGAAAATCCTGCCTTTAGCATTCAAAACGACCCAAATCATGTGTCCTCCTCACAGAGCTTTGGTCTCCAAGCTGCTGCTAAGGCAGGGAAATGTGGTTATTTCCTGTTCATCAGCATTTTACCCTCGAACCTTCTGTCAAGCTGGCCTGTTATTTATTTTTTTTTTTTTCCGGAAAGCAGGAAACTGAGAGCTTATCCTCAGACTGTGTGCCAAATCACAATCCAACTCAAATTCATCTAAGGGTCCAGAAAGCCAGGCAGAGGTCATGACATTGACACCTCTCGTCCTGCTCAGACCTGTGGGACTCACCCTGACCAGCCTTCCAGGGAAGTGGAAGAGGCAATGCCCTCTCATGCGTCCCAGCTGGTTCTCGGCTGATTTCAACCCACTGGCCATCTGGTCTCTTCTCCCCGCTATGCACTCAGTTCGGTCTGGGGAGTGGAAACTTTCTGCGGGATTCAGCATCTTTTATTTTCTACTTTTTATTTTTTTTTTGCAAAGCAGGATGCATGAAGAGAGTGGAGGACACTGGCTGGTGTGTAATATGTCAGTGCTAATCCACATGTAGACACTGACGCACAGAAAATCCAGGACGCCACTTGGCATGAGTCCAAAAGCATCACTGCCGATTTCAACACAAAGCCATTCAACTCTATTAGGATGGCTGGGTGTGACCTTAAACAGGAAGGATAACCAAAAATTCTGCCCAAGTGGTAAATAATTCTGCCCAGCTTTTCTGCAGAAATTGTTCAAGAAAAAAAATAATAATAAAAGCTCTAAAGCAATCAAATAGTTTCATTTCAATGAATTTTATTTGCTTGGCTTAATAACAGGTCACAAAAGCTCCTCATAAATGCTTAATTCGTATATATGTAACTATATGTATATATAACATACTATAAATATAACTCTATATAGAGAGATATATAAATATATACAGTTAGTGAACATCTCCCAAAAAGCACTGGACAATGAAGACGTTTTGAAAGATCACAAATTTGATAGTGATATTCTGGAACTGAGTACATATGACTATGAGGTACACAGTGCACATAAATATAGTTTGGGGCTGGGTGCTGTCACTCACACCTGTAATTACAGTACTTTGGCAGGCTGAGACCGGCAGGTCTCCTGAGGTCAGGGGTCCGAGACCAGCCTGGCCAAGAAGGTGAAACCTTGTCTCCACTAAAAATACAGAAATTAGTTGGGCGTGGCAGCGCACACCTGTAATCCCAGCTACTCAGGAGGCTGAGGCAGGAGACTCACCTGAGTCCAGGAGGCGGAGGCTGCAGTGAGCTGACACTGTACCACTGCACTCCAGCCTGGGTGACAGGGTGAGTGAGAAGCCATCTCCAAAAATAAATAATAAAATGATAAATAAATACAGGCATGGCTCCACTATATTCACAAGCAAGTATATATGAAAAAGTTTAGAAAATACCATTTTTACAGTCACCCCTCCCCCCCCCAAAATAGGGCTATCTGTAGAATGGAGGTCTCATAAAAGAGCCCTCTGCTCCCATCTTCCCTAACTTCCTACAGCAGTAACGAATTACGCATCAGGACACAGACCTAGGGAGCCCTCGCAATGAGCCACAACTGAACCAAAAAACGCAAGTCTTTTCATTTGTGTTATGGACACTGAAATGCATTCTACAGACTTTTATTTTTCTTTAAATGACCAATAGATGTTAAGAGTAGTATTCCACTGAGTTAATAAAATTGAAAATCTGAAAGTGTTATTGAAAACGCAACATAAATGATTACGGAAGTTTACTAAGGACTATAATTAAATGTTGTGCCAAGAAGTCGAGCCACCAAGAACTTCACAGAAGTGTTGCGAATATTCCCCCCCCCAAAACTCACGTGCACAAGTACAACTGGACTTTTGAGGAAGGACTTTCTGATGTCATGCTATCATCAAAGTTGCTAACCGGGGCTCAATTCGATGTTTGAGTAAAAGTCGCTGCTGTGGGTTTACGGGCCTTGGAGGATAACACTTTAGCATTACCTGTACTTTCTTCTGATGATTTCTTTTTTTTTTAATTGCATTTTAGGTTTTGGGGTACATGTGCAGAACACGCAAGATAGTTGCATAGGTGCACACATGGCAGTGTGTTTTGCTGCCTTCCTCCCCTTCACCCACATTTGGCATTTCCCCCCAGGCTATCTCTCCTCAGCTCTCCCCACCCTGCTGTCCCTCCCCTATTCCCCCCAATAGACCCCAGTGCATAGTACTCCCTTCCCTGTGTCCATGTGTTCTCATTTTTCCTCACCCACCTATGAGTGAGAATATGCGGTATTTCATTTTCTGTTCTTGTGTCAGTTTGCTGAGAATGATGTTCTCCAGATTCATCCATGTCCCTACAAAGGACATGAACTCATCATTTTTGATTGCTGCATAATATTCCATGGTGTATATGTGCCACATTTTCCCAGTCCAGTCTATCATCGATGGGCATTTGGGTTGATTCCAGGCCTTTGCTATTGTAAACAGTGCTGCAATGAACATTCGTGTGTATGTGTCCTTATAGTAGAACCATTTATAGTCCTTTGGATGATTTCTAAATCATTGGACTTCAAGACATACAGCAACTGTGACTCAAATTAATACATATTCCTACTGCTAGATCAGAGGTATCTCTCCCCCACATACAGTTGTACCACAATGCTCCATTATTACCGAGCTTCTGCGGCCTCCCTGTCTCCTCTCATCTCCAGCACACAGATTCCCACCAGAAGGTTAAAACGGTGAGGTGGCTGGGCTGTGTGCTTCATCCCTGCCTACTAGGGTCATGGTAGAAGACTCTGAAAGTTACTTTTCTAAAAACGGTGGGCTCTTACTTTTCCTTGTGTCCCATATAGCACTTTGAGAATCTGATTTTTAAAAAGCTGTGAGCCTTCTGCCCAGATAAAAACATTTATTCTTAAAATTGTGAATACAGTTTCAGTTAGCCCTTGAAGTACACTGGTGCCTCCCATTTAAGTTAAAAATTCCTTTCTTAGAAGAGCAAATAGGAGACGTGTTTTACTTGTCCCTATCTTTCATAGACTAAATAAATCATTTAAAAGTGCAGAAACAAAAACATTCCCCCCGGTCTGAAAGAAAGAGACAGACACTCTCTGACCCAGGACCTTTTCTTTCCAAGACTATTTTTCCCTGTTTTCTTAGTATCAGAAACAGGATATGAGATAAAAACTATCTAAGTGATGGGTATTTGCATATAGGGTCATCAAGTTACTAAAGCAAATCACCAACTTACCAAACAATCCCACGGGAGTTTTTCCATCCCTCCGCAAAAAGCTATGAAAACAAAGCATTATGCTACCATGGATGGTTCTATGGTGCCACCTGAAAGCATTTTCCACTCTGAAACATGTGTTGCCTTCCCAGAGCAGCCTGGCCTCTGTGCCTTTATAAATCAGTAGCTACTTCTAGAAATCTCCGATGGTTCCGGTCCCCATCTCGCCAAAGCTCCTTCACCCGCCCTGTGCTGCGAAGTGACATAGGAACGTCCTGCAGTTTCTCAATGTTCTTTGCTGAGGGGATTGTCTCCGTCCCCACCATACACAAAGCATTTTCTCTCACCCCCAGGTGGCTGCCTCACCAGGCTTTGAAGAGAGGGGATTCATTTTTGGTGGTGGAGGGGAGAGAGACGTTACTACAGAAAAACAATACATAGGAAGACGGCATATGTAAAACACCTCAGGAAAGAGGAGTATTCCTCAGGTGCCCAATGACTGTTACAAAATAGAATCTTAATTCCAAATGCTTTAAGAATAGACATTTCTTCCCATCTATCAAGTGCTTTTCTCAGAGTAACTGAAAAATAAGCTAATACCTCACTATAAGCGTGCCTCTTTGGAAAGTGTCATCCTTCTTCTCAGCCAAAAACGCACCATGTAATAGGGGAGGCAAATACATTTCATTTCACATAGTCATTCCAACTGGTTGACAGCCTATGCCTAGAGAGATGCACTGAGGATTCTCAGAAGGTGATGCTGATGAGGGGGGAAAGAATTGATTATTAATGTCTGCCACGTGCAGGGGGCTGGGAGGGTGATGCCTTGCCCTTGCCATTTTGATGTAGAGCAATACTGAGCACCAAAGGAAAATACAAGAACAGAAAAGTGGTATAACATAAAAGCTGGGCTGTTGTTGGGAACATAATGTTTTATAAGTCTATTTTACCAGGCAATTTTTCAAGCGCGTTTCTAAACTACGCATTAAAAGACAAACTCGTTGTAGGCAGCATTACTGCGATCGAATGGAGGATGAAAGTGGCTTGAGTAACACCATCTTGTTTCTTCCTTGAATGGCATCTTCAGCAAGGGGCAGCCCATCTGTTCCATCCTTGGGGAGGAACTAAATGAGTGTCCTTTGTCTGAGATGGCTGAACGGAAGATGCCCTGACATAAGCCACTATGTGTGTCGTCAGAGGCATGTCTCTGGTGTTATGCTAAGGAAGCCCACAGCATATTTACTCTTTGTCCGAGTTAGTGGTGCAACCTTCCACCCCAGGGATGTTTGGCAGAATCTGGAGATGTCTCCGGTTGTCATGGATGGGTGAAAGGCGTGCAACTGACATCTGGCAGGTAGAGGACAGAGATGCTGTTGAACATCTTACAGTGCACAGGACACGCTGCACGACAGATGACTAAGCCATCCAAAAGGGCGACAGCGCAATCGGGTTCAGATTAAACTCACTGTGAGTCAACAATATGCTCTCCGCTGCTTAAAACTCACCATAGCTTCCCAGCTCAATGGCTAAGCCTAGACCCCTGAGTGTGAAACCAGCTGACCATCCGCCATGCAATCCTAGGCAAAGCACTTGAGTTTGCTTAGCCCCCAACCCCATTCTGAAACAAGATGAGAAAGGGGTCTATCTCACACGGTTCTTATGAGGATGAAGAAAGGACGGTGGAACTAAAGATCTTAACACACGACTTGGCAGATGGTAAGTGTTAGCAAAAAAGCAGCAATGACAAGAACTGCAAAACATTCTGCTGTGGTTAGAACGTTTGTGTCCCCACCAAAATTCACGCTGAAACTTCATCTCCAGTGCAACACTCTTAAGGACTGTGTAGACCATGAGGGCTCCACCTACATGGAAGAGACTAAAACCTTGCACGAATGTTGTAGAAAAGTAGTCAGACCCTTTGGCTCTTCTGCTTTCCACCATACGAGGATGCAGCTGCGAAGCACCATCTTGGAGGCAGAGCGAGCATCCCTCATCAGACACTAAACTAGCCACATCTCGATCATGGACGTCCCAGCATTCAAAACTAGGAAAAGACAATTTCTGTTCTTTACGTGTCACCCTGCTTAAGTATTTCGTCATGGCAGCAACAATAGACTAAGACACCTTCCAACAGGGATGCAGTTCATGACAGTTAATGGTAGCCAAGCTGGACCAGAATCACCGTATGGCTTCTTTTGATTCTAAACCCCATTCATCCACCAACATGTAAGGGAACGGCCCAGCCAGAGCAACAGGTTTGGCAGTGTCTGTCAAAATGAAAGGCGTGTTTCCTTTGCTCTAACAATTTCACCTCTAAGGATTTAACCTATAGACAAGCGTGGGAAGTGGGGGTGGCTGGAGATACACCATGTAGCACTTCAACAGTAAAAGCAACATAAATATCCACCAAAAGGAAGCCAAGTAAGTAACGTAGAGTAAATACATGAAATGGAATACTATACATCTATTAACAAAGATGGAGCAGAAAAAATACACGTGTGTGCATGCGCACACACACACACAGACATGAAATAATCCTTAAAACATATTCTTCATTTTTTAAAAAAGAACAGTGGAACTACGCATCTCATATGCTGTCTTTTGTTGGTGTAAATGTCTGTGTAAATGTTCGCATCTGCATAAAAAGTCTATGAAAGATGAGAAACTTTAATAATCGTTGCCTCTAATAAACTGCAAGGCAAGAGGAAGAGAGGTTTAGTTTTCTCTGCATACTTCTGCATTTTTAAATACTGTACCACTTAATCAGAACTATGAAATAAATAAAGCAAAGCCTCAAATATGCCCTGTTAGATACATCATTCTCTGCCTAGAAACTACCCTACTTCTTTTGCACTAAATGCTGGCAAATCATGCCGTGCTTAAAGTGAGTAGTTTTTAATTCTTTTGAGTTAATCTTTTCCCTGTATAGATGCCCTCATTTTTAATCCAGTGTCCGCAGAGAAGCTAACTATTAACACGCAGTTTCTTGTGCTCATGATAACAACGAAAACTCCAAGAGGCTGTCATCACAACTCAGACGACAAATCACAAGGCCACAGCGAACCCCACACCACCATCCTTCGCAAACTCCAGCTTTAAAATGAAGAGCTGTTATCAATTAGCAGAGCCAGTAGGTTCTCAGGAGCTAATGGATTCTAGGCTGTGATTAGCACCGAACAATGGCTTGGAGAGAAGAAGAAAGAAAAAAAATAAAAGTTACACTAGGTATTGCATTTAGAAACCACTTTTCTGGGAAAAGACAAATGATGTTACGCAGGTAATTTAGAGGATTTACCTTAGAACATACATCCCGCTGGTCTTCCTCCAAACCTAAAAAATGCGGCCTCGTGATCTTTTAATTTATAACTGTAGCAGCATATACCTGTGTTGTTTTGACTACCGAAAATAATTAATGTTGTTTTAAAAAAGTTAAAAGGGGGGAAAAAAGTCAAATGGCAAGGGCACACTGACATCTGCTGGCATTTCATCAACTTTTTTTTTTAAGACAAGCGTTTGTTCCAGACACTGCTCTCTGTTTATTCTCATGCAATGAGGCACATCCACGGTCTCCCAAAATTAGGATTCCCCAGTAGGCTCCCCAAATTACATAAAGACAGGACCGTCAAGGAACAAAAATCTCAAGAGCCCCCCTCTCCCTAGAGCCCCCTTCCTTTCATTCGTTGAAGCAATCTGGAGTGCTACAGAATGAATAATTGTATTTTTTTAATAAGTAGAAGAGTTGGGTTTGAGCTAAATTAAATTCTGTGAGCCGCTTTCCCTGGTTTTATTTTTGTAAGTAGCAATTCCACCAATCCTTTTCTTGAAATGGTGAATAAACGAGGTACAGGGGGACCACACCCTACCTAGGGAGAACAAGGGAAATAAAGCTAAACATTTCTTTTTCCAAGACCAGCAAGGAAGAAGGAATCTCAGAAGGAAGGAGGCAGCAGAACTGAGAGCATGGATAAAAGAGGAGGATGCTTTCGATTGTAACCGTTAAGGAAGAAGGCAATGGGTCCTATGGCGCTAAGAGAACCCTTGAAAACAGACTCCAGACTCCAAAATGCTGAAGTCCCAAAAGCATTTCTCAGAATTTGAAAAATCTCTGACAGTGACACGGAGCCAATGAGGGAACAATTAAGGGGTGGGCTAAGGTGGAAAATGACCTTCGCTTTCTCATGAGACTGTATGGTGTTATGAAGTATGTTCATAAGGCTGGGGGGTCTGGCGCTGCCTCCTGTGATGCTGTCACTCACAGTTACCATACTAACTGAAAGGGATCGGTCCAGGAGGGAGGATGTGAGGCAAAACAGAGCTATGCCCTGTACATGCAGAAAGCAGCATGCCCAGCAACACTGCCCCTTATTCTGATGGGCTCTCAAGTCAGCAGTCTCCCCACTGTCACACTGCCCGTGGCTCCTGCTCTTCCTCCTGCGATACACACACACGTGCATGCCATATACATGCATATACACATGTGCAGAGATGGCCACAAAAATGCACGTGTGCACAGAGCTGTGTGTGCCCACCCACTCACATGCACACACAAGTGTACACACCCACAAACGCACACACACACAGGCACACACACTGCCTTTCTCTCAGGGTGCTCCTTGTACCTCATTCTCGCACCAATCTTGAATATGCTTACGAAGAACGGTACGAGTCAAGATCGTGCCCATCTCAGAAAGGACGCAGGGCACAGGCTCCTGAGAGCAGGGCTGCCTGTTCTGGCCTCTGCAGGCTTTGCTAGCCACATCCCTTCCCTTCCCTTCCCTGGGGTGCTTGCACCACCCCAGGCACGCTGGCCACTTTGCTGTTCTCAGGACAAGGAGAGCCCTCTCGTTCCTCCCCGTGCTTCTGAACACACTGCCACCTCTGGTGTCCATGGTCTCCTCTCCTCTCTTCTCCCCACTGCTCACAGCTTAACCCTTCTCATTCTTCGGGCCTTAGCTTGAACGCTACCTAATACCTCTCCTTGGAGACCCTTTCCTGATGTTCCTACCAAACAGGGTCACCCACCCTTTTATAACATGAATGCCCCATTCTGTTGCCATTTTAACACGGATGGTAACAGGTAATTCCATCGTCTTTTCACCTGCATTCGGGTTTTGTGTCAGTCTCTCTTGTTAGAGCACAAGCTTCACTAGGCTGAGATGATGTCAGTTTCGGTGAATGTATCCACCCCATGCAGTAGTCCCAGGGCCTAACAATGCCTGGCTCAGAGCACGGGCTCAAGAATGTTTGCTGAATGCATGAAAAAGGCAATTAATGACCCAGTAAAAGTGAAATGATATAGCACAAGCGGTGCTCCAGGAAAACGTTTTTTAAAAGGAGAAAATAAGGAAGTTTCGTTTGCACTGTTGGGACTCAAAATCGCACGTCTCCAACTTCAGGTTTAGCTCAAGATACCAAGGACTGCACTATACTGTCCTATTTTCCAGGGTTCCTGGTGTTTTAAAGGGCTGTAATTTATGTATATCTTTCAACATTCAATATTGAAAGGTATACATAATGTATATACCTTTATGTTGCTTTCTTACCTTACACATCTTTATGTTGCTTTCTTATTCAATGTTTGTGTTCATTTTGGGTACCTTACAAAGGTGTTCTTTTGGTATAGTAACATACATCACAACGAAAGTTAAACATTAAAATACGGGGAAAGAAATAAAACTGAGTCAAAAGGGAGGTTAACACGCAAAATCCATGCTATCAAATCCTATATACTGCCGTGACTGAATTTTAAAATCAGCTCGGAGCTTCCTGGCAGGCTTTGTGAAAGGGGAACATAAACAGATATTCCACTTAGGAGTGCCTGGTACATAAATGCTTATGAGAACCTGAAGAAAGGACAAACTCTTTCTATTCCTGAAACCTAAGCCAGCACAGTAATAGCCAACAGAATCCTCAAAAATATCAACATAGGGCTGGGCACAGTGGCTGATGCCTGTAATCCCAGTACTTTGTAAGGGAAGACTGCGTGAGCCCAGGAGTTCACGACCAGCCTGGGCAACATGGTGAAACCACATCTCTGCAAAAAAATACAAATTTTAAAAACACAAAAATTAGCCCGGTGTGGTGGCAGATACCTGTAGTCCTGGCTACTCAAAAGGGTGGGGTGGGATCACTGGACTCCAGGAGGCAGAGGACGAAGTGAGCCATGCACCCCACCACTGCCCTCTAGCCTGAGTAACAGAACGGGACTCTCTGTCTCAAATAATAGTAATAGTAACAGTGGCAGCAAACAAGATTAGAGAGTGTGAATTCATAGCTTGTTTGTCTTTCTTGGTTCCCCTCACCTATATTCGGTAACATGCTTCTTTCTTTCAAGTGCTAGATTCAACTCTAACAATTCTTTTTTTTTTTGAGACAGAGTTTCGCTCTTGTTACCCAGGCTGGAGTGCAATGGCGCGATCTCGGCTCACAGCAACCTCCGCCTCCTGGGTTCAGGTAATTCTCCTGCCTCAGCCTCCTGAGTAGCTGGGATTACGGGCACGTGCCACTGTGCCCAGCTAAATTTTTGTATTTTTAATAGAGACAGGGTTTCACCATGTTGACCAGGATGGTCTCGATCTCTTGACCTCGTGGTCCACGCGCCTCGGCCTCCCAAAGTGCTGGGATTACAGGCGTGAGCCACCACGCCTGGCCCTAACTCTAACAATTCTTAAACTCTAAATGGTCTATCCTTTTTCTGTGTGCATATATAATGTCTAGTTTTTAAAATGTGGGGCTACTTAGTTTTCTTATACTATTTCTCGTTGTGAACGGACACCAGCGAAGCACAATTGGGTAGAAATAAGTTAACAGAAAGGGGTGGATGGTTCCTTGTCCTTGTTATGTACTTTCAAAGACTATTTTTTACACAGACAAAACCAATACAAGTTTCCTAAGCAAAATGAATGAAATTCACTAGGAAACAAAATAGCTTTCCATGAACTACAGCACAATAACTAGGGAACCATTTGTATCAAAGACTCATGGAGTGAGAGACTCTTGTCTGAATACCATAAAGTAAATAAATAAGTAAGAAACGACTTGCTGAGAAGTCTGTGTGATTGCCGCTTGACTTAACCTACCCCAGGTATCCGTCCTTGGAGACAGGATCATTTGCCTTTTAAAGGAGAAGTAAACGGAGGCTCAGAGAGGTGTGGCAACTGGCCAGGGTCACACAGCCAGAAAGCGGCAGAATCTGTATCCACAAGTTAGGTGCACCCAGCTCCCATGACTTTGTCCTTTCTCACCTTGGCGCTCAGGGAGTTCAGTCTTCTCAAAGCTCTTCTGACTCCCAAACAGTCCCATTAGCTTGGATCAGTGCCTCATCACCTTGAAGGCCAGACACTTCTTAAATAAGAAAACCATCATCCTACCTGCCTTAATTCAGACTGAACAACCTCCCTAAATCAGAAATAAAAAATCCTTCCACAAACAGCTTCATGTTCCTTTTTTTCTTTTACAGACAGACGGGGTCTTGGTCTGTTGCCAAGGCTAGAGTGCAGTGGTACAACTGCAGCTCATGGCAGCCTTAACCTCCCCCCAGACTCAAGCAATTCTCCTGTCCCAGCCTCCTGGGTAGCTGGAACTATAGACATGAGCTACCATCCCCTGCTAATATGATTTTTTAATAGAGACAGGGTCTCATTACGTTGCCTAGGCTGTTCTCGAACTCCTGGCTCAAGTAATCTTCCTGCCTTGGCCTCCTAAAGTGCTAGGATTACAGGCAGGAGCCACCATGTCCGGTCATAATGTTCTTAAAGAGGGGTTATCAACCATGCCCTTTATTCTCCCCCAAGGAAACTCCTGCGCTTTCTCTAACCTGTGAAAATGAGAGCTCTTTTCCCTCCACTGGGGAATTACTGCTGCATGGACACACTCCCTCCCTCCTCGTACCAGCCTTTGCAAGCAAAAGCAACCTGAAATGGACCCAGCTTTCTAAGGATGCTGAAGAAAAAGGTATGATACTTACAAAGTGATAACAGTGAGCCATGCCATGAACATCTTTGAGAGACTCACTGGAGAACTCAGGCAGTGACCTGGAATCAAGACAGAGGGCCGGTCCCAAGGGAAACAGACACCAAGCTAGTACCCATGTGATCGGACTGGGGTACTGACGCTGAAGCAGCCCTCTCAATCCCCTGCTCCATCACTTTTCATAACGACTCTAATACATTAGCGTTTCTCTCTGCCAATCAATCAGAGCCGGTGCATATGGCTGCTGTCAGCATCCTCTGCAGGCGGAACTCCGCACAGGGCCTCAAGTCTGTCAACGATCTCAACCGTACATTTACAGCTACGCTGGGTTCTTCCCCCTTCACTCTCAATTTGTCACCTCAGTTACAGTCAAGAGGAAAATGTAGGAAGCACATTCTAGGTCCCACTGGCTGCCCAAAGGGATTGTGAAATTCTAGCAACAAAAATGAGGTTAATCATGATATCATGACCGTCAGAGGATAATAGTCATTGTCATTATTGGCACAGCGTCATGGCTCCTACCTGCGCTGAACACACACTATGTGCCAGACGCTTTGCTAGGATAACATAAGAGGCTGATTAATCCTCAGACTGACTGTATAATGTAGTGATAATTATTATCTGCATTTGTAGGGATGGACTGAGGCTAGAGAAACTCACAGAAGCTAAAAGTCATGGAGCTAAAGAGATGGAGCAGGGATCTCAAGGCAGACACACGGATTCTGAAATCTCAATGGATCGCCCTGCACTGTCTCCTTCCTAGTGTGTTACCGTGCACCCTCTCCCTCCTAGTGTATCACCGTGCACCGTCTCCCTCCTGGTGTGTCACCGTGCACCGTCTCCCTCCTGGTGTGTCACCGTGCACCGTCTCCCTCCTGGTGTGTCACCGTGCACCGTCTCCCTCCTGGTGTGCCACCGTGCACCGTCTCCCTCCTGGTGTGTCACCGTGCACCGTCTCCCTCCTGGTGTGTCACCGTGCACCGTCTCCCTCCTGGTGTGTCACCGTGCACCGTCTCCCTCCTGGTGTGCCACCGTGCACCGTCTCCCTCCTGGTGTGTCACCGTGCACCGTCTCCCTCCTGGTGTGTCACCGTGCACCGTCTCCCTCCTGGTGTGTCACCGTGCACCGTCTCCCTCCTGGTGTGTCACCGTGCACTGTCTCCCTCCTGGTGTGTCACCGTGCACTGTCTCCCTCCTGGTGTGTCACCGTGCACTGTCTCCCTCCTGGTGTGTCACCGTGTACTGTCTCCCTCCTGGTGTACCACCGTGCACTGTCTCCTTCCTAGTGTATCACCGTGCACTGTCTTCTTTCTAGTGTATTACCGTGATACCTCTGCAATTTCCTTCATCCAAACATGCCCTCTCTGCACACAGCTGGGGAGAGTACTGCTTGAGCCTGCAATCTAGATTTGCCATTTAGTCATTGGGCCTCAGTTCCTTCATCTGTCAAGTGGGTATAATAAAGGGTTTGCCATGAAGAGTTAATGAAACGACACACAGGAAGCCCTAGCACAGAAAGGGCTTCCAGAAAATGTTAGCTATTAGGGGCCCAACCATGGTACAAAGAAGACAATTTTGAAAACTCCAAGTCCATTCCCTCGTCTCTGACACTCCATATCCTAAACTTTACAGAAAAGAAACAGCATCGTGGGGAAAGGCAGAACTAGCAGCCAACAAGGTGACTGCACAAGTTCATCTATTATGCCGGCGAAGATCTAATTTTGTTCTCAGAAGAAATGAAGAGGGAAGCTGATTCAGATGACGGTGATTAGAAGGCGTGAGCCGTGGTTTGCACACCACATTTCGAGTGGCTATCAGAGCAGCTCCAGCTGTGAGTGCATGAAGCCCAAGGACTGCCTGTAGCCAGGCAGGTGGCCTAACTGCTCCCTCAAAATCACACTCAGAGCGTCAGCCTAAAAAGGCCAGAGATGCTCTGGGCAGCCCAGGGCCTCGGGGGTCCAAGGAGACAGACGACGTAACAAGGGCCAGATCGTACCAGCGCAGAAATCCAGTGAGGATCTTACACAACAATAAAGTCCTATTGCGACAGACAGACACAAGTGCCTTGTTTTCCTTTTGTGGCTCTGACGGTCTCACTATCCCTTCTCAGAGCAACCCAAGCTATGCTGCAAGAGCTCCCTACCCACTGCACACGCTGCCCACTTTGCCTCCCACCCGCCCTTGCGTCTGACAAAGGCAGCAAAAGCAGCCATGTGCGAAGGGGCTGCGGACCCAGACTGTCAGGTTCAAAATCCTGGAAGTGCCTCTTACCTGCTGTGGTGTCCTTGGACAAACTGCTTAATGCCTGCCTACATCCCACTCTCTGTCTGCAAAATGGGGAGCTGAAAAGCACCAACCTCAAAGTATGCGAGAAGTATCAAATAGAATAATCTGTTATGTCCATACGGGGCTTCTGCTGTGTACCCTGCACCACACTACACGCTGAGGGGACAGTGATGTCCAAACAGGTATGTGCCTGGCCCACATGCAATTGACCATGCAGTGCAGAAAAAGGATAAAACAGAGTCACTCAATAAAATATAAGATGCCCCCAGGATGACTGTGAAAAAGGAGACTCCACACAGGGAAATAGGGACAGTTTTTCTAAGCCTGAGGCTTTCGAATTGTAACTTGAAGGACAAGTAGGAAGTGAACAACTTCCCAAGCTGCTGGGAGGGTGAAGGAGGTGATCACAGAAACATAGAATAACACACAGGCACGTAGGGAGAGCGCTGGGCTCAGCTTGTGCTATACAGGAAGAGTTCAACCCATGGACGCTTATCAGTATGTTCATGGCACAGATAATAGGCAATAATGGAGCTCCAGTATTGTGGATAAAGAGACAGCCAATGTGGGAGGAAAACTGGATTGTCTAGATGTCCAAACCGCCCTCCATCAAGCTGCACCTCCACCTTCCAAGACCAGAGCAGTCGCTGAAGACGAACGTCAGCTGCACTCAGAGCTCTCCAAAAGCAACCCACTCTGTACTGTCAATATCGGTCATACCCTGGCCCACACCTACCAACGGGAGCGTCTGTGGCCATACTCTGAAAGGGAACCCACCCGGACAGATGACTAGTAATGGGCATCTGTGCAACTGTTCTCAGGGTACTCTCAGGAGATGTCAGCCAAGCCATCAGAAGGATGTGGTGGGGGGTGGGGTGCGTGTGCTCACACATGCACACAGGCACACACGATGTTGCCTCTTTAAAGGGAGGCCCCAGAGAAAGTAAAGCTAGGTAGGCTAATGTATACAGATGTATCCTCCCAGGGTCTTCTGCCCTCACACAAAGAACATTACTGGAAATTGAGGTTCTTTACCCCTATAAATTGATACCTCTTCTCGAATGGAAGGTTTTAGTCCAAGCCCTAAACAGTAGGTGGTGTTGGAGAATCGACTATAGTTTCTCAGACGTGGCAGGGCTTACCTTTTCAGATGGCACTATGTCCACAGACCAAATTTGGTTACAGAGATGACTTGAAACTTTGGAAAAAAAAAAAAAAAAAAAAAAAGAGCTGCCTGGCCAGGAGGGCACGTCTGTTTATTAACTCCTCTCAGAAGCCCCAACAATGTTCCCATAATGTTTAAGGCATACATATATCCTGGCGTCTCTCTGCACAAACCCCCCCCCCAGTGGTTTCCCATTAGAATAACAGCCAGGCTCCCTGTCCAGGCCTCAGGGGCCTTGAGGACCAAGCTTCAGCTGCATGTTTGTCACCATTCCTGCCTCTGGATCTTTGTGCTTGCTGGTCCCCCTCCCTGAAACGCCTTCCATGCAGACAACCATCCTAGAACGGAAGCTCTGCCAGGACGACGTGTCTGCATGTACTGATCACTCTGCACTTGAAGTGCTTTCCATAGTGCTTGGCACAGAGTGGGTGCTTAATGAATACTCAGGAATTCATAGAAAGTAGAGGTGAATGAGGCCGGGCGTGGTGGCTCATGCCTGTAATCCCAGCACTTTCGGAGGCCGAGAAGGCGAGAGGATCACTTGAGACCAGGTATTTGAGACCAGCCATAGGGAAACCCCATCTCTACTAAAAACACAAAAACTAGCTGGGCGTGGCAGTTCACACCTATAATCCCAGCTACTCCAGAGGTTAAGGCAGGAGAATTGCTTGAACCCAGGAGGCAGAGGCTGCAGTGAGCTGAGATGGCACCATGGCACTCCAGGCTGGGAGACAAGGTAAGTTTAAAAAAAAAAAAAAGTGGAGATGAGAGGAACACTCACTGGATACTGTATAGATAAATGTATGTATCCACACAGATCAGCTACTTCTTTTCACGTAGGTCTCAGCTCAAACCTCTCCTCTCTGGAATGTCCCCCCAGGTCACTATCACATTATGATTTTTGGAACCTGGGTCATTATCCTTATAAAACTATATTTCCATGTTCTGCTTATGATCTTCCATGTCCTGCTTATGTCATAGCTTCCCCCATGACAGTATAAGCTCCAAGAAAGCAAAGTGCTCTTCTGTCTTATTCACCAAGCACAGGGTCTATCATGTGGTACATTCCAAATAAATATTTCTTGTATTCGCCACTCCTTCCCTAAGACAATACAATCTTCTGTATTAACAGGTCACAGCCACCAACGTCTCTGTGACTAGCAATCAATGACAAACCAGTGGTAATGAGCGATAGTGCTCAGAATGACTACAGATTCAAAAGATGAGGACAGTTCCTGGGTCTACGACTCCACACGTTATTTTTCATAATAACCCCAAGCCCTATGACCGAGTCTAACTGTGTTCACAGCCGACATCATCTCAAAGTGCTGGGTCCCCTCATTGTGGAGCTCCGTCCCTGATTGATTCTTTAATTAAAGTTTTAATATTTGTACTTATGCCTCTAGGCAGTATTTTAAATAATGGAGGTAGACACTGGGAAGAGCCTTGTGACTTCTTTAAAAACACCATCTCAGTGTTTGAGGTCTCTGGCACAGCGCTGTGGGTAAATGGGAGAACGACAGACTCTGGGATGAGTTTAGGAAGTCAGCCAGTTTTAATCTGTGGATGATGCTTACTGTGTAACTCCCATGCTGGGTGGCAAAGGCAGGACGAACTGCCCTCTGTCCTTCAGAGCAAATGTGCGAGGATTTCAACCGTCTCCTTACACGCCACTGGGAAATCGCTGCGTCTCCGAAGTATTTTCTGTGTCAAATACGATTTCCCTTTTGGAATGTGTTCATTACTCCACACATCAGCTTAGAGGATGCAAACAAAATGGTCTAATTTCTGGAAAGGTGAAACGTCAGACACCTATATAGGGCAGACCCAATTTTCTGGATACAAAAAATATATAACCTCAGAAAGGACTCTGATAAAATATCGCGTGGGATGGCTCAAGCTAAAAGGATAAAGCATTTTTTTTTTTTTCTAAATCATCAGAGATATGAGGATGTCTAGAAGACCTGTGCTCAAACCTTACCGGAGGAGATTTTAAAAAGAACAGCATAAATTATGATGAGGAGAAAAATAGGGCCGAGTGGGTCAATTCCAGGAGGAGTAACCTGCTCAGACCCACGTTTCTGCTTCATTTCTGAGTGGAAAACTCTGTGGCCTCAGGGCGATGTAAAAACTGTGTGTTCTGTGCATAGCAAGATTTACTAAGACATTACTGAAACTTTATACCTGTTGATTAGATCAGCAAATCCTCATTTCCTCAGCCCCTGGGCATCACCTCCTGCTCTCCGCTTCCATGAGTTTGACTGTTTTAGATATCCGAGTCCCTCACGCAGTAAAGGGAAATAACTCCTGGAGATCGCCTGTAAAACACTATACTTAAGAATCTCTCCAGAGGGTACGGCCCATGTTGTGTTCTTATTACAACAAAACTGAAATTATTTCTAAAGGTACTTATTTGTGCATTCTGTTTGTTTATGGGCAAATGTGTGCCACAGATGTGTTTATCCCGGCTACTCAGGAGGCTGAGGCAGGAGAATTGCCTGAACCCAGGAGGCGGAGGTTGCGGTGAGCCGAGATTGCACCATTGCACTCCAGCCTGGGTAACAAGAGCGAAATTCCATCTCAAAAAAAAAAAAAAAAACAAATGATACCACAAATCAGTGGGGGCTTTTTTGTTTTTTGGTTTTTTTGAAGCAGGATCTCATTCTGGTCACCTAGGCTGCATTCTGGCTCACCCAGATCTCATTCTGACTCACTGTAGCCTCAGCCTTTCTGGGCTCTGGCGATTCTTCCACCTCCACGGTAGCTGGAATTACAGGTATGCACCACCACGCCCATCTAATTGTCATTATTTTGAGCTCAGGCAGAATTTGGCTATGTTGTCCACACTGGTCTAAAACTCCTGGACTCAAGCAATCAGCCAACCTCGGCCTCCCAGATTGCTGGGATTAAAGGCATGAGCCACTGCACCTGGCCACAAAATTTTATATCTAAACACAGTCATTGCAATGTGTGAATCCCAGGATGAATGATACATAGAGCTATTTCTAATATTCCTCAATTCTTCTGTTTTCAAAATACTCTATGTATTAAATAAGTGATGCTCTAATTAGAAAAAAAAAAAGGATTTGCTCAGGTCACACTTCCATCCCAGGGGGCCGAGGAGTGAAAGATCTTCCAGCAGGTCAGAAGAAACACGCATCTGTGGCTAAAACTTAATTTCAGGTGCTTGTCGAGACAGCAAGTCAAAGGCCACCAGCCTGGCCAGTGGGTGGGCAGCTTGTCCACGATCCTCCTCGGAACATGCAGAGAACCAAATGGGAGAGCTTGAGGCATCTGTTGCTTATTTAAAAGAAAACGTGTGTGTAGAATGCAAGCCACCTGCGTTTCCTATCCCACTTGGCGTTATAAGACTCAAAAATTAGAGCAATGGACTTGAAAGAATGAAGAAAGAACACTCATATAATTCAGGCACTTATCATGTGTCAAACCCTGTTCTAAATGTTTAGTGCTTTCTGTAATTTTCCCCCAAACCCTCTGAGGACAGCACTACAACACAAAGTCTGATTTTACAGGTGACAACCGGAAGCTCAGAGAGGTAAAGTAACTTGCCCAAGGGCACACAGCTGGCAGACAACTAGCCAGAAGCTCAGAGAGGTAAAGTAACTTGCCCAAGGGCACACAGCTGGCAGACAACTAGCCAGAAGCTCAGAGAGGTAAAGTAACTTGCCCAAGGGCACACAGCTGGCAGACAACTAGCCAGAAGCTCAGAGAGGTAAAGTAACTTGCCCAAGGGCACACAGCTGGCAGACAACTAGCCAGAAGCCCTGCGCTCTTATGGGCCACAAAGCTCCACTCTCTGGACCCCTAAAATGTCACTTCCACTACTGCAAGGAACGATGCCTTTTCTTCCCAATGCAAGGCAAACCACAAGCTAACTTAAGGAAAGCCCAGGGGATCCTTCCAAATGGAGGGCCTCCCTGATGAGCTCAAAGAGGACACAGGTTTGGAGTCAGCCCCATTTTCATCAGCACAGCCACTGCCAGCAGCACCTTTACCCTTCACGGGTCCCAGGTCCTTTGCTTCTGAACATGAAAGGCCTTGGCTAGAAATAAATCTGCCAGTGGCTCCAGCCAGGGCCTCTGTGGTCACTTAAAAACTGAATCCAGGCCCTCTCATCTTTTTTTTTTTTTTTTTCTTTTGTAACAAAGATAAATGATAGATGGAGGGGGATGAACTAGGACAGGGGGCAGGGACGTGATCACAGACTGAGGCATGTCCTAAACTTCGCGGTCAAGGCCAGGCCTCTCTGCACAATGGAGTTTAAAAATAAAGCGGTGGCTCAAGCCTGTAATCCCAGCACTTTGGGAGGCCGAGGCGGGTGGATCACGAGGTCAACAGATCGAAACCATCTTGGTCAACATGGTGAAACCCCGCCTCTACTAAAATTACAAAAAAATTAGCTGGGCACGGTGGTGCGTGCCTGTAATCCCAGCTGCTCGGGAGGCTGAGGCAGGAGAATTGCCTGAACCCAGGAAGCGGAGATTGCGGTGAGCCGAGATCGCGCCATTGCACTCCAGCCTGGGTAACAAGAGCGAAACTCCGTCTCAAAAAAAAAATAAAATAAAATAAACAATGATTATAATAAAGGAAAACTCAAGAGACATCATGCTTCCACGGAAATAAAGCTATTCCACCACACATCTCCCACTGCTTTTCAAGTTCAACTGAAAAGACCCTCCTGCCTTTGGTTGCCTGGACTCCTGACCAGGATTCCCAAGCTCTTCAGTGGCCGCACCCCAGATGTTCCAGGTCTAGCAGGGACACCCCAGATCTGACCCATATCGGAGCGATGAGCTTCCCCTCTCCCCAATCATTCCTTGGCAGCAAGGAATAGAGTTGGGGGGTCTTCCCTCCCCTTCCTGAGCGGACAGCTTCCGGGCTCCGCGAGACACCTGCTCCCCGAAGCCGGCGCCAGGGAGGCTCCGGGAGCTCACAGCCCTCTGGGCGGTGGAGAGATGGGAGAGGCGCCCTGCGAGCCCCGCCCTCGCCTCCATCGCTGGACAATTGGTTGATTAGAGCTGACAAACACCCCTGGCCTGCCCTACCACGCAGAGCTGAGATCTGCTACACCTGGGTTTCCTCCTCCGGGGTGAAGGTGCTCTATGGCACCCAAGAATCAGGGGCACAGGAGTTTCCCATTCGCGGGTTTCTTGGCTGGCCCCCTTCCCTGGGGTCGAGGTGGCACCGCGAGGCGTTGATCCCAGTGCCAGTAAATACAGAAGCGCTCTCTCCAGATAAGTGAGCCTCCTCTTCCTCACCTCCCACAAGGGGTTCGGGGCACCTAAACGCACGCCGGGGTCACTGAGATGCTTCTTCCTGCACACCCTGCAGGCGGAGGCAGCGACCCGGGGGCGCGCCGAGTGCACGCTTCCAGTCGGCCTGGGAGACTAATCAAAGTGCGCAGACAGAATCCTGCTGCTCCCCGCACCTAGGACTCGCTCCCAGCAGGACGGACGAGGCAGCCTGGGCGCTTCGGAGGGGCGCTCTGGGGCGAGGAAGGACGCGCTTCGGAAAGCGACGCACAAGGGGGCTCAGGGTCTCGGCCCCCTGGAAGCGGGAAAGAGGGGACACGCCTCGAGATCATTCCACAAACCCTGAAAAAGTTCCCGTCCAGAGCGCCCAGACTGGCGCTAGGAAGCGGCCAGTTTTCAGGGACCTAGTGCTTCCCTCTGTGGGACCCTCTGGACCAGGTCAAGTGGGGGATGCAGAGACAGTGACTCCGCCTTGACTTACCTAGAACTCCCGGCGAGCCCGGCTGTGGTCACCTTCTCCGCGGCCCCAGACCTCTGAATTCCCGTGCGCTCTCTGCACCCACAGCCACACTCACCATAAGCCGGAGGCGGCGGAAGGGGATGCTGGCTTCTCACGCACACTCCGCAACTTCGCGGGCAGGTCAGCCCCGCCCTGGCGCGCCTGCCTGGGCACCGCGAGGGTCCGAACAGGCGGGGACCCTGGCGGCCACTGGGTGGGGTGGTGGTGGCGGGGTGTCTGCAGAAAAGGAGTCTCAATCCCGGGCGCGCGGTCCGCTCCTCCTCTCTCTGCCAGGGCAGGAGGCTGGGAGTTCTCCTGCTCCGGACGCCGGGGCGGGGCCCACGGCTGGCTGTCCCCTCCAGATGCCGGGTGTTCGGCTCGGCTCACTCCTTCCTTCTTCAGCCCCGGAGGCGCGCGCGCGCGTGGGTCCAGCCCCTGCCGCCGCCTCTGCTGTTCCCGGGGCTGGCAGAGCGCCCCCGCCCCACCGTGGGTGCCGCTGGGGGGCTGGGGCGATGGGGGAGGGATTTCCCTCCGCGAGTTCGGGTTTCCCCACCCGAGGCGGCCCCTGGGCTCCGTCCGCCGCCCGCCGCGCTGCTTGGAGAACCACTTCAGGGCAGCGCAGCCAGTCCCACCGGCTCTGGCTGGAGGAGGCGGCGGCGGCAGCGCGGCTCGCACGGGGACTGGAAAGGAGGTGACCTTCAAACCCCGCGCTCCGGAGACCGGGAAGGGGGCTGGGGTGATGGAGGGAGCGGTGTGCACCCAGACGGCCGGCGAGAGCGCTTGCGGGTGGGCGGGAGGGAAGAAAGAGGAAATCTTCCAACAAAAAGAGAGATTAGAAAATAAACAAAGGAGAGCGGGAGAGTGCGCGAGAAAATGTGTGCGTGTGTGTGAGACAAGCAGCGAGCAGCCCCGGCTGCGGAGCCAAAAATAATCCGGTGCGCGAGGGAGCGCCCCCTCCCCCTTCCCCTCGCCAGCGCCGCCGCCGCGCCGCGGTCACGCGTGCAGCCCTTGATTCCAGAGGGCGGCGGCGGACACGCGACCCGCTGCCTCGGTCTCCTCGCCTAGGCGGGGAAGAGGGTGAAAGTTGGATGCTGGGGCAATAAGCCCAGGGCTTCCACCTGCGCCCGTCCTGGTGGTCTCCAGGTGGACTCAATCATGGAGCACCAGCGCCCTCCTCTTGACCCCAATCAACGTAGATTAAATCAACTTGAGAGACATTAAGTGGAAGCACCTTCTTGTCCCAGTCCATTTCTTCTCTGAGGAAGTTTTCTGGCAAGTCTTCAAATCTCGCGGCCAGGCAGAGATCGAGCCCTATCCAAAACGCAGGAAGTTCTCCAGGCTGGATATGATGCAGGGCTGGGGTGGGTGCGGCTGGCCTTGGACGCCCTCACCCCTCACCCCTCACACCTGGGCCTCTCCTGTCCTGCCCCGTTCCTGGCCACCTACTCCTGCACTGGGCTCTGAAGGGGTCTAGGAATTGTCCTACTGGCAGATGCCTTACAGCCAGAATCCCCATGACGCCTTAATACACACTGGCCCTTAATAAGCACTTACTTTCCACCAGATGCTGTGTTAAGCACTTTACATGGAGTCTTTTCAACCACTGGAAGTAGATGCTGGCAGTTTATCCATTTCACATTTCACAGATGCTTAGAGAGATTAAAGCGTTATTTTTCCCTTCCTGGGTCCCACTCTGGACTGGAGTGAGACACTGCTCTTTCCCCACCTTTTCCCTCTCTCTGTCCCTCCCTTCCTCGCATCTTGCCTCCCTTCCTCCAATCTTCCCTCTCTCTCTCCCTTCTTTTTTCCTTCCTTCCTTTCCTCCCTTCTTCCCTTCCTTTTTCCCCACAAATATTCCAAGGGATTTTGTTTTACAATAAAGTCAGTCTGAGGTTCAGTGAGTTGTAATTTGTTCAAGGTCACATAGCTGGCAAGGAACCAGGACTCCCCAGGCAGTCTACCTAATTTTATGTGGCACCACCCTGCCTTCTGAAGGGCAGATGGGATTGGACAAGGCCACATTCCAGCCTTGAGCACTTGATCTGAGGCTCCTTTCATTTTCCTGTCCTGTGAGGTGATTGTGTTTGCACTTACAGCATCGGTCCTCTTCTAAGAAATGCTGTCATCTTTCCAAAAGAGGGGGCCATGTGATGTGCACTGTTTTGTACAAGACGTACATGTATTTCCCAACGCCCAAGAAGGAGCAGTTTGATTAGGGGTTTCTCTTGTAATCCTATCAGGCTGGGGTTTCTTTCAACCTCAGGATAAAAGAAAAGGAACTTCTGTCTATGATTGGATTTCTTTTAAAAGCATGTAATATTTGATCACCATTGGAAAAAGTAAGTTTGAAAAAACCCAGAAAGACATCTTTATCATTGACCCCAGCGATTTTGCAATTAGGGTTGGTTTTTAGCATACTTCCTTAGGACTGTCTTTGATAATAAGATGTTTTTATGTAAACAAGTTTTTTTCTTTATACTAGTCTCATCCTTCAGTGATAGCAAAATGAAACCATAAATCTGGGCTGGTAGCATCATAATCATTTCCCCCAGAAACTGTTTACAATGGGAAAACCGCCGAATTTAAATGTAATTGTCTAGCCGTGCAGGGAGATGAGATGGGTTGTAAAAGAGGTATTCTCAATTTAAAAGCAAATTATCAATAATGAGAGAAGAAATAAATGGCAGTTAATGGGAAATTCTGTTGAAATATAATGTTTTGTGCGAATTCACCAACAAGAATTCTCTATTCTCCTTCATTTTTTTTTTTTAATTCCAGAAAGGAACAAATGAATGCAATCATTCAAGGGAGTAACATCAGCTGTTGTTTCATTAGAATGGGCAATTGCTGGGCCCTTTGATTTTATATATATATATACCATTGGAAATAAAACCTATTCAGCTATCTGAAAATCAAGGTCAGCTTGAGTCTGCTCTGATTTATTTACTGTAGAGTCGAAATAGGCTTAGATAGATTAGTGTTGAGTGTCAGGCATGACTCACTGGTACCTGTATTGCTAGATGGCTTAAGAAACTTAATATGAGTGTGGGCGGCATCCATTACAATTTAAAACAAAATTAGAGTAAAGATCAATATGGCATGCCATTATGCTATTCATCTGGAGAGTATTAGTTTCTTTCTCACAGTGACCTTTCTCATTCCAGGTACAGTTTTCCTGTCATTTCGCCACATTGAGCCACTTGGAAGGTAAATGAGAGGTGCCGAAGTTGACAGCACCCAGGAAAATCCAGGGCCTAGAATCACCCAGCTTTGGCTAGAAAGAACGCGGAGACTTTGGCTCCTCCTACTGGACATGAAAAATACTTTGCAATTTGTGATCTAAGCAAATGTCAAACATGGTAACTTCCACACAGGTGTCGAAAGAGAAAAGGGATGGCCCGGCGCGGTGCCTCATGACCGTAATCCCAGCACTTTGAAAGGGTAAGGCAGGTGGATTACCTGAGGTCAGGAGTTCAAGACCAGCCTGACCAACATGGAGAAACTACATTTCTACTAAGAAATATAAAAAATCAGCCAGGCGTGGTGATGCATGTCTGTGATCACAGCTACTTGGGAGGCTGAGGTAGGAGAATCGCTTGAACCCAGGAGGCCGAGGTTGCAGTGAGCAGAGATGGTGTCACTGCACTCCAGCCTGGGCAACAAGAGTGAAACTTCTGCCAATAAATAAATAAATAAATGAAAAGAAAAAGAACAAGGACGTTGTAGCCTCCTGCTTGACTGAAAGCTATCTAAAATATACATTTCATCATCTCACTTTCAAACCTAGGATCTTCGTATTAGCTCGTCATGATTCCCCAGGATAAGGTCTAAAGTTATCTATGTGGTTTACAAGCTTATGGCTCTTTTTAAGTTGACTCTATGACCCAGGATACATAAAATAGTAATGGTAACAAAAACAGCACCGTAAGCAATGGTGATGATAAAAAGCGTTACAGAAGTAACAAGCAAGCGGCATTTACTACATAAGCTCTAGGATTGTGTCATCTCATTTAATCCTCACAGTGTAACTCTAGGTGTAGGTACTATTATGATCTCCTTTTTTAACAGATGAGCCAACCAGAGCTTACAAGGAGGAGGAAATTCAGTTGACTCTATGACCCAGGATGCTCTGCTGTATCCAGTATTTTGTATATGTTGTCCTCCAATGAGGAGTACTCTTACATACTCTCTTTTCCTGGAGAGCTTCTGTTTATTTTTTAGATCTCCGTTTCAGTATCGCCTTCTCCCTGCCCATCCTTCACCTCCCTACCCAGCCCCTGATACACACAGATAAGGTCTTCTTGTGAGCTCCTCTAACACCTCCATTTGACTCTACCCTGTCATTAGTCTCAGCTGATTCTGAATGCTGTTCTCTTCTATTAAACTAAAAGGTCTTGATGTCAAAGATTTGTCCCCTGATGCACAGCGCCGTCCACATAATAAGCTCAATAAATGTTTGGGGAACCTTCCTTTTGCCCTGCAGTAGACTGGTGTCTAAATGGGCTAATCACTTTGGGATGAATCGCGAAGTCAGCCTGCTCATTTATGTAGTCCTTTGTCCCTTCAACCATCAAACGTGCATCCCTCTCGAGGCTAGCCGCCCATGTAAAGCATTTGGTATGTAAGCTAGACTCAATTTCTGCACTCAACAAGTTTATAGTCCAATAAGTGATTGCAACTGTTTGGCCAATTCTGAAGAGGAGCCCACAGCCAGACACAGCAGAAGGGCAGAAGGGTGGGCAGAGCTTTCTAGAGAAGATAGTGTCTACATAGAGAAGATAAGTAGGACTCACTCAGAAAGTTGGGTGATTCATGTTCTGAAAGAGAATACAGCTTATGAAACTACCTGCAGCAAACAACGGAGCTCCTGGAGATAGCAAATCTGTTCAATATAAATAGAGTCATGTTGACACCAAGGGGCTGGACAGTGGTGGAAGAGGCAGGACAGCAGATGCTGACACCAGAGATGTGGGCTGGGGAAGGCTAAAGGCGGGCTCTGAGATGACATGTGAGGCATAGTTGCTTTACCGCAGGCAGTGGAAAGTGACTAGTTAGCTTTTCAAGATGCACCATTACCATAATAATGTCCACCGCCAATACCCTGGGCTTCATTCTGCCTTCACTGATGTTTTAATACCCATTTTCTCTGTGATTATCTTATATTTGTTCAGAAACTTCTCCAGAAGGTCAATGGAAACATCCCGTGGATTCTAGGGATTTGTACATTACTCCAAAATACTCCAGGATTTTTTTTAAAAGATTATCAGTGCTATATTAAACAGAATAGGAACAGGATGAAAAAAACAAAAAAGCTCAAAAAAAAAAAAAAAATCTAACAAGGCCAGGGGTGGTGGCTCTTACCTGTACCTATAATCACATCCGTCTGGGAGGCTGAAGTGGGCAGACTGCTTGAGCCCAGGAGTTCGAGACCAGCCTGGGCAACATGGTGAAACCCTATCTCTACAAAAAACCATAAAATATTAGCCAGGTGTGGCAGTGTGTACCTGTAGTCTCAGCTACTTGTGAGTCTGAGGTAGGAGGATTGCTTAAGCCTGGGAGGCTGAGGCTGCAGGCACGCCACTGCACTGCAGCCCAGGCAGCAGAGTGACACTTTGTCTCAGAAAAAAAAAAAACAAAAATCAAGTAGCCAATCATCCTTTTATTCCTCCTCCCAAGGATACCTTGGGAGTCACCAAAGAACTGATCAAATACTCATATGTATTTATAAATGACTCTGGGTTCAATAAAATTCTTTGTACAATTTAAATATTATGTAAGACCTACTTCGCCTTCAAGTTGTCAGTCTTCAGGCTTACCTGAAGGCTTTCTCACAGTCTGAGTCAACTAATGAACTAATTAAAACAGTCTGAGGATCACAGGGGACTGGATTGCACCTAACATTCCCTGTTTCCCACTCAGTCCTTGGGCACATGGCAGATACTCAATATATAGTTATTGATTGGTTAAACTAACTCACCATCTATCATGTAGGTCAGGGTTTTGATATTAACCAAGGCATTTAATACTGAGAATGAGCTATCCAGTGTCCAGAGATGAGGCCTCTTTCTCTGAAATGACACAAACTTTCACACTCTGTTTCAAAAGTGGCTTTGAAATAGTAAACATGATGGTTTTTCCTCTTCTACGTGGACTCATTCCTGTTCCTTTCCTGCCTACATCCCCTTAATAATGAGGGAGAAAGTAGCAATGGTAACAAAAACAGCACCATAAGCAATGGTGATGATAACAAAAAGCGTTACAGAAGTAAGAAGCATGTGGCATTTCCTACAGAAGCTCTCTTTTTTTTATTGCATTTTAGGTTTTGGGGTACATGTGCAGAACATGCAAGATAGTTGCATAGGTACACACGTGGCAGTGTGATTTGCTGCCTTCCTCCCCTTCACCCACATCTGGCATTTCTCCCCATGCTCTCTCTCCCCATCTCCCCCCCCCGCCCCACTGTCCCTCTGCTATTTCCCCCAATAGACCCCAGTGTGTAGTGCTCCCCTCCCTGTGTCCATGTGTTCTCATTGTTCATCACCCGCCTATGAGTGAGAACATGTGGTATTTCATTTTCTGTTCTTACACAAGCTCTCAGATTGTGTCATCTCATTTAGTCCTCACAGTGTCACTCCTGGTGGAGGTACTATTATGATCTCCTTTTTTAACAGATGAGCCAACCAGAGCTTAAAAGGAGGAGGAAATTCAGTGTCTTGCCAACGTCACAGAGCTGGCTAATGGTTAGAGCAGGACTCAAAATCAAGCCTGTTTTGTGTCAGAGCTGGATTCATGAGGCACAAATCACGCACAGCTTGTCCTTCTGTTCACTATGACTCATCTCTAAGTAGCCAGGCTTAGAATCATGTCAATGATCATGAGAGTGGAGATTCCTAACCAATTGGACTTAGAGTCACAAAAATACAAAGGGAGGTTCCATAATCTGCAGCACCAAATGGGAGCCTTCCTATATAAAGAACATTTTGGAAACAAATATTTTGAGCTTGATCAGAATCAAGTAAAAATTCCTGATTTCTTGGCCAATAATAAATAGAAACTAAGCTGTGTCTTTGGTTTGGGGCAGGTTAGTTTATATGCTATTTAGTATATCTTTATGAAACATACTGTCATACGTCTTTTAGAAATAAGAGAATGGAGCTCATGAGTAGGACAGCGTGCTTTCATATCCCATATCTACTAATTAACAATGTGAGCTAAACAAGAATTTTTTAAAAACATCACTATTTACTTCCCTGCACATAAAATGGGGACAATGGCAACAATGATGATGATGATGATACATTAACATAGTAGTAGTTACTATTAATACAATGGGTGATGTAGTTGATTCCCATCTGCAAACATGGGAACTATTCTCCTTCTAAGTGATTGCTTCGGGAACTGTCATAGGTTCCAAGTCATCTGATCTCAGAGAAGACTGTTACTGCATTTTAGAAAACATTTCCTTTAGGCTGGGCATGGTGGCTCATGCCTATAATCAAAGCACTTTGAAGGCCAAGGCGGGCAGATCACCTGAGCTCGGGAGTTCAAGACCAGCCTGACCAACATGGTGAAACCCTGTCTTAAAAAAAAAAGAAAGAAAAAATTTCCTTTATCCAAGTGAAAGCCACAGGACAATATGTTTTTTCTTTACTTCCAGATGTTTTCTCACGTGATTGGGACCTCTGGACCCTCTGCAGGTACCCTGTGACTCGTCTGAGGACAAGCCGATACTGAGGATCGCAGGGCAGGGAAGAATAAAGAACTGGTCACATCCAGGAAATTGTGAAGCTGCTAAATCAATTGACTCTCAAAACTGCCATACCGCGGCATTCCCTGTTCCATGAGATGATACATTCCTTTTTTGCATTAGCTTGTTGAAGATGACATATCGCCTACAGCAGGATTTTCAAACTTAGCCCCACTGACACTGTGAAACAGATAACCAGCCCTCTGCTGTGGAGGGGCTCTCTATGCACTGTGGGACTTAGAGCGGCATTCTTGGCTACCCATCAGGTGCTAGTACTCCTCCCAAATGTGTGCGGATATCTCCATGCGTTCCGCAAGAGGTAAAATCTCCCCAGTTGGAAACCACCGGTCTAAAGCATCCTCACCAAATGGCGATAGTACTGGTGATAAGAGAACTACTAACAGTAACATATGAATAGCAATGAACATACATACAGCCCTACTATGCACTAGGCACCATGTCTACACCTCCACTCATGTTCTCACTGAGTCTTCATCCCAGCACTATAAACCAAATTCTGTCACCATCCTCATTCTGCAGATGAGGTGTAGAGAAATGAAGACATTTGCTCACAGTCACCAAACTATAAGGCAATTAATTTAGGATCCAAATCCAGCTCAGTGATGACACTTCTTACCCAGCATTGTCCAGATAATTAAATGACAGAATCCATGAGAAGTCTCTCACCATTGTGCCTGGCACACAGTAACTGCTCTGCGGAAGTCAGTGGTGACTTCCTCAGAGCAGCCATACAACAGGGTCATCTTGAAGAAATGCAAGATGGCGTTGGCCACGCCACCTTACAAATATTGTAGCTCAATCCTCTCTTGCTTCGTATTGACTGTTCCAGCCAACACCACATTGCCTCAAACTAAAAGATAAGAAAATCGTCACTGTCCAGGACAACCCAGAGCTGATCACAACCTCCTTTTCTCCAGCTTGGAGAGTAAGTGGAAGTCCTGAGGGTGGGTGGTCATTAGCAAAAAGTGGTCACCACTTTTTAAATTGGGAGAGACATCCAAGCTTTATACTCCTGCTGGGTGGAGCAGTAACAAGTCATTACATGCCTCTTCAGGACTTGTGCAGAAGAGTAAAAATAAAACACTTTTTCTTTTCTTCTTTTTTCTGAGAGTCAGAGTCTCACTTGTTGCCCAGGCTGGAGTACAGTGTCATGATCTCAGCTCACTGCAACCTCCCCCTCCCAGGTTCAAGTGATTCTTCTGGGATTACAGGTGCACACCACCACACCCAACTAATTTTTGTATTTTTAGCGGTGATGAGGTTTCACCATGTTGCCCACGATGGTCTTGATCTCTTGACCTTGTGATCAGCACTCCTAGGCCTCCCAAAGTGCTGGGATTACAGGTGTGAGCCACTGCACCTGGCCAAAAACATTTTTGAGAACATACTCTATGGCAAGCCTGAGACGTGACCTTTCACAACAGAGAAGCCTGCAAGGAAGTTGCAGTACTGTTCCCATTTTACAGATAGGGAAACTGAGGCTCTGAGGAAAATAAGCAAATTTTCAAAGCTTCCAAACTTAAGCTCAAGACTTCGTTTTAAACTCTTTAAAAGTCTGACATCTCCCAAACCTCTGTTTATGTATTGGGGATCCAAAGGCCAATAAGAAACACTCTGTACATTTTCTCAAGTTCCAGTAAAACTCATTTTGTAAAAACACAAAGGCTGCTTTAAATCGCTCCATCTAAAGTCAACTGGGAAGGTTAAAAATGAGACTTACCAAGGGGGAAAAAGTTGCAAGTCAATGAGGTGTAAACAGTTAGGGAATTTATAATCAGAACATAAATAGTTTTGCCTTAATGTAGTAACACCTCAGGGGGAAAAATGTTCCCTGTATTAGCAGCACAGAGTATTGACAATCGATTTCTTTCACATGCACTTAACTTTATTTTAAGTCCTAGTCATTTCATTACAAATGGATAAGTAAAGATATTTAAGCCCTTTAAGATGAAATATGCAAGCTTACAAGGAAAAGTGTGCATTTCCAGTGGCTACTGGTGGGCTACACATGCTGTCAGCAGAAGAGCATCTGTAAATCGTGGTCAAAGTATGTATTACTCTGCTTCCACTTGTACATTTATTATTTCTATTTATTCCTTATACTTCAATTAAGACACACGACCCAATAAAGAAAAAAAAAATCACCATCACTTGGAATATCTTTTAGGACAATGGAGTAGAAAAGAAGAAGGCAGTATAAATTAGTGATCAAAATTTAGGGTTCTGGAAGCTGAACATAAACGTCTAAAGAATACTGTTTGGTCATTTAGTCAAAAGTGAACTCCTGGACGGGTGTGGTGACTCACGCCTGTAATTCCAGCACTTTGGGAGGCCAAGGCAGGTGGATCACAAGGTCAGGAGTTCAAGACAAGCCTGGCCAACATGGCAAAACCCCATCTCTACTAAAAATAGAAAAATTAGCTGGTCATGGTGGCAGGTGCCTGTAATACCAGCTACTCGGGAGGATGAGGCAGGGAACTGCTTCAACCCGGGAGGCAGAGGTTGCAGTGAGCTGAGATCATGCTACTGCACTCCAGCCTGGGCAACAGAGTGAGACTCTGTCTCCAAAAAAAAAAAAAGGTGAGGCCGGGCGCGGTGGCTCAAGCCTGTAATCCCAGCACTTTGGGAGGCCGAGGCGGGTGGATCACGAGGTCAACAGATCGAGACCATCTTGGTCAACATGGTGAAACCCCGTCTCTACTAAAATTACAAAAAATTAGCTGGGCACGGTGGCACGTGCCTGTAATCCCAGCTACTCAGGAGGCTGAGGCAGGAGAATTGCCTGAACCCAGGAGGCGGAGGTTGCGGTGAGCCGAGATCGCGCCATTGCACTCCAGCCTGGGTAACAAGAGTGAAACTCCGTCTCAAAAAAAAAAAAAAAAAAAAAAAAAAAAAAGGTGAACTCCCTTCCATGAAGCACGTTTCCATCCACTTCAGCCTTCTCGGATAGAGTTCTTCTACACCATTGCTTTAGGGGTAGATCAACATGCTCTGCTCATTCCTCTGCAGACACTCTTTTTGATTCCTCCAGAAGCCGACTGTGAGACAAGTACTTGAATGTAAGTAGTGAATTGCAGAGGTGAATCCAGGAGACAAGGGCCCCACGGCCAGGAGTGGGGAAGCAAATGGAGAAGAGACAGAAGCCCACAAAGAGTGTGTCGTCAAGCAAGTTCCGACTAAAGAATTCTTGAGGTCAGGAGATTGAGACCATCCTGACTAACACGATGAAACCCCGCCTCTACTAAAAAAAATACAAATAATTAGCCAGATGTGAAGGCATGCATCTGTAGTCCCAGCTACTGGGGAAGCTGAGGCAGGAGAATCGCTTGAACCTGGGAGGTGGAGGTTGCAGTGAGCTGAGATCATGACACTGCACTCCAGCCTGAGCAACAGAGACTCCATCTCAAAAAAAAAAAAAAAAAAGAAAGAATTCTTGGAGCTAGTATAGCACATACTCCCCAGGGTTATCCCACCCCGGGGCAAGGGAGCTGCAATACACATTCACCAACTTCCATCACTCACTGGTTGAGGACTGGTTATCCTGGAGAGGGAGGTGTTAATCTCATGCCACTTCCAGCCTTCCTTGGGCATGGGTTGAAACAATTCAGCAGCCAAAGAGAGTCATCAGGTGCAGGCATTTGCAAGCCCAGACTGCAAGCATGTTTCATAGAAAATGCCTGGAGATAAGAGGTGTGGGGCAACGCGGCAACCTCAGTATTTTCAATGTCCCCAGGAAGAAAGGAGGGAAAATGTTAGCTTTGCAGGAGAAGCCATGTGCCTGAGAAGAAAGAAAAACCCCAGTATCTCTCTTCACCTAGTGTGCTCCACTGACGGAACATGGAAATGTCCGGTGATTGTCAAACTGCAATGTATGTAGGAATCTTCTGTAATGCTTATCAAAATCTAGATCCTTGGCTCCATGCTGGAGATTCTGATTCAGGAAGCATAGGATGAGAATGGAAACCTGAATTTTCAAATATCCCTATACACACACATACACGCACACACACATGCTGCTCCATGTCACAGGTGTTCCAAATATCTGATACGGTATATCAGTGTCTTTCCAACAACAGAATAACATGTGGATAGGGTTGGAGGTGGAGGGAAAGAGGGACTTAATGTGATTTTAAGATCTGAGGCCTTTGGGGTGGGTATTTCCCTTCTCTTTGAAAACATGACTGCTTGCTGTGCTCTCAAACTCTCAGAAAGGAGGTAATTGTTAGCAGGGCTCTTTCTGAAGCACTGATTATGCACCATGAATATATTAAAATCTACAGGTATTTGCAGGAAACCCATGGGAACACTCAGGAAATGCCATTTCTAAGTCCCTGGAGCCATAACTAGGACTAAGAAACAGTGATGTAATGTATTAGGAAAAATGAACAAATCAGACATCAGAAATCCTTGCCCCAGACTGGCAACTGGAGGCCGTCGAGCCCTGTGGAACCTGTCTCTTTGCATCAAAGCCCTACTTGACTCACAGGTGTGAGAATAATGTGCAACCAGGTAAAAATAAGTTGACAGTTTCAGGTGGTACACAAATTGAATGAGGTGCCATCACGGCTTTTAGGTAGGTTTTTTTTTTTTTGAGACAGAGTTTTGCTCTTATTACCCAGACTGCAGTGCAATGGCATGATCTCGGCTCACCACAACCTCCGCCTCCTGGGTTCAAGCAATTCTCCTGCCTCAGCCTCCCGAGTAGCTGGGACTACAGGTGCGTGCCACCATGCCCAGCTAATTTTTGTATTTTAGTCAACTATGTTGACCAGGATAGTCTTGATCTCTTGACCTCGTGATCCACCCGTCTTGGCCTCCCAAAGTGTGGGATTATAGGCGTGAGCCACCATACCCAACCTGGTAGGTATTTTTTAGAGAGCATGAAGCAGAAGCCATCCTGGACCTAGAATCACCACCAAAGAATGTTCTGAACCAGACGTTTGTGTAAGAAGCTCTTGGATAATGGACAAGATGGAGAGAAAAAAAAAGTAAAAGACAAACCATATGCTTTATGGAAGCCAGTAGAGTTTTCTTGCATCCCTCTCTATTTTTGGTCTAAAAGCCATTTCACAGATGTCAGCAGCCATTAATAGACTAATAAAAGAAGGGGTAACCAACTTGAGAGGCAGTCAATGAGAAGGCCATCAGTCTATTTGATTTCTCTACCTCTTCCTGCTTTGATTCATCTCTGTGTTCAAAAGCTCTAAGGCGAGCTGCTTGCCATTATTCTGTGAGGCAATTAAGCAACTTGGCAATAAAAGCAACCACATTTTTCCTGGAGTAGTTCTCGGAGAACACAGAACAGCGCAGGACAGATGTTGAACCAAAATGTAGGTACTTATCTGAACACACTTCTTTGTGCCAAGGCTAAACACTCCGCCAGGGTGCTTGCTTCCATCTTGCCATTCCTCCTCTGGGATCTTTTTCCAACAGTTAATCCTTCCCTCTGCTCTATCTTCAAACAGGATACACACACACTGCAGCTCCGGCATATTACTCCAGCTCCTTCAACTCTTCCTCAACCTTAACTGCACTCTTGGTTTGGGTGTACCTCCAATCAAAAAGCTTTTTGAAAACGGTAAGCCACATTCTTCACCTCCAGCTTCTCCACCATCTGGTGACCCCCTGCTATTTCACTCCACTGAAGAATACTGTCTAAGCATCTTCTTCACGGACGACCCCGCCCCACTCCCCCACCATGACCATGTACACTCCTGGATACCAGGTGCTATTTCCTCACCGTGGGACATGTTAACAATCTCCTGGCAGCTCTCTGTGGCTTCAGGAACACCCCACTCCTGGCCACCTTCCTGCTTCTGAACTGCTCCATCCTTGTCTCTTTATTTACCCTGCCTACACACTACCTTTTTTTGTTTGTTAGATAGAGTCTCACTCTGTCACCCAGGCTGGAGTACAGTGGTACCATCTCGGCTCACTGCAACCTCTGCCTGCCAGGTTCAAGTGATCCTCCTGCTTTAGCCTCCCAAGTAGCTGGGACTACATGTGCATGTCATCATGCTTGGCTAATGTTTTGTGTTTTTAGTAGAGACAGGGTTTCACCATGTTGGTGAAAAACTCCTGACCTCAAGTGACCTGGTCTTAGACTCCTGACCTCAAGTGATCCGCTGACATCAACCTCCTCAAGTGCTGGGATTACAGGCATGTGCCGCTTCCTAATGATGCTCCTTCCTAAATGATGCTCCTCTCCATCTCATTCTCCACAAATTCCCCTAAATCACTTCCTGCAGATGTCATCCATGTCCCCACAGCTGCTGGATGCCAAAGCTGTATGCACCCCTCACCTCTTGGCTAAGTTCCCATACCCGTATCTCCAGCTCAAAACACATCATCATCACCTGGCTATCTGCCAGGCATCTGGGGCTGCTGTTTATAATCAATCTATTCACTCATCCCACAAGTATTTATTGAGTGCCTACTATTTATGCAAACTAAAATGGAAACAAAATACCCACTGTATTAGCTGTCTCTTGCTAGTAAAGTATTTACTCCAAAACTTAGCAGCTCGGAACAACACACATTAATTCACAGTGCCAATGGGTCAGGATATAGCATGGCTCTGCTGGGAACCTCTCACTCAAGATCTCTGGCAAGGCTGGAATTGACATGTCAACTGTGGCTGCAGCTTTATCTCCAGACCTGACTGGAGAAGGATCTAGCTTTCTGCTCACTCGTGTGATGGCTGGCAGGATTCAGTTCCTCGGGGGATTTTGGCTGCTAATCACCCTCAGGGACTTGTCATGTGGGGATCTCCAGTGGGCAGCTCAGGATGTGGTGGCTGGATCCCCTTAGAGCAGGAGAGCCAAGAACCCAAGAGGTAAACTGACTTCTTTTTATGACTCCATCTTGCAAGTGGTATCTCATCATTTCTGTCCTACTCCACTTGTTTGAAGTGAATCAACACATTCAGGCCAAGCTGAAATGGAGGAGGTTACACAGACTGTGGACAATAGGAGAGAGGGGTCATTTAGTGACATCTTAGAGGGTGACTGTCACATCCTCATTCCAGGAAAGCTTGGTTCCAGTGAGATAGAATCCTACATAGATGGCAGAGATACAGAAGAAAAAGACGGGGAGAGAGGGTAGATCCATACTGTCATATTCCCGTTCCCAGAAGCTTGGTTCCAGTGACATGCAATCCTACATGGATGGCAGAGAAATGTAAGGAAAACATGGGGTGAGAAGGTGATCCATGTGACGAAAAAGCTTGCGTGTTGAGTATGCAATTCAACATATGCCCAATTAAACTTCCATTCCCTCCTTCGGTCCTCTTAAGCTCCCCTCATTTCCACTCACTGCGTCTTATCGCCTGCTGTCTGACCTTGAACAACAGCTTTAGCTGGTATTGTGAAAACCCACTGTCCACATAGCCAAGACCACTATTTTAAAATACTCCATTTGTCAGGTCTCTCTCTTCCCCTTCTGAGTGACAGAAAGAACTGAAACTAGTTGAAGCTGGAAATGGGATGTGTGGACACGTATGTGTAATAATTCTAAGGAACAGTGGCTTTAGGCAATGCTGGAGCCAAATGCGCCACCAGGGAGGACCCTTCTGTCTCCGTCTCTTCTTTCTGCTTTCTTCTGTGTTGTGGTCCACATTGGCAGGCTCTGGTTATTGATTAAAATTCCCTCCAATAGGCACAGACTTGCATGTAATATTCCGCCAAATTACTAACTCCAGCAGAAGGAGAGCACTGTTTTCTACTTCGGTAGGGCTCAAACAAATCCTCCATTGTGCACTCACTGGTGCAGATGGGATCATATGCCCGGGGCTGGACCATCACTGTGACTTGATGGATGCCGCCCTCTGACCGGCCACGTCTGTGGAACCAGAGTACAGATTCAACTCCACCTGAAATATCTGGTCTGAGAATGGGGGAGAGGTGATTTCCCCATAAGAAACGAGGCTGCCATTACCAGCGAAGTTATCCAGATGCTGAACAGCCAAGTAATTAGACAGGCAATACAGCACAAATGTTAATATATCACTTAACTAAGGAATAACCTCATGGCCTCTCTACCTCTTCACCACCTAGAGGACCAAGTTCTAACATCTTTGGTCCAAGCCTGCCTTCCTAGCCTTGTCTGCCATACAGTCTGATTTCACCCACAAAGAATGACACGATTCATCTCTAAACACTCTCTTCTGGCATCCCACTGCACCCCCTTTGCCTGGGATGCTGAACTTTTATTTCATTACCTATCGAGTCATATACCTGACTCAAGACCTAGCCCAAACGCCATTAGCCTTTTAAATAAATCCACCCAGCTCCTCCTCCTGAAAGCTGCTCCTTTCCTAAGAAACTGTGTAAATATCTCTACTGAACACCGGTTCTCAACAGAGGCAGTGTTGTCCCCCCAGGGACATTTGGCAATGTCCAGAGACATTTTTGGTTGTCGTGACCATAGAGGAGACGCTTCTGGTATCTTGTGGGTAGAGGCCAAGGATGCCGCTTAATACCCTACAACACACGAGCAGTCCCCCACAACAAAGAATGTCATGTTAGCTCAGCATGTCAGCACTGCCAAAGTCAAAACCCCTTGTATCACATAACATGTCAGGCCTTGTATTACAACCATCAATTCCACATCTTCTCAACTAGACCATGAGCTCCTCAGGGGCAGGGACACCGTTGCATTTGTCAATGCACTCCCAGCTCTAGCAGGTGCCTGGCCCATAGCAGATGCTCAACAAACACTGGCAGAATGACTGCATGAGGGAATGAGTGTCCAGACAGGCTTATGAAACGTTATCCAAGAAACGGAGTTCCTGGAAGGCGCGATCATCGCTTAAACGGCTATTGTATTAGGAAGTTTCAGCTGTAGGGTGTTTTCCCCCTCTTTCCAGGAATCAATTTGAACAAAATGTAAACCTGTGCATTTGAAGTCAGGTGACTTTCTCAGCAAGTCTATCACTGCCCATGCCTCTCATGCCCCTGATATTAAGAAATGGACTCTTGGCTTTTTATAATTTCTAAAGACAGAGGAAATAGCTACACTCCCATTACAATACACTCCCTTCTTAGAGTTCCTCCAAGATTTTTTCTTTTTTAACAACAAAACAAAATTGCACGACCCTTTCCCACATCCAATTTTGGTTTCAGACAAGGCTGTGCATGTGACATCTTCATCTAACACACCGCATGCTTGACTAAGAAATGCACACATCACCAGCAGCTCAGTGTTCCATGTAAGGTCTAACACGCTTCTCAGAAAGGACGTTCAAATGTCAGATGGAATGATTCACACTGCATGTCAATAAAAAGTACTCTGAGGTTCACCAAGTCAATAGAGCTTATTAGAGGCATCTTAGGGCTGAGTATCAATATACCCTGATGAGGACCTCGGAAGTCACACATTATCTCAAGGCAAGTGGCATTAAATAGACCATTCTGGAGAGAGAAATAAAATTAAAAGCTTCCATTATTTTGAGAGGGCATGTTAACTCAATAGCATATAAGAAGCTTGAGAAATCTGGGTTTATATTCCCATCGTGAAAACCTCTGGACAGTCATTCTTTGAACGTCCATATATTGAAAGTCTCTGACATGCCAAGCATTGCATCAGGCATTATCACCATTTTTTTTTAACAAACACTTCAGTAGTGCTTTCTATGTATGCTTTCCTAAATCTTTACAAATATTAAGTATGTAAACCCTCACTATGACTCAACGCAATAGATAAAACATTATCCCCATTTTGCAGATAAGAAGACTGAGGCTTAGAGAAGCTAAGTCAAATGTCCAAGGCCACCCAGCTAGAAGCAGCAGAACCTGCATGCAAAGCCAGGCAGACAGGCTCTAGAACAGGTATTCTTTTTTATTTTCTTTTTAAAACGTTTTAAGTTTCAGGATACATGTGTAGACGTGCAGGCTTGTTGCACAGGTAAACATGTGCTGTGGTGGGTTGCTGTACCTATCAATACCCATCACGTAGGTATTAAGTCCCACACACTTTAGCTATTTATCCTAGAGCAGGTATTCTTAACCACCGTGCAACACAACCTTATATGCATTGCCTTCTAGTCCTCTCAATAAACCCAAAGTTTGGCCTGCTCAATACTTCTAAAATCAGCATTTCAAAGTCAAGAGACTTCACAGAAAAGACAGATTTCTGCACTCTCCTGACAAATCAAAACATCTGGCCACCTAGACCTGCTCTCTAGAAGGCCTTTGGCAAGATGCTTCAGTTGGGGACAGAGGATCTCCTCTCATTGGACTAGTTTGGTTCCTGCGGCATTTGAGGTTGAGACCCTGGCTTAGCTGTTTTGCAGACGAAGAAGCTGAAGATGTTAAAGGACTTGGCCAAGGCCCCAGAGCCAGGGAACAGCAGAGGCTAGATCTGGACTTGGGACGATCCCAACAGTAAAGACCTGGCACACTCTGATGTAGATGATCAGGAAGCTGCCGCTGTATTTAAAAAGGCGCTAGTGGCAAAGATGCAGCAGGAGTGCAGCAGTGACCCTAGACTCCTGTCAGTGAAGTCATCCTTATGCCTGGGTCTCAAAGAATGGGAGTTGCAGGGGAGAGGAGTAGATGACTCCAACAAAATGCAGGAGAAGGAACTGTTTGGAGCAGGTGCATTGGGAGGATGAAGAGCTACCTTCAGGCAAGGAGCACAGGAGATCTCTCAAGGAGGGAACGAGGAAAACAAACGCCTTGATCTCATTCTTCTCTTTCCCTCCCATTTCTGTGTCCCCCAACAAGGAAAACTGAAATGGCTATCAGGAGATCCACAACCTCCCCGATGAAGGGCAGAGAGCAGGATAGGGGGATGTGTAGAGTGCATATCTCAGGTACCACAGAGGATATTTAACACCCAACTCCTATGGGAGTCCACAAACCATGCTCTTCCCACTTCAGTTGCTCTAAGTCAATTGGTTTACTATTATAATCTTACTGAAGTAATTAGCAAACATAAACATGGTATTTAAAATACGTCAGCCACTCTTTTAAGAACTTTATATTGATTTACTCATTTTTCCAAGTACCTATCACGTGCTAGAAACTGAGTTCTTTCTGGAAACATGGAAGGGTAGGGGAAGAAAGAGTGACAGATTCTATCTTAGTGATTCTCTTCTCTCAAGTATGGGGCCAGATCATGCTATCACATCTCCATCTACTTCAACCTTTTATTCAAACTCATGGGCAGAGAAGATTTTCTGTTTTAAATGAAGGGGCACCAAAATGAGTTGAAAATGCAGAGTTGCATGCTATGCTGACAGTGAGCCTTGTTAACTCACACATGTGCCCATAGCTGCCACTTCCTCTGGGTATGGATGGCAAAACTCTATTTCCTCTGTACCACTCCCTCAGTACTTGAGAGTGAATTAGCCTGTTAATCTAAGACCAAAGAGACACAATTGTAAGTTGAAAAATGGTAGCCAGGAACGGTGACTCACGCCTATAAAACGAGCCCTTTGGGAGGCTGAGGAGGGAAGATCATTTGAGTCTAGGAGTTTGAGACCAGCCTGAGCAACATAGTGAGACCTCCTCTCTACAAAAAAAAAAAAAAAAAAAAAAAAAAAATTTCTTTTGATTAGCCAGACATGGTGGTGCCTGCTTGCAGTTCTAGTTTCTGGGAAGACTGAGGAGGGATGATTGCTTGAGCCCAGGAGTTTGAAGATTTCAGCTGAGGGGCTGAAATCACGCCACGGCACTCCAGTCTAGGTGACAGAGCAAGACGCTGTCTCAAAAAAAAAAAAAAAAAAAAATAGCCCAAGAGCTATAGATCACTTATGCTTAAAGGGAAAATTTCTAACCCTGCGGTAAACATGAGAGTAAAGAAAGAGGAAGAAGAGGGAAGGAGGAAGGCCTCAAGGGGTTCTGAATCCCGCTGGATATTCCAGTGTGGCTTACTGTAGTGTTTCCCAAGCTTTAGTCATTCACGCTCCACCCTCATGGCTCTTGCCATATATTTCTACCAGCTGCACTCTTAAAGAGTAGATATTTTTTCTTAAAACTAATTATTTCTTTAAAGTATTTAAAAATGAAAACATTAATATCCTAATTAAAAACAAGCATTGTTCCCATGTAATGAAGCAAATACATAAGCACTAAGGTTAATAATCTTGTCTCGGTGGTATCTGAAATCCACCTTGTGTGTGTGTGTGTGTGTGTGTGTGTGTGTGTGTGTATTTTTTTTTTGAGACAGAGTTTCTGCAATGGCGCGATCTCGGCTCACCGCAACCTTCACCTCCTGGGTTCAGGCAATTCTCCTGCCTCAGCCTCCTGAGTAGCTGGGATTACAGGCACGCGCCACCATGCCCAGCTAATTTTTTGTATTTTTAGTAGACACGGGGTTTCACCATGTTGACCAGGATGGTCTCGATCTCTTGACCTCTTGATCCACCCACCTCAGCCTCCCAAAGTGCTAGGATTACAGGCTTGAGCCACTGCGCCTGGCCCCATCTTGTATATTTTTAACCACACACTTATCTCAGGAAAACATTGTTAAAAGCATGGACTCTGGAGTTAGACATAATGGATTTCAAATTCCCTATTCCACTGCTCCAGAGGATTTGCCTTCTGTAATTCGTGCAAAGTCCTTCACACTATGGGTGGCCCACGGAAAGCACTTGTAAACTACTACATCGCAGAGTTCCATGAGCCACACACTGCTGGCGGTTTCCTAGATCACTTGATCCTGGCTTCTTTATGCCAGTAATGCTTACATAAATCCTACAAGTGAAAATCTAGAGAAAATCACCTCACTGGAAATTCTCAGAATTCCAGGACCAGCTCAGCCACTGGAGAGCTCCAGGCTGACGGGTGGCAGAGCATGCTCTGCAAAGATGATTCTCCAGTTGGTCAAATATTGTTGCCACTAGCTAACAGCTCACCTGTGATTGTGAAGAAGGGGGAAGAGGCTAAGAGATTTTAAAAATTTTTTATTGAAATATCTACCACTGGCCAGGCACGGTGGCTCACGCCTGTAATCCCAGCACTTTGAGAGGCCGAGGCAGGTGGATCACGAGGTCAAGAGATCGAGACCATCCTGGCCAACATAGTGAAACCCTGTCTCTACTAAATACAAAAAAAAATTAGCCAGGCATGGTGGCACATGCTTGTAATCCCAGCTACTTGGGACGCTGAGACAGGAGAATCGTTTGAACCCAGGAGACGGAGGTTGCGGTGAGCCAAGAATGTGCCATTGCACTCCAGCCTGGGTAACAAGAGCAAAACTCCGTCTCAAAAAAAAAAAAAAAAAAAAAAAGAAATATCTACCACCTACCCATCTATCTATCCACCAACCTACTCATCACCTATTGATCCATGTACCCATCCACCAATCCACCCACTTATTCATCCACCCACCTACTCATCTATGGATCCACCCACCCATCGACTCATCCATTCAGCCATCGATTCACCCAGCTATCCATCCACCCCTCCACTCATCTACCTATCCACTCATCTACCCACCTACGCACCCACCTACACACCCACCTACATATCCACCTGCCCATTCATCCACCCACCTACCTGCCCACCCATCTACGCACCTACCCATCTACCCACCAATCTATCCACCCACTCACTCGTCCACTCACCCACTCATCTATCCTCCTACCCATCTATCCACCCACCCACTCATCCATCCATCTACCCATGCACTCATCCACCCACCTATCCATCCACCTGCCCACTCATCCATCTATCCACCAACCTACTCATCCACCCATCCACCAACCCATCCATCCACCCATTCATCCATCCACCTATCCATCCACTCAACAAATATTTAAGTAACTCTATTTCCTGGCACTGTTCTAATGGCTGGCTAGTTATACATTATTGAGCAAAGTAAAATATAGCATTTTCAACCTTACAAGAGAGTGGGAGACACAGACAGGCACGCCTGGGATCCATTTTTATACTCTCCAGACTTGTTCAGCACCACTTGCCCCTTTCCTCAAAGGAAATTCTGGCTGCACCCACAGTGCCTCATATCTTAACATAATCTGGCTCTTAAATGCCTCTCCCTGGTCAGGGCTGAGCTTTGGCATGATCTTCATTGTGCCTGCTGTGATTTCATAACCCAAGTCCTCTCCAACCAGACTCAGGAAGTCTACTGTTCCTCCCACTGGTTCCAGGTTCAGAGGAAGCACCACACCTTGGGACACGGGATCTACCTTGTCTAGGTGCTGCCCAAGAGGCCAGAAGACACATCCTGTAAACGTAGATGAGTTAATTCTCTCATTGGCTGAATGTGTTCTATGAGATAAATAAGAGGAGGTAAGACCTCTGCAGACACAGCCTTCTCTCTTCCAACAAACCACTGCAAGGTACAATCATCCTACACAGCCTGCCTAACAAACATCCCCTAGAATGGAGCAACTTACCACCGTTCCTTATAAATCTGTGGCCAGCTCAGTAATATACCACCTTACATATGCTTGCCTTCTTTCCTTGCCTGGCTTCCCATCTTTCTTCTGTCTTGCTGCCCTGGCATTACACTTCTTTATAAAGCCTTAGCATGTAAGTTTTGCCTCATGATCTGTTTTTAAGGAAACTTGAAGTTAAAAAAAATGCATTAAATATTCCTGCAAATAAGTAAGTATTTACAAGACGCTCTGAAAGTTTTCAATGGGAGAAGAGTTGGACCTGGTCTGAAGACTTAAGGGAGGCTTTCTTTGCAGAAATGGTGTCTGAATCGAGGGTCAAAGTTAATTTGGGGAAGAAGCATGAAGGGGCGTTCTAGGCAGTTAGAAAAGTATGTTCAAAGGCCCTGTGGTAGAGATAAGGCAGGAGAAGGGAAGAGTTGAATAAATAACGAGAGGCAGTGTTGGCAGGAGGCTGGGCATGAATTCTAAGGAGTAAAGACGGAGAGGACTATTCAGAATGGTGCCACTAATGAATTGCTAATGGCTCCTGAGCGTCCGTCTTCACTCGACAGCTCCCTCATGCTCTTGAACAGAGGTCTCAGGCAGTCTGTGATTAATGGAGTGTTCAGATGACTCGGGATAAATGTTTCCCATAACGGTTCATTCACATAGGGGTTTTTTTTTTTTTGGACTGGAAAATGCAGATAATCCAGTATCTTGCATAGGGTGATGTTCCACAGACGACGAAAAAATTAGAAAACTCCAGATGAACACGGGGGATGCCATTTAGAATTAAAATCTGACTGCACTGTATGACACATGAATTCATGTGTGTCGTAACATCTGCTGGGGGTGCCAAGAAGATGCTGACGGACCAGAAGGAGTATGCAAAACATGGCATTTCACTTTAATCATGGACACTCAGAGACTCAGCCAAGTTCTCAGGTTCTGCGAGCAGAAAGGCCATCTGGAGGCGAGGACACCACCAGCACCCTTGGGATTTGGAAAAGAGCGAGAGAAGGGGCCCCGCACCCTCGGGATTTGGGAAAGAGCGAGAGAAGGGGCCCCGCATCCTCGGGATTTGGAAAAGAGTGAGAGAAGGGGCCCTGCACCCTCCCACAGCCTTGCTTCAGTGAAAACTGCTCAGCTCTGATCCATTTTCTATGCTGGGCATCCACATACATTTCACTCAAAGAAAAAGAATTACATCACCTTGTTGAAAACAACAGTAACCTTAGAAATGTCTAAAGCCTCTTCTAGCTCTAAACACTCAAGATTCAAGTACACTTGCCCGCCTTCCCCCAATATCTGATTTATACCACTGATTATTTTTTGATAATTCCCTGCTGTATTTCTTGTGTTACAGACCTCGCAAAGGCAAATGTCAGTGTAATCTAGTTTGGTTTCCTCAAATTTAATGCATTGCAATAGATCCAGCTGTTGAGAATATTAGAGACCATCAAAAAGACCTAACAGAGAGATCCAGATGAACCTTCCCCATCAGGGGAATGCAGTAGGTATTCATGAATGTTCTCCAGAACAAAACCAATGAAACTGGAATGAAAATATGCCTTCCGTACAGGGACTTGGCAGGTTTATAGAGACTGGAAACCACATCCAGAGCACGAGGCATCAACTGATGTGGGAAATCCTCAACTCTAATGTTACTGCTTTTCCCATGTGGGAATAACAGCCACATTTTTATATCGTTCAAGGGAAGTCAGAATTCAAATTTCATATTATGTATTCTAACATCTTGAAAATCAGCAAGTGATCGACTATTAGCAAAAAAAAAAAAAAAAAAGAAAAAGAAAAGAAAGGAAAAAGAAAGGAAGAAAAGTAAACTAAGTACACAGACATTAAACTACATGAGAACCAAGCAAACAGGTTCACACGTTGGATTTGATGCCTCCTCGTTGAGTGAGATTTAAGGGGAAGCTTTACAGGAATGAGGCTTATTTTGTTCTTGGCCTGGTTGCCTTGGGAAAATGTGAAAACCATTTCTCTTCCATCTTTAAAGCTGAAATCAATATTTTGTTTTCCTTGGTGTAATTCATTTATCACCTCCAACCCAGGAGGCACAATGTGAGCGTCTAATTGGTCTAGAGATTTGGTAGTTCCTCATGGAGCTCTTGAAGCTACCGAGAAGAACCATGTCAGATAAAATACAGGTGTGTGCCACGTCACCTGCCACGTAGTCACACAAACCCCTTCTTCATATCATAGAGCTGGCTTGTGATTAGGCCCTGGTTTTTCTTTTAATTGTATCATCAATCCTATCATGTGGCTACAAATCCGTGATTCTTTCAGATTCAAGCCTAAACCAAAGTACCTTGCCCTGGACAGCAGAATACAATTAAATGATCCATGCAGCCAGGCTGGGCGGTTTACCTTCGACTTAACTGCATCCAAACTCCAACATCTCCGCTCTGTTCTGTGCCCCAGGCAGGAGGCTGAGCTGGACCAATAACAACTCTGTGCTTCCTGGTGGGTTTGGCTGATGGAGAGCACCAGCACAAACGTAGGTGCTTCCTGGTAGGTTTGGACAAACTATTAGGTTGGTGCAAAAGTAATTGTGGTTTTAGTTGTCACTTTCAACGGAAGAGATGCGTTTCGTCACAACAACAGGGATCCTTTCCTGTGGCTTCCTGGTGGGTTTGGCTGATGGAGAGCACCAGCAGAAATGAAGAAAGGAAGGAGGATGACATTGGAATATTTACTGCCCCAATTTTCTCCCCGCAGGGGAGCTGTGAGCTGGCTGTGACCCTCCGTTAAATCCCTCAGTTCTCCTACCTGAAGGTCCCTTAACTGTTCTCTCTCTTATCCCTTCAAGCCTTGAGGTGGCATCTGTCTATGCTGTAACTAGCCCTAGTGATTTCCCTATTCCCTGACCATGTTTTGCAAATAGCCCCTCACTTCCAGTTACCTAATTTGAGGATGCTGCCTCTGTCCTGCCGGGACCTCCACTCATCTACACATGAAAACTCTTATTGTTTATTGGGGAAAAAAACAATCACCCTCACACCTCCAGGAACTCCTCCAAGCAGACTTCAAAGCCAGTTCTGAATATGACATTAAGGGGAATCCAATGCTTGTTCCAAATCAGTGTTGTGACCTGGGTTCTCATGGCTTTCAAATCAGAGGCATGGTTTCAGTGAGGTTTACATCCTCTGGTGAAATGAATGCCACGGTGTGGATGTAGAGGAAGTTCTCCCTGCTTCAGAGCTTAGAAGGCTTGGAAAATGATCAGTGTTTGCAGTTCAGATGTCTTTTTCTGCTGTGGTCTGTCTATGCCCCCTCCCCCCACAAGTTAATATGTTGAAATCCTAACCCCCAAGGTAACGATGTTAGGAGCTGAGATCCTCAAGAAGCAGTTATGTCACAGGGATGGCACCCTCATGCTTGGAATTAGTGCCCTTATAAAAGAGGCCCCAGAGAGCTCCTTTTCTCCTTCCACCATGTGAAGATGAAGCAAAATGTCTACAAACCAGAATGTGTCCTCAGCAGATACCAAATTGATCTTGGATACTGCCTTGATCTTGGACTTCCCAGCCCTCAGAACCATGAAAAACAAATCTCTGTAGTTTATAAACAACACAGTTTACACTGTTTTGTTACAGGAGCCCAAAGGGATTAAGACACTTTTCTTATAATGAAATGGTGAGAATGATCAAGCTCCCTCCCTACCCCATTTATGGCAATGTGCAAATGAGTTTGATCTAAGAGTCCCAGCAACGCTTCTTCTGTTTATATCAAAGACTTTCCTCTAAGCTTTACCATAATCTGTACCTGTAATGAAGCAAAGGATTGACTTGGAGCATCCAGGATTTCTGTCCGTCCATTTTATTTTAGAAAACTAAAATTCTACAGCTAAGTCCTCACAGCAACAGTTAGATACACAAAGATTTCCTTTGTCACCCTCACATTTCTATATCCCTATTCCACTTAGCATAATAATCATCCTTAAAAAGATTTATTTTTTTCTCTCTCTCTCTAAATTCCTCTTCGAAAACCTTTGATAAAAGCACTTAGTATCAGGTACTTCTGATAGGACTCTAAGATTCATGGTGGGCGATCTCTTAACCAGCTTGCCTTTCCACACAGAAATTACCCTATTCAGGTGTTTATTTCAAGACATTATGTGGATTCCAGCTCTAAGGTATGTATGCAACAACGTTTGGCAGTTTGCAAAAAGAAAGCCACACAAATGCTTTCCCATAGAATATTGCTTAAAATGTAAATTACTGTGCAGTCGATAAATAAAAATAATGGTGGAAGGAATATTTAATGATGTGATAAGATGTTTTTAAAACAACATTTCAAAGCAGGTTATAGTGTGAGGGACAGAAATGTATTTCAAGAAGACTGGGCAGAACTCATCTATTTGGAACTCACTTAAGATCAATGCATGGTTGCGGAGAAAGGGAAAAAAAAACCTCTCCCATTCCTTCCTCCTACCGCGCAGTTAGTGAGAGGAGTCTGAAGCTAGGGCTTTTGGTTTCTACATCAAAGGATGTCACTTTTGCTGTAGGCCAGTTGATTTGTTCATGACACTGAAGAAGTGTGGAAACAGATCACTCGATTCATAGATATGTTTGCATTACTCATTAGGCACCTGATCCTTTGCTAAGCCCTAAAATATAGCCAAGAAGTAAAGAGCCCTGCCCAGGAGGAAGTTATGGTTCAGAGCAGGGCTCACAAACCACTGCCCATGGGCCAAATCCAGCATGTCACCTGGTTTTTCAAATAAAGTTTTATTGGAACACAGCCACGCACATGCATTGCCATATCATCTATGGCTGTTTTCCCACTTCAGGGCAGAGTTGAGTAGCTGCAATGGAGACTGTAGGACTGACACTGCCAGAAATATCTATACTCTGAACCTCGCCAACCTCATGTAGAAACCTACCTGGCGTAGAAATCTGCTATTAAAATTGTGGTACCTGGACCATACCATCACTGGGAGAAATCTGAACCTTTCAGTTTGCTCAAGACCTAATGTACCAGTGTGGTGGCTCATGCCTGTAATACCAGCACTTTGGGAAGCCAAGGCAGGCAGTTCATCCAAATCGAGGAGTTCGAGACCAGCCTGGTCTCGAGTACCAATACTAGCCGGGCATGGCGGCACGTGCCTGTAATCCCAACTACTCAGGCTGAGGCATGAGAACTACTTGCACCCAGAGATTGCAGTGTGCTGAGATGGTACCACTATACTTCAACTTGGGTGACAGAGCGAGACTGTCTCAAGAAAAAACAAAAACAAAAACAAAACAACCAATCAACTGTCATCTGTGTTAGAAATACACCCATTAATTTGGAAAAGTAGTAATGGAGAGAGTCAAAAGAACCCCATAGCTCCATTCCCATCTTGTATCATTTAAATATTTGTGCAGACATGATCTCCAAGTTAGAAAAGGATTCTTCAGGTCATACTTTTGGAGGAATTTTCCCATAAGCACCAACAACCCCAGCAGCAAAGTGCTTCCAATAAGACGACCCAAGTCAGGCGCTGAATCTCCCACCCAGACCTTCTTCACTAAATAAGAATGAATATACCTCATCTTCTCAGACTTACCTATCCCGTATTAATTACAAGCACGGTGTTTAACTTAAACGAACCATTCGGCCGTACAAGCGGCAATATTCAAGCCATCAATTTTACGGCACTGCTCAGGAAAATGCAGCCATACATCATCCCACCCAAAATACAAAGGTCAAATGATATTAATTAATGCAGCAACACAACTCGCTGCAGCTAAATGGGTAATCTTGATTATGGCTCCTTGATGGAGAACTAAGGCCTCATTAATCTTAAACGTATCAACCTGAGAACATCAGAGAAGTCAAATAGAATAATGGCCAACATTTCAATGAACACAGACTCATGCTTGCTGGGTAAGAAGGCGAACGATACAGACTGGCTGTGTTTTCCACCTCCTTCACCAGATGTGTTTACTGAGAGCTTCGTATAAAACAGGCTTGAAAGTCTCTGCCTCTGTCTTCCTCCACTCTCCCTCACATACACACACACGCAGCATTATCCAATAGGCAGGCAGACAAGCACATTCTCTCCTGTGGTTTTCACATACATGCTACAAAAAGAAAGAGAAATTGATGGATTTATATGGCTCAGAGCCCAGGGAGTAACAGTTACTCTGAGGTCCCTGCATCCATGTACTGGTACTTATTTATCATGTGTAAGTGGACAGAAGACAAACGGTCACTGTTTCAACCTTGCAGGCATGGCACGTTCCGAATCTGTTTCAGTTTTAGACAGGACAATCCTTGTGGGTTTGAGAGGCCCTGTGGGTAACCAAAGAGGAAGATCAGGCTCCACCTCAGGGCCCTGCAGCCTGGAGCTGCCAGGTTCTCCTACTGACTCAAGTCGGCAGATGTCTGCCACCATCATGAAAATCTCTTTTTCTTTGTTTTCGAGACGGAGTCTTATTCTGTCCCCCAGGCTGGAGTTCAGTGGCACGATCTTGGCTCACTGCAACCTCCTCCACATCCCAGTTTCACCGGATTTTCCTGCCTCAGCCTCCCAAGTAGCTGGGATTACAAGTGCCTGCCACCACACCCAGCTAATTTTTGTATATTTAGTAGAGAAGAGGTTTCACCATGTTGGCCAAGCTGGTCTCGAACTCCTGACCTCAGGTGATCTGCCCACCTTGGTCTGTCTCCCAAAGTGTTGGGATTACAGGTGTGAACAACCGCACCTTAATAGTGTCTCCTGACAGAAAATTTTAGTTTCTCATTGGATTCCAAGGGAAGCAACCACCAACTCCCCAACATATATATAAGTGCTCGTGTACGCGTGTGCGTGCACACACACACAAATGCCAAGTTTCAGTGACTCATGCCAGTTGCAGGAAGATTCTCTAAAAGCCTGCAAGATCTAAGTTGGGGATTCCTGGTGAAAGAAATTCAGTCTTGAGCATTTTCATTCTACACAGTACTGAGTGATGGGTGGCTAAGAAAGGGTTACCCACTGGTATCACGTTAATGAATAGATAAAATTTGAGTCAATTACCAAAGCAGCTTTTGTTGAAGAGAGTTGCCCAAGCAATGTTAACCGTTTTTTTCCTTACCCATTGCAATCCACACTGCAGCTGCATCGTTCTCACATAAACAATCTTCTAAAGAACTTGGACACTCTTTGTTCTTTGAAGAAGGAAGTTATTTTTCTCATTTTTCTACTTCTTTTCTTTCCTTTTTTCTAAGGATTTTTGATATTTTGCGTCTAGGTAAATGTAACCCAATTCGATTCCTAAAGATCACAGTTTGGAGGGGGATTTTCGCAGTTCCTCTATCCTCACATTAAAGCACAACCCATAACTTTGTGTATAACGCATTTTCATTTTTTAAAATCTCTATTTTTTTCCTCACTACCTGAATCATTCTAGCCTGTGTGTGCATGGCAATTCAAATTAACAAGTGCTCAAATTTTTAAAAAATTGTGACGGTAAGAATGGTTGCTTTTAAATTCTTTCCATTGCTCAGGTGTAGAGCATCAGATACGTCATATCCAATTTTCCAGCCCTGCATCCAGGTAGGTGCTAAGGCTCAAGAAGTTTAGAAGCCTGATCAACCCAAGGCAATGTTGTTGATTATTGGCAGAGCTGGGATTTTTCCCACGTCTGTTTAGCTCCTAAGGCAGGCTCTACTCACAGAGCAAACTTCCACACAGAAGTTAGAGAACTTTTAAAAAAAGAGAAAAAAAGCAGAAACTACCTAATAATTTCCCAAATCAAACGGCAACATCTTTCGGATGAGGAGAGTTTCTGCTTGTGCAATTGCTCCACTGCGATCATGGAGCACAGAACTCCCAGCTCCCATCCAGCCGCAATGCATGTTACTTATCAATAAATCATACTTCAGTAAAGGTCTCCAGAGATATTAATCCAAACAAACTAGAGGCTAATTGCCATTTCCCAGCACAAAGCTGCAGTGATGATGATTCTTTAATTCTTTCTACGTGCTCACAGCCCAGGGCATTCTGCTCCACTCACTAACTGTGGGCTGTAGCTGCCCATTGGCAAGGGAAAGGAAGGGAAGGGGTGCCGCCAGACCTGGAAGACGTACATTAAATTCAGGGGCTTGCACTTCCCGCCTGTGTGATCTGGTGCTCCTCTGCAAACAGGGAATATGAAAATCAACCTGGTGGGATTGCCCTGAGGGTCAACTGAATACAGTGCATTCTCTGTAACCCTCCAGTCACCCCTCAAATGACGGTCCAACTTTAATAGCAGAAGCAAGGGGAGCCGAGCACACAAAGAATGCTTTCAAAATAAACTGTGCATGTGAATTTTTTATTTTTAAAATTTTTATTTCATGAGAATCTTGATGGGAGGCATAACCAATTTTTTTTTTTTTTTTTAAGACAGAGTCTCCCTCCTGTGGCCCAGGCTAGCAGGCTGGAGGGCAGTGGTATGATCTCAGCTCACTGCAACCTCTACCTCCCAGGTTTGGGCGCTTCTCCTGTCTCAGCCTCCTGAGTAGCTGGGATGACAGGTGTGTGCCACCATGCATGGCTAATTTTCCTATTTTCAGTAGAGATGGGGTTTCCTCATGTTGGCCAGGGTGATCTGGAACTCCTAATTTCCAGTGATTTACCTGCCTCAGCCTCCCAGACTGTTGGGATTACAGGCATAAACCACCATGCCCAGCCCAAATTAGCTACCTCTTTCCAAGCCTCCCTCCCTCCCACTTTCCCCATACACTGCAACTATTTTTCCATGCCTCTCTCTGAAAAAGCTGCAGTCTGTGAGCTCGTCCTTCTCTTTATCCTCCTGTCTCTGCAGCCCACTGAACTAGCAGAACTTCCTCGGGAGAGCAAAGAAAGAAATGGAATAGGTCAGGCCAGAATCTAGGTATTAAGTGTAGAGGCTGGGGATCCTCAAATGTGAGTAAGTTTCATTGTAGCATGTACCTGACATGCTTTGGCCAGTGCTCAGCCTATGGTATGTAATGTTGTTATAGGTCATTGTCAAGGCCAGCTGATTCTTTCCATTATGGCCTGGAGAAATCTTTACATATGCTTTTATGGGCTGGGTGAGGTGGGCTCATGCCTGTAACCCCAGCATTTTAGGAGGCCAAGGTGGGAGGATCACTTGAAGAACCCATGAGTTCCAGACCAGCCTAAGCCACCTAGTGAGACCCTGTCTCTACAAAAAAAAATTTAAAAATTACCCAGGTATGGTGGCACATGCCTATAGTCCCAGCTACTCCAGAGGCTAATGTGGGAGGATTGCTTGAACCTAGGAGCTGGAGGCTGAAATGAGCTCTGACAGCACCACTCCAACCTGGGCAAGAGGGAGACCCAGTCTTTAACCAATCAACAAGCAACAAGGCTGCTGTGAGGTGATCCTCCAACGCAGATAACACAAAGTCTCACTGGCTTCCTCTGGATTTAGCCTCAGACCATCCTGGATGGTTGCTTTGGTTATAAAAGAATGCATGTATGGATGTGTGAGTGTGGGTGGCTATGGGGTGTGTGGGCGTGGGTGTGTGGGTGTGTGTAGGTGTGTGTTGGGTATGTGTATGGGTGTATGAGTGTGTTTGAGTGTGTGTGTGTGTGTAGGTGTGTATGAGCATATTTGAGTATGTGTGGGCATGAGTGTGTGGGTGTGTGTAGGTGTGTTGGGTGTGTATGTGTGTATGAGTGTATTTGAGTATGTGTGGATGGTGTGTGTTGGGTATGCGTGTATGGGTGTGTGTGTTTGAGTGTGTGTGGGTGTGGTTGTGTGTGTAGGGTGGGTGTGTTGGGTGTGTATGGGTGTATGAGTGTGTGTGAGTCTGGGTGACCATGGGTGTACATGTGTGTTAGGGGGTGTTACGAGTCCTTCATTTCTCATAAAGAGTTTTGTGGGTGTCAACCTCTACCTGGATGACTTAGCACAGATCATTCTCATGACCAGGATAAGCTACAGAGCCCCAGAAGTGACACATATGAGTGAGATCATCTTCTCCACCCCCAGAGAAATGTAAGGTCAACTCTAGATGCCACAGCCCTTGATTGACTGGAGGTGGAGAAGGGCAGAAGAGTGTGGCAGAAGCCTTCCGCCCACACCCACATCACCAGCACCCACTCTAAGTCGGGGAGCCCTTGTTGACTCCACAGCCCACAGTCTCAGGCTCTTGCCCCTAAACCCTATCTCTTGTAGCAACTAACTTTGAACGAAACGTTAAAAATTGCCTCCATTTCCTGTGACATTCCACATTGTTGGCCATCTTCCCACGCTAAGTTCTTCCTGCATATTTTCTCATTTTATAGGGAAATCTCCTGCAACTAAGTTTGCATTTTACCATTTAAAGAAAAGCAATGTGAAATCTAGAGAGGTTAAGTAACTCACCAAGGTCACACAGCAGATGCAGGGGAGAGGGAGGATTTAGAACAAGCCTACTTAAAACCAAAGCAATGTTCTCTGTATTGCACTATACATAATTTCCCACCTGCCAAGGAGCTGCGTTTCATACTCTCTGAGTCTCTGTCAACTATGACTATACATTTAAGCTGAATTTTACGTTTAAAGAATAAAACCTGAGAAAGGGCAGGGAACTATAATCTCTCTGAATCACTTAGATTACAGATCCACGAGGACGTCACCCTGACAGGCACTCGCTGGGATGCAAACCCTGACCTTTAATTCCTCCATCCCACTCACTATCAGGCAGGTCTGGGACATGCTCACAGGATAGCAGGCTGTCTATGTCATGGTACTCTCTCAGTCATCCCAGTGCAGGCTCATGCCACCAAGCAGGGTGGCATGAAGCAGGTGATAGCAGATGGCTCTCTCTGATCAATGTCACCCTCCTCCCTCTGGGATTAGATGGAGTACTGGTAACCAGACCTAGGACAGGAATTCATCCCAATCAGAGAGCATCTGCCTCCCAAAAGTAAATAAAATCATATTAAAGACAGAAATATTAGAGGCTCTGATAATGTAATCACAAAGTAATCACTTTGAATTAGGATAATGGCTGTGTCCAACTCCTTATTGCATTTATTTTGAATATCACATTCTTTCAACTCTCATTATTTTAATTATGTTCAATTACAGACATTTGCATATGCTTTATCATGGATATTAGTGAGGGGGAAAAGACTTCCCTGAGTTAAATGATGAACAGATATTTCATATTACATTACACTTGCACCTCCTGAAAATTTGATTTCGTTACAGCCCAAAGAGAAGTCCCAAGGCAGAAGATGGGAATCGGGTCTGAATGTTCTGCTGTGATGGAGCACATGTATGTAGAGACGGTCATGCGGAAACCAAACCAGACCTGGTAAGGGATTGTGGGCCACAGCCAGGCAGAGATCTGCAGCTGGGTTTTGGCTGTGTGGGCTCAGAAAAACCAAGTGACCTCTCTGATGATCACTCTCTGCACCTAGAGAACTTGTCATACAATTCCCATGTCATAATGTAACTGCAGAGATTATAGAAAATGCTACTGAAAAGTGCTTGACTGGGTTTCAGAAAACAGTAAGTGTTAAAAAATTACCTATAGTTTTCAATAAATGGTGCTGCTGCACTTGGACATTCGTAAGCCAAAAACAAATAAAAGGTAAACCTCAAACTAAACATTACTTTACAAAAAGGAGAGAGAGGGAGATGGGGTCTTGCTGTGTTGCCTGGACTGCAGTGCAGTGGCTACTCATAGGAATGATCACAGCGCACTACAGCCTCGAACTCCTGGCCTCAAGTGATCCTCCTGCCTCAGCCTTCCAAGGAGCTAGAGAAACAGGCACATGCCCACAGGTCCCTGTGCCTGGCTTATGACTTTTATAACTTAGAATGCATCACAAATGTCAGTGTAAAATGTAAAGCTAAATGTTTTGAAAAATGTAAAAGACAGTGGGGGGATAGGGGAGGAATAGCAGGGGATGGGGGGATTGGGGAGGGACAGCATTAGGAGAAATACCTAATGCAGATGATGGGGCGATGGAGGCAGCAAGCCACCACCATGGCACACGTATGCATACCTATGTAACACACCTGCACGATCTGCACACGTATGCATACCTATGTAACAAACCTGCACGATCTGTACATGTACCCCAGAACTTAAAGTATAATAAATAAATGAAATTATACACGTCAAAAAAATATGTTTTCTACATATAGAAAAAAATATAAAAGAAAAGGATGGATCTAGGGCTAGTCAAAGAGCTTGCAGGCAAAAACACAATCCATTTTTTAAAACTGATAAACTGGACCTCATCAAAATGACAAACCTTCACTCTGCAGGAGATCCTGGCAAGAGGATGAAGAGACAAGCTACAGCTGGGGAAAATATTTGTAAACCACATATCCCACAGTAACGAATGAATAATATCCAGGGTCTATAAATAACTTTCAAAACTCAGCAATAAACAAAAAAGAATCCAATTAGACAGTGTGCAAAGTATGTGAAGGGACAGTCCGACAGGAAGTAGACGCAGATGGTAAATGAGAACGCAGGAAGGTGTTCAACATCATCATCCACCAGGGAATGAACTTTACACTCAAAAGGCATTATCACCATAAGAAGAGAAAAAAGTTAACAACAACGATAATCACGACAATACCAAAAGCTGGTGAGGATGCAGATAAATGACTGCTCATTCACTGGTGGTAGGAATGTAAAACGGCACAGCAGTCTGGGAAACAGTTTAAGAGTGGCTCAGAAACTAAATCTCAATTACCACATGATCCAGCAGTCGTGCTCGTGGGCGTCTGTCCCAAAGAAAGGAAACTTCATGTTCACCCAAAACCACAGACACCGATGTTTACAGCGACTTTACCCACCGTACCGCAAAACAGCCCAGATGTTCTTCAACAAGGGAATGGTTAAACAAATGGTGTGTGTTCACACCATAGAATACTACTCAGCACTGAAAAGGAGGGAAGTGGTGATGCATACAGCTTGAGCGAATCTCCAGGGAATTAGGCTAAGTGAAAAAAAGTCCGTTTTAAAACATTGCCTACTATGTCATTCCATGTATATAACATTTTAGAAATGACGACACTTAAGATGTAGGCAACGAATTAGTGGTGACAGGGGTTAGTAACGGGAGGCAGGGGTGAGATGGAGGTGACAGCGGTCATGAAAGGGATACTTACGGTAACGGAATGATTCGGTATCTCAAGATACTGAACTATATAGTTCCACACAATGCTGACGTTGGAAGAAACTGGGTAAAGTGCTGATGGTTTCTCTCCGATTAAAACTGCATGTGTATGTACAACTGTCTCAATCAAAACTTTAAGAGGCTGGGCGCAGTAGCTCATGCCTATAATCCCAGCACTTTGGGAGGATGAGGCAGGTGGATCACCCGAGGTCAGGAGTTTGAGACCAGCCTGAGCAACTCGGTGAAATCCCTTCTTTACTAAAAATACAAAAATTAGTTGGGCGTGGTGGTGCGTGCCTGCAATCCCAGCTACTCGGGAGGCTGAGGCAGGAGAATCACTAGAATTCTGGAGGCAGAGGCTGCAGTGAGCCAAGATCACACCACTGCACTCCAGCCTGGGTAAGAAGAGCAAGGCCCTGTCTCAAAAAACACAACAAAGCCAAACAAAAGGCCTTCAACAGAAAATAAAGAGCAACTTCTGGAACCCAAAAGAGCACTATTGTTTCTATGAAAGAAACATCTCTACCCGGGCGCGGTGGCTCAAGCCTGTAATCCCAGCACTCTGGGAGGCCGAGGCAGGTGGATCATGAGGTCAGGAGATCGAGACCATCCTGGTGAAACCCCATCTCTACTAAAAAAAATATATATATATACAAAAAATTAGCTGGGCATGGTGGCACGTGCCTGTAATCCCAGCTACTCGGGAGGCTGAGGCAGGAGAATTGCGTGAACCCAGCAGGTGGAGGTTGCGGTGAGCCGAGATCGTGCCATTGCACTCCAGCCTGGGTAACAAGAGCGAAACTCTGTCTCAAAAAGAAAAAAAAAAAAAAAGAAAGAAGCATCTCTCTAGATGGCACACTGGTGGCTACTAAATGGATTCCTAAGTTCATATGAAAAGTGGCACAGGTTTGCCTCGGCCTCATTCTTCTCAGACGTAAGTGTGATGGCCAAGCCAGCCTTGCATGGGTTGTAAAGCACCTGGCCTTCCATGCGTCCTGAGAGGCAGCCTGGCCTTCCATGCGTCCTGAGAGGCAGCCAGATGCCTTATTTTCTCTATCGCACCACTGCAGGTCGCTGACAATGCATTGGATTCTTGCCTTTGGAGGCAGCTTGCCTCCAGGTACCAGGTGTGTGCAACTGCCTAGAAGTCACAAACAGCTTCCCAACTGGCAAGGTGGAGGGAGGGTACTACTGGGAATGTCCCAGAAAAGGCAGGCCTTCCCCCTCCTCCAGGGGCTGCTGGGGCCGTCCTGTCTTCTAGCTTTGGAGCTGGCTGCCTGGGTTCAAACTTTCCCTCTGTGACTAGGTTTGTGCAAAAGTAGCTGCCGTTTTTGCCTTCACTTTGCACCAAACTAATACCAGCTTGTGTGGCCTTGGGCTCATCGCTTCACTCCTCTGTGCCTCACTTCTTCATCTGTAAAATGGGATTCATAACAGCAACTATTATTCCTTACAGGATTATGGAGAGAAGAGACTGAATTAACAGAGTCGTGGCTGCTTCAGTTTTCGGCCAAGGATGATGGTATCTATGACAGGGCCCCATAATATGGTAATGGAGTTGTCCTATACAGGTGTACCATCCTTAGTCTGTCTTTTTACTGTACCTTTTCTAAATTTAGGTGTGTTTAGATTCACAAACATGACCATTGTGTTCCAACTGCCTACAGTATTCAGTAGAGAAAAATGCCATGCAAGTTTGTAGCCTGGGAGCAATACACCAGACCAAACCGTGTAGGTGTGTGGGAGGGTGTATCATGTAGGTTTATGTTACGTGCACTCTGTGGGATGGGCGTGGTGGCTCACGCCTGTAATCCCAGCACTTTGGGAGGCCGAGGTGGGTGGATCACCTGAGGTCAGGAGTTCCAGACCAGCCTGGCCGACATGGAGAAACCCCCGTCTCCACTAAAAACACAAAATTAGACAGGTGTGCTGGTGCCTGTATAAGCCCCAGTATGGAGAGAGGTAGCGTGTATTTAGGCAGCAGGAAAGAAACAGGGACTCTCATCACTTTTAATCCCAGCTACTTGGGAGACTGAGGCAGGAGAATCGCTTGAACCCAGGAGGTGCAGGTTGCGGTAAGTGGAGATCGTGCCATTGCACTCCAGCCTGGGCAACAAGAGTAACTGTCTCAAAAAAAAGAAAAGAAGAGTGTACTCTGTGATGTTCCCACAATGATAAAATCTCCTAAGGATGCATTTCTTTGAATGTGTCCCCATTGTTAAGAGAGGTACGCCTGTGTAGGTAACGCACTTAGCCCTGTGCAGACCCACAGTAAGGTAATACCAGAGTGTGCAATTATTATCCTCCCTTAAGATCGTTCCAAGGGTTAGAGAAGCAATTCCTGCCAATGAAACCTTTCGCATAGCAGCTGCCATGTGGAGAATGCTCAGACACGACGGTTCACTAGGAGAACTACGGCTGGATAATAATTTGATAAATTAATGGATGTGTTCCTCTGCTCCCTGCAGTTTTCCTTCTTTGCTTCCTCTATTCAAGTAGCTCATTGCTTTGGAAAAGTCAGTTACTGCAAAGACTTTCTCACCTGTCCTTTGTCTCTAAAAGCATAAGCCCCAATATGGAGAGAGGTAATGTGTATCTAGACAGCAGGAAAGAAATAGGGACTTTTGTTGCTCCTGACTATGAGGAGAGGAGGAGAAGGTGAAGAGGGAGGGGGAAGGAGAGGTGAAGCGGGGGGAGGAGGAGGAAGAAGAAGGAAGAAGAAGAGGAAGAAGAAGGAAAAGAAGAAGGGGAAAGAGGAAGAGAAGGAAGAAAGGAAGGAAGGGAGGGAGAGAGGGAAGGAAGGGAGGGAAGGAGGGAGGAAGGGAAGGAAGGGAGGGAAGGAGGGAGGGAGAGGAGGAAGGAAGGAAGGGAAGGAAGGGAGGGAAGAAGGGATTGTGGCCCTGAACAGCCAGACCTGACACCCCCCACGGCCTGGCCTTGTGAAGAATCACTGTTCAGAATACTCATGACTCCAGGAGACTCCAGGAAACAATGAAATCCAATCTAATTCCAACCTGATGCTCTCTTGGGTGTGAGGAAGCCCCAGGCAGGAAGCAGGTTGACTTGCAGAATAACAATGAGGGTCAGAAAGGAAGTTGGTTAAGAGAAACAAAGACCACACTTCCTGAGCCCCTGAGCCTACAGAGCCAGCCTCCTGCCCAGGGTGCCAGTGTTTCCTGCACCACGGAGCGGTCCACCCAGAACTGCACTGTGGGGCTTCCCCGACCACCCCACTGCAGCGGTCTCTTCACTCCAAGGGTCTATGAGGCAGTGCCGGGGCCCCAGCCCTCATCTCCTTTCCTTCACACACTCCTCGGGAGACCGATACAGCACTACTCAGTGACAAAACCAGATTTGTCCGCGGAGAAGCTCCACGACTGAGTGGAAGTGCAGGAGCTGTCAGGGAATATTTTTTTCTCCCCACCCACTAAGCTTTTAAAACGACTGAAGTGCCACCCTCCCTAATTACCCAATTCAGTGGCGCACACAATGGATCTGCCACTTTCTGAGGATTTCTGACATCCCTAATTCCCCGTGGCCTCTCAGCTCTGACAGGAGGCATCTGGGGTAATGGGGGGCAGGGACGCAGAGCTGGGGGAATGGAGGGAGTTAATTGGAGAGACAGGGATGCAGGTGAGATGTGAAGTCACACTCCCTCTTGAGTCAGAGCTGCAGACTTTAGATGGGATGACTTAGAGGTGGTCTGCGTGACCCTCTTACCTGTCGGAGGAGGAAACTGAGGCAAAGAGGGAGTGGTAACTGGACTCTGGCCCACCTGGGACTATGATCCAAGTATTCATGTGCTCACCCAGTCACTCACTCATGAATCATTAAAAGCATGCATCTGCCAGACAGAGCTCCATCTTGAGACATAACAGACTTAACAATAAACGCGGCAAAGGCCCCACACGCCTGATACTGGCATTCTAGTAGAGAGAAATGGGAAGTAAACATCCATTTCTAATAAGTCCTATAAGGAAAACAAAGCACAGTAAGGAGAAAGAGAGATGAAACGGGGGCTGCTTATTAGTCAAGACGGTCAGAAATGTCCTGGGTGTCGAGATGAGATTTCAGCAGGATCCCACTTGAAGAAAACGGACAGAGCCATGTGGATGAGCATTCCAAGTATGAGACGGCTTTTTGAAATATCAGGTCCAGGCAGGCACAGTGGCTCACGCCTGTAATCCCAGCACTTTGGGAGGCTGAGGTGGGTGGATCACCTGAGGTCAGGAGTTCAAGTCAGCTTGGTCAACATGGCAAAACTTCGTCTCTATTAAAAAATACAAAAATTAGCTAGGCGTGGTGGTGAGTGCCTGTAATCCCAGCTACTTGGGAGGCTGAGGAAGAGAGAATTGCTCGAACCTGGGAGGCAGAGGTTGCAGTGAGCCGAGATCATGTCACCGTACTCCAGTCTGGGCAAAAGAATCAGACAAAATAATAATACTAATAATACTATAAATAAATAAATAACCATGTGCAAAGGCCCTATGGTGGGAACATCCCTGGATTACTCCAGAAACAACTCGGCAGCCAGCGTAGCTGGTTCTCAGCGTGCTTGGGTGAAGGGAGTGGGGTGAGACACAGTCAGAGGGGACAATGGGACCACATGCCACAGAAGCTGACAAGGCCAGTATAACGCTCCTGGCTTGGTGCCCCATGAGACGGCAACTGCTGGGTGTGGAGCAGAGACACGTCCTGGCCTTTTGACAGACTCCTCAATCTGCACACAGACTCCCTGGCTAACAGAAACACCCTTTAGATACGGATTTTCATTCTTGGCCCCACTGACCTTTGGGATTGCCTAGTTTTTTGTGGGGAGGGGACTGTCCCATATACCGTGGGATGTTTGGTGGCCTCCCTGGCCTCCATCCGCTATGCACGAGTAGCAGCTCCCTGATTCTGACAACAAAAACATTGTATGCGGATTGTCAAAGGTCCGTCCAGGCGAATCTACTTGAGGACCACTGTTTGAAAACATCACAGTGGCCTACGCCTATAATCCTAGTAGTCTGGAGGCTGAGGCGGGTAGATCACTTGAGGTCAGGAGCTCAAGACCAGACTGGCCAATATGGTGAAACCCCACCTCTACTAAAAATATAAAAATTAGTTCAGCCTGGTACTGGGCACTTGTAACCCCAGCTACTCATCGGGCTGAAGCAGGAGAATCACCCGAGCCTGGGAGGTGAGAGGCAGAGGCTGCAGTAGGTTCAGATGGTGCCACTTCACTCCAGCCTGGGTGACACCATGAGACTCCACCTCGAAAACAAAATAATCAAATCAAATAAAAATAAAACATCACACAATTTCAGGAGGAAAGAAATAATCGAGTCCAAAAGTTTTCATGTCTTTTTAAACATCAGCATTATCTGGGAGGTTTTTTTTCCAAATACAGATGCCAGAGCATCACACCAGACCCACAGAACCAGTATCCCCAAGGCTTAGGGTTCCAGCCCCTGTGTAGACACCAGCTCTCCATGAGCACCCCAAAGATCCAGCCCAGCCCTTCTCCAGTCTCTGTCTCCTGTTGACCATTCCCATTGCTGCAGTAAAGGCGCAGTGCCTGGACTATAATTCAGTCATATGTTTCCCTGAATCAGCCTACTTCTTTTACTTATGGATGCTAAAAAGGGAAATTTGTATCAGTAGCTCCCAGACTGATGGAAAAGGTGTAGGAACCACTGATCATCCTGTCGACAGGAACGTAGCCTGGGGTGGAATCTGATTCTCATTTCCAATGAGCTCCCAGGGAGGCTACGGGTTTGCAGGTTGCACTCTGACTTCTGAAACTCCACATCCCTGCCAGAAACGGAAACCCAACTTGTAGAAGACAGAAGATAGTTACAAAAATCAGGCCCAGTGTAAATAAACCCATGTGAAATTGCAGGGAGACATGGATGCCCCACAAAGCTTCTGAGTCTGAGGTCTGCTTCCTTTGGTGGTAAAAGGGGACATTAAAAGGATTTAAGATGCATTAAACACACACATTCACATGCACACACACACCTACCTGCTATTTTCTCCTTCAGGCCACCAGAAGCACTAAGAGGAAAACAAACTTTCTCACGGTATTAATTAATGTTATCTAATGCCAGGTCTGTGTCTTATCTAAAATTATCACAAATACCTTCCAAAGTCACCTTGCAGACCCCTCAACTCTGGAAAATACTCATGAAGTCCAATTTTCTCTACTTAACTTCTGAGGATGTGGGGGATCACTGTTCATTGCCGCACAGGGAGCCGAGAAAAACTGTGAACAGCTCTCAGGTCTGCTGTCTGCCCGGGGCCAAAGTGAGAACCTGGCCTCCTGCAGGATCCTGAGATACCCCGAAGCTCCCCACCCTACTGAGACTGTCTCCTCCGATCCCACAACGACCAGTCCCACCTGCCTGGGAGGTCATTACCATCTGCACTGTTCACCTCCTGCTCGCTCTGCAAGCTGTGGCCTCGTCACAAGATCCTGCTGGAGGGAAAAAAGCCGATTTGGAGATGGCAATCACTTCGCCAAGGGAGATGCCAACAGTGGTCGGAGGCATTACAGCATTTTAACACTTGACCTTGACGTCCCAAGCTATATAAACAGAATTGTTTATCATGGCCAGGATTGCAGTTTCCTGCCTTCAAGAGAAAGAATGGTTGTTGGCAGAAAGGAGCCAAAGTTCCTAGAGAGAAGGAGGAGGGTGGAATTGATGGAACTCTTTTCAGGAGCCCTTTGATCAAAGTCCTTAAAACAGCAGTTTCCGCAGGCAAGAGTCTGGGCTCTGGAGTCAGACTGCTGAGGTTCAAATCCCAGCTCTGCCACTCGCTACCTGTGTCACTGACCAAGGGGAAGTAATTTAACCTCCTGTACCTTAACTGCACTTTAATTGCTACACGATGAAACTTAGCAGCAAGAATGTGAGAATTACACAGGAGTAATACATCTAAACGGTCCTCACACGGTAAATGCTCTGTGAATTAGTTATTCTGGTGTTAAGCCCCTTCACAGCCACTAATCACATTGAATGAATGTTTCCTCTCTTGAGATAAAAAGAAAGAAATAACAAAATAACAAATTTTGACTGCTGGCTGTGGTTGTCAAGGGGGCTACATTATAATCTGAGCATACCATTCATTCCCAGAAACATACATTTCACGTCACTGCAACAAATGATACATCTCATGTTTATCAGATCAAGAAAAAAAAAATCCTCCCTTCCAGAAATGTGCTAGAGTTTACTACAACTGCAAGAACCCAGCAAGCAGGGGCATCCCAGGAGCTCACCTCAGACGGGTAAGGGACTTTTAACAGGAAGTTTCCATGCCAGTCATTTCTGCCCCAAGAAAAAACAGCTGTTCCTTTCTTTCATTTTCTTTTTCTTTTCTTTTTTTTTTTTTGGTTGAGACAGAGTCTCATTCTGTCACCCAGGCTGGAGTATAGTGGTGTAATCTCAGCTCACTGCAACCTCCACCTCCCAGGTTCAAACGATTCTCCTGCATCAGCCTCCCAAGTAGCTGGGACCACAGGCACATGCCATCACACCCAGCTAATTTTTAGTAAAGACGAGGTTTCACCATGTTAGCCAGGGTAGGCTCCACCTCTTGACCTTGTGGTCCACCCACCTCGGCCTCTGAAAGTGCTGGGATTACAGGTGCGAGCCAGGCACCTGGCCAGTTGATCCTTTTAAAGCACATTCATTTCCATTTTCAGTTAAACCACTGTCTATGGTTCTTCAAAAATGGAGGAGAGGGCAAGAGGGGCCTAGACCTCATAACTTTCTTAGCCCTGTAACTGGTTAACTTAGTAACAAAGAATAGAACATGAAAAGGGAAACACAGTGGCTTCACAGTGGAAAAGCTGGCAGCCACCCCCTCCGCCACGTGACTGAAGTAGGTACCATGATGAACTGTGTTGGGCGTGTAGCTCTCAGTATATGATGATAAGAGCATGTCACTTTCGCAGCATTCTTCCTCATGACCCCAAACTCCAGGCTAATCATGAGAAACACATCAGCCAACACAGACTGAGTGAACAGGATACCAGACTGGTACCCTTCAACACTGACAAAGTCATTTAAAAAAAAAAAAAAAAAAGGCTTTCAGACTCTGAGACTTTTTCACAGAGCAGAGGAGGTTAGAGAAAGGAGACAACAAAAGGCAATGTGGTACTTGGAACTGGATTTGGAATCAAAACAGGGCATTGATGGAAAAACTAGTGAAATCTGAATACAGTGTGGTCTTAATCGTAATACAGCAATGCTGGTCCCTTCTGACAACACACCTGTTGATGCATGAAGTTAACAGTGGGGAAACCACAGGTAGAGTGTATGGCAACTCTCTCTATTAACCTGGAAACATTTCTGCAAATCCAAAATTATCCCCACATTCAAAGCTTAATTTTTTACGTTATTTATTATTATTTCTTTTTTTTAGAAATGGGGCCTTGCTGTGTTACCCAGGCTGGAGTGCAGTGGTAAAAATCATAGCTCACTGTAGCCTCCAATTCCAGGGCTCAAGTGATCCTCCCACCTCAGCCTCCTGAATAGCTGGGATTACAGGCATGTGCCACCACACGCGGATTTTCTTTTCTTTTTTATTTTTATTTTTGTGAAGAGACAAGGTTCTCCCTAGGATGCCCAGCCTGGTCTTGAACTCCTGGCCTACAAGTGATCCTCCCACTTTGGAAAGCTTACTTTACAAAATTGGGGGTGGGGTACTATCCGTAGCTGCTCACATAGGAGAAAGAGGAAGAATGAACACAAAGTAGGAACGGCAGCCAGCAAGGCAATCATGGGACATCAATTTCAGCAGAGAATGAAGGAATAGTCAAAAACTGCCCGAGCCTGTGCTGTTCATAAATTTCTACTCAAAAAGCCAAAGAAGGCTTTTTGAGTAGAAAACCTGGAGAAGGGAGCCACCCTGATGGTGCCGTCTGTTAATCAGATCAGTACAGTGGGGCAGTTGCCTGCCTGACAGCTGCTTTTGTTAGCTGGAGGCCCTGCCTGACCTTCTGTATCTTTGGATTGGGGCACTCTTCTAACTTTCCTTGCAGTTCAAAATGGACAGCTGAGCCTATTTCCCAATCAGCAGTTGGTTTTCTCTTCTCCATTGGTGTTCTCCCCTCTCATAATAAGCAGCAGCCTTGCAGTTGTTCCCAGAAGCTGGAGGCTGTTTCCAGGGCCAAAGGTGAGCTTACAGTCACCTGGTTTCCATGGAAACTGAAGCATCACCAAGCTCTCTCCAGAGCAACTTGGCGAGGCCCCGAGTACGTGTCTCTCCATTTCAAACTAATCTCCCCCTTACTGCAGGCACAGGTTTCCCTGGAGGAGTATTACCAGGGACCACAGGGATACACAGCTCCCACATGGACCACAGAGGGCAGGGAGGGGTCTCTGGAGAGACTCTGCATGGTGGGCTGGCCTGTGAAAGCCCACGAAGGCCTCCAGCATTCTCCTGAGATACAGACTTCCTCCGGGGTCCTGGGGTAGGCAGAGGTTGGTGAGAAGCCACCATCAACCATTTTTCCAAAATCACTGGAGTTTTTGGAAGGAGCAGCAACCTCAGCTCTGCCTACACAACATAGCTACAGAGATGCATGGCCCAGTCCAGTGGTTTCTAGAGTTTAGCTTAGTAGAAAATCACCTGGAAGACTTGTCACCATGCAGATTCCTGGGCTCTGAGACCAAAGATTCTGATGTACTGTGTCTGTGATGTGTATTTCTACTCATCCCCTCCCCAGGTTGCCAGGGTCCAATCCACAGACCCTGGCTTGCACAATGGATGAATACCATACACTGACACAGATATTTTGCCTGTCAGTCCAGCTAAGGGTCTGAGCCACTCACCAACACTGAGAAGAGTCAGTAAAGAGTCAGCAGCCACATCTAATCACAGGTTGGACCTAAGATCACATGAGTAAACAAGCTATTGAGATAAACTCCTCTACATTCCTATGTATCTACACCCTAATCTTTTAAGAGAATTCAGTTGCCTTCAGCCCATCCTTTTACTGAAGCTATGCAACCCCCCCAACACCCACCTTCCAAGAAGGTTTGTGACTACATCTTGTAACTGTCTTTATAATTTTTCCTCTAAAATGTTTCCCAGCACCCTGGCTGAACTCTCACATCAGGTGATGCTGGGACAGGAGTGTCAAAGGTCATACTTTGAGAAGTACAGGTGCAAGAGGCAAACAGAGAGAAAATGGTACTTCTTCCCTGATTCCACATCCAATTTGCTTTATCACCTTTAGCAAGACCGGATTGAGTGATTGACTGATTGATTGATTGACTTTTGCTTTGCTACCCAGGCTGATGTGCAGTGGCATGACCTTGGCTCACTGCAACCTCTGCTTCCCAATTCCAGTGATTCTCCTGCCTCAGCCTCCCAAGTAGCTGGGATTACAGGCAAGTGCCCCCACACCCAGCTAATTTTTGTATTTTTAGTAGAGATGGGGTTTCGCCATGTTGGTCAGGATGGTCTCCAACACCTGACCTCAAGTGATCTGCCCACCTCAGTCTCCCAAAGTCCTGGGATTGCAGGTGTGAGTCACTGTGCCTGGCCTCAAATATTGTTTTCAAGGCTGCCAGGACAGAAACAGTGATGTTCCTTAAAATATCTTAGAATTCCTAAGGGAACTAGACCACCCTGGAATCTCTTTCCTAATGGGATTCTAAGGAACGTCACTCTCTTTACCAGGCAACTCCAGAACATGAGGGGTTCTAAGGCCAGGTAGTTTGCTGATGAGTGTTTATTCCAGCCTGACCTATGACACACGTACTGTAGCACTTTGGAGACTAAGTCCTGCCGTAAACGAGTCTCTGTGAGTTTTTTTTTTTTTTTTTCTTTTCTTTTCTTTTTTTTTTTTTTTTTTAATTTTTTATTGGATTATAGGTTTTGGGGTACATGAGCAGAGCATGCAAGACAGTTGCGTAGGTACACACATGGCAGTGTGCTTTGCTTTTCTTCTCCCCTTCTGTGAGTTTTTAATCCTGATGTTTTCCTAACTGATGCATTCACAGACCTCTGTTGTTGCCCCTGTTGTTTTCTTGTCTCCTACTTGCTCCTAAACAAGTCCTGGGATACCCAAATGGGTAAGTGGTGGGCTAGAAGACACTAATGCTTTTTTTAAAATTTTGAAACCAAATCTTGCCCTGTTGCCCAGGCTAAGTGCAATGGTACAATCTTAGCTCACTGCAACCTCCACCTCTTGGATTCAAGTGATTCTGGTGCCTCAGCCTCCTGAGTAGCTGGAATTACAGGTGCACGCTGAAACAACCCGCGTAATTTTTGTATTATTAGTGAGATGGGGTTTCACCACATTGGCCAGGCTGGTCTTGAACTCCTGACCTCAAGTGGTCTGCCCGACCTGGCCTCCCAAAGTGCTGGGATTACAGATGCGAGCCACCACGCTCGGCCTGATGGTAATAAATACCATTTTGACTGAGTTATCACTCTCGGTCGAGCCATTCACCATCTCATTGAATTATAAAACTCTGCCCAAAGCAGCACAACCAACAAACTGCAGAACCTCAACTCCAACCCAAGCATTCTGACACTGAGCTTAAATTATGCTAGGAGCTTCTCACACACGGGCAAGAGCAGAGACTCCAGAATTGATCACAGATAAAGTAACTTTCTGGACACAGGAAAAAATGAATAGACTGGTTCAGGAAAAACAAACACAACTTATAAAGGGGAAAAATCTGGACCCTGAGGTTTCAAGAGCCAAGCAAAACTAAACCGTACATATACAAAGAAAGCCCAACTTTTGGAGTCATAAACACACTCAGGTTTTCCCTTCCCTATCAGATGAGCTTTTGAGTAATGCAGCAGCCAGGCACCCAGCTCTGTGATATATTACATTAATGCATTATCAGAAGCAGCTGTTGCTCTCATGATATGGAGGAAGGCTGCAGAGCTCGGGTGATGTATGGCTCCCACGGACTGCAGTGGGGAAACGAGGCAGATCCCATGCAGGATAGCGACACCGCGAGAAAGTCGAGATCGATTTATCAGGGCCGTCCCAAGCCGGTATCAGGAAAGAGGAGTTGGCTAGGCCGTTGGAATTTATCAACATAATTATGTGCCGTGATTTATTAAGTACTGAGCAACGAAGGCATCAAAGGCACTTTTGTTGTTCTGTTGACTTATTTTTAAAAAAAAGAAGGAAAGCCAACTTTTTAAAGTAGTTTTGGTTTTTTAACTTTTAAAGTTACCTGAAACAAATACAACTAATGGAATCCTTAAACTAAAAATAAAATGTGGGTGGGGGACAGATCCTTTTTTATTTTATTGATGGATTAACTGAGGCAGAGTTTCGCTCTTGTCACCCAGACAGGAGTGCAGTGGCACAATCTCAGCTCACTCCAACCTCCACCTCTTGCTCTAAGTGATTCTCCTGACTCGGCCTCTCGAGTAGCTGGGATTAAATTAGTTGCCATCACGTCCAGCTAATTTTTGGTATTTTTAGTAGAGACGGGGTTTTACCATGTTGGTCAGGCTGGTCTTGAACTCCTGACCTCAGGTGATCCACCTTCCTCGGCCTCCCAATGTGCTGGGATTACAGACATGAGCCACTGTGCCCGGCCCAGATCTGTTTTAATCAAGTATGTTTCTCTCTGTGAACACAAATAAACCTTTACCAAATTATTCATCAAACTCTACCTCTCTTGGCAATTCCAAATGCAACAGCAACAGCTGAAGCAGTTGAGGGCTAAATCGAACTGGATCTGGCATTAGCTGCTGCATATCACAGGTAGAAGAAGGGCCGTCGAGAGAACCACGGTTAAGAATGGGTTCTCTCCTCACTAGGCTGAGCTCTCCACATCCATTATTGCATTTCATATGTATTAGAATCCTTCCATGTAGATACTAGTATCATCCCTATTTTACAAATGAGGAATTTAGGTTTTAAGGGTGTTAAATTAATCTAACCAGTGTTTCCTAGTCAGCAGGTGAGCTGAAAATGAAAATTCAGGTCTACGTGATGCCAGAGTCCATTCAGTAGGCATCTTCTGAGCCCTACGAAGTGCAAGGTACAGGAGATTCATCACAGTTAAGTTTGGATAACCCCCAGTAAGTGGAACATAACTTTGGCAGAAGGGTCAGATCCTTGTCTGTGCTCCAAACGAATGAATGAACAAAAAGCAAACAGGTGTATGCACAAAATGGCAAGCCACACTAACTATGATGAGAAAAACAGCAGGTTGGTGAAGACTGGTCAGGGAATAGAGTTCGTTTGTGATATAGAACTAATTACTCCTAACCATCAAAGACAGATGTGGTTTCAGTCAATGTACACATCGTATCTTAGAGTGTTCATATTTTCCAGTGCCCCCTTCTTTCATAAACATCCCTAATAATTATAAGTCCAGGTCTCTCTACCACTCCTAAATACAGATAGCACATTTACCAATATCATAAGGTAGAAAGGAAAATTCTTAGCCATATCTCTTTACAGGAGGTAGTCACCGACTTTTGTTTCTATTTTAGAGATGGAATCTCACTCTGTCACCCAGGCTGGAGTACAGTGGTATGATCTCAGCTCACTGCAACCTCTGCCTCCCAGGTTCTAGCAATTCCTCTGCCTCAGTCTCCCAAGTAGCTGGGATTACAGGCACACACCGCCACACCCAGCTAATTTTTTGTATTTTATTAGAGAGGGGGTTTCACTGTGTTGCCCAGGCTGGACTTGAACTCCTGAGCTCAGGCAATCCACCTGCCTTGGCCCCCCAAAGTGCTAGGATTTCAACCGACTTTTTAATCCCTGCCACACACCTTGGGTACATCTCAGGGCAGCTGAAATGTTTAAGACCCTGCCAGGGAGGCATGTGTCATCCATTCTCACACTTTCTGTTGCTGTATGGGACTCAGCAGGAATGATGACTCATGAAAAGTCTTGATTTTGTCTGTGTGAGAGCTGGCGAAATCATACCTTGCCCAAAATTACTTTAAGCATTCAAAGCTAATCTTAAAGACAAGATGTGCTTCCCCTGCTACTCAGGAAGCCAAAGAGCCAAGGGTATGTGGTGCCCAGGAAGGTGACAAACAGACAGGAGATCCTCTGGAGTGGAAAGAGTGAGAACCATGTGTAGCTTCCATGGGAGATGGCCACAGCACCAGCATGAGGCAGGCAGGTCCCGAGCCACCATGGGTGAAATGATGAATAGGACACACTCCCACCTCTTGGTCCACTACCTACCTGAAGCCTCCCTGATTGTCTGCAACCAATTATTCCATATGCGTGCCTCATCTAGCTTTCTCATCACAGAGTTACTCTTAGCTAAGGGGTTAGCCATAAGGGCTAACACCCATTGCCTTTCCCAGAAGCATTCTCATTTTAAGAGAGGACGCTGGAATACTTGATGGAGTGAATGATGGATTTTCAGGCACTCGATAGATAATGAGAGGCTTCTTTCAAAACAGAGGAACCTGTCCATCACCATGAATATCATGCACTATTGATGGTCAGTGACATTGTCTATTTGTAAAGAGGATTCTGGAATTCATTTTCCACGTGTAATCTATGGAAAGAATATTTATTCTAGAAATCCACTTAGCAACTATGTTAGTCAAGTTTCTCCAGAGGATCAGAACAGATACGGAGTGTGTGTGTGTGTGTGTGTGTGTGTGTGTGTGTGTGTGTGTGTATTTCTCATAAGGAATTGGCTTACACAATTATGGAAGCTTCAAGATCTGCAGGGTGAGTCAGCAAGGTGGAGGTCCAGGAGAAGGAATGGTGTTCCACTCTGAAAACAGCAGTCCTGGAGACCCAGAAAGAGCTGACACTTTGGTTTGAGTCTGAAGGCAGGAAAAAGAACATGTCCCAGTTTGAAGTCAGGCAGGCAGAAGGAATTCTCTGATGCAGGGGAGGTCAGCCTTTCTGCTCTATTCAGGCCTTCCACTGATTGGATGAGGCCCACCCACATTACATGGAGCCATCTCCTTTATTCAGTCTACTGATACAAATGCTAATCTCATCCAAAACACCCTCACAGAAGCATGCAGAATAATATCTGACCAAACGTCTAGGCACGCTGTGGCCTACTCAACATGACACACAAAATGAACCAACATGGCAACGTAACAATAACAAAAGTAATAAATGCAGACTGGTCCTTCCTGGCCTTCATATATGCCTTTTCTGATTCTGACCTAGGGTAGCCATCATCATCCGCATTTCACTGCTAAGGGAACTCTGGCTTAAAGAATTGATCAGGTAAGTTACCCAAGACCACAGGAACTAATGCCTTAGCAGCATTCTGACTTACCGTGCTGTGCTAATTATTTTCCCGCCTTAAACACAATGAGTCTGTATCACAAAAATAAAATGAACACCCAAATGACAGATAGTTTACCCTTGAGGGGAAAAACAACCAAATCCAGATTTAGAGTCTCCAAACCCAGCATATCTTATTTTTCCATTCTCACGCCTTCTCTCTATGCACCCCAGGGCTTCCTTCTCTTGAGGATAACTTCCAGATGTGACGTCAATTCCCGTCACATGACAAGGACTGCTATGGGAGCCTGAGCTGATTTGGCTCAGGATCAGCTCAGAAATACATCCTCGCCACCATGATATAAACTTCTTGAGGCAAAATAATTGGTGAGTCTGGTTCATGGCTCTATCCCCAGAGCCATGACAATGTCTAGCACATAGTAGGTCCTCAATAAATGTGTTGACAGATGGACACTTTGACAAGGGAGGTAGAAAGAGAAAGGTCTAAAGGGGACAGGAACACTGTCATGTCAGCTCACACACAGAGCATCCTCTGGTATGGACACACAGCAAGTCAGGATAGAGATGTCTCCTTGTGGAATGAGATGGTTCAGGAAAAACATCTGGGTATAAAACATTTTGGGATATGTGCTGTAGGGTGCGCATGCTTGACAACAGTCACTGTACTTGAAAATTATAGTCCAGCCAGTCCTAAGAGACAATGAGAAATGAATACCCGGCGACGTGCATACTGACTCAAGGCATATTTTACTGTGCAGTGAAAACATGGCCATATAGACATAGACTTCAACATGTTGATGTCAGTGTCATTTCAGTCTATTTCACAGGTTCCTTTACCTAAAAGAAAAGAAAAAGAAGAAGCTCCATATTCGTGACCCAGGTCCACATCTTGCCTTTTCTTTTATGGCGGTCTGGTAGGTGCTACTGTGACTTGGCTGGTCTACAGTCTGTCTTCTCTACAGACTGTACGATCACTCAGGGTCAAGGTTTCTATTTTATTTTTATTTGAGCAGCTCATTGGTTGAAATTGGAAATGTGATTAGTGTTCATTCTGCGTTAAAACCTAGAGAATATTTCTTACGTGTAGTAGAAACATGCTGCTATAGTCAAGAGAGAAGCCTGCCTTGGTTTTAATCCCAGAAAAGTGACCACAAGGAAGCCACTCACCCTCTGAGGGTTCAAATCCCCATCAGAAACATGTGTTTAAGATTGGGAATGCTGGAAGACTGATGGCTGCACAGTCTGATTCTTCCAAAATCCCTACATTAAAAATAGAGTAGCCACAACAAAATGAGTAAATAGACCACGTCCATGAGAAACAATGAGGCTAAAGTGTGTACATGAATGTTAAGATGTAAGTGGACAGGGACCAACCATCCATATCCCGAGACTCCTGCGCTACCCTCCTGTATGTCATAGGAAGCAGGAAGAATCCTCAAGTCACGTGGCGGACTCAACAAAAGGAGATGCCCAGTGTGAGCAACAGGGAGTTGTGGTGATGTGTACAGTGCCAACCTGAAGACAGCAGCTGAACTGGGAAAAGTATTTCCCAAGCCAACAGTGGCTGAGCACAGTATACCCCAGGGAGCTATGAAGCAACAAATGTGGCCAACTCCTTGCCAACTTTCAAACTCCAAGACTCCAAACTCTCCTTGCAAACTCCCAAACTCAACTAACCAGTCAAAGCTGCTTGGAGGACCATCCACACTGAGAAGATATTGCTGGAAGTAAGCAGAGAAAGAAAAAAAGGAGGAAAGTCCAGATAAAAGTGCTGGGGTGAGGAGCTGGGGGGCAGACATCACAGATAGCAAGGCATCATTTTTAAAACCTACATGAAAAGAAAAGCAAAAACAACAAAAGAGGGAGCTCTGTGAAGTTAGATAAGCTACCTAAGACTTCAGGAAATATAATGTCACCAAAAAATGAACAACTGAGGCTGGGCGCAGTGGCTCACACCTATAATCCCAGCACTTTGGGAGGCTGAGGCGGCAGATCACGAGGACGGGAGTTTGAGACCAGCCTGGCCAACACAGTGAAACCCTGTCTCTACTAAAAACTAAAAATCCTGTCTCTACTAATTGTCTCTACTGATTTTTGTATTTTTATAAAAATACAAAAACACAATTAGCTGAGCGTCGTGGTGGGTGCCTGTAATCCCAGCAACTTGGGAGGCTGAGGCAGGAGTATCGCTTCAACCTGGAAGATGGAGGTTGCACTGAGCTGAGGTTGTGCCATTGCACTCCAGCCTGGGTGACAGTGTGAGACTCCATCTCAAAAAATAAAAACAAAAAAGAACAACTGAAAAGAATCACAGGCATACCTCATACAAATTTGTTATGAAAGAAGAAAGGTTAAGGAGGAGACTAAAATCTCTATGGATAACAAAAGCATGCCAGAGAGGCATTGTCGAAAATATGATCCCTGCTGCAATTCTGTTTCAAAACACGCCAACGGGCACCGAGAAAGTGATACAAAATATGGAAAACAACACAAATCAGAATTAGAAAGGCTTAGAAATGAGGTGACAGAGGCCGGGCATGGTGGCTCAAGCCTGTAATCCCAGCACTTTGGGAGGCCGAGGTGGGTGGACCACAAGGTCAAGAGATTGAGACCATCCTGGTCAACATGGTGAAACCCCGTCTCTACTAAAGATACAAAAAATTAGCTGGGCATGGTGGCGCGTGCCTGTAATCCCAGCTACTCAGGAGGCTGAGGCAGGAGAATTGCCTGAACCCAGGAGGCGGAGGTTGCGGTGAGCTGAGATCGCACCATTGCACTCCAGCCTGGGTAACAAGAGCGAAACTCCGTCTCAAAATAAATAAATAAATAAATAAAGCAAAATCATCATAGGTAACATCTATATGATCTCACAGTGGAGAGAGAGTACAACCATGAAAAACAGGAATGATAGGGATACCATATGCAAAACAACAACAAAGAACCCAGTCCCCAAGGTAAAATACCCCTGCTTTCAGATATCCTCACTGAGGGCAGTAACAACTGATGGCAGTCAGAGCATTATCATTCTGTGAGACTGTGGCGTATATACTGTTGAACCAATTAAATAATTTGGAAATAGCCTAATTATACAACATCCTGTGTCCTTTACAAGCAGGACTCTTAGGCAGAAGAAAAAGAAATAGACAAAACAGAGAATAGATTAGTTAAAATCCCTGTAGTACAAAATATGAATTGGAATTATCAGTACGAGCCCATGATGTATTTTATCCTTTTAAAATTGTGTGTGTTTTTCTTGCTTCATCTACTACAAAGGCATGGAAACCATGAATAAGTCAGTAAAAACGAGCATCTCTAGCACTCAGATTACGGTCATAAAATATCACTTCTCACTACAGGAAATCAGGGCTTCCTGGAGAAATTACTGATTCCAATATTGGGTTAAGAAATGTGTAAAACGAGCCTGGGAGTCTTATCCAACCAGACACCAAGGAAGCTACCAAGAGCAAGTTTGTCATATCAAAAGGACTCAGGAGCCACAGTGATGTTATATAATGCATACATTGTATAAACCAATGATTCCTAGATGGAGATATGCTCATTTTCAGGGATTGCTACATTAAAGAAGCTCTCGGACCTCTGGTCTAGTGCAGGCACTGGCAGACGTTTTTGTAAAAGGTCAAACAGTAAATATTTGTGGCTTTCTGGGCCAGATGGTCTCTGTTGCAACCACCAAACTCTGCTGCTGCTACTCAAAAAGCAGCCATCGACTACATACAAATGAGCGGTCAGCGCTGTGTTCCCATGAAACTTAATTTACAAAAACAGGTGGCACCTGGGCTATCGGTTATTGACCCCCCCTGATTTAGTGCAAGAAAGACAATTAACCAGGTCATTTCCATCAGGACTGGACTAGAGCAAATGAATCTTCAGTGATTTGAATCAGAACAAAGGCTGTCTGGGAAGAGGAAAGGATAGCGGCTGGTGGAGGCATGAGCTGGGCTTCCAGGAGGCTGGAGATATGGTTTGGATCTGCCCCCGCCACCCACATCTCATCTCGAATTGCAGTCCCCAAGGGTGGGGAATGGTGGAGTGATGGGATCGTGGGGACAGGTTTCTTATGAATGGGTTTAGCACCATCCCCTTGGTGGCGTTCTCACAATACTGAGTGAGTTGTCAAAAGATTTTGGTCTTCCACAGTGGTTGAACTAATTTACACTCCCACCAACAGTGTAAAAGTGTTCCTTTTTCTCCACATCCTCTCCAGCATCTGTTGTCTCCAGATTTTTTAATGATCGCCATTCTAGCTGGCAGACAGTGTGGCGATTCCTCAAGGCCTTAGAAATAGAAATTCCATTTGACCCAGCAATCCCATTACTGGGTATATATCCAAAAGACTATAAATCGTTCTACTATAAGGACACATGTACACGAATGTTCATTGCAGCACTGTTTACAATAGCAAAGACCTGGAATCAACCCAAATGCCCATTGATAATAGACTGGATTGGAAAAATGTGGCACATATACACCATGGAATATTATGCAGCAATCAGAAATGATGAGTTCGTGTCGTTTGTAGGGACATGGATGAATCTGGAGAACATCATCCTCAGCAAACTGACACAAGAACAGAAAATGAAACACCGCATATTCTCACTCATAGCTGGGTGATGAAAAATGAGAACACATGGACACAGAAAGGGGAGTACTAAACACTGGGGTCTATTGGGGGGAAAAGGGGAGGGCCAGTGGGAGGGGGAGGTGGGGAGGGATAGCCTGGGGAGAAATGCCAAATGTGGGTGAAGGGGAGAAGAAAAGCAAAGCACACTGCCATGTGTGTACCTACGCAACTGTCTTGCATGCTCTGCTCATGTACCCCAAAACCTATAATCCAATAAAAAATTAAAAAAAAAAAAAAGATTTTGGTCATTTAAAAGAAACCCCATCTCTACTAAAAATACAAAAATTAACTGGGTGTGGTGGCGGGTGCTGTAATCCAAGCTACTTGGGAGGCTGAGGCAGGAGAACTGCTTGAACCCGGGAGGTGGGGGCTGCAGTGAGGTGAGATCACACCACTGCACTCCGGCCTGAGCGGCTTGACTGGGGAGTGAGACTCTGACTCCAAAAAAAGTGTGTGGCATCTCCCTCCTCACTCTCTTGTTCTTGCTCTGGCCATGTGAGCTGTCCACCCTCACGCCGTCTTCTGCCGTGAGTAAAAGCCCCATGAGGCTTCCCTGGAAGCAGATGCCACTGTGCTTCTTGTACAGCCTGCAGAACCGTGAGCCAATGAAACCTTTTCTGATATATTACCCAGTCTCAGGTGTTTCTTCATAGCAATACAAGAATGGGGGAATTGTTCTATTTGGTCATGTTCTAATTCTACAGGCATAGCTCATGGTCGCTTTATGAGTGTATTCACTTGTGAAAACTCATTGAGCAATGAATTTACAATTCATGCACTTGATGTATATTAGACTTCAATAAAATACAGTACATCTGAGGAAAAAAAAAAACAGAAACTCTATGGCTGGAGAAAGCACAGGCAAAAAATAAGGAGAAGATGCTGCATGAAATATGAAGAGGAAACTGTTGGGGGCAGCAAGCATGCCAGCTCCTTGGCTGAAACATTTCAGTCAGGAGGACAACATCTACAGCAGGGGACCAGGTGTGAGCTGGAGGAGAAAAGGAGGATGGATATAGAAAAACAACAGGGTAACCCACCCACTCAACTCTTCAATGAAGGGTCAAGGGAACCTCGGCCCCCATACTCAGCACACTCAGAATGGCTACTCTGCCCATGAAGCCAGAAAAACATCCTCACTCAGAGGCAAAATTAGTCTGCTCAACTCAGAGATGAGGCAGAGTTTAGGGGTGCCGTGATCTAAGTATCAACCACATTACTGTCTCTCCGTACTAAGTTCTTCTGAAGCTTTGTGGAGGTCATTGGTTCCATTCATTAAAGCTGTGGGCTTTCACCTGCTTATCCTGTGACAGAACGTTTCTTGGTCCTTTTGTAGGGGAAGGTGTGGTTATGTGTTTAGTTCTGGCTGAGATGAAGCATGCCACTTCCAGCTTGATGGGATTCCCCACCCTCTAGCTTGAGGGAGGTATGCTTGACAAATAAAAATTGTATATATTTAAGATGTATAACATGTTTTGATATATGTACACATTGTGAAATGATTGCCATAATGAAGCGAATTTACATATCAGTCACCTCATACAGCTACCTTTGCTTGCGGTATGAACATGTGAGGACTACTCTTCCTAGCAGATTTCAAGTATACACCACATTATTATTAACTATACTCACTATACTGTATTTTAGGTCTTCGGAACTTGTTCATCTTTTTTTTTTTTCTGAAAAAAAAAGAAAGAGAAAGAAAGAGAAAGAAGGAATGAAGGAGAGGAAGAAAGAGGAAGAGAAAGAGGGAAGAACTTGTTCGTCTTATAATTGAAAGTTTATACTCTGTGGTTTAAGCAGAGTGGCCACCATCTTCTTATTTTTCCCACTTATTTTGCAGCTCCAGGTAACCAGAATTTTACCCTGTGTGTCTACGGGTTTGACATCTTTAGATTCTACATATACGTGATTTATACCCTATTTCTGTCTTTCTGTGTCTGGCTTACTTCACTTTAGCATAACATCCTCCAGATTCATCTATGTTGTCACAAATGGAAAAATTTCTTTTTAAGACTGAATATAACTGCATTGTATATACACAAACACACACATATACACACACACATCTATATATATGTACACACCACATTTTCTTGATCTATTCAGCCATGAATGAACTCTAAAGTCATTGTGTATGTATGTACATATGTGCATATGGTATATAAACATATATATATATATATATATACCAATGTATATATACATATATACATATAACCTAAGGGTCACTGTGTGTACATGTATATACATATATATGGTATATGTGAGATATATAAATATATACATAGATACATATATATGTAGAGATATATGTATCTATATATCTATGTATATATTTATGTAGATATATATGTATGTATCTCACATTTTCTATATCCATTCATCCACCATTGAACTCAGATCATTTCCTATTCTGGCTATTGTGAATAACAGGAATAGCATGCAATAAATGTGGGAGTGCAGTCCTTTCTTCATTTCCTTTGGATGTGTACCCAGAAGTCAAATTATTGGGTCATATGGTAGTTCTAATTTTAATTATTTGAGAAATCTCCACACTGTTTCCCATAATGGCTGTACCAATTTACATTCCCACCAACAAGAGCCTAAGAGTTCTCTTTTCTCCATATAACTGCCAACACGTAAGTTTTGGCCTTTGGACAATCACCATCCTGATAGGTATGAGGTGGTGTCTGATGACAGTTTTGATTTTTACTTCCCTGATCATGCTGAGCACCGTTTCATGTGCCTGTGGTCCATTTGTATGTCTTCCTTGGAAAAATGTCTATTTAAGTCTTATGTTCATTTAAAAAAATCTGGCTGTTACTTTTATATAGTATAGATGTTAATCACTTATCAGATACATGATTTGCAAATACTTTCTCTCATTTCTTAGAATGCCATTCTGTTTTGTTGATGGTTTCCTCTGCTATGCAAAACTTCCTGGTCTCACAAAAAACCACTTGTTTATTTTTGCTTTTGTTGTTTGTGTTTTTGTGTCATGTCCAAAAAATTGCTAAGACCAATGTCAAGGCACTTTCTTCTGTGATTTTTTGGGGGAGTTTTCTGGCTTTAGGTCTTAAGTCATTAATCCATTTTGACTTGATATCTGTGTACGGCATAAGGGTCAAATTTCATTCTGTATCTGGACATCCAGTTGTCCCATTAACATTTCTTGAAGAAAGCATCCTTTCCTCACTCTATGTTTTTGTTACCCTTATTGAAGGTCAGTTGATTGTAATGTATGAATTTATTTCTGAGTTCTCTATTTAGCTCCATTGGTCTATGTGTCTGTTTTTATGCCAGTTCCATTCTTTCCCCACTCTATGTTTTTGTTACCCTTATTGAAGGTCAGTTGATTGTAATGTATGAATTTATTTCTGAGCTCTCTATTTAGCTCCATTGGTCTATGTGTCTGTTTTTATGCCAGTACCATAGTGTTTTAATTACTATAGCTTTGTAATATAATTTCAAATCAGGAAGTGTGAAACCTTCAGCTTCATTGTTCCCTCAGAATATTCTGGCTCAAAATTCAAGGTCTTTTGTGGTTCCATGCAAATTTTTGGATTTTTTTTCTTTTGGTTTATGTGTACAAGCTGATGGTTTAAAGCTAGTATATAATACTCAAGAACTTTCTTTATCTTTCTGATCTAGAGAAAGCCAATGCTGGGAATGATAACTGTTCTGTCATCTTGGATCAGCTCCACAACCCACCTGCAATGATAATGCAATGGAGCAAGAACCAAACTTTTGCTACTTTAAGCTATTCAGGTTTGGGGTTTGATACAGCAGCATTACCTAACCTATAATGACAGACCCATGATCTAAAATGCACTTAGATCAACATGCAGATTCTCGAGTCTTTTTAAAGTTGTGGTTTATCTTATAAACACAAAAATATATTTTCAAATATTTAACTCACATATAATTAGGGATACATAATACAAGAGTAATTAAAAAGCCATTCTATCTTATTAACACTTTCTGAACTCAAGACCAGAGTGGAGGTAGTTACTTCCCAAGGATTAGAAGACCATATTGAGCTTGAATCCCTGACTGGAGTCCCAAAGATAAGCCCTAGCATATAAAAGGAATTTCATTCTCTCAAGGTAACATACTCACCGTTGTCATTATCAAAACAACCACCACCACCACCAAAACAAAACAAAACAACCCTCACTTCTCAGATCCTAGTTTCTGGATTACTGAGAAGGGAATGACCCAATTCCTAATCCAGAGCCCCAGAAACAGGCTCTGCCTACTATTACCATTTTTACTATAATTACTCTTAATGATAATAATAGTCACTTTCTACTGTCTGTTAGCCACAGTTCTGAGTGCTTTATATACCATCATCAATAACGTCTCCGTGAACGAATGAATGAATATGAATGAGGTAGAATGTGAAAAGGAATTAAAGGAGACATCAGATTTAGACCCAATGATACAAAGGGGTAAAGATATTTTAGCCAGAGAGGACGATGTGAAGTAAAAAAAAAAAAAAAAAAAAAAAGGTAGAGACAGGCATGCCTCATAATGGGAAAGCACGCAGGCATTTTTTGGCAGAAAATGGAATTCAGATGTAATCTTATAAATCAAGAAGGTCCACTGAACGCTTCAAATGCTTCTAGGGAACGGGATGACAAAGCAGAATTCAAAGAAGACTGTCTTGATAGCAGCCCAGGGTCAGAGTGAGAGCAGGAAGAGACTGACTCAGGGAGACAAGCCGGGAAACTTTTAGAATAGCTCAGGCTTAATGAGAGTTGGACCTTGCCAAGGATGTAGTGTAAAGAGTGAACGCCACTACGTTTTGGCCAATGATCTATGAGTGTAAGTATCATGTGGGATCTCCGGAAATTCTTAAAGACAGGAGATATATCCTTTGCTCCTTTATTCATCATACCACCTGGAACATGCCTGTGATCGCTGGATCTCTGGGGGCTATTTTGGACCATGAGGACAAGAGCTATGGATGCACAGGGGATCTGGAAGCAGAGAGACGGGCTCCCAATACCTTCATCCAGCTACCACACTAATCAAAGACTATCAGTTTCTGGATGTTTTTTTACGTCAGAGAAAGATAAATTTTACCTGAATTTACTGATATTTGGAGTTTCTCCTAGAAGCACCTGAATCTAGTCAGACCTGACAAAGGAGGTTAGAGAACAAGGATAGGCCAGACATGGTGGCTCATGCCTGTCATCCCAGCACTATGGGAGGCGGAGGCAGGAGGATTGCTTGAGACCAGAAGTTTGAGACCAGCCTGGGCAACACAGCTAGACCTTATCCTTACCAAGAATTGCCAAAAAAGAAAACTTACCCAGGTATGGTGGCTCATCCCAGTAGTCTCAGGTACTTGGGAGGCTGAGGCAGGAGGATTGTTTGAGCTGTGGAGGTCGAGGCTGCAGTGAGCAATGACTGTACCACTGCACATGACTGCACTCTGTCACCCTGGGTGACAGAACAAGACCCTGTCTCAAAAAAATAAACCAATACTTAAAAAGTAAATTATTGTTTTCTAAAAAGAGGACAAGGGGAGACCTAACAAGCCAAACAAACATAGTGTGAAGTAGGGGGTAAGGATTTCGGTCCCACCACTCGAGTTTAGGTTCTGCCTCTGCTACTGGGTAACTTTGGAAGCCTAAGCAAGTGCCCTGGTTTCAACAAGGGTTAAATATGGAATCATGGTAAACAGTACCTACCTAATGGATTCCTAAGATGATTAAATGCAATAACTCATGTGAAGTGCTCAGCATGCTCTTCGGTACACATTTTATTAAGCAATGCTGAATAGAGTATACCCCACATGAAAAAATGGCTCAAAATTCTTGGAGAGAGGAAATGAGTGAGAAGGGAATGGACACTCTTGCCAGAAGGTCAGGAGAGGTTAGAAAATCTTCCTGGAGACCAGGCACATGGTGGCTCACGCCTGTAATCCCAGCACTTTGGGAGGCCGAGGTGGGCGGATCATGAGGTCAAGAGTTCGAAACCAGCCTGGCCAACGTGGTAAAACCCCGTCTCTGCTACAAATACAAGAATTACCCAGGTGTGCGGGCAGATGCCTGTAATCCCAGCTACTTGGGAGGCTGAGGCAAGAGAATCATTTGAACCTGGGAGGTAGAGGTTGCAGTGAACCAAGATCGTGTCATTGGACTCCAGCCTGGGTAACAAGAGCAAGACTCTGTCTCAAAAAAAAGGAAAGAAAAGAAAAGAAAAAAAAAAAGCTTCCTGGAAAACCCATTTCTCAAACTTTCTTCCTCCTTTCCAGGATCACCAATGTCACCCTCATGCCACGAAAAATGAAAAGCCCAGAGAAGGTGGCTTTTCCCCCCATCTCAGCCCTGCTGTCTTCTGGCCATCGTGGGGATGGAGTCTTTGACAGTTGCAGTCCCACCTTCTGTTTAATGGGCTTACGGTCAACACCCTGTCAACAGTCTATCAACACCATTGATCTTCATGTTCCAGGAAATGCCGTGCTGTTGGGAAGAAGAGGCGCTTGGCTTCAGTTCTGCATAAAAAGGGCTGATTAAATCAAAGGGATGTTGGGCTTTTCACTGTGTCGGGGTTGATCAACACTGACAGAATGATGGAGGAGGTGGGGCTGGGGCTCTGTGAAGTTGAAAACTCTTTCAGGGAAACCAGGCCACTTCTTAACTCCCCAAACGCTTCATGAGGAGCTAGAAGTTTCCAAGATATGACTGCTCTGTGAAAGGCATGAATCTGATTAACACTAAAAAAGGCAAGAAAAAAGGAGGTGGAAATGCGCATGGTTTCATGGCAAGTAGAATGTATTTATAGCTACACTGGGGGAACGTGATCGGAGATGACATTGTCATAGCGCCATATTTGCTGTTTTCACGTAACAGTTTGGGGGAACGGAAAAGAAACAATGGAATTTGGGAGAGGCATGGGGCTGGTGGTAACATGAAATCTAATAGGCTTGAGTCGCCTTCTTTCACTTGGTATCGGTGAAAGTGTGAATAAAACGTAATTTCTTTCAGCCTCAGTTTGTTTACTGCAAAATGAGTTTGGTAAGAATTAAGTGAAATGATACAGACAAAAGGGCTTAGTAAATCCTGAGTTCCTCTTATTCTTTTTTTTTTTTTTTTTTCCTTGAGACAGAGTCTTGCTCTGTTGCTCAGGCTGGAGTACTGTGGCAGGATTTCAGCTCAGTGCGGCCTCTGTCTCCTGGGTAATCCTCCTGCCTCAGCCACCCAAGCAGCTGGGATTATAGCTGTGTGCCACCATGCCCAGCTAATTTTTGTATTTTTAGTAGAGATGGGGTTTCGTCATCTTGGCCAGGCTGGTCTCAGGCTGACCTCAGGTGATCTCAGCGGCCAGGCTGACCTCAGGTGATCCGCCTACTTCGGCCTCCCAAAGTGCTGGGATTACAGGTGTGTGAGCCACCACATCCGGCCTAGAATTCCTCTTATTCTAAAACACTTGCTGATAGATGGATGGGGATAGAAAGGGGCAGGGAGAGAAAGCCACCAACGATTTCTTTAGGATCTGCAGAGGATCGTTCTGTTTTCTGGTGGAAAGTGCCATTCCTTACGCATCCTTAAAGCTGAATCCAGACTCAATTGTATTTTTGCTTTGGGCTTACCATATGATTTTTTTTCCCTTCATTAGAAGCTTAAATTAAGAAACTCTGTTTTGGACTTTTATACAGATTTCCTTTTTTTTATTCCTTGCACCCAAACTGAGGAATATTACTCTTGGAAAACAACCCTGCCATTGTATGTGTTCCCGAACAAGGATGGATACTAGGCCAATGGAATGACATGTGCGGAATCTGCATTCAGCCAACTTAAAATTTTAGTAACATTTGACCTTTGGAGCCTGGGAAATCTCTCCAGAAAGACAACTGAGAGGTTCAGGCTGATAAAGCAACTTAGGAATTGGAAAGTGGGCTGGGAGCATCCACATTCTGTGGGTTCTCAAGGCAAGAGAGGTGCCTTTGCAAGAGTTCCATCCATGAATGGTCAAACTCGAGTGAGAAACATAGAGCCACTGTCTGGTGCTCAGCCAGTGTCACTGCTCACTGCAACAGGATGGGCAGTCTGTCCTTGACCTCCTTGCACTTCAGTTAAACCCACAGGTAGCTCATAGCAATACTTCCTGCGTGCCAGGCACTGTTGCAAGGTTTGTTTGCCTGCGTGGCGGGCTGAATAATGCCCTCCCTTCCTCCAAAGACGTTCACATCCTAATACCTGGAACCTGTGAATACGTCATTTTACATGGCAAAAGGGACTTTGCAGGTATGATTAAGGTTCTTGAGATGGGGAGTTTATCCTGGACTGTCAGGGTAGGCCCAGAGATGCAATCTCAAGGGTCCCCAGAGGAGGGAGCCAGGAGGACCAAGGTTAGAGATATGCAGAGACAACAGAATCAGAGATTAGTGTGATGTGGCTAGCAGCCAGGGAATGTGCGTGGCTGCCAGAAGCTACGCAACGCAAGGAATAGATTCTCTCCTGCAGCTGCCAGTAGGAACTTTGATTTTAACCCCATAGATCTGAATTTAAACTTTGGAGCTCCAGATCTCTAAGAGAAGAAGTGTATGCTGTTTTATTTTTTTAAATTGTATTTTAGTTTCTGGGGTACATGCGCAGATCATGCAAAATTGTTGCATAGGTGCATACATGGCAATGTGGTTTGCTGTCACCTATAACTGGCATTGCTCACCATGTTATCTCTCCCCAACCTCCCCATCCCCCACTGTCCCTCCCCAGAACCTCCACAACAGACCCCAGTGTGTGATGCTCCCCTCCCTGTGTCCATGTGTTCTCATTGTTCAACACCCACCTATGAGTGAGAACATGTGGTGTTTGATTTTCTGTTCTCGTGTCAGTTTGCTGAGAATGACGATTTCCAGATTCATCCATGTGCCTGCAAAGGACCCTGTTTTAAGGTACCAATTCTATGGTAATGTGTTACAGCAGAAAAGCAAAGTAATGCATCTGTATTACCTCATTTAAATCCTCACCTGCTCTTATCACCCACCCTTTTCCAGATGGGGTAAGTAAGACATACTGAGGCTAAGTAATTTAATTAATATCTTGAACCTAATAATGCCTAATCATTGGCAGGGATGCACTGTGGTGGTGGTCTGCCATCAGAGTATGCACTCATAACCACTGTATGACAGGAAGGCTTTGAGGGAGCAGGCAGGAGCTCAGACAACAATACAAGGAGGCTTCTCTCCACCTTTTTCTTTTTCCTTTTTTTTTTGAGACGGAGTTTTGCTCTTGTTTCCCAGGCTGGAGTACAATGGCGTAATCTCGGCTCACCGCAACCTCTGCCTCCTGGATTCAAGCAATTCTCCTGCCTCAGCCTCCCGAGTAGCTGGGACTACAGGCATGCGCCACCATGCCCAGCTAATTTTTGTATTTTTAGTAGAGACGGTATTTCACCATGTCGATCAGGATGGTCTCAATCTCTTGACCTCGTGATCCACCCGCCTGGGCTTCCCAAAGTGCTGGGATTACAGACCTGAGCCACCACGCCTGGCCACTCTCCACCTCTTTAGCAAAACAGCCACTTTCTAAAGACTGCTCCACAAGTGTGATATAATTAGCAAATAATGCTAATTTCAAGCAAGTCTCATGTACTCATTAAAGCAGGGCCACAAGAAAGCTGTGTTTTAGTAAAAACATTTGCCGCTCCCCTTTGATGAGCATTGAAGGTGCTAAGCCCTGTACACAAAAAGGTATCTCCCTAATCATTCCCAAACACCACAAAGTTGGTGCCATCCATATTCCCAGTACACAGATGAAGAATTTGAAGCGCAGTAGATTTTTTGGTCTAAATTTGTCCATCAAATCTAAGATCAGCCAGGCGTGGTGGCTCACACCTATAATCCCAGCACTTTGGGAGGATGAGGCAGGCGGATCACCTGAGGTTGAGAGTTCGAAACCAGCCTGGCCAACATGGAGAAACCCCGTCTCTACTAAAAAACAAAAATTACAAAATCAGCAGGGCATGGTGGTGCATGCCTGTAATCCCAGCTACTCAGGAGGCTGAGGCAGAAGAATCGCTTGAACCTGGGAGGTGGAGGTTGCGGTGAGCCAAGATTGCACCATTGCACTCCAGCCTGGGCAACAAGAGTGAAACTCTATCTCAAAAAAAAAAAAAAAAAAAAAAATCTGAAGTTAACGCAACTCAATATAGGGACATAGAGAGTAGAGGGTACTCACCATAAGCTGGGAAGAGTAATGGGGGGGATGGTGGGGGGATAGTGGGGGGAAGATGGGATGGTTAATGGGTACAAAAACAGAAAGCATAAGACCTTCTACTTAATAGTACAATAGAGTGACCAAAGTTAATAAGAAATTAATTGTACATTTTAAAATGACGAAAAAAGTGTAACTGGATTGTTTATAACAAGAAGGATAAATGCTTAAAGGAATGGAGACCCCCCCATACTCCAAGATGTCACTGTCATGTATTGCATGCCTGTATCAAAACATCTCATGTCTCCCAAATACATACACCTACTGAATACTCACAAAAATAAAAAACTTACAAATTTTAAAACAAAACACAAAATAAAGCTGCCCACCTATATGCAAGCGATTCAAGATGACTTGCAGAGAGACTCCTGCTTCCACACGTGAAGGATCAGCTGCTCCAGATATTGCCCTCCTGTCATAATTAGAAATTGTGGCCAGGCTTGGTGGCTCATGCCTGCCATCCCCGAACTTTGAGAGGCCGAGGCAGGTAGATCACTTGAAGACAGGAGTTCAAGACCAGCCTGGCCAACGTGGTGAAACCCCATGTCTACTAAAAATAAAAAAAATTAGCTGGGTGTGGTGGTGCATGCCTGTAATCCCAGCCACTAGGGAGGCTGAGGCAGGAGAATTGCTTGAAATGAGGAGACAGAGGTTGCAGTGAGCTGAGATCACGCCACTGCACTTCAGGCTGGCTAACAGGGTAAGACTCCATCTCAAAAAGAAAAAGAAAATAAATGGTTTCTCTTAGTGTGATCCTAGTGTATCAATCACCTAAGAACTTGTTCAGGTAGACATTTGGTCCAACAGTGTGCAGATAAACATTTATTAAGTGGCTCTTGTGGAAAACAATTTTTAAAGCCCTGACTTAAAGTAATTCACCAATTCCTATGGTGTAAATATTTCCACTCTGTTGATTTCAAGCTACCAAGTTTCAGCCGACTGTAAACTCACTTTACAAAAATGGCAACCTGGGCGAAGTGGCTCAGGTGTGTAATCCTGGTATTTCGTGAGGGCAAGGTAGGTGGACCGCTGGAGCCCAGGAGACACAGCAGCGTGGCCAACAGGGCAAAACCCCATCTCTACAAAAAATACAAAAATGAGCCAGGTGTGGTGGTGCACGCCTATAATCCCAGATGCACAGGAAGCTGAGGTGGGAGGATCACCTGAGCCCCGAGAGGTCTAGGCTGCAGTGAGCCATGATGCTGCATTGTGTGATGATCGTGCCACTGTGCTCCAGCCTGGGTGACAGGATGACACTGTGCCTTAAAAATATATATATTTTTTTTTTGGCTAAAAATTTACCAGTCATCTCTCACCACTTTGCAATCGCAAGCTCCAGTAGCCCACTGCCTGTTTTCTCCCCCACATCTAACTTAATCGAAATCTCAGGGAGAAAACCCAGTGATTTGCATTCTGAACAGGAGGCCTGGGGCACTCACACACATTTGATTATATGTAACTCGCGCTTTCCCATACTTAGAGTTGCCACACTCCTACTTAAATTTAAATTCCAGAGAGACCGTGGATAACTTTTTAAATACGAATTTGTTAAATCTGTGACATATTTACACTAAAAATTTATTCATTGTTTATGTGGAATTCAAATTTAACTGGGCATAATATATATTTTTTGTCTGTTCATTTTGAAACAGTCTCACACTGTCGCCCAGGCTGGAGTGCAGTGGCACAATCTCAGCTCACTGCAACCTCTGCCTCCTGGGTTCAAACAGTTCCCCCTCCTCAGCCTCTTGAGTAGCTGGGGTTACAGGTGTGTGCCGCCATACCCAGCTAATTTTGGCATTTTTTTGTAGAGACAGGGTTTCACCATGTTGGCCAGGCTGTTCTCAAAGGCCTGCTCTTGTGATCGTGGCCTCAAGTGATCTTCCCGCCCCAGCCTCCCAAAGTGCTGGGATTATAGGCATGACCCACCCTGCATGGCCAATATGTTTTTATCTGTTAGAATGGCAACCCTGCATCTATCCCCACAAACATTTGGTGTTACCAGACTTTTCAGTGTCTCCTATTTGAGCACGGGTGTCATCACCTTGCTGGACTCACCTGCACTCCCCTGATCACTACTTCAACGTGTCATAAACATTGGTTTTCTGAGAGTGACTTCGGTCATTTCTCTACGGGTCACTGCCTCTTTCTTATTGATTGATACTCATATTTCCATTTTGTATATTGGAAATATCTATCAACTTTATTTATATCTTTTATCCAGAAGAATTTTTCATCTCAATGTGGTGAGGTCCGTCGGGTTTTCTCTTTATGATGATAACAGGGCTCATCTCAAAAAGCCGAAGGCTGCCACCAAAGAGGTGACTTACGAATTTATTTCTACAATATTTACCACATTGGAGGTGCTCAACAAACCTTTGCTATTGTTACTTCTATGATTATTATTATTTGCAGAAGGTTACTGCTTATTTCTTCCCTGGCTTCCAGAAGAGAAATGTCGAAAAGGGTACAGTTAGCTCTCAGGTACTGAGGAAAGACTTCCTCTTTCTTTTCTTTTTTTGAGACAGAGTTTTGCTCTTGTCTCAAATGGAATGCAATGGTGCAATCTCGGCTCACTACGGCCTCAGCTTCCTGGGTTCAAGTGATTCTCATGCCTCGGCCTCCTGAGTAGCTGGGACTACAGGTGTGCCTGGATAATTCTTTTGCGGGGGGTGGACTTTTAGTAGAGATGGAGTTTCACCATGTTGCCCAAGCTGATCACTCCTAACCTCAAGTGATCTGCCCGCCTCGCCCTCCCAAAGTGCTGGGATTACAGGCATGGGCCACTGCACCGGGCTGGAAAGCCTGACTTTCTTAGGTTTCTGCCTCATCAAGTAATTGCTCCACCTTCAAGAGGAACCCAGAAACTGAATGGTGCCATTCACGTAGAAACAGCGAGACTCTTGCCTGAATTTCCAAGTTACTCAGTCCACCTGTCCACCCTGGGAATGCTCTCTTCCTCCACAACATCCTAGAAACGTCGGCTAAGAGGGAAAGTGGCTGCAGCAAGGGGAGGGAGGACGCATTTTAAATGTGGTCACTGCGATTTGCCCGAGTTCCGGGTGGCGAAGATGAAATAACAGCTCGCAGCGAACATGATCAGAGGCTTGCTGAGAGTTAAGGAGTGATTACAGACTGCTCTGCTAACTTGCGAGTCCTCATTAGTTTCCAGAACTGAAAAACTCTGCTTAGCACCACAAAACAATGCCCTTTCTGGCCTTCCCCCTTTGAAGGTCATAAACCACTTTAATTAAGAACACTTTTAATAATGGAAGACTCGGGATGCCATGCAAGGGCACTGTGAGCATCTCTGAAATGAGGATGAAAAATCTCCCTGTTCTGTATCTTCACCGAGATCATTTTCTGCTGGGTTTAATGCTTTGTTCTCAGCAGTGCCCAGTGGAGGTGGTGAAAGAAGAGACCTGGCACCACCTGCTCCACTGTTATTGTTCCCAACCCCCATCTGGCCTGAGTCAGACAGGAGGATGCTCACCTGAGGGGCTGTCCATCTCTCCAGAGGTGGGTGGATGGCAGTCCATCACAAGCCTAGGAAGCCCCTCCCTCCCAGAGACCATGGGCAGCCTGAATGCAGGATAAATCATTTCTGAAACTGAGATGTTTAACGAAAACTGAGGTAGACACAAGGGAAGAGGTTCTCAACCTCAGTACCACTGACATCGGGACAGGGTCATTCTTGATGTCAGGGGCCTGTCCTGTACACAGTAGCATAGTGTGCAGTGCTCCAGCCTCTACCCACTAGATGCTGATAGCACTCGCCACCCAGTGGTGACGAGCAAGGCTGTCTCCAGACACTTCCAAATGTCCCCTGGGGACATGGGTACTGGGGTTGGCAACAGAAATGCAGTTGACCCAGGTGAATTTGAGTTTCAGATAAAGAGCCAATAATTCTTAATAAATATGCAGCCATCCCACTACTGGGTGTCTAGAAGTCATTATACAGAAAAGATTCTTGCACACCCATGTTTACAGTAGCACAGTTCACAATTGCAAAAATGTGAAACCAACTTAAATGCCCATCAGGCAACCAGTGGATGAAGAAACTGTGTTATATATATATATATATATATATATGGAAGAAAATACATGTATATATATTTTTTGAGACAGAGTCTTGCTCTGTTGCCCAGGCTGGAGTACAGAGGCGCCATCTCAGCTCCATGCAACCTCTGCCTCCCAGGTTCAAGTGATTCTTCTGCCTTAGCCTCTCAAATAGCTGGGATTACAGGTACACACCATCACACCAAGCACATTTTTAAAATTTTTAGTAGAGATGAGGTTTTACCATGTTGGCCAGGCTGGTCTCAAACTCCTGAACTCAAGTGATCTGCCCGCCTCACTCTCACAAAGTGCTGAGATTACAGGCGTGAGCGACCACACCAGCAGGTTTATAATCTGTTTTTTAATAAAAAGTTCTGAATAGCTTCCTCTACTCATTCAGACTGTGTAGGTTTCTGTGAGTCCCCCAAATCTCCACCTCTGATAGAGTTTGAAAACCTCCAAAGTGGAACTGCCAATGTGACGACTGACTAAAGTAAGGTTTATAAGTGGGTGCTAAAAAGTGCAGGTGAAAGATAGGAAATGGGATCTTCATACCATCTCAACATCACCCCATGGTCAGGCTGGCTTCCTGGGTGTTCAGTCTATGCAATCACCCCAGGTGATTCTGACGTAGCTGGTAGTCTACACCTTGAGAGACAGGTATAAAAAGTGAATTACACTTGGGGTGAGAAGTCCTGAGCTGAACACCCAGTGTTAACACCACTGTGCAACTTTGGGTGGGTCTCTTATACTCTCTGGCCTGAGTTGGATGCCGTCCTGCATAAACCCATCTCCCTGCCACTCCCTCTCTCCTGGCGCCTGGACTACTGCACAATTGCTATTCACCACACTGAGTTTCTCTTGAACTCAGGAAACTACTCTCCAGGGGGGAAAAAAAAAATCTTACTCCTGGCTTCCAGCCCTGAGATGAGTATTCAGTAGGTGCTTAATACATGTCTCATGGGCGGAGCATGATGGCTCACACCTGTAATCTCAGCACTTTGGGAGGCTGAGGCGAGTGGATCACCTGATGTCAGGAGTTGAGACTGGCCTGGCCAACATGGTGAAACCTTGTCTCTACTAAAAATACAAAACTTACCCAGGCGTGGTGGTGGGTGCCTATAGTCTCAGCTACATCAGAAGCTGAGGCAGGAGAACTGCTTGAACCTGGGAGGGGTGGAGGTTGCAGTGAGCCAAGATCATGCCACTGAACATTCCAGCCTGGGTGACAGAACGAGACTCTGCCTCAAAAAGTAAATAAATAGATAAATACACAAACGTTTGCTGGACTAGGTAGAGACATAGGCGTAAGATGAGCTTAGCCCAGTAAGTGCAAAATAGTCACTGAAAGGTTCCCACTCACTGGTTAAACCTCAGACAATTTGAGCATCAGAAAGAAAAAGAATAGCAATGATTATAACACATTAAATATTTTAAGAAGGATCTATGAGCCTGTAGTGATAAGAACGGGGAGTGGAGAGAGAGGGCTCCTCTTTACATAAGAATACCAGCTCATAAAAATAGAAAGAATGATAAGAGTCTGAAAACCTCCAATGTGCAACTGCCAATGTGAGAATTAACTCCAGTAAGGATCCTAAGTGGGTGCTAAAAACCGCGGGTGAAAGATTGATAGGAAATGGGATCTTCACACCATCTCAACATCACCCCACGGCCGGGCTGGCTTCCTGGGTGTTCAGTCTACACAGTGGCACAGAAACCCAAGGCAGAAAAGCTGTACGCTCAGCTGATGCTCTGCTATCTGTCTTCAAATTCCCAGCCAGTTTTTAACAAGAGGACTCACACTTATTTTTCCCTGGGTTTTGCAAATGTTGAAGTCATTCTTATCAATTACAGGAGGAAATGTCCCTACAATGCAGACGCCTGGAGGATATGCCTTAAATAAGTGATTACCTCTATCACTAATTGATTAGAGAGACTAAATGTATCACTCGGTGCCCACTGGTGTGATGTGCTGAGTGACAGCCATATCACCTATGCAACATTCTTGTCAAAACTTATGTACCTGAATTTCGTCTGGGGAGCCAATCAGAGAGACCCAGATTATGAGACATTCAATGGCGGAGGCTCTCTGGCTTGGGTTTGTCTCTGAATCCCCTGCAGGGCTTGTTAAAATGGGTTTCTGGGCCCCACTTCCAGAGTTTCTAATTCAGCAGGTCTGGGGTAACGCCCGAGAATATCACCGGTGATTAATTAAGAAGCTCCCAGTTGATGCCGCTGCTGGTTGAGGGAACATATTCTGAGAACTACTGTTACACAAAACAAATGGCGTGACTCTTCAAAAATGTCCACATTGTAAAAAACCAACAACAAAAGAGTGGGTGACACATGCTGGAACCCAGAAGACTCAAAAGACATCGCAACCAAGTGCAATATATTATCTCTAACTGAATCCTGCATTTAAAAAATAAAGATAGCTAGAAAGGACATGACCAGGACAGCCGGGAAGGATTTGGACACAGGCTGGATAGCACATAATATCCTTGTATCAGTGTTATGATACGCTCGTTATATGGGAGAAGGCCCTTGCTCTTAGGAGATAGAGTCAAGCAGTTAGGAAGGACATGTATTCATGATGTCTGTAATTACCTTCGAAGAGGACATCCCCCCAAAATAGTTTGTGTACATGATGCACATAGACACACAAACACATAGAAAGAGATTGGGACAGCAAGAGAGAAGGTGTCAAACAGGTAAAATAATAAGAAACCTCTTAAACACCTGTTGTGTGCAATGTACCTAGGTGTTGGGTAAATGAATAAAATGGCATTGCCCCTGCCCTTGTGATAGGACCTACTGGTGTGTATTAGTCTCCAAGGAAGAAACTAACACAATCTAAGCCGCTTGAAACAACAGAAGATTATTCTCTCACCACCCTGGAGACCGGAAGTCTGAAATCAAGGCATTGGTAGAGTTGGTTCCATCCTAAGGCTCTGAGGGACTATGAGGCCTCTCTCCTGGTTTTGTTTTTGTTTTTTTTTTTTTGGTCACTGCTGGAAATCTGTGGCCTTCCCTGACTCCCAGCTGTGTCACTGAAAGTCAGGCCTCTGCCATCACATAGCCTTCTCTGTAGGTCTCCAAATTCCCCTCTTTTTTTAAGGATACCTGTCAATGCATTGGCCACTCCAACCCCTCAATCCATCATGACCTCATCTTAACGAATCGTATCTTCAAAGGCCTTACTTCCAAATACGGTCACATTCTGAAGTTCCAGGTAGACATGAATTCTGGGCAGGTGCTGTTCAACCCAATCAACGCCCCTGCTGCTGGATCAAAGCCATGGGGAAGAAGGTTGGGCCATGGGTCTCCCACAAAAGCCCTGGTCCTCTTCTCTCCTTGAACTGAATGACAAATCTGCAGCATTAAAGCCTTCCATAGAACTAACACCCACCAGCCCAGCATGGTCAGCTCAATTTATCATGTGACATGTCTCTTTCCTCTCCTCTATAGCAAACAGAGCTGCTATATATAGCACTAGCAAAAGAGGCACCCCTGCCCTGTACCCACCGCACTTCCTTTCTTGCAAACACAGCCTCACCATGCCCACCACCCTTGTGCACCTGTCTCTCCTGAGCAGCACTGGTTCCGCTGAAGAGTTCCCTGCCATGAAAATGTATGAACATATGTCCTCAGCATCATGGTCAAAAGGGAATTCAATCAAGAATCTGGTGATGCATTCACAAATTAATATTCTGTACCATAATGAGCAGAGCCATTCAACTAATAATCACATCAACTCCCATTACGGGTGGCCCGGTAATTACAACAGGTACTTCTAGCAAACTTAAAAAACAACTTGGGTTGTTATTCTCATCATGAAGAATGCCATGGGCAACTGCATCTTTGCACTGTCAGGTGGAGACACCCCCACTTAGGAATGTTCCTGGACAGAGTAAAAAGGTACAGAGATCCCTAGCCCCACTCTCTCAAAAGGGCAGATTTGCAATGGAGAAGGAAGATGGTGAGGGACACAATGAAAATACCTAAAATCGAAGGGTCCAGGCACAGTGGCTCATGCATGTCTCCTAGCACTTTGGGAGGCTGAGATGGGAGAACTGCTTGGGGCTCGGAGTTTGAGACCAGCCTGGGCGACATACGGAGACCCCTGTCTCTTAAAAAATTAAAAATTCGGGCCGGGCGCGGTGGCTCAAGCCTGTAATCCCAGCACTTTGGGAGGCCGAGGTGGGTGGATCACGAGGTCAAGAAATCCAGACCATCCTGGTCAACATGGTGAAACCCCGTCTCTACTAGAAATACAAAAAATTAGCTGGGCATGGTGGCACGTGCCTGTAATCCCAGCTACTCAGGAGGCTGAGGCAGGAGAATTGCCTAAACCCAGGAGGCGGAGGTTGCGGTGAGCCGAGATCCTGCCATTGCACTCCAGCCTGGGTAACAAGAGCAAAACTCCGTCTCAGAAAAAATAAAATAAAATAAAAAATAAAAATTGGCTGAGGTAGAAAGATGGCTTGAGCCCAAGAATTTGAGGCTGTAGTGAGCCATGATCATACCACTGCCCTCCAGCCTGGGTGAGAGCAAGACCCTGTCTGGAAACAAAAGAAAAGCAAAACCTGTAACTGCAACGTAGAGGCACATGCTTGTAAAAGGAGGTATCCACTTGACGGCGATCTGAGCTCAGCTGGGCCACCTTCTCCTAGCCTTCCGTGCTCTCCAGGCTTCGTAGCCTTTCTTCTGGTTTGTTTTAGAGACAGTCTCGCTCTGTCAGCCAGGCTGGAGAGCAGCGGCAGAATCATGGCTCACTGCAACCTCAACCTCCTGGTTCAAGTGACTTTCCTACCTCAGCCTCCCTAGTACCTGGGACCATACGGTACGCACAACCACGTTGGCTAATTTTATTATTTTACTTTTTATATAACGGGGCCTCACTATATTGCTAAAGCTGGTCTCAAACTCCTGGCCTCAAGCAATCCTCCCACTTCGGCTTCCCTAACTGCTCAGATTACAGGTGTGAGCCGCTGGTCCAGCCTTTCTTCTAACAGAGCAAATGGTTTCTCTACTCATGCAGCATACCTCTACACTCAAATGTGTTGCATTTTATTTCACACCAAGCAATGCTCCAGTTATCTGCCATCACCAAAGGGGTGTCCTACGGTTCAGTTCTGACACCATCCGCCTGGAGTTAGAATCAGATCCCACAGGTTGTGGACTAAGCCCCACAAGGCTGGTCCCACTTCAGAGCAAGCCTGGACCTCCCTTCTGACCACGTGGTTATAAATCAGAGATTTTCACCACCCCGTTCCGTGGCAATAGTCTCCTCGAATGGCTTGCAGAACTCGGGAAATTATTTACTACTACTGGTAATACAGTGAAGGATATAACACAGGGCCAGCCAGTTGGAAAAAAATGCATAGGGCGAGATACGGCGAAGGGCGTCGAACTTCCATGCCCTCCTCAGGCACCCCGCCACGAGGCATTCCCATTCCATGAGAGCAGAGATCTTGGCTGAGCTGCTCAAGGTTCCATCCCAAGGTCCAGTAGTACATCTGGCACTTAGTTGGTGTTTGATAAACGTCCATGAGCAAATAAAAAGAAAAGGAATGGAGAAGTAAATTAATAAAGACACACTCACATCCTTCATGTCTGAGCCTCAAATCATCCTATGAGGGAGGTCCTATGATTGTGTCCCTTTTACAGATGAGAAAACTGACACTTAGAGACACTTAAAGACACGAAGGCATCTGATGTAGCAGAGCCGGGCCCCCACCTCAACCCGTCAGTGCACTTTCCATTGCATCATGCCATGTTAGGACAGGAGGGTTTGTCCATTAACAAAATCTTTTTTAAAAAAGAGAGAGGAGTAGCCGGTAAGTCAGCCCAATAACTAAAACTCAGTCTCACCCTCACCTTACTGGCAAACAAAGCAGACTTCTTTTCTCTTTTTAAACCCAATGTGGATGCCGGTGGGGATGTCCCATTCCATGGTACTAGACTCAGAAACGCTTGAAGGGAGGATTTGAAGCATCCCAATCGCTCTCTTCCCTATGGCATGGGGTGGTTCAGCATCAGATGCCCCATGGGAGGGGCTTTGGAGTACTGATGGATGGAGTAGCCTTCTCACACAGTAGTAAGGGAGGATGCCCAGATGATCTGAGCAGGATATGAATCCTAGAACCTCACTGGGTAGCCACCAACATCCAGCAAGATGTGGCAAAGTCAGGGGTGGTGATGGAAAGCAGATGTTTCCAGATTCTGAGGAAGGGCTGTGCTGTGCAGAGGGGCAGGGGTGCTAAAGCCAGTCACATCTGTGTGCCGATCTTGGCTCTGGCCCTGGCTTTGTGAACCAAGGAGTTAGGATGTGTGTTTGGGTGTTGAGTCCAGGGACTGCGCCCCTCACGGTGGGAGAATCTCTGATGAAGGAATAGAAACAAAGGCTTGAGAACAGTGCTCATGTCCCCCATGCTGGCTTTGTGGTCAGGGTAGATCCCTTGTTGGGGGGGTGCTTGGCAGCCCACCTAGAGTAGTCAAGCACCTTCCCCAAATGGTGGAGGCTCAGCACCACACAGGCACACTGCATACCCCAAGGATCAACAATGAAGATGCCAATCACAGTGCAAAGGATCAGCTCCCATCCTCATCTTAGTTTCCCGGGCCCTCGGCTTGAAAGAGCCTTTGCAAAACGTATTTAACACAACAGTGAGAAAATTACATCAGTGAAAGAGATCGGATCTAACCAACTTAGCCTTGTCTTTAACCTCCAGACTACCCTTGGTTGTTCCTGGGTGTAGGCCAAGCTAACTTTAGGAGACATTTAGTTTATATTTTAAATCACAGGCTTTCCCAAAACTAAACCGTCTTTGTAAAAGTAATAAAAGCCCACAAGTTTAGGATCATGAAACAGGCCTGAATCCTGCTAAGAGGTAGGCATAATTAAATGATAACCAGCCACTGTTCAGGAGATCGCAAGATTGATAACTTCCCCGGTTGCACCTGTAATAAGATCTGTATTGTAGAACCTAAGATTGGTCTACTGAGATATCTTTTCAGAGTTTTGCATTTCTGACAACCAAATGACTCCATTCAGACCCAGGACTCATGACTCAACTAGTCCTGTGGCCCAAACCCAGAAGCAGACTCAGCGAATGAGGACCATTTTTCACATATTTATGATTACTTTCCCTAACCAATAAGCAGTACCAATTTCCTAGTCCCTTCCAGCCAATATTATTTTATTTCAAAATTGTATTTTGAAAACCCTAGGCTCCAAACTTACAAACTTACTGCCTTGAATAATAATAAAACTCCAGTCTCCCATTTAGCTGCCTCTATATGTATTAAACTTCTTTCTCTATTGCAATTCCCTTGTCTTGACAAATTGGCTGTATCTGGGCAGCAGGCAAGATGAACCCATTGGGTGTTTACAAGCTGGTCTAGGATAACTGAATAAGGCAGTGGACTTGGGGAGGAAGCCTTACTAATGACTGATTTCTGTTAGTCATCCACTCAAGACTTCAGCGTCATACATGATTTAGAAAAATACCACAACAATGGTAGTTTTTGTTCTGTATTAGAGAGCAGAAAATTTATACCAAGTAGATTTCCTTATTTTTCTGGAGCAGACTCAAGCCCAAAAAGGGGATGCACTGCATCATCTATACTAACGCTGTCTCTCTTGTCTGTTTTGCAAAGAGCAAGACATACTTGAGACCCGTGGAGAAGCTATGAGCTCCTGAGAAGGGGTTTTAGTCTTCCTAAACTTCATTTTCAACCTCTGTCAGGAAAACAACAATTGGAACAATTTCTGCCTAGTACAATTAAAATGACTAAGTGGGATGTGCCAGTAGGTCTCCCATGTGGTCCGAGTATTTGGCACATTTTAATTGAGCATATATTATGTGCCAGGTATTTTATAAAAAATAATTATGTGCAAAGTATGCATAACTGCTGCTCTCATGGGACCTTCAGTAAATATTACTTTATTTTCCAAGTCTCTTTGACTTTTCTTTTCCTTGAGAGAAGGTCTTGCTCTCTTGCCCAGGCTGGAGTACAGAGGAGGTGTCATAGCTCACAGCAACCTCAATCTCCTGGGCTAAAGTGATTCTTTCACCTCAGCCCCCCAAGTACCTGGGACCATAGGCATGCTCTACCATGCCCAGGTAATTTAAAAAAAAAAAACTATAAAGATAAGATCTCACTATATTGCCCAGGCCTTGGTCTTGAACTTCTGGCCTCATCAATCCTCCCACCCCAGCCTTCCAAAGCACTGGGATTACAAACATGAGCCGCCATGCCTGCTCCTCCTTTACTTTTTTAAACCACATTATTATACTGGCTTTCTCCACACCACCAAGGAAGTCTTATTTGAACACGTTTTGTTTATTTAAGCTATGAAGCTACTTTATTGAGGACGGCTGTACACCTGGCAACGTACTCCAGGCAAAGTACTCCAGGATTTGCACGCATCATCTCATTTAATTCTCACAACAAGCCACCAGTAGATAAGTGCATTATTCCGTCTACTGTAAAGATGAGAAAATAGACTCAGAAGGCCATTTAATTAAGTGGCAGAACTGAGATTCAAACACAGGCAGTCTGACTCCAAAATCAAGACCCCAGCTCCTTCTTACATGCTGCCCTACAAGGGAATGCAAGGTTGGAGCCTCCGCCCACCCACCTGGATCCCAAGTGGAAATGCTCACAGCTCAGCTGCCAGCCCAAATCCCATATGTGCCAGACTAGCCTGCTGCGGCCTCAGCAAAGAATTTATTTCTCCTCCCCTCCATTTGAATGATTTCATTTTCCCCTCTAATTCCTGGCCTAGAAACTGCTATGCTGAAATGCTGATTTACCACGGGTGCTCCCACTATGGGGCAGGCCCTTTAATTGCTTCCTGATGGAGTCTTTGGGTGCTCTTCTGAGAGCTCCGATTGGAATTTTTAAAGAATTATAATTTCCCAAAACAAGCTGTCATTAAAATTCCACAAACCTCCCTGTGAGAATCTTAATATCCCCATAGATCTGGGCTCAAACTGACATTTTCCCATGGTTTTCCAAGTGGGTGCCCTTCGAAGGGTCCCTCTAACTCTTGGTGCCTAGATTCCCCCTTGCCACCACACAGGGCTGATAGGAAGATCAAATGAGAACATGAACATCAGGGTTTTAGGGCATGCCTAGAAAACAAGCTACTCAATATTAAGCTAAATGAGGCCTTAGGGACCATCTAGTTCAAATACTGAATTTAACTTAGGTGGAAACTGCAACTCAAAAGTAGAAAGAGATTTGCCTAAGGTCACACAACTAGAGATGGTTTCTCAAGGGTTACTCTAGTGTCTCCATTATTCCAATATTTCCTAAGCCTTCCTCCTTTTCCCCCATGGTTCCAGGGGACTATTATCAGTGTGGAATATGGAGTGAACCTGCAGGGCAGAAGATAGAAAAATGAAGAAATTTAAATTTACCTAGCACTCACTATGATTGTATAATCCTTTAAGGAAGATGGTATCTGCCCTATTTTACAAATAAGGATGTGAAGCTCAGAGAATGTAAATAACCTGACCATGATCACACAGCTAGTAGGCTCTAGAGTCAAGATTCTACCCCAAGTCTGCTTGACTGTGAAGCTTACTCATTTTCAGCCCATAACACTGCCAACCTGCAACTGTGCCTCAATAGACCTGGGATCCCGATGGTCATATGCTCAGATTATGGCTGTGGCTCTATGAAGAAGTCTCCTTAAACATTTCAATTCTCTGTGTAAGGCTCTATCAGCTGGTGTGGTGATTTTAAAATATATCCACAGATTTGGTGACACTCCTTTTTTTAAAAGATGGAGCCATCACCTCCCTTGAGCCTAGGTTGGACTTTAGTGACTCTGTAACAAATAGAATATGGAAGAAATGACAGTGGATGACCTCCAAAATTGAGTCATAAAAGGCACTGTGGTTTCTTCTTTACCTCTGTCTTGGATTGGAGGCTCTGAAGGGTGGCCAGCAGCCATATTGTGAGGATGCTCAAGCAGTCCTGTGGAAGGTCCACCATGACAAGAAACGGGACTTCTGCCAACAGCCATGTGTAAGAGTCATCTTATGAGTAGCTCTTCCAGCCCCAGTCAAGTCATCAGATGACTGCAACCTCATGAGAGGCTCTGAGGCAGAACCACCTCACTAAACAGCCCCCAAATTCCTGAATCTCAGAAACTACGATATAATCACTATTTGTTGTATTAATCTCAGTTTGTGATAATTTATTACACAATTACATATACTAATATGCTTAACTTTTTAATATAATAACCATTCCAAAATTTAGTGTCTTAAAACAATAACCACTTATTTTGCTTATGACACTAGTGAATCAACAACTTGGGCTAGGCTCAGCTGGGCAGTTCATCTGTTTTTAGCTGGGATTCCTTCTGCTTTGTGGTGAGCTGCAGGTAACCAAGATGACTGTTTATGGAGGTTGTCTGGGTGTCACCTGGAGCAATGAGAAAGAAGCAACCAGGCTGTTCCTCAGGGTCCAAATGGCAAAGAAAAAATAACCTCAGGCTTAAAATTTCACAGTTACATCTGTTGCATCCTATTAGCCAAAAGAAGTTATAAGGTCAATCAAAATTTTAGGATGTGGGAAACAGATCCCACTCCTTTGTGGGATAGGGAGTAGAGTTTCACTGGTGATAGGAAGAATGGTAAGGAGAATCAGGAATATTTTGCAATTTACCACAAAGACTGAGGTATTTTAGACATGGTAGCTATGCAACATGATCATCACCATCAGCAGCAGCAGCCTAGTAATTTTAATATTCTAAGTTGCTAAGCTAGGCAGATTGAGAATGTGGACTGGAATAGGCCAAAGTTGAAATTCCATCAGCACAGATGAGTAAGAGCCAGTGAGACACTCTGGAGGAGAATTGGATTCAGATTACTAACTGTCCCACTACTCAGGTTACGAAACAGTTACTAGTATCACTTGTTTCCAGAAAGCTGACTATAAACCTGAAAGCTATGTACTTCTCAGGAAGACATCAAGATAGATACCGTCTTCCAGAAGGAATATTCTGCTTCCAGGTTTTCTGGGCAAAGTACAGAAGCAAAGAAAAGCAAAAGAGAAAAGAACATTGAAAAGAATATAGAGGTGTTTTAGTTTTTGGCCTAAATGTTAACAAAAAATAAATACTCATGTGAAATGATCTTGATTGATTAAAAACAGATACCCAAAAATTGACTGTGATTCAAATTAATAGCTATTCCAACTAATAACCAAAATAACTTTATGGATGATATTTCTGTTATAATATATATTTGACATCAGTAAGAATTGAGTCAACTGAAAATCACATTTTGCAATATATATTGTATGTATATATGTATATACAACCATATATATTTATGTATACTATAAATATATATTTGTATATTTTATATAGGTATACATTTTATGTCAAGATTAAATACATATAATTTGTATTTGTACATATTTATAGTTATATGGAAATATGTAACTATATATAACTACACTACTTACATATAAATATGTAACTATGTAAAACTATGTATTATAAAGTTCTATATGTAGCCACATATAAAACTATGTATTAGAGCTATACATAAACATGCAACTGGGTACCATATACTTCTATAGAAATATGTAACTGTATGGGGCTTTTCCTCAACGCTTCCAAACAGAAATAAATGTGTGCCCCTGGAAGTGAACGCTTGATTCACACCTCTGCTCTAGAATGTAATATAATGGCATTTGCTTAATGGCAGGAAGAGTTCCTCCATTCTCTGGGGACAGGAACACTGTCTTCTTACTTCCGTCTTTCCACTGTTTTCCGTGTTTGTTCACAAAGTGCTGTCTCACTCCTGTAAATCCATACACTGCAGGAAAAGCTGCACGATCTCTCATGTTCTTTCCATAAAGAGATGGTTCAATGCGGTCCAGAGAACACAATTCCAAGACATCACAAAAGGCAGGACTGGAACATTTCTGGGCAACATTTGGCCTTATTCATAAATTACCCAGACTAGACTTCAGTCCTTACAATAGGTCTATTATGACGACAAACCAGATTTTATCGCCATTTGACACCGGGGAAAACTGAGGCTCAGGGATACTGAGTAAAAGGCACACTGACACTGATTAAATAGGACCAGAAATATTTAAGTTTGCAGTGGTCTATGGTCCCTTGAGATGAAGGTGAGCCTGGTCAGGACCCCCAGTCCCACAGCCCTCTGTGAGATCTTTGATACCCAGATGGCTAGCTTTCTGGGGATCAACTCTGCTTTTCAGCTCTTGTCTTGGCACACGCTGTCTCCGCTGCAGAAGCCATTGACTCACGTATGGAACTCAGCTGTTTTCTCCATTTCCAACAAAAGCCCCATTTATACCCAGTACAATGATTTAGGTCAGGTAGAAAGTTGGGTGGAAAATGAGCACACGATTACAAGTTGAAAGACACATCCTTGTTCTTAAAATGTTCATCATCCGCCATCAATCTGACCTGCTTCTCCACCTTGCTCTGTGCCTTCCTCTCTCCCTGTCCTGGTCTAGAGCAAAACACATCAGTCTCCTTGACATGGGCACAGGAACTTGGTCATTCCCTCTCATTAGCGTGGCTCACACAGGACTCTTTCCAGTCTCACTGTCCTGCCTTACTATTTTCCCAAACAAAATTCCCTGCTGATGGCCAGAACATCTTACCATCTTATGGCAAGACTATGGGTGGGCCTAAAGGCCATTCTCCTTAGTGAACCAACGCAGGAGCCAAAAACCCAAGGCCACATGTTCTCACTTATAAGCATGAGCTAACTGATGAGAACACATGAACACAAAGAAGGGTGGAAGATGAGAGGAGGGAGAAGAACAGAAAAAATAATCATTGGGTACTGGCCTTAGTACCTGGGTGATGAAATCACCTGTAAAACGAACTGCCATGACAGGAGCTTACCTGTGTTACAAACCTGCACAGGTACCCCAAGCCTAAAATAAAAGTTAAAAAAAAAATACACCTGGTGGCCACCGGCCCTCCCAAACTTCATTATTGAAAACACTGAACTCATTCATCTTCTACCCCAAACTCTAAATAGGATTTCAGGGCTGTGGGCAGAAAGGCCCAGAAAGGGAACAATGAAAGCCGAACTCCCTAGCCATTATGAAAACACAGTAAGGTCTGCTAGACCTAAGGTGATAGCTTGGCCTCCCTAAATGGCAATCTCTGGTTTTGTTTTGTTTTTTTTTTCTGTGTGTTTGTATCTAAGTCATTTTTCCCTCCAGGAGCATCCATTTTTACATCAGTAAAACAAGAAGACTCAACCCTGACAGTCCCTATGATCCTAAAGAGATGCCTCAGAAAGGGCCAAGGATCAGGCTGACATGCCGGAGCTCCTCTGGCAGGAACCCCAGTACATGTGTGCGTGAGAACACACGAACACTCCCCCACTGGCCTCAATTTGCCTCAGGGACACCGAACAGAAAACGCATTTAGTAATCAATTGACTCCCCTTGACTTGGTTTGGTGCCTTTTCTAAATAACAAGAGCCTGGCAACATCAGAACCTCGCAACAATCTTTATTAATGAAGCTCCCGGCGCCGTGCGGGGAAGACACAGGCGGCGTATGCAAACGTGCCAAGGAAATTATTTCTATCAGCTCCAGCTATTTGAAAGCAATTGAAAAGTTTCCATTTGAAGAAAAAGTAATTTTCCTGATGTGAGTTTCCAGAGCTGTTTGTCTGCCCCCACCTAAGGCTGCTGCAGCTTCCTCGGCTCTGGGCTTTCTACATTTTATTAAACCACAGCTAAGTGGCGTCATGCTGTTAAAATATTGTGTCGCTTTTTAAAGTGATATCATTACCTAATAATTTTGAGAGCTTTACTTTTTTTTTTCCTTTGCCAGGAAGGGAAATGGACCAAATGGCTTGGCACTGTCACAAACATATGGGGGTGTGGGGGATTGGGGCCAAAGAGCAGGGAGAATCAAACACCAGAGGTCAAGTGGGAGATGAGTATGTGAATTCTTCAGCCTCCCCTTATTTTTTTAATACTTTAGGTTCTGGGGTACATGTGTAGATCGTGCAGGTTTGTTACATAGGTATGCATGTACCAAGGAGGTTTATAGCATCTATCCCCCCATCATCTACATTAGGTATTTCTCCTAATGTTAGCCCTCCCCAATCCCCCCACCCCCTGCTATCCCTCACCTAGCACCCCCCACCCCACAGGCCCTGGTGTGTGATGTTCCCCTCCCTGTGTCCGTGTGTCCTCTTTGTTCAACACCCACTTAGGAGTGAGAACATGTGGTGTTTGGTTTTGTTTATAGAGAACTGCAAGAGACATGAAATGCAGGTAAATAAGACCAGAGCCACTCCTGACCTTAGAGGAGGATTTTCCATGACATTGAAACTGACACGAGGCGCTATAACCAATTTAATCCTCCTAGTTTTGTTTCTTTTATTTCAAGAGTGTGGTTGTTTTCTATTGCTGCAGAACAAGTCACCACAAACTTAGGAGCTCAAAAGAGCACTTGTTCATTCGTTCACAGTTCTGGAAGGGCAGATGTCTAGCATGGCGTGGCTGGGGTCTCTGCTCAGAGTCCTACAAACCTGACATCTAAGTGTCGACCTTGCTGAACTTTCATCTAGAGGTGATGGAGAAAAATCTGCCTCCATGTTCATTCCCGTTGTTGGAAAAATGTGGTTCCTTGAGATTTCAGGACTGAGGTTCTGCTTCCTAGCAGCTGTCAGACAAGAGCAACCCTCAGTCCCACAGACCTCCTGTATTCCTTAGGGGATGGCCCTTCCATCTTTAAACCAGCAACGGTGCATCAAATCCTTCTCACTGATCTCTGACTTCCTCTTTTTTGATTAAGGGCAGAAAAGTCTCCTCTTTTAATGGACTAGTGATGATTAAGCCAATCCCAGCCAAATCATTCTTCCTCTTTTACAGCCAACTATGCCCTAGAAGGCCAAGCATGATTGCTCATGCTTGTAATCCCCAAAACTTTGGGAAGCCGAGATGGGAGGACTGCTTGACCCCAGGAGTTCAAAACTAACCTGGGCAACACAGGGAGACACCCAACTCTTAAAAAAAAATTAGCTGGGCATGGTGGTGCATGCTTGTTTTTCTAGCTACTTGGGAGGGTGAGGTGGGTGGACTGCTTGAGCCCAGGAGGTCAAAGCTAGTGAGCTAGGTGTACCGTGCCACTGTACTCCAGCCTGGGTGACAAGGCAAGACCTATGCCACAAAACAATCTAATCAAAGCAGTAAGAGCCATCATATTCAAGTTTCAAGGAATATTCAGGATATGTGCATGAGAGGGATAGGGAATCTCGGGGGGCATTTCAGGATTCTGCCTACACAGAAAGGGCTCCAACTGTGTAAGGTTCAGGACCCACCAAACTTGAGTCTACTTCAGGTTGACCTGTTTGCTTCTGGAAGCTCTCACCCGGACAATCTGGTCTTAGGTCATTAATGTCTTTTCAGACCCAGCTGCTCAAAAACTCACCTAGTCGCCCACGCATAAAGTTAGAACGTGGTTGAGCATGCAGGGCTACTGTGGGCATCTGTGGTGTTTTCTGCCTGGAAACCACCCTCCTCCTCTGTTAACACCTGCCTGATCTACCTTTCCTGTCAAACTTTTCTCCCACTTTAAGTCTCTGTGGTTCCAAGTCCCCATCTCCAGCTCCATATATGGGTAAGTGGTGTTATTTTGTCAATCCAGAACCATTTCCCCCGACCTTGATCTCAGTGTTTAGTATGACAATAAACGACCCATGGTAGTCAACAGGAACACACGTGGAATCTACTAGAAAGTCACTTTTTTTTCTCACTGAGGCTATCAGCAATAAGGATGACTGATGTGGTTGGAACTCAAGGGGTAACCAGGTGGAGCCTAATAATGAAGCCAATACAAAAGAATAGCCCTAACTGCAGAGAGCAAGAGGTGGGTCCTAATGACAACATTTAAGGTTTTTGATCCTACTGAGCCTGAAGTTAGACTACCCTTGGAAATAAGTTCATTTCTCATCTATCCATCCATCCACCCTCCCACCTAGCCCATCCATCCATCCGTCCATCCATCCATCCATCCATCCATCCACACATCCATTCTTCTTTCTTTTAAGCTACTTAGTGTTATGTTTCTGTCACTTACAATCCCAAGATTAACATAGATGTTCCTGTAGCAGCCTCTATCCCACCCTTCCAGTCAACTCTCACAAATGCAAACCCCCTTTGGCCCCCATTCCCCAGCTGAACTGAAATGCAAGCCATTCCTGCCTTCTTCTTCACTCACTTCACTACCTCACCCGCTGCATGGTGTGACCATCTTTCTCCTTCCCTGACCAGTCACATTATGCCCAGTTCAAAGCACACCTGTTCTTAACATCTTCCCACCCTCCCCACCCTCATTAAGAGTTAATTCTGGGCTGAGTGCGGTGGCTCATGCCTGTAATCCCAGCATTTTGGGAGGCCGAGGCAGGTGGATCACGAGGTCAGGAATTCGAGACCAGCCTGGCCAAGATGGTGAAACCCCATCTCTACTAAACATACAAAAATTAGCCAGGCATAGTGGCAGGTGCCTATAATCCCAGGTGCTCAGGAGGCTGAGGCAGGATAATCCCTTGAACCTGGGAAGCAGAGGTTGCAGTGAGCTGAGATCACGCCGCTGCACTCTAGCCTGGGCGACAGAGCAAGACTCCATCTCAAAAAAATAAAGGAGTTGATTCTGTTCTTTTCTAGACTCTCAGAAGACTGTTCATACCTACTTACCTTATAGCCTACTCCCTTGCCTGCTCTTAGGAAGTTCTGTTCACATCCCATCCCAGTGTGTGGCACATAGCAAGTGCCTAATTATGCATGTGTGTAAATCTATCATTATTCCCATTTTAACATAAAAGAAACAGATGTTCAGGGAGGTTCAAGTGAACTAATCTGACACCAAAGTCTGCATTCTCAACCACAATGAAGTCTTTCACTTTATTATTATATTATGATTCATAGTGTTACTAGCATTAATAGGAAAAATAACTACACATATGGAACAGAACTTTTCTCTTGCAGTATGGTAAGAGGTAATTTAAATAGATTACATCCTTTAGCCTTTGAAGCCACTCTGATGTCACGGTGTCTTACAAGAGAGGAAACTGAGTCCCAGAGGGGTTCAATGATTGCCCAAGGTCACACAGCTAGAATTTGAACCCAATTCTCTTTCAAGAAACATCATTCTCAGACATGACATTTATAATGCTTGAAGAGAGAGACAGAGAGAGAGAGAGAGAGAGAGAGAGAGAGAGAGAGAGAGAGAGAGAGAGAGAGAGAGAGAGAGACAGAAAGATTGAGACTGAACTTGAAGGTTAGCCTGAGCAAGAAACTGAACTTGCTGAGATCTGTGTATTCAACCTCAGAGACCCCTTAGAAAGTGGCAGGGAGGTGCTGCGGGAGGAGTGAGAATGCCCACCTGGAAGCAATGCCCCTTCCCTGTCTTCTTCCCAAGACTATGGTCCCTGGATCCAAAGCAATGTCTGTGTCAAAATTTCCATTTTCAATCACCCAAGCCAGTCGGTCTGGACTGCGTGTTTAAATAGGATTTTTCTCTCTTTCTTTCCTTTCTTTTTTTTTTTTTCAAATTGGCAAGAAGCTTTAAACACTTTGAAAGTGGCCTTGGGGACCAACTCACAGCATGATCTGCAACCCCTCCTTTTGAGGCAGGCGTCCCCGAAGCCACATTGCGAGCTCTGTTTTCAATTACAAAAGCTTGTTTGAACATGGGCTGTCACAGAGGCTGTTCAAACAGGCTTTTGTAATTGAAAAGAAGGAAAAACAAAAGATTTCTAACCTTCCAAAGCCAGGGTGGGAAGGAACTGGTCAGACAACTGTGGAACCAAAATGGTGGCCCACAATACCAGGATTGAGGCAGCCAAGAAGGCATTTCGGGATTTTTTTTTTTTTTGATTGGGCAGAAGCACAGAGACTGAAAGCAGCTAGGACCTGGGTCAGTGTAGGCTCTGATGCAAAGTTACAGGTCCTGTATCTGACAGTAGGAAGGGACATGGGTGCAGCAGTAACATATACTGATGCTCACCAATGCTACCTAACCTAACAATTTTATTTTAAATTGACAAATAATAATTGTATATATATATGTGTGTGTGTGTGTGTGTGTGTGTGTGTGTGTGTGTGTGTGTGTGTATGGTCATGGTGAGAACATTTAAAATCTATGCATGGCTAGGCGTGGTGGCTCCTGCCTGTAATTGCAACCCTTTGGGAGGCTGGGGCTGGAGGATCTCTTGAGGCCAAGATCAGCTTGAGCAACATAGTGAGACCCCTGTCTCTGCAAACAATTAAAAGACTAGCAAGGTATGGTAATCTCAGCTACACGGGAGGCTGAGGTAGGAGCACCACTTGGGCACAGGAGTGAAAGCTACAGTGAGCTGTGATCGCGCCACTGTTCTGCAGCCTGGATGACACAGCAAGACGCTGTCTCAAAAAACGAAATCGACAACTAAACAAAATAAAGTGTATTTATTCAACTCTTTCAAAATATGCTTTGTTACTAATGTTAGTCACCACGCCCTGCCATCGATCACTAAACCTTATTCCTCTTGTCTAACGGAAACCTTATTCCATCTCACCACCAACCTCCAGCTCCCGCCACAGTCTTTGCTAACCACCAACCTACTCTCCATTTCCAGGAGTTGGAATGTTTAGATTCCACGTACCAGTGGGACCCTGCAGGTTTTGTGTTTCCATACCAAGTTTATTTCAGTTAGCATAACGTCTTCCAGGTTTACCCATTTTGTCACGAATAACAGAATTTCCTTCTTTTTCAAGGCTGAATTGTATTCCATTGTGTATATACACCACATCATTTTTACCCATTCATCTGCTGCAGGATACTTATGCTGATTGCACATTTTCACTATTGTGAATAGTGGTGCAAAGCACACGAGAGCGCAGATATCTCTTGGACATATATATTTCATTCCCTTTGGATATATATCTAGAAGCAGGATTGCTTGATCATATGGTAGCTTCATTTTTAGTTTTTGGGGGAACCTCTGTACTGTTTTCCATCATGGCTGTACTAATTTACACTCCCACCAGTAGGGTACAAGTGTTCTCTTTTGTCCACAACCTTACCAACACTTATCTTTCTTGATAACAGCTAAGGCAATGACTTTAGATCATTTGTACATGGAGTGTCAGAAACCATTGGTACCTACAGTGAGAAAGTCGTTGCATTTTCCATTTTCTTGCAATATTTTGAAATTCATCAAGCAAAAAGTCTGTTTGCTACGGTGTGTGTGTGTGCCTGTGTGTGTGTGTGTGTGTGTGTGTGTAACTCCTAATACTTTTATATCTCCTTTTTAACAAAGACAGAGCAAGTCTCATACTTGGACGCTTTTAGGACTCTGGATAGAATTTGGCAACATTGTTTTATTTTCATCAGATTTTAAGAAAAATAATCATAGTTTCCAATTAAAATAAATTGCAGTTAAACTGGAATCAATTTAAAATACTAAATGAATAACAGAGCTAAGGTATAAAAATATAGCAAATATTATACTGGTATTTGGAACTGCAAAAATAAATGAAGTGGTTTGTGGAAAAGTACAGTTTGAGGCCTGGTGCTGTGGCTCATGCCTGTAATCCCAGCACTTTGGGAGGCCGAGGTGGGCAGATCACCTGAGGTCAGGAGTTCAAGAGCAGCCTGCCCAAAATGGTGAAACCTCATCCCTACTAAAAATATAAAAATTAGCATGGTAGCAGGTGCCTGTAATCCCAGCTACGTGGGAGGCTGAGGCCGGATAATCACGTGAACCCAGGATAATCACGTGAATTGCAGTGAGTGGAGATGGCACCCTGCCTGCCAACCTGGGCTAAGACCGTGGATTATGGTGATCGCATGCATTTGTAACCCAACTCTACCACCTACCAGCCTTCCCAGACTCTATCAATTTCAGTTCCTCCTCTAGAAAACAGAACTAATAAAAATACCTGACTTAACAGGTTGCTCTGAGCAATCACTCAGTTACTGTTTTCTATTATTGTTAAAAATAAGCTTAACGTTCCTCAAACTTAAAAAATGTAGGGACTCCCTCCAGAGGAAGGACAGTTCTCATGAATCCACCCCATGTGTAAAAATGTAGGGACTCCCTCCAGAGGAAGGACAATTCTCATGAATCCACCCCGTGTGTAAAAATTTTTGCAGACCCCAAGTCACATCTAAGAATCCAATTTGTAAACCGTGGATCCAGACGTTGAAAAAATAAATCATAATGAGATAGAGATTTAGGTGATTTTTCCAAGGTCACACAACTAGTTATGAGTCTGAGGTGTCGTAGAATCCAAATCTCCTTCTGTTAATGAGCGACAGTCACATTGGTGTGGGATAATGATTGTGAACTCTGGACTGATCACTGCAGGTCTTCTGGTATCTCTAACTTCTGCCCTGCCTACAGTAGATTCCAAAAGCACCCCCAACCCCACATTTTCTAAAACTTCCCAGGAAGGTGATTAAGAACAACCAGTATCCCTGTTCCAGCCCCAACTCTTCTCCAATATACCAATTTTCCAAACCGGATTTCTAGTGAGGCATACAGTGTTCCTGAAGGCAGGGAGGAGACTCAGACCTGGGTTTTGCCAAAGTGTCATAGGGGTAATTATACGCAGGTCTCATTTTTGGTAGCATCAGATTTAAAAGGGATGTATCATTCTCAAGCTTTTTTTTTTTTAATTGCATTTTAGGTTTTGGGGTACATGTGAAGAACATGCAAGATAGTTGCATAGGTACACATATGGCAGTGTGATTTGCTGCCTTCCTCCCCTTCACTTATATCTGGCATTTCTCCCCATGCTATCTCTCCCCAACTCCCCACCCCCTGCTGTCCCTCCCCTATTCCCCCCAACAGACCCCAGTGTGTAGTGCTCCCCTCCCTGTGTCCATGTGTCCTCATTGTTCAACACCTGCCTATGAGTGAGAACGTGGTGTTTCATTTTCTGTTCTTGTGTCAGTTTGCTGAGAATGATGTTCTCCAGGTTCATCCATGTCCCTACAAAGGACATGAACTCATTGTTTTTGATTGCTGCATAATATTCCATGGTATATATGTGCCACATTTTCCCTGTCCAGTCTATCATCGATGGGCATTTGGGTTGGTTCCAGGTCTTTGCTATTGTAAACAGTGCTACAATAAACATTCGTGTGCCTGTGTCCTTATAATAGAACGATTTATAGTCCTTTGGATATATACCCAGTAATGAGATTGCTGGATCAAATGGAATTTCTATTTCTAGGTCCTTGAGGAAATGCCACACCGTCTTCCACAATGGTTGAACTAATTTGCACTCCCACCAACAGTGTAAAAGTGTTCCTATTTCTCCACATCCTCTCCAGCATCTGTTGTCTCCAGATTTTTTAATGATCGCCATTCTAACTGGCATGAGATGGTATCTCAATGTGGTTTTGATTTGCATTTCTCTAATGACCAGTGATGATGAGCATTTTTTCATATGTTTGTTGGCCTCATGTATGTCGTCTTTTGTAAAGTGTCTGTTCATATCCTTTGCCCACTTTTGAATGGACTTGTTTGTTTTTTTCTTGCAAATCTGTTTGAGTTCTTTGTAAATTCTGGATATCAGCCCTTTGTCAGATGGGTAGATTGCAAACATGTTTTCCCATCCTGTTGGTTGCCGATTGCTTTTACCTTCCCTTTTCACTAGGAGAGATAACAGTATGTCTTTGAACGGCCTGAGATTTACATAATGGCTTACTTTTTTCCCTCAACCCCCAGCTAACTGAGTTAGAACACCCAAGTGAGCAAGAGAACCCTTAAGGGGTAGTCTGACTTCTACCCCACCTTAAATGAACAAAGGGCAATAGATAGCAGGAAAGTTAAAGAAGGCAATTGCATGTTTAGTTGATGGAAGGATGAACGTGGCCCATCAGGTTTAGAATTCTAATTTGTGGTAGTGAAACACTGCCCAAGGTAACACTGCTGAGGGGGCCCAGACAGTTATTTGGAGATTTACACTGAGGTGTGAGCAGAGAAAGCTCCTCTTCAGGAAAGAGGGTGCAACAGACCTGAGAAACTGAGAAACAACCTAGTTTTACATATACAATTATGTATAGAATTACATAATTATATATTATTATTATTATTTTGAGACGGAGTTTCGCTCTTGTTACCCAGGCTGGAGTGCAATGGTGCGATCTCGGCTCACCGCAACCTCCGCCTCCTGGGTTCAGGCAATTCTCCTGCCTCAGCCTCCCGAGTAGCTGGGATTACAGGCACAGGCCACCAGGCCCAGCTAATTTTTTGTATTTTTAGTAGAGACGGGTTTCACCATGTTGACCAGGATGGTCTCGATCTCTTCACCTCATGATCCACCCTCCTCGGCCTCCCAAAGTGCTGGGATTACAGGCATGAGCCACCGCGCCCAGCCGGAATTATATATTATTTCAGTATAATATAATATATGTATTTGTCATAAAATACACATTAAATTCACTATGTTAGTCATTTTATAGGGTACGACTCAGTGGCATTTAGTACATTCACAACACAGCTCAACCATCACCACTATCTGCTTCCAGCCATATTCATTTTCAATCGCTAATGACGTTCATGTTCCACTAATCATGAACCACTAACCACGTTCATATTCCACTAATTATGAACCAGGAACCACGTACATGTTTATGTGCAACCACTCATCTGCTGTTCCCATGGGTTTTCCTATTGTGGACACGTTTATAAATGCAATCAGACAGTATGTGTTCTTTAGGTCTAGCTTCTACTAAGGGTATTTTCAAGGTTCATCTACATTGTAGCTCGGATGAGAACTTCATTCATACGTGGTGCTTCGTCTGTCCGTTCACTTGCTGATGGATATTTGGTTTGCTTCCATCTTTTGGCTCTTGTGAATGGCACAGCTATAAGCATTTGTATACAGGTGGCAGGGACTGCGCTCAGGGGCAGGGACCTTATTTAGCTCAAGGGAGGTTTGTCTGTAGAGGCAACAGGGTCTCAGGATCAATAGTTAGGAGAGAAGCTGCTCCTCTGGGGTGTGATGGCTCTGACTCTGGAGACAGATGATCTAGGCCGGAATTCCCAGTCTGTCCCTTGCTCTCTGTGAGCCTTCAGGGAGCTGCTCTAATCCTATGTGCCCCTGTCCTTGCTTGAGCTGGGGTTAATCCTGAAGGCTCTCATTATTCAACCTCAGCCGATGGCATCCCTCTGACTCAGTGAGGTCCCTTCCAGCCTTGTTCTGAGGGTCCTGCATGTCCCCACCATCCCCCACTGCATTTCCAATCACAAAGCCATAGCATTCTTCTCCTCCTCTCTTTTTGTTAATTTAGAGTTTATTATTTTTCTTATTTAAATTGTAAATCTCTTCCCTGGAAGTCTTGCCTAAACTACCCTATTACCACTACATTAGCAGCTGTTTTTCCCCTCTGGTTACAGATTTTTCTGATCTCTCATATGCATCATTTGGTGCAGAGCAAAATTATCAGCTGCTCCAGCAAGTGGCGGGAGAGGTTAATGTGAAAACCCTCCAAGGCCTTGCTGGGAGTCCCCTGGGAAGAGGCAAGATGGGGGTGAGAGACCTGGCTGAGGCTTTCCCCGTCATCCACGCTCCCTGGTTAACCTGGGGAGGAAGGAAGAGCCCATCACTTCCCCCAACAGTGTGGGAGCATATCCAGGAAAAAAGGCAAAGTGCTGGTGTCTGCCAAGCCCAGTGGTTGCAGTCTCTCAAAGGCTTGAATATTTCACACTTCCTTCTGTGGCTGGGCTCACATGCAGAATGGAGCGCGTTAGCCCCTGAATTCCAAATTTACTTTAAGTAATTAAACTCATTTATTTCCATCTGAATACACTGTGGGGTTGGAAGAGTTTATGGAAATCTGGGTAAGGAGAATGAATAGATAAATAAATTACATGAGGGTGGGTGGTTACTGATGGTGGGGATGTTAAATCGTTGAAACCAGCAGCTTTCTGCCAGAGTGGGCGGACGACTGTGTACCACAGGAACCCTTCACCTGGGTTCTGGGTCCAGCAGGGAGAGAGGGTGGCCATTGAGAAGCACCTGCTGTGCCTGGGCTCTCCTCTGCCCTGAGCCAGGCAGGAACTTCTGGTGGGTTAGCCTTGCTCTGGCAAAACAAGGGGGTGAACACAGGCTGTCCTTAGCTGAGACACCCTCCTTGCTGCATCTCCTTGTGTCCTTTTTTCTTCTTCCCTTCCTTCTGTTCATCCCCATATGGTTTAGATGTTTGTCCCCTCCAAATCTCAGATCTCATGACAAAATGTGGTCCCAGTGTTGGAGGTGGGAGGTATTGAATCATGGGGATGGATCCATCCCCTTGGTGATGAGTGAGTTCTTGCTCTGAGTTCACAGTGAGAGCTAGGGTTTGGGGTTTTGTTTGTGTTTTGGGACAGGGTCTTGCTGTGTTGCCCAGGCTGGAATTCAGTGGCACGATCGGAGTTCACTGCACCCTCAACCTCCTGGGTTCAAGTGATTCTCCTACTTCAGCCTCCTGAGTAGCTGAGACCACAGGTGCACATCACCATGCCCGGCTAATTTTATATTTTTGGGGGAGATGGGGTCTAGCTATGTTGCTCATGCTAGTCTCAAACTCCTAGCCTCAAGCGATCCTCCCACTTTGGCTGGGATTACAGGCATGAGCCACCGCACCTGGCCGATCTGGTTGCTCCTCCTCTTACTGTCTATTGCTCCCTCTCTTGCCATGCCATGCACCTGCTCCCCTCTTGCCTTCCCCCATAAATGGAAACTTCCTGAGTCCTCCCCAGCAGCAGATTCTGGCACTATGCTTCCTGTACAGCCTGCAGAACCATGAGCCAATTAATTATCTCTTCTTTATAAATCACCCAGCCTCAGGTATTTCTGCAGAGGAATGCAAGAACCATCTAACATGCTCCCTATTTCTATTTTCTCATCCCCTTCGTTGCCTTTCCAGAAACAGTTGCTATTATCAATAGTCTTATCAATATCAGTGACTGGCTCCATTCAAAATCAATTTCATCTTGATGCCCTCGTTGGTCCTTCTAAGGCAAGTCAGATAAGATTATTTTTCTGCCTGAATGCTTCCCTTACAACCTACTCCCCCCACACATCGAGGGCACTTTGCTTCTACCTTTCATCAGATTCTGCCTTGAATCATAAGCAATTTACACAAAAATTGCTAGCCCTCTGAGGGGACAGGATGTCAACACTTGAGCTGGTAAAGAAAGACGATCTCTGGAGAAGGTAGGCAGGAGAGGGAAAGATCCTGGTCACATCAGAAGCCACAGAGAAAGCTTATTACGAGCTGGAGAGGGACCGAAGCACTTGTTTCTCTAGCTTTCCCCCAAATCCCGCTGCTTCCTGTGGCCTTAGCATTCTCCGGGGTGCCCGTTATGATACCTACATCCTTACAGGTGGTCAGTACTATTTATGCGATTGTGTGCAATCTGGAAAGTCTACGTGAGATTCTCACCAACACATCAGAGATGAGCAGGGAATCAATGATTCCCATGATCTGTGGAGTTTCCTGCTGAACTTCGCACAGGAAAGAGGAAACCAGGTTCCTCAGGTAGCCTTGCATGTTCACACGCCATGGCAGGTGTTCTCACGCCACCACGGCACGTACGAAGAGACACTCCATTGGGCAGGAAGTATCTGTGCTTTCCCTTTAAGAGCCTTCTTATGATGTGCTTATTTTGTCCTTTCGATGGATTTTTTTAAATTGCAATGCCGAGCAGGAAGAACTTCCACCCTGACCCTCCTGAAGGACGTTCTATTCCAGTCCAGATCCCACATCGACATCACTGCCTAGGGACAGCCTTGCATCCCAAGGATGGGGATCCTACCTGGGCATGCTCCGTGTCTCCCGGCTGCCCTGCTTTTGGACAAGGTCTTTCAGCTGTCCCTGGAAGGGTGCTTCCTTCTCTGCCCAGTACAGAGCTGCCTAGGCTGTGGTCTTGAGACAAGGGAGCCGGGTCAAGGCTAGCCTGGTAAACACTCAAAAAGCTGTGATCGGTTTCCCCAAAAGTTAAAGAATTGCCATATAACCCAGTAATTCCACTCCTAGGTATCTACCCAAGAGAAATAAAAACAGGTCCCCAAACAGATCCTTGTACATAAACGCTCACAGCAGTAATAAGCAACAAACAGGGAGGAACAGCCCAAGTGTACATCCACCGATGAGTGAATACACAGAATGGGGTCCAACTACATACAGACCACTGTATGACTAATGTACAGTAAAAAGGAACGAGAAGGAATGAAGTATAGCACTTCCTTCTATAAGAAGAGAGGAAGTACCACTGTGTTTCAATATGGATGAAACATTATGCTCAGTGAAAAAAGTCCGTGAGAAAAGGTCACGTACTAGAGGATTCCATACATAGGAAACACGCACAAAAACACATCTATAGAAGGTCGATTACTAATTGCCAGGGCTGTGGAGAAGGGGAATGCAGAGCGACTTCTTATGGGTATGGGGTTTCCTTCAAAGTCACGAAAACATGTTGAAACTAGATCAAGGTGGCGGCTGCACGACATTGTGAATGCACTAAATGCCATGGAATTATACACTTTAAAATGGTGAATCTTATATTATGTAACATCTTCAATTACAACAGCTATGAGTTTTACTTTGGGCTTTCAGTAGGGTGACACCGTAATTTATTATCTAACCTGGAATGTGTCGGAGGGCTAATTCAGAAAAACAGGCATTAACTAGAACCATCTGGGGATATATGGTCAGCCTCCCTTCGCTGAAGTGTCAGCCATTTGTATGCTTTTTTTCTACATATATGGGTAAGAAGTATAAACTCCACAGCTAATTTTCACGGTACCTGTGTGCTATCAGGCTGAAACTGCCTCAGCTCTCAGGCACTGGGAAAGTGGTGGATATGGCATTCCTGCCTGATGGGCATCCTATCCCATGATCACAGCCCCAGGCTCCCGTTTGCCTCCTTGTGTCCACTGCTCACCCTATCTGGAACACCTTTCTTTCCTGAGCACCTGTAGAGCCAGCACTCCTTGGAGCTGGAGCTAAAGATGGCTTTTCTGAGATGTCTCCTTGACTTCCCAGGAAGGGTCAATTGCTGCTCCTCAGCCTGGTCAAGCCTGCTTTATTGCGGGTATCACTGAAACTGCACATTGGTCCCTCCTCCCTTGACTGCGATCCACCTCAGGACAAGTGGGAAGCTTTATGCAAATTTACAGTCCTAGTGGTTACTTTGTAACTCTGGAGTAAAATCTTGGTTAACTGAATGAGCTCATCTTCCTGGAGATAAGGAATGCGTACAGCTCACTGTCCATCCTGGAACCTTTCAGAGGGGTTTTAATCATTCATCCAGAGAATGCTGGATTAACTTTGCTATAGATAGTAAGGGCGGGGGGTCTGTTAAAGCTGGTCAACAGCTTTGTTAACCCTTACTGTCTCTCAGGTTCTGGTGACGTATGACACAGAACTAGGTGCGTGGTCTGGGATGCTAAGTTACACAAAGTCCAGTGTCACTGGAAAAAGGTAAAACTGGCTGGGTGTGGTGGCTCACATCTGTGATCCCAGCACTTTGGGAGGCCTAGGTGGGTGGATCACCTGAGGTCAGAAGTTAGAGAACAGTCTAGCCAACATGGTGAAACACCATCTCTACTAAAAACACAAAAATTAGCAGGATGTGGTGGTGTGTGCCTGTAGTCCGAGCTACTCGGGAGGCTGAGGAACAAAAATCCCTTGAACCTGGGAGGCAGAGGTTGCAGTGAGCCAAGATTGTGCCACTGCACTCCAGCCTGGGCAACCAAAGAGACTTTGTCTCAAAATAATAATAATAATAATAATAATAATAAAGGTAAAACTACAGTTGCCATAAGAGAACTGCAGGGTGTCCTGAGGGCTTGGGACATGGAATTCCACCAGGGAAAGGAGGGCTTTCTTAGAAGGTGAGGATCAAGCCGTACCCTAAATCTGAGAGGTGGGGAGAGCTTAACTTGTGACAGATTCTTTCTCCCATGTGTGAGAAAGAGGGTCATATTCTAGGAACTAAGAGGTCAGTGCAGCTGGAAGAGAAAGGGGAAGGGGGAGCCTGGCAGGGACCAGGGGCTAGACCCTGCGGTGGGAAGTCAAGCAGACCAGAGTCACAATCCAGTTTGCATTTTATAATGACCATTCTGTCGCACTTTGAGACTAGATTTAAAAATACATCTGAGGGATCAGGTGGTGAAGCAAGGGAGAGGTTATGTAGGTATCCAGGTAAGAAATGGCAAAGGGCAGCACGCACGGGGGACACGACCATCTCTGTGCGGACACATTTCCCAGGGCCCAGCAGAAAGGAGGCAGGACCCACATGGCGATGCCCAGTGCAGCCTGGAGCCTGGGTCTCCTCACGGTCCAGCGCCTTCCTTCCCACCCACTGTGGCTCCCACGGGTGCTTTCAAAACCACCTGGGGATTCCCATCTCCTTTGGCTGGAATTGTGATGAGCTCCTGATCAGACAGGCAATCTTGAGAAAACTACTTAACATCTCACACTCTCTGTGTTTATAAAACGAAGATAAGTCCTGAAAGCATCGCATCTCTTAGGCTGTTGGGAGGATTCAATGTAAGATGCACATAAAGTGCTCAGCAGAGTGCCCGGTGGTGGGAGCTTAATGGACGTATTAAGTATTATCTATTATGTTATTACCAATATCATCCTGCTTCCATGGGCATGTTTTACAACAGTGAAGCCCTCGAGTAAGCTGCTCCTCTGGGGTGTGGGCTCAAAGCACAGGCGCCGAGACTGAAAAAGAGCCTGGCACCACCCTGGGATGCTCAGGAAGGCAATGTCTAAAGTGAAGGAACAGGAACAGAAACTGACTCCCGAATTCCAAAGCACAGAGCAGGTTCAAGTGGGGCCCTGCCTGGAAGGCGGGATGAAGGGAGAAAGGGGGACAAAGAAGGAGCCCTTCGGATTCCATTCATCCCTGTCCTAGGGGCACATGGGAGGCAGGTCATATCGCCCCCATCGAAGGCAAGGGAGATACCCACTAGCTCGTCCTGTGCATAGCTGAATTCAGCCGAGAGGGAGTCACCCAGGTGTTGTGAAACCTGCTTTCCCCCATCAGGAGAGCATTTGTCTCTCTTGGCTAAGAGAATGTTGTTTCCACCTCTCTCCCAGCTCAATCCAGGAGCTGTGCCTTTGAGAAGTAAAGCTAATAAAACAGCAGCCCAGTGGAGGCAGAGATAAGCGGCTTAGTGTCGGGAGGGGTGCTGACCTGGCAGCTTTCTCACCTGACAACCACTTGTGGGGCTTACCAGAAGGAAAAATGAGAATTCTCTCTCCCTTCTAGGAGGGCTTCCCCCTGCTTCCGCTGAAATCAGTTCAAAGGCTAGGAGGCAGTGGGGGACTCAGTACTTGCTAATGATAAGGGGAACACATTGGGAGGAAAGGCTGGGCATATAGGCCCCTACAGAAGCTTTAAAAAAGTGGTGAATAGGCACATTTAGGTGGAAGCAATGGTCAAGAGATGTTTTCCCTAAGACTTTTCTCTGAGATTCTCACGAACAAAGAGATGGGGAAAGGAGGTAAAGAAAGAACTGAGAGAGGGAGGGAGAAAGGCAAGGGAGATGGAGAATGAGTACAGATGAGAGACAGTAAGACAGTAAGACAACTCCAACAAAGGGTGGGGGGGAGTAAGAAGAATCCAAGAATTGGAGCTGTCATGGATAAGGCTGTCTAGCCCGTTATGATGATGGGGAGAACAGTCCTTTCTTCTGGGCTTTGTGCTAGAGTGTCCGGGAGACAGCTGAGACACCACATGAATTTTCAGGCACGGTCTCCTGCTTCAGGCTATCCAATGCCTTACATTTGTACTTGAGATAGAGCTTAAAATCCCTAACACAGTCTGTAGGAATCTGCACAATCCAATCTTACACCTACCAGGGGACAGGCATTACTCGCTGCTGTGAAGGCTGGAGAGGTAAGACTGCTTCTACCAAGAAAGCTGTGTGCCGTTCACAGGGCAGGGCACTGAGGAGCTCTATGCCTCATCATTCCCCAATGCGATCATCATGAATTTTAACAGGATGACATTTTTTAAGGCTTATGATGGTAATGTGTCACATTGTATTCTATAAACTTGTTTTTCTTTTGCTACTGAGTCTCGCTCTGTCACTCAGGCTGGAGTGCAGAGTTGTGATCTTGGCTCACTGCAACCTCCACTTCAGGGGGTCAAGCAATTTTTGTGCCTCAGCCTCCCAAGTAGCTGGTATTATAGGCAAGTGCCACCACAGCAGGCTAATGTTCGTATTTTTAGTAGAAACAGGTTTTCACCATGTTGGCCAGGCTGGTCTCGAACACCTGACCTCAGGTGATCTGCTCGTCTTGGCCTCCCAAAGTGTTGGGATTACAAGCGTGAGCAACCACACCCTGCCTGTCTTCTATAAACTTCTCTGGTAACCTACTAAAAGTAAGTCCTCTCTAACGAAACATTGCTATGCTCATCCACTCTCTCTCTTCTTAGCCACGAGGAATAAGTAGGCACAAAATTGTTCATTGAATGGCTGAATGAACATCATTTAGGTATACATGTTGAGTGGTGGTGTTTTAGTCTCTGGAGTGCTTCAGCCATCTCTAGAATCTCAAAACTTGGAAAGGATGCAGCAGCCAGTTGAATCATCTTGATTCTACTCAAACCATGTGGAAGAAAATATTAATAGATGGAAAAGAAAGACACAAGCCAAATTAGTGATGATCTTGCCCTCTTAGGACCTGTTCATTCAAGAGAGGATGTAATAAGATGCTCCATCTACAATCTAGATGCCTAGAAGAGACAATGGGAGTGGACAATAACAAGGGGTGCAATGAGTAGCCTCTAAAATATCCACAGTGGTTTCCACCTCCTGGTGTTCCTGCCCCTGTGTAATATCCTCCCTTTGGGTGTAGATTCCACTTAGCAAGCTACTTCTATCCAACAGCATACAACAAAAGTGATGGCACATTACAATATTAGGTGACCAAAAGACTGTGGCTTCCAACTGGTAAAAACATTATCATTATCTCTGCGTTCTTTTTCTGAGACGGAGTTTCGCTCTTGTTACCCAGGCTGGAGTTCAATGGCGCGATCTCGGCTCACCGCAACCTCCACCTCCTGGGTTCAGGCAATTCTCCTGCCTCAGCCTCCCGAGTAGCTGGGACTACAGGCATGCACCACCATGCCCAGCTAACTTTTGTATTTTTAGTAGAGACGGGGTTTCACCATGTTGACCAGGATGGTCTCGATCTCTTGACCTTGTGATCCACCCGCCTCAGCCTCCCAAAGTGCTGGGATTACAGGCTTGAGCCACCGTGCCCGGCCTGCATTCTTTTTCTTTTTCTCTCTTTTGCATCACCAGCTGCCATCTTGTAAGGGCACTCAAGCCATCTACAGAGAGCCCGACATGATGGGGAACTGAGGCTGGCCAGCAACTATGTGAGTGAGCTTATAAGCAGACCCAGGACCTGCCAACAGTTACATGACTAAACATGGAAGGGGATTCTCTAGCCTCAGTCAAGCTTCAGACGAGACTGCAGGCCTGGCTGACAGCATAAATGCAAACTTACGAGAGATCTTGCACCCAGGGAACCCCCCCAGTGAAGCTACCTCCTGATTTCTGACCCACAAAAAATTGGGGATAATAAACATTTCTTGTTTTAAGTTGCCAAGTTTTGTGATAATTTATTACGTAACAGAAGATAATAAGTACCTGTGAGAAGACATCTACCAGGCACTGCGAACCCAAAATGAAGACAGTTTTCCAAGTTTTCCCTGGATTATTTTGGGGCCAAAACCTCCTTTCCTCCTGGCTGCCATCACCAAATGAGACAACGCAGCTTCAAAGTCCCCAAGAGATCTCATGAAAGTCGTGGGTTTCAATGCAACAATAAGAGCTAACGATCCTAACACCCAGATACATAAGACTCATAAAGAGATTTAGACTCAACGAGACAGAAAATTAGTAAGGATATCCAGGACTTGAACTCAGATCCGGAACAAGTAAACTCAATAAATATTTATAGAGCTCTCCATTTTAAATACACAAAATATACATTCTGCACCTTAAATACACAAAATATTGATCGGCCATTATTAATACCCATTTTTAGAATACAGTTACATTCCCGTTTTCTCTCCCTCTTTTTCTTCCTCTTTCTTCCTCTCCTTCTCTCTTTTTTTTAAAAAAAAAAAAAAGAAAGAAAGAAACTTACAGTCACATGGTGGAAATAGACAACAACAACAAAAAAAGAAAGCTAATAACATGCCACTAATATAAATAGATGAGTATCAAATGCCCATCCTAATATTTAATTATAATAGCCAATATTGGCACAAAATTGCATCCTAGAAAAAAAATTCTTACTGACCTCCCAATTCATCAGTATCAGGCGAGTGTTCAATATCAAGAGAACTCTATCCATCCCTGCATATTTTCAGCATTTTTATTTTGCTATTCTATTTCCCTGCAATTGTAATAAAAAAAAAAAAGAAAAGAAAGTTGTGGGTTAATGTCTCTGTTCTTGAATCAGACAAACCTAGGTATGAACCCTGATCCTGCAAACTCCAGGTTGAGTGGCCCTAAGGAAGTTTCTTACCACCAATGAGCCTTGATGTCCTCATGATGGAATGAGAGGAGTGATGGAATATACCCTGTCCACCTCTTAGCACTGTTGTAAAGGAAGATGTCATTCATACATCCAAAGGGCTCAGCATGGTTCTGGTACATGATAGGTACTACAACAATGGTAGGGGTATCTTTACCTTGTATCAAACCTTGTACAAAAGCCAGAATGCAGAAGTATTGGTATTTTGGATGTACTGCTAGAATGTTCAGAATATCATTCTTCTTGAGCAAGGACCTAGTTATATCCCTGTGTTAGCCTGTTCCGCACTGCTACAAAAGAACACCCGAGTCTGAGCAGTTTATAAAGAAAAGAGGTTTATTTGGCTCACAGTTCTTCAGATTGTACATGCATGGCTCCAGAGTCTGCTCAGTTTCTGGGGAGGACCTCAGAAAGCTCTCAAACCCAGCAGAACACAAAGGGGTACAGGCATGTCACATGGCAAGAGAGAGGAAGCAAGCCAGATGCCAGGCTCTTTTAAATAACTGGCTCTCACTTGAGCTCATTACCTTGTGGAAGGTACCAAGCCATTCATTCATTCACCATCACCCCAACGCCTTTCATGAGGCCCTGTCGCCAACATTGGAATCACACTTCCACATGAGATTGGAGGGGACGACTATTCAAATCACATCAACACCTGTGAGACCAAACATCCCATACATGGTGGGGGTGGGGGAGATAAACAAGTCACAGTAAATAACCGTGGAATCACTAAGATGGTGTCATGCACCTGTGTGTGGCTTTCTGCTTGTTAAGCTAGGTCAACCTGTTATCCTTATAATACATCCACAAACTGAATTTCTAAGCAAAGAAAGTGATGCCAACACAACACACAGCTACTACATGCAGCTCGGAAATGTCAAGGGACTTGCCTAAGGTCACACGCTTGGCAATGCTAGAGTCTGAACTTAGACTTGGGCCTTCTGACACTAAGAAAAGCACATTTTTGGTCTGGGCGCAGTGACTCATGCCTGTAATCCCAGCACTTTGAGAGGCTGAAATGGCCAGATCATGAGGTCAGGAGATCGAGACCATCCTGGCTAGCACAGTGAAACCCCGTCTCTACTGAAAATATAAAAAATTAGCGGAGCATGGTGGCAGGCACCTGCAGTCCCAGCTACTTGGGAGGCTGAGGCAGGAGAATCATTTGAACCCGGGAGGCAGAAGTTGCAGTGAGCTGAGAGGTACCACTGCACTCCCGCCTGGGTGACAGAGCGAGACTCTGTCCAAAAGAAAAAAAAAAAAAAAAAAAAAGGAAAGAAGAGCACTTTTTCCTGAGTGACTTAAGTGCCTCTGGAAGCTGACCACCCCACCAGGCCCGCTGTCCTGCCTCCCCACTGTTCTTGGGACTTGAGGCCAGAACTGGACACATGAACCCAGCCCTTTGCTACAATTTTTCTCATTAGAACTTCACTTTCATTGCCAAGCCAGCTCTCCTAATCTCGTGTCAACTCTGCCGCCTCTAATTATTTCACTGTAATTATTTTTTCTTAACAAAGGAGATAAAACTAATCATAACATCTTTTTTGTAAGCCTCCAAGAGTCATGCTTAAATTACTGCACTGATTTGAAAACCCCAGCAAGCAAATAGGAAATAATTATACTTTTATCTGGGTTGTGGCTGATGTTTTGCCAGATACTTACTAAGTTCCTGGGCAAAAACAAGAGGTCATGAGTAGAAAAATGACTTTGTCATGAAAGTCCTTGAATGTACAATGCATCTTGCCTAATTTTGTTATGTGGTGGGACTGGAGTGAGGTGGGGGGGTGGGTAAAGAGCTGGGAGATCCCAGGTGTCCCTGACACGTTCCCCAAGCCATGCTGTTCTCAGGGTAGACTCCTCATCTTCATTAGTGCAAAGCTGCTCAGCTTCTCCCAGGTCCAGCTAAATGTATAGGCATCAATGAGACACAAAACGAAAACAATGGCTAACATTCATTATGTGGTCAATTATACAGTGAGCAGCATGCTAAGGAACTGATAGGTCTGGCCTCATTTGATCACTTGAAAAGCCTAAGAGGTAACCTCAGCAAACCCACTCCATGGATTAAATAACTGAGACTCAGAGAGGCCAAGTCACTTAGCCAAAGGCAGCAAGTTAGCAAATGGCAGAGAAGGGTGTGAAGCTCAGTGTGTCCAAATCCCAAATGCTTGTTTTTTCCCACCAGTCTCTATTTTAGGTAGCACGTGGGTGGAGAGATGAGGATGGAGGAATAGGTGGATCATTAGTTCAGAGGTTCTCCCTTGGCCTTCCTGTTGCCAGATTTCTCCCTTAAAGATCTCTTCTAAGTTCTGAATGTTTGTGTCTCCTCAAAATTAATGTACTGAAATCCTAATCTCCAAGGTGGTGGTATTCGGAGGTGGGGCTTCAGGGAGGGAGGAGTCCATGGGGGTGGGGCCCTCATGGTGCAGATGAGTGGCCTTATAAAATAAGTCCTAGAGCTCCCCTTCCCCTCCCACCATATGCAGACACGGTGCAAAGGCACCACCTGTGAACCAGAATATGGACTCTCACTAGATACTGAATCTGCCTTCATCCTAGACTTTCCAGACTCCAGAACTGTGAAAACCAAATCTCTGCAGTTTAGAAGTGGCCCAGTTTGTGGTATTTTGTTACAGCAGCCCAAACAGAGTGAGACAATGCCTCCGCACCCCAGTCACAAGCTAGAAATGGGATTAGTGCATGGTGCATGACAATGCGTTGAAGATTCACAATGCACACCAGCTCTTTCACAGCCCAACCCTCTGTTAGCAAAGAGAATATATATGTAGTCAATACTGTGGGGATGAAGCATGAGATGCTCGGATGGTGTCCCCAGGGAAGCTGTGCTTATCTCAACAGCAAGAAGTCTCTGAAGATTCGGCTGTGGCAGAAGATAAGGGGAATGGGAACTCCAGCACTTCAGATCCTCCACGAGTATCCAGTGAAAATCCACCACCAGTGGTAACTGTGGAGTCAAAACAGATGATGGAAGTTCTGGGAGTGAAAAACAGATAATGGATCCCCAGTGGGAGGCCCTAGAGACCTCTGATGTCTTACCAGGGCTGGGCTTGTCCCCCAGTTTGCTAAACGAGCCACTCAGAGCATCTGCCCTCCAGCAACTGAGCTGTCAAAGAGACCTCAGGTACAGATTCCTGGGAGGGAGGCTGCAGAGTTAGGCTCTCCGGTGATTTCATTTATACCTGAGAGATGAGAGATTCTATGGATCATAATCTAGAGACCAGGGTGGATCCACCAAGTCAAATGGGCTGCAAGCTTTGTCTGCAGGTAGGACCTATGTCTGCCGAACACCCGAGGCCCCCTCCATTACTGCCAGTCCAATGACACAGTACCTTAGTTTCCGTTCCCTTGGAAGCAGATGCTAAGTCAAAGATCCAAGCACAAGTAGTTTATTTGCGGGATGATTACAGATAAGGGAGATGAGAGAGGGGATCCGATTTGCATTATTAGGCAAATTACCAGTCTGGGTAAATGAAGCTTGATCCCAGTGGGGAACAGAGGGTGCAGAGTCAGAGTTATCCCACCCAGAGGATGAGGGATCTAGGGTGTTTGTACAGCCGCTTCCATCTGTCATGGAACAGGGAGCTCTCCCGGGGGAGTGAATATGCCAGCACTTCCATCCTGCGTTGCACACACAGAAAGTCAGATGGGCAAAAACACACATGTACCCACACCCAACAAAGTTTTCAAGCATAGATGCAGATTTTGGAAGCCTGAAGTTGGGTTGATGGGCATCCTACTGATACAAATAAAAGCAGGGCATTGGTGGAGAGACAAAAAGCAAAGGCTGAGAAACCGTCACTTCCTCAACCAAGAAGCCACCCTGGACAGCTCATTTCTTTCTCTTCCAGCCCGGACCCACTCAACCTCACACGTTTTTCCAATCCAATAACCTTCAGGCCTCCTGAATCTTTCTACCTATCCCTTCTATACAGGAAGAGATTCTCATAGTAGCCAGCTGTTGTTGAGACTTTCCTGGCCATCTTGCATCCTGCCTGAAGGCAAGGGGATGGACAAATTGACCCTAACTTAGGCATTCTGAGCAGAAGAAGGGACGTTCTTCCAGTCAAGAAGGCTCTGGTACCTTCTAGATTGTGCATTGAATCAGAGGTGCTATGGAGGCAGGGGATGGAACAATGTGCTCTTCTATGTGACGCTATGTGAAACTTCTCCCCGAGACTGACCTGAGGACCAGGCTATACAGAGGTATCCACTGATACTAGTTCCATTTTCATTTTGAGAGCCTGTGGTGATCATCCTAGGCTGCAGGAAAGAAAAAGCCTCATGAACCCCCTTGTGATCAAGTTGCCTCTGAACAAGCTGGTGGAGGATAAAAATTTCTAAAGTTTTTTTCTTTAGATGGAGTCTTGCTCTGTCACACAGGCATAATGTACAGTGGCATAATCTTGGCTCACTGCAACCTCCACTCCACTGAGTTCAAGTGACTCTCTTGCCTCAGCCTCCTGAGTAGCTGGGATTGCAGGTGCCTGCCACCATGCCTGGCTAGTTTTCATATTTGTAGTAGAGACGGGGTTTTACCACATTGGTCAGGCTGGTCTCAAACTCGTGACTCCAAGTGATCACCTGCCTCACACTCTCAAAGTGCTAGGATTATAAACATGAGCTGCTGCACCTGGCCAGGTTACTAAAGATTTCAGTGCTCTGACATCTTACCAGGGCTGGGCTTGTTCCCCACTTTGGTAAATAAGCCACTCGGAGCATCTGCCCTCCAGCAACTGAGCTGTCAAAGAGACCTCAGGTAGAGATGCCTGGGAGGGAGCTTGCAGAATTAGGCTCTCTGGTGATTTTACTTACACTAGAGAGAAGGGAGATCCCGTGGATGAACTGCAGCTGTGGTCTGTAAACCATGTTTCATGTAGCTCTCAAAGTCGATTGAGGATGTCTGTGGAGCTGCCAAAGAGGACCGATCATCTCTCCTTTTATCTATTCAATATTGGGCTTCTCTATGATTCTTTTTAAAGAAAGGGGCTTAGTCTGTTGGAGCTGGTATAGTAAAATACATGAACCATGTGGCTTACAGACAAAAGAGATTTCTGACAATTCTGGAGGCTGGAAGTTCAGATCAAGTCTCTAGCAGATTTGGTGTCTGGTGAGGGCCCACTTCCTTTGTTCATGGACAGCTCTCTTGCTGCTGTGTCCTCACAGCACAGGAGGAAAAAGAGCTCTCTGGGGCCTCTTTTAAAAGGACACTAATCCCACTCATGAAGCCTTCACCCTCATGAGCTACTCCACTCCCAAAGGCCCCACCTTTGAATACACTCGCATCAGAATTAAGTTTCGACATATGAATTTGGGTCGTGGGGCACAAACATGCAGTTTGTGTATCAGGGGCCCACGAGTTTAGAGGCATCAGATTGAAACTAAGAGTCTGCAATGTCCAGCCACAGTTTTAGATCCCAGAAGGGAGCATCATATAGTTAATAATGAAGCTCTGCACTTTGGGAGGCTGAGGTGTGTAGATCACTTAAGGTCAGGAGTTTGAGACCAGCCTGGCTAATATGGTGAAACCCCATCTGTACTAAAAATACAAAAATTAGCTGGGCATGGTGGTAGGCACCTGTAATCCTTGCTACTTGGGAGGCTGAGGCAGGAGACTCACTTGAACCCATAAGGTGGAGGTTGCAGTGAGCCAAGGTCATACCACTGCACTCCAGCCTGAGCAACAGAATGAGACTCTGTCTCAAAAAAAAAAAAAAAAAAAAAAGGAAATCTGACAGGCACTGTGGCTCATGCCTGTAATCCCAGCACTCTGGGAAGCTAAGGAGGGTGGAGCCCTTGAGGTCAGGAGCTCAAGATCAGCCTGGACAACATGGTGAAACCCCATCTCTACGAAAAATACAAACATTAGCCAGGCACGGTGGCTCATGCCTGTAATCCCAGAACTTTGGGAGGTTGAGGCAGGCAGAACACTTGAGGTCAGGAATTTGAGACCAGCCTGGCCAACATGGTGAAACTTAGTCACTACTAAAAATACAAAAATTAGTTGGGCTTGGTGGTGCGTGCCTGTAATCCTAGCTAGTTGGGAGGCTGAGGCAGGAGAACTGCTTGAACCTGGGAGGTGGAGGCTACAGTGAACTGAGATCATGCCACTGCATTCCAGCCTGGGCGACAGAGCAAAGACTCCATCTCAAATAGTAATAATAATAATAATAATAGTAAAATAATCTCCTCGAGTTCACATCTGAATTCTACTAGCTAGTGGGCATCTGTTTGTGCAGTTTCCCCAAGTGCATCATCAGGAAACCATGAGTCCTACCCAGGGGCTGTTTTAAGACTGAAATGAGTCCTTATGTACTGGACACACATGTGGTACTCAGCAAATACAGGCATGTAAAATCACATAGCAGAAGCAAGGCAAGCCCCTGTTCTGCACAGATGTGAGCCCTTTGAAGGAGACAAATGTGGATCGCAATGGCGCACAAATGATATTAATATATTCACAAAGGTGCAAGGTGCTTTGTAAGAAAGCAGCATGACTCTGGGAGAATGGTTTCGGATAGAAAGTGTTTGTCCAGTTTAAACCCTTCTTTGATGCTTAGAGAGAAAGAGACATGAAATCTAGAAGATCCTGGTTCAGGGGCATGCACAGAGGATGAAGCAGGATGAGAATTCCAGTGTCTCAACTCCAAATTTCATGCTTTTCCAATTGCATGATTTCTCACATAAATCAATGACTCTGTTCACGATGCCCTGAAGCCACAGCGGGTCAACAGTTTGCAAAGTTTCCAAATTTTAAGGTGTCACAGAAATCACCTACCAAATGCATGCACCCCTCTGACCCCCATCTCTTTAAAGACCCTGGGGAGCCTTACTTCTGTTTTAATATCTCCCAAATGGGCTGGGCACAGTGGTTCACATCTGTAATCCCAACACTTTGTGAGACCAAGGTGGGTGGATCACCTTAGATCAGGAGTTCAAGACCAGCGTGGCCAACATGATGGAATCCTGTCTTTACTAAGAATACAAAAATATTAGCCAGGCATGGTGGCGGCCATCTGTAATCCTAGCTACTCGGGAGGCTGAGGTAATAGAATCTCTTGAACCTGGGAGGCAGAGGTTGCAGCGACCTGCGGTCACTCCACTGCACTCCAGCCTGAGAGACAAGAACAAAACTCTGTCTCAAATATATACACATATTTGACCTGTATGTATATATAATACATACACATATGGATTATTATATGTATATGTATAATCCATTATTATATATACATATAGGTCAGGCTGGTCTCAAACTCCTAACCTCAAGCGATTGCCTGTCTTGGTCTCCCAAAGTGCTGGGATTACAGGCGTGAGATACCATGCCTGGCCAGGTTGATATATATATATATATCCCAAATGGTGAATGCTCACACCCTTCAAGTGACTCAAATAATTCTCACAATTAGAAAGCCATATTTTGGATACAACATAATCCAAAAATGGCTCCTTTCTGAACAACCAACAAAGCTTACCATTGCATTAGACAACCTACAGAGCATTTTATTATTCAGAGATCTCACCAAGTTGCACCTTGTGGCAGATGTGGCAATGACCCACCAGATCCCCTTCAAGAATCTAGGATTCGCCAGGTGCAGTGGCTTACATCTGCAATCCCAGCACTTTGGGAGACTGAGGCAGGCGGATCACCCCCATCTCTACTAAAAATACAAAAATTAGCCAGGTGTGGTGGCGGGCACCTGTAATCTCAGCTACTTGGGAGGCTGAGGCAGGAGAATCACTTAAACTCAGGAGGCGGAGGTCGCAGTGAGCCAAGATTGTGTCACTGCACTCCAGCCTGGGTGACGAAGTGAGACTCCATCTCAGAATAATAAAAATAAAAGGAATCTAGTATTCACAGCTTTAGCTGCTGCTGGGAGTATGATCAGTGATAGCCCTCAGCAGCCAACCCTCTGTTAAGTTAGAGTCCACATGTCCAGACTTCCAGTCCAGGAGCACCCCCATGAAAAAGAGCCTCCCTGCTAGTATTCATTTGGATGGCTGCCATAATAAAGTACTGCAGACGGGGGGTCTAAACAACACACATGTTTCATCTCAGCTCTGGAGGCTGGAAGTCCAAGATGAAGGTGTTGGCAGGTTGGCTCCTTCTGAGGACTGTGAAGCAGGATCTTTTCTGTAGCTCTTCCCTAGCAGCCAGTGGTTTGTTAGCGAACTTCGGCATTCTGTGGAGAAGCATCACCCCGATCTCTGCTTTATGTTCTCATTAGCCTTGTATGCATGTCTGCTTCCAAATTTCCCTTATTTCCAAAGAAACCAGTCACACTTCATTCGGGGCCCACCCTACTCCAGGTTCACCTCAGTTTCACTAATTTTATCTACAAGAACCCTATTTCATAATCCGAATAAGGACACAGTCTGAGGCCCTGAGGGCTAGAACTTCACTATGGGACTCTGGGGAGACATGACTCAATCTCTAACGCTTGTGTCAAGCAAAACACTAGGGACGTGTTGGCTGCCAGCTTATAACACAACAAGCAAGGCACACGGGCAGTCACTACCCTACTCCTAGCCAGGCAGCATGCACCTGCAGACAGCATGGACTCAGCCTGAGAATCACATCCCAAGATGGGCGACCACCACCTCCATTCACAGCCAGGCGGCATACACCTGCAGACAGCATCCTCCCCTGCCTGGACTAAGCCTGGGAATCACATCTTAGGCAGCCACTTCCCATCACAGGAAAGATGAAAATCTTCTTATCTTCCACCGTGGGGAAAAACAGATGAATTCCAGAAAGAGAAAATAGGAAGGCTTCCAGAGGAGGCATTTGGGGAGTGTATCACTTTGCTGGGCTTGGGAGTGGATTAGTTCTCTCACCCTTCAGGAGGATGGAAGCCTGAGATTAAGAATTCCGAAGGGTTGGGTGCTTCCGAGTCCTCTCTCCTTGGCTTGTAGATGCTGTCTTCTACCTGTGTCTGCTGTTGTTGGACAGGGTCTCCCTCTGGCTGGAGGGCTGTGGTAGGTTCACAGCTTAATGCTGCCTCGACCTCCCAGGCTCAGCCTCCTCAACAGCCATGACTACATGTGCACGCCACCACATTCAGCTGGTTTTTGTATTTTTGGTAGAGATGGGGTTTCACCATGTTTCCCAAGCTGGACAAAAACTCCTGGACTCAAGTAATCTGCCCACCTCAACCTCCCAAAATGCTGGGATTACAGGCATGAGCCACCACACCTGGCCTTCTCCCTGTGTCTTCACATGGGCTTCCCTCTATGTGTGTCTGTGTCCTAATCTTTCCTTCTTGTCAGGATGGGTTCTGTGGCTCATGCCTGTAATCCCAGCATTTTGGGAGGCCAAGGTGGGCAGATCACCTGACCACCCAGGAGTTCCAGACCAGCCTGGGCCGTCTCTACCAAAAATACAAAAATTAGCCAGGCATGGTGGCATGTGCCTGTAATCCCAACTACTCGGGAGGCTGAGGCAGGAGTCACTTGAATCCGGGAGGTGGAGGTTGCAGTGGGCAGAGATTACACCATTGTACTCCAGCCTGGGTAACAAGAGTGAAACCCTGTCTCAAAAAAACAAAGACAAAAACAAAAAACCAGTCATATGGAGTCATATGAGATTAAGGCTCACTCCAGTGAACTTATTTCCATCTGATTACCTCTTGAAAACTGTCTTCAAAAGCAGTCATATACTGAGCTACTGAGGGTAAAGACATCAACAGAGGAGTCTTTTCAGGGGGACACATTTCATATCTGAGACCAAGATATGGAGACAGACCTCACCATGGTCTAAATGCACCTTCCTGCCTTTCCCCTACCTTCCCCTACCCACCCCCACCTCCATCCCCACATTCTCCTTGTCTCGATTTTTCTCTCTCGGAAGCTTTGAGCGTGGAGGTTCCCCATATTTCCTGCCCTGAGGACAGAGTGAAAAATACACAACGCCCTGAAACAAAACGAGCTCCTAAACACCTGTCCCCAAGTGATGGAGAAGCCTCTGCTGGGAGCAGGCATCAAAGTCGAGGGGAAGCTTTGTATTCCGCTGGCCTGACTTACAAGGTAAAGTGGCATGCAGATTTCTTATTTAATAAATTCCCACAGAAAATTAGTTTTTCACAGTGGGAAGAATTTCAAGGCTTGCCGAGATGAGCGGGCAGGATCTAATCACTGCTGAGGCTTTTGTGCATACACCAGGCATTGCCGATCTCCGAATGATCCAATTTCTCTGCGGAGGCCCATTCACCTTACCTGCATACTAATCACGACACAGGGGAGCAGGGAACATGCTGGCCTTTTCGGGAAGCTCTAGACGCACATGGCTCCCTCACTGACCTTCTGCCAATTACATTCATCTCCATTCTATTAGCTCCTCTTTTGCCCGAAGGTGACATATGCCCAGCTTAGAGGAAAACGTGCCTCCACCAGCTTCCCTCAGCAAGGAGAGAGGAAGCCAGCTCCACCGACCACATGCAGGGTTTACACCAACCAAGACCCCCGCATCTGCTTCCCTGGGGTCCCCTGCAATGAGGACTGGTGAATTCAGGGGGATGCATCCTTCCTGGGGCACAGAGGCATATCTAAGTCAGCCTAGATCTGATAGGTAGTGCTTTTTGGGGTGCGTTAGAAACAGGCACTCAGTGCCACAAAAAATAATTCATCCTGGGACAAAGGATCTTTCAGGAAGCAATCTTTCCTTTCCGGACTGCAGGAAGGGTACTCTGGCTAACCATCTTGCCATGAAAGTACAAGGAACAAGAGAAAGCAGACGTATTTATCCCTTATGCATGTGGGGTCGTCCTTACTGTTCTGTCTGATTTCTGTTGGCTGGAGCCAGACCTCACAATCTAAACTAAAACCTGATTGGCCAACAACTTAAAACTTTTCTAAACAGCTTAAAGCAATGGTGAGCTGGGACATGCTTGAGCACATCCAGCATAGATATTTTGGTTAAAGTACAAGGACATAGCATGTACTACGTGCCTGTAAGCATGGCATGTTTAACAGCTACATAGGATACGGCTTAACAAAGAGTTACAAGCACAGTTATGATTTACTCTTTAACAAGAAAGGAAACTTTATAGAGGAACTTTTCTACTTCCCACAGGGTGGGAGGAGGAGAGACAAAGTGGTGAAATGGGGTCACAACCTGAGGCCAGGAATAAATTTTGCTGTTAGAGGTGCCCCCAAACAGATAGATTGACTTTTTTCAGCCTCTAAGTTCTCGTAGGTCTAATGGAGGCGAATCACTCCTACGGCTGCAATAGACAGTGTTTTTGCCTGGCTGGCCCCTGCCTGCCTCCTCTCCAACCACTTACCACCCTCTTCCTTCTGTCCAAATGAACTTGGGTTATTTCACAGACAAGATGAGAAAGAGCACATAGAAACTGCACTCAATAAATGCCCCCTTTTGCAGACAAGGCTCTGCCCAGCTGTTCTGTGTCCTGCTGCTACTGATAGGAAGCATCAGGATGGACAGAGGTAGTCAGGCATGGCTTCTCAGAGGATAGGGTGATACTCAACCATGCACAGCAGGGAGAGCAGTAGGGAGGAAGACAAGGCAGTGGTGAAATATCTAAGAGCAACAAAGTACAGTGGAGACCATTCTGGTAGGTGTTGGTTTAGGAGACTGTCTTCCAAAACACTGAGTGGGTTTTGTCTACATTTTCCAGTAGGGAACATAATCCTGTATACACATGCATGCATACACACACACACACACACGTACACACACATGCGCACATGCGCACGCACACACACACACACACACACACCCCTCTGATATAGGCCATTACGTCAGCTCAGGCAAGGCCAAGGAAAGGCTAGGAACCCAAACACGGGAGGCTGGAAAGGGGTGTGCATGTTTGTTGAGGGTGGGAGAGTTTAGGATGACTCAGCAGAGATAAGAACTTCGGCCAGATGTGGTGGCTCACACCTGTAATCCCAGCACTTTGAGAGGCCGAAGCAGGCAGATCATGAGGTCAAGAGATCGAGACCATCCTGGCCAACATGGTGAAACCCCGTCTCTACTAAAAAATACAAAAATTAGCTGGGTGTGGTGGCGTGCACCTGTAGTCCCAGCTACTTGGGAGGCTAAGGCAGGAGCATTGCTTGAACCCAGGAGGTGGAGGTTGCAGTGAGCTGAGCTCGCGCCACTACACTCCAGCCTGGTGCCTGGCAACAGAGCGAGACTCTGTCTCAAAATAAATAAATAAATAAATAAAAGAACTGTAGTAGAGATGAGGCCAAAGTTAACATATGGTCATTTTGATACACATGAATCGTCCATGTGGACAGGGCTTGGTGAGCAGTGGGTCCTGGGGGGGTCTGAGACTGATGAAACTTTTAGTTCAGTGTTTAAAGAGTGGCAACTACAGGCCAGAGACTGCACTTGGAATCAAGAGGAGCAGGGTGGATGGAGTCAGATATTTACGAAGACTTGTCCTCTATGATAAAACAAGGCCGGGTGCAGCGGCTCATGCCTTTAATCCCAGCCCTTTGGGAGTCCAAGGCATGCAGATCAATTGAGGCCAGGAGTTCGAGACCAGCCTGGCTGACATGGCGAAACCTGTGTCTATTAAAAAGACAAACATTAGCCATGTGTGGTGCTGGGCACCTGTAATCCCAGCTACTTGGGAGGCTGAGGCAGGAGAATCACTTGAACCGGGAGGAGGAGGTTGCCTCCTCTGCACTTCAGCCTGGGTGTCAGAGCAAAACTCCATCTCAAAAAATTGTAATCAAATAAAATAAATGAAGGAACATCTCTTCGTGGAAAGGCAGCAGAGCATTTCTCTGTGGTAAAAGAGAGAGTGAGAGTCACTCAAATTTGGGTTCAAATTCTAGCTCTGTTATTTGTCAAGGGTGGATCTTAAGCTAGGATGCAGAATCTCTCTAAGCCTCAGTTTACTCATCTATAAAATAGGAACACTAATTCGTACTTAATGGGTCTTTCATAAGGGTGAGAGAGACGGTGGTAAATAAAGTTTTTAGAATACTTTTGGACTCATGGCAGGTGAACAATAAGGGATAATTGAGAGTACTTAGAGCTTCCAGCTCAAAGGAGGGGATACGATTCATTCATTCAACAAACATGCATTGAACTCCATGTTATAGGCACTATGACATGATAACTGAATAACAATGGGAAGTTACAGGTAGGATCAGCAGGACTAGGGGCTATGAGAGTTTAGAGGTAGGATAAGTCACTTCTAGGTGGAGAACCAAAGAAGGCTCCCCAAGGGAGTCTGAAGATCAAGAATACTGAGGCATGGGAAGATTGAGGGAGGGGATTTTCAGCACAGGTGAGACCATAAGCAAAAGCATTAGGTGGCAATCCTGAGGCTATGAAGAAAAGATAGAGAAAAGCTCCATTTGGATAATATGTGAAACGGCACTGCCCCCCGAAATTTCTGTGGTGATGAAAACTTTGCTCTCCAATATGGCAGTCCAACCAATTTCCGTAGTGATGGAAATTTCCTATATCCTTAGTCTCCAGTATGGCAACCTTGAGCTCCATGCAGCCTCTGGCCACTTGAGATGGGGCTGTTACGGCTGAGGGACTGAATTTCTAATTTTAACCAATTTCGGTTTAGGTGTAATGGCCACGTGCAGTGAGTGAGTGGCTAGCAAAGGTGTGAAGGGAAATTATAGGCAAACCTCCTGAACAAATGAGACTCCAGAGAACGTGAACTTATGCTAGGAGTTGTATTTTATCCTGACTTTATAAGACATCATCGCTCAGCTCTGGGAAGTCATCGCCAACTGCCGGACACAAGGTGAATTATAAAAGGGAACCCGAATGGTGAGGGGATCAGATTACCAGAGCATAACATTGTTTCAAAGAGGAACAATTAGGACCTGCCTAAAACAAAGACCATCTGAACTGGGGAGGAGGAGATGGATACAGGAAGTAGCCCCCACATGCAGCCTTTAAGGAACAGTAAGCTGAGAGGGTCCCAGGAGAAACATGACCGGGCTGCTGCTGAGACGCCAGACTTAATCAACACGTGTCTCAGTTCCTCCCGACACCAGTCACAGCATAGAATGAAGAAGGGCTTGTGCTCTGGAATAAAGCAGAAGAGGCAGGTATCTCTGAAACCAAAGGCAGTGACTGCAGACTGAAAGGACGGTGCGTCTCTGCTTCTCACATGCTACCTCCGAGATAAAGGCACTGCACTGTCAGACTCTCCCAGGGGAAAGATTTATTCCATTAATTTCCCCAGGTAACCAGAAAGGTGTAGACTTGGCTTTTTGGAAAAGGTGCCAGGAGCCGGGAGGGAGCTCCTGCAGCTTCCTGGATGCCTTGCTGGTGGTGGTTGTGAATTCTTCTAGGGAGAGGAGGCTAATTTGACATTCCTGGCACCATCCCCTCCTCTCATGTCCTTCTCGAAGCTGGCGGCCAGGTCCCCAAGAACCCTGCATGACTTGCTGGAGAGCTGCGATTTGTTTTTGTCCTATTAGCTCCTGCAAAGGACAGAAACAGATTGCTGGGCTGGAGGGATGGCCTGGGAAGAATACGGATGAGGAACTGGCTGCATGCGGTGGGAACAGGGAGGCTGTGACGAACAGGTGTGGACAAAGGTCTCCTGGTGGATTTCTACTCTGGGGCAAAGGGCTAAAAAGGTAATAGAATCTTCATTTCTTTACTCATGTCTACTGAAATAAATCTCCTTGCAGAAAAACAGTTGTTTGGGGAATTTTCTCTTTCTTTTTTTTCTCCCTTTCCTTTTGGCATATGTAATTCTATCTGCTAGGAAAACACACGCTATTCTCCCCTCCGCTATCTTTATTCACATTTACATGTATTTATGAATCAATGAATAATATGCTGAGCATCCACCACGTGCCTATCATTGTATTAGAAATCGAGTGTGCCACAATGACAAAGCAAGACAGGATCTCCCACACCTGTCCCACCCATTGTATCTGGAGTGCAGTGAGACAGCTTAGATATTAATCAATAAACTGCCCAAGCAAAGGCACAATTATAAGCACAGACAACGTTGCTAAAGAAACTCTTTGATTTGTTTTGTTGTTGAGATAAAGTCTTTCTCTGTCACCAAGGCTGGAGTGCAGTGGCACAATCTCAGCTCACGGCAACCTCCAATTCCCGGGTTCAAACAATCCTCCCATCTCAGCCTCCCCATCCCAGTAGCGGGGAGTACACCTGCACACCACCATGCCTGACTCATTTTTGTATTTTTGTAGAGACAGGGTTTCACCATGTTGCCCATGCTAGTCTTGAACTCCTGGGCTCACGTGGTCTACCTGTCTCAGTTCCCTAAAGTGCGGGGACTACAGGCGTAAGCCACCACCATGAGCCATCAAAGAAATTGCTGCCACGCTTTCAGCATGCCCATTCAGGTGTATCTGTGGAATGACCCCAGGCCAACAAGAATCTTCTATGGCCCCCAGCAGCCATGTTTCAAACCAGACTCTGCACCTCTGATCATGCAACACCCACTGGGAAGTGTTTATGACCCAAACAGGTATCGGACGTGAGAATCGTGCCCAACTTGTCTACTTCCTCCTTTTTGCTCCATACTCAGCTCTTTCAGTTTGCTCTGTGGCACCCATGCAATTCACACTGAGTGGCCCTGCTCTTCCGAGTCAGTCAAGCAGAGAACTCAGCTCGATTTCAAATGCTGCTTTGGTGATCTTCATTAATTTCCTTTTAACTGTGCCCTGTTCATCATTCAGTCTCAGCTTGTCACCAACTCAGAGAGACTTCCCTGACTCAATGGACCAGGCCAGTTTCCCCTATGATGGGAAGCTTCCGCGTGACAGACTCTCCTCCGCAGCTCCCATCATACGTGTTTATTCATGTGATCCTTTGAGATCTCTTCCTCCTTAGACTGAGGATAAGATTATGTTTGTATTTCTCATCAGCATCATATATCCACACCTGAACAGTATCTTGCATCCCGCTACAGTGGATTCTCAGTAGCTCTTTCTTTTTATTTTTTTGAGACAGGGTCTTGCTCTGTTGCCCAGGCTGGAGTACGGTGGTGCAACTGCTGAGAAGGGCTTATGATGTGGAATAACAGAGGGGAGGCAGGTATCTCTGAAACTAAAGGCAGTGAGGCTCGCTGCAAACCAAGGTGCACTGCAGCCTTCGTCTCCTGGGCTTAAGTGATCCTCTCACTTCAGCCTCCCAAGTAGCTGGGATCACAGATGTATGATACCACAGCCGGAGATTTTTTTTAACAAATAGAGATGGAGACTCACCATGTTGCCCAGGCTGGTCTCAAACACCTGGGCTCAAGCAACGTTCCCTTTTCAGCCCCCAAAAGAGCTGGGATTATAGGCATGAGCCACTGTGCCCAACCTGTAGCTATTTCTTGGTATGAATTAATGAGAGGGAAGCTATAGCATAGTAGAGCATGATGGTTAAACATGTTCATGAAGTCAAATGGCTTGGGAGCAAACTCTGGACCTGCCACTCACTGGCTGGGTAATTAGGGACAACCTCTCTGGTCCTTGATGTATTCATTTGCAAAATAGACTTGAGAATAGAACCTATGCACATGGTGGAAAGGATTAACTATGATTTCACATGTAGATGACCAAAAAAACACCTGCTACGGTTGGTTCTTATTATCATTATCACTCCTCCCTAAAGGTCAAGCAGGACAGTGGATTATTCTTTAGGCCAGGATGTATCAAAAGTCTGACAGGTTTTGTGTATAAGCAAGATGCCCTCCAGATCTTCTGGGTCATCTCCTCCCTGCTCTTCAGGCAGTAGAGTTAGGATCTTGCTCTGTGATACCCTGATATGGTTTGGCTGTGTCCCCACCCAAATCTCATCTTGAATTGTAGTTCCCATAATCCCCACGTGTCATGAAAGGGACTTCACAGGAGGTCATTTAATCATGGGGGCAGTTACCCTCACGCTGGTCTCATGGCAGTGAGTGAGCTCTTCCAAGATCTGATGGTTTTTTAAGGGTTTTTCCTCTTTTTGTTCAGCACTTCTCCTTCCTGCCATCATGTGAAGAAGGGCGTGTTTGCTTCCCCTTCCACCAGGACTGGAAGATTCCCGAGGCCTCCCCAGTCATGTAGAACTGTGAGTCCATTAACCTTCTTTCCTTATTACGCAGTCTCGGGTATGTCTTTATTAGCAGCATGAGAGCAAACCAATACATACCCAGAAGTCTTTATCTAAACTCTGGGCCTTCTGGGGGACTATGAAAAATGATTTGGAGTTACAAAGCTCAAACATGTTACATTTCAGAGTGAAAACTAGTCTGCTTAAAAAAAAAAGAGTAGTCAAATGAATTGCAATAGATGGCATGATTTATTGGCTGTCTTGAGATATGCTCTTACATGTGGCTATGATCAGACTGAAAAGCAAAACGCTGGGGAGATACCAGTCAGGTCTCTCAAACTTAACAGTCTCTGGAGAAACTTGCAGGGAGAAGGAAAGGTTTGTTCACCTTATACCAGCTAAGAGAGACCCACCCTGAGGGGCCTTCATTTCCCAGGTGCTGAACCACATCCAACTAACACAGAGTTTCTCTTTTATATTAAGTGGAGCAAACCCCGGGGGTCATTGCTGTATATTTTTCCATGTGATCTGGCAGATTCGGAGCTGATTTTCGAGAATAACATTGATCCTCCTTACATGTTTCCCTTGAGGTCGTGATGGTAGGAATATGAAATACTGAAGACTAAGTATGTAAGAGTGTTTAAGGAGGGTGGATAAAGATGCAGAGGAAAGAAAGCAGAGTGGAATGCCTGTTCTGTTTAAAAGGGGATGGGTAGACTTTTCGTGGGTGGGTGGAGAGCCTTATGATTAAAAAAAAAAAAAAAAATAAGGGCCGGGTGCGCTGGCTCAAGCCTGTAATCCCAGCACTTTGGGAGGCTGAGGCGGGTGGATCACGAGGTCAAGAGATCGAGACCATTCTGGTCAACATGGTGAAACCCCATCTCGACTAAAAATACAAAAAATTAGCTGGGCATGGTGGTGCATGCCTGTAATCCCAGCTACTCAGGAGGCTGAGGCAGGAGAATTGCCTGAACCCAGGAGGCGGAGGTTGCGGTGAGCCAAGATCGCACCATTGCAGTCCAGCCTGGGAGAAAAGAGTGAAACTCCATCTCAAAAAAAAAAAAAAAAAAGGGGGGGATAAGGTAGGTTGCAAAGGAGTATTGGAGAGACAAAGGAAAGAGATTTTGGCAGCTGCTCAAAAGAAGAAGAAAATGGGAAGGAACAGATGATGTTTAGGAACTGTAGTGATGCTGCTGATACTTCACCAGATCTCCTTCACTGGAAAGAACATTGGACCCCAGATACTACAGTGTTGACTGAAACAGCTCATCCCTCCTCTTCTCCAAATGGAAATCCTCTCCCCTGAGGGGCTATGCCTATTCTCCCACACCCTGCAGACAAACCTCAGCTAATGACATGGGGTATGTCTTAGTCCATTCTATGTTGCCATAATAGAAAGGAATACCTGAGGCTGGGTAACTTACAAAGAAAAGGGTTTTATTTGTCTCATGGTTCTACAAGCTGTACAAGAAGCATGGCACCAGCATCTGCTTCTGATAAGTCTCAGGCTGCTTTCATGCATGGTGGAAGGCAAAGGAGCGCCCACAGGTGCAGAGATGCCACGGAAAGAGAGGAAGCAAAAGACAGAGAGCAGGAAGGTGTCAGGTTTTTTAGCAATCCATTCTCAAGGGGACTCATAGAGTGATAACTCACTACCCTCCCACCCCACAGGGAGGGGCTTCATCTATTCATGAAAGACCCTTGCCCATAACCCAAACACCTCCCAGGAGGCCCCCCATCCACCATTACGATTTATTTTCAGCATGAGGTTTGGGAGAAAAACAACTGAACTGTACCAAGGTACAAGCAGCTTGACTCCCTGCCTCTAGATGAGACCAGCTGGGGGGACCATTGATGCTCCACAACATTTCCTGGGATCCATCCAGGACCAGATTCCAGCCTTTCCTTTCCATACACTGCTTCAGTTCCCTTCTCCTGACGGCACTCCCTGCCATAAATCTCCTAAGGAAAGTCCCCTCTCAGGCTCTGCATGTAAAGCACCCAACCTAAGACCAAACATTCTACACCAAGTTAGGCATACTTCCTCCTCCCTTTACATCCCCCTCTCTCCTGGAAACCTCAGGAATATGGACTTTATCCTTCCATTCAGTTTTAAAAATTTATTTATTTATTATACTTTAAGTTCTGGTGTACACGTGCAGATCGTGCAGGATTGTTACACAGGTATACACGTGCCATGGTGCTTTACTGCATCCATCCCCCCATCACCTACGTTAGGTATTTCTCCTAATGTTATCTCTCCCCAGTCACACCACCCCCTGCTATCCCTCCCCAACACCCCCACCTCCCAACAGGCCCCAGAGTGTGATGTTCCCCTCCCTGTGTCCATGTGTTCTGATTGTTCAACATCCACTTACGAGAGAGAACGTTCGGTGTTTGGTTTTCTCTTCTTGTGTCAGTTTGTTGAGAATGATGGTTTCCAGCTTCACCCATCCTTCCAATTTCTGATTTAGAAATGTGCCTCTTGGGGGCATGATAATATTTCCTGTTTGGCCTTAATGTTCAGCCAAACAGTTACATGGCTTCCAATTTACAATACAAATAACAGCAACACTGTAAGGTACTGGAAGTCTCTGTTCCAAGCACTGTCATAGGTGATTGACACATGATGTTCCATTTAATCCCTCAACACCCCTGTGATATATCCCCTTGATCCTATGTTATAAACGAGAAGACTTTACCTGCAAGAGATAAACCGACTTACCCATAGTTACGCTGCATGTTAGTGGTGGAAATGTAAACCAGTTTTTGTGATTCTGATAGCTTGTTCCTATGCCCTGGGCCACATCAGCTCCTTCTCCAGCTCAGAAAGCAGAAACTGGACCCCTTCCTGACACCTTACACTAAAATTAACTCCAGATGGATTAAAGACTTAAACATAAGAACTAACACCATAAAAACTCTAGAAGAAAACCTAGGCAAAACCATTCAGGACGTAGGCATAGGCAAGGACTTCAGGACTAAAACACCAAAAGCATTGGCAACAAAACCCAAAATAGACAAATGGGACCTAATTAAACTCCACAGCTTCTGCACGGCAAAAGAAACAATCATTAGAGTGAACCGGCAACCAACAGAATGGGAAAAAATTTTTGCAGGGCTGATAACCAGAATTTACAAAGAACTAAAACAGATTTACAAGAAAAAAACAAGCCCATTCAAAAGTGGGAGAAAGATATGAAGAGACACTTTTCAAAAGAAGACACATATGTGGCCAAAAACATATGAAAAAATGCTCATCATCACTGGTCATTAGAGAAATGCAAATCAAAACCACATTGAGATACCATCTCATGCCAGTTAGAATGGCAATCATTAAAAAATCTGGAGACAACAGATGCTGGAGAGGGTGTGGAGAAATAGGAACAACTTTACATTGGTGGTGGGAGTGTAAATTAGTTCAACCATTGTGGAAGACAGTGTGGCACTTCCTCAAGGACCTAGAAATAGAAATTCCATTTGACCCAGCAGTCCCATTACTGGGTATATATCCAAAGGATTATAAATCATTCTATGATAAAGATACATGAACATGTATGTTCATAGCGGCACTGTTTACAATAGCAAAGACCTGGAACCAACCCAAATGCCCACCGATGACAGACTAGACAAGGAAAATGTGGCACATATACACCGTGGAATACTATGCAGCCATAAAAATGATGAGTTCATGTCCTTTATAGGGACATGGATGAATTTGGAAACCATCATTCTCTGCAAACTGACACAAGAACAGAAAATCGCACTGCATGTCACCACTCCTAAGTGGGTGTTGAACAATGAGAACACATGGACACAGGGAGGGGAGCATCACATACTGGGGTCTGTTGGGGGTGGGCCACGGGAGGGACAGTATGGGGGTGGGGAGTTCGGGGAGGGCTAAAATGGGGAGAAATGCCAGATGTAGGTGATGGGGGGATGGAGGCAGCAAACCACATGCCATGTGTGTGCCTATGCAACAGTCCTGCAAGATCTGCACATGTGCCCCAGAACCTAAACTACAATGGAAAAAAAAATAAGAAAAAGAAAAAAACAGAATAATGAATAGGCTGCCAAGTTATCACTTCAGAATGAAAACGCGGAGGCCTTTGGCGCTGGTATTTCAATCACATACATTTTCTTCTTCAGTCAATGACACAGAGGTTGGCATTCACTAGAGAGTCCACCTATGAGTTGTCTAAAATCCAGCTCCTACTTCCAGAAGCTCATCATAGAAATCTAATATTTGAGACAGATAATGTAATGGGCATGTGAGTCATCCGTTTCCTGGGATTCTCTATAAGATCGAAGCTTATATTAAGTTAGAAAGACAGGCACCTGGACCACATTATTTTCTCTTCCCCCATGAAACTGCCTCAACTCAGTTAAGACTTAACACAATGACCTCAGCATTTAGAGCAGGCAAGGGCATGACATGTTGATGTGGACACTCTCATGGTTGAAAAAATGGCTTTTCTCTTATAAAACACCCCTTAAATGTGGATTGGAGCGATTCACTCTGTGAGTTCTGCACTTATGCAATACCCACTCTGTAGATGAATTTCTTGTTTTTTCTCTTTGCTGTGCAATATGGATAACAGGGTACGATGTATTTCTCATTTCCCTTTGCTTGCAGGGAGCTCAGAGGGAAACTCAGGGCTCTGATGGATATATGACCGATTTTAATTGTCTACTCTTTTAAAATGAGACAGGGCCTGGTGGCTCGCACCTGTAATCCCAGCACTTCGGGAGGCCAAGTTGGGTGGATTACCTGAGGTCAGGAGTTTGAGACCAGCCAGGCCAACATGGTGAAACACTGTCTCTACTTTTGGTACTTTTAACACAAAAATCAGCCGAGCATGGTGGTACATGCCAACTACTCAGGAGGCTGAGGCAGGAGAATCACTTGAACCCAGGAGGCAAAGGTTGCAGTGAGTCGAGATTGTGCCACCGCACTCCAGCCTGGGTGACATAGGGAGACTCCATCTCAAAAAAAAATGTTTTTAGATTGTTTTGAATTGTTTTATTTTACCTATGTTTGATTCTACGAGACCACCTAAATTTAAAAAATAGGTAAAGTAAAAGACTAAAAGGAAACAGAGTGATGTTACAGGGAACACCTGGGGAATGGAGCTCCAGAACTGCATTCTGATTTGGTGGCATGTTTAAAAAATGATCCCCAGTGCTTACCTCTCCCATCCTCCCTCACCCACGCCATGACCACCTGCCAGGTGGCCATCATTCCCCAGGGCATGGCTGCTGCTTCCTCCTAGTGGTGACCCAGCCTTCGGTCCTGACTCCCTCCTCACCTCACCTTCAGTTCTAGCTTCTGCAACTAAATTCATCCTTAGAATGACAGACGCAGCTCCAGGTGATCTTCTTTCATCGTTCTAAGCACTTTACATTTACTTTTTCATTTTTATAGGTACAGAGTAGGTGTATGTATTTACGAGTTACATGAGATTTTTTTTTTTTTTTTTTTTTTGAGACGGAGTCTTGCTCTGTCTCCCAGTCTGGAGGGCAGTAACGCAATCTTGGCTCGCTGCAACCTCTGCTTCCTGGGTTCAAGTGATTCTCTTGTCTTAGCCTCCCTAGCACCCACCACCATGCCCAGCTAATTTTTTAAAATTATTATTTTTAGTGGAGATCAGGTTTTGCCTTGTTGGCCAGGCTGGTCTTGAACTCCTGACCTCAGGTGATCCACCCGTCTCTGCCTCTCAAAGTGCTGGTATTAAAGACCTGAGCCACTGTACCTGGCCAGATATTACGATACATGCATGTGATGTTTAACCATCACATTAGGGTAACTGTGGTCTCCATCACCTCAGGCATTTATCCTTTGTGATACAAACAATCCAACCAGACTCTTTTAGTTATTTTGGAATGTACAATTATCTTGTTTTTGACTATAATCTCCCTGTGGCGCTAGCAATACTAGGTCTTATTCATACTTTCTATTTTTTGTACCCATTCACCAGGAGATCTTAACACCTTCAAGGGCTTCCACATATTTAGTTGTAAAACATGCTGAAACCGGAGTGCAAAGTTCCGTGTGTGGCACTCACAGCCATGTGAGGGTACGGAGCATGGGTCTGGAGCATTAGCTCCACGGTAAGTAACTTAGAACACTAACTGGATGTTAAGGGAACGTGACACATAATGTGAGGTCAAATGCCAAACTTGCGTATACATTTGATATTGACACATGCGCTTTCTATTTTTGAGACAGTCTCTCTCTGTCACCCAGGCCGGAGTGCAGTGGCATGATCTCGGCTCATTGCAACCTCCGCCTCCCGGGTTCCAGCGATTCTCCTGCCTCAGTCTCCCAAGTAGCTGTGATTACAGACCCCCACCACCATGCCTGGCTAATATTTTGTATTTTTAATAGAGATGGGGTTTTGCTATGTTGACCAGGCTGGTCTCGAACTCCTGACTTCAACTGATCCACCCACTTCAGCCTCCCAAAGTGCTGAGATTACAGGTGTGAGCCACTGCACCCAGTAAGATTTCTTTCTTTTATTATATTCTGAAACAGTCTGGGAGGCTGGAGTGCAGTGGTGTGATCTCAGCTGACTGCAAACTCCACCTCCCAGGTTCCAGTAATTCTCCTGCTTCAGCCTCCAGAATAGCTGGGACTACAGGTGTGAGCCACTGCACCTGACCGACACAACATTTTGAAGATTGGGTCACTGAGAGCTTCATGTTCCCCAATAACTCATTCCTTCCCAGGGATTTTTTTTGTTTCCTCCTCTTTGCCCTTGGGAAGGCTTCGTTGAAAATTGTGAGAAGGCCAGCTTTAGGCTAAAGTTCAACTTTATCCAAGGCCTACAGCCCCTGGTGACATCTGCAAGCCCCTCTCATGATGCCTGGGGTGCTGGACTCCACATGCTCAGCTCCATCCCACTCTCCACAATGCCTTGACGTGGCCATGCTCTCTTCCCACTTGGCCATTGCACGTGCTGTTTCTAAAACAGAACGCCATTTTCTCCCCACTACCCCTGGACAGCCTTCCTTTACGTGTGCTGCAGATCTTGGCTGAGGAATGCCTTCTGGGAAGCCGTCTTTGGCAGGGTGCATTTGATCCTCCTCAGAGCTTCCATAAGATCCTGGGCTGGATTCCACCATCCAGTGTTTTGAAAAACACGTGGTCACTGCCTCTCTGCTTATTTCTCACTGCTTCTTTCTCATTGATTTATGACCTCCTTCTCTTCCTCATCCTCATCATCATCACTCTTACTACAAGCCAAGCACTTTATAAGCACTAACTCGCCTAACCCATTTAAAGTACTGTTTTTTTCTTGAGATGGAGTTTCGTTCTTGTTGCACAGACTGGAGTGCAATGGCATGATCTTGGCTCACGGTAACCTTCGTCTCCTGGGTTCAAGCAATTCTCTTGCCTCGCTCTCCTGAGTATCTGGGATTACAGGCATGTGCCACCACGCCCGGCTTATTTTGTGTTTTTAGTAGAGATGGGGTTTCTCCATGTTCGTCGGGATAGTCTTGAATTCCCAACCTCAGGTGATCTGCCTGCCTCTGTCTCCCAAAGTACTGGGATTATAGACATGAGCCACCACACACGGCGGCCCAAAGTACTATTATACCTACCAGAGAGACGAGGGGACTGCAGCATAAAGAGATACAGTCATGGGCAGAGCTCATCCAGGGAGTAAGCAATGAAAAATGGCATTGCAACTCAGATGTGCTGTGACAACAAAGGCAGAACGTTTCATCTCTCCTAAGGACACTCAGTCCCCAAGATTGGGCTTGGTCTCCCCTCCCCCCACCAAGTCTCTGCTCACACCTCACTTTCTCAGCCATTCACTCAGCACTGTGCCTAGCACCACCAGCTCCCCCTCTCTGTCCTGCTTTCTCTTTTCCTGTGCCATTCCATGCATTAATTGTTGACATCCTATGTGATCCATCCTGCTAGAGTGTGTGCCATTAAGACAGAGCACTATCGTGTTTACCGATGTGCCGCTCAGAATGCAAAGAATATTTGTGAAATTATTCAGTAAGTGAATGACATCATCACCCTCTCCCCGATACCTGGCACAGAGAGGGAGGCAAGAGAGAGTGTGTCCTGGAAGAGACAGCATCTCCTTGTTGATCTCACTGAGGAAGTGGCTTTAGTCCTGGGCAACTTGTGCTGGTGTTTTGTTCCTAGAATTCCTCAGAACTGGATAGAGGGTCTCCAAGCCTCCATCAAGGTCACAGGAACAACCGACCACACTGGCTGCCAGATGCCCAAGCCCTGTGCTCTACCCCGGCTCTGCCCCAGGAACTGTCTGGGCCCCACGGCTGTTTCTCCCTCTTCCTCTCACCCGCGGTGGAGCCCTTCCTGAGTCCAGACTCTGCCCTTCCTAGGAACACAGCCAAGACCCAGAGGTTCCCTTGTAGCATCCTGGTGCACCCTCATCCAGACGCGGATTGGAAGAAACCCCTCCGCCATTTTTGCCACCTCATCCATCCAATTAAGCGGGCTCTTGGGGATGAGGGAAAACGGGCTGTTTCCTTGACAGCAAATACCCAAACTGACTGAAACAATTAGTTTGTCTATTTTAAAACCGAATTCCAATGCTTCCATGGCAACCAAAGTTATTAAAAGATGTAAATTAAAGTGTTGCACAGGAAAGATGGTTTGGCACAGAAGGCGCTTGTTTTGGGGAAGAACACAAAGAACTGGAAACCAAGGGCATCCCCCTACCCGGACGTGCGCCACGATCAGCTGGAGCACTGAAACAGCTCCAGCCATCCGACGACTCCTCCCATGCCCTTGGCTTCTGCCAGCACCTCTCACCAGGGACACCTCTGTCCCTTACATGCATGAGAGAGATGAGGGTTTTTTGCACTTTCTGAAGCCCTTTGTGCAAAGAAAATAAATCCTAAGCAGGGTGGAGAGGTGAAACTGACCTCTGTGCGGAGCCTACTCTCTGCCTAATTACAGCTAAGGCTCACATGTGGCAGGTCTTCCTGTGCCCCCAGCATTGTGCTAAGGGATTAGCAGGCATTTCCTCACCCCATGCTCCTACAAGATGAGAGATCATCTCAGTTCATCCCCATGTCACAGACCGAGAAACTGAGATCCAGACAGATAAAGCCACTGAAGGTGCCATGTGGTCAATGAGAGAAAACCGGGATGAGAGCCCACATCTGTCTGACCATGTTCCATTTCCTGAATTCATGGCAGACACGGTGGCAAGTGAATGGATCATTCCATTTAATCTTTTTTTTTTTTTTTTGGAGACGAAATCTCGCTGTCACCCAGGCCGGAGTGCAGTGGCATGATCTTGGCTCACTGCAACCTCTGCCCCCCGGGTTCAAGCAATTCTTCTGCCTCAGCCTCCTGAGCAGCTGAGACTACAGGTGTGTGCCACCACGCTGGGCTGATTTTTTTATTTTTAGTAGAGATGGGGTTTTACCATGTTAGCCAGGATGGTCTTGATCTCCTGACTTCGTGACCTGCCCGCCTTGGCCTCCCAGAGTGTTGGGATTGCCGGCGTGAGCCACCGCACCCGGCCATTCAATCCTCTTAGTAATCCTAAATGGCAATATGGGGCAGGGTAAAGAGCCCAGGCTCCAGCATAAGACCGACGAAAGGCTGCAGCCCAGCACCTTCACTTCTTAGTTCTGGGACTTGATGACAAAATTGCTAACTGCCAGTACTTCTGTTTACTCAACTGTGAAATGAGCACTAGTTTCAGTAAGTGGTGGTGAGAGTGAAGTCAGTCAACATGAAAGAGACACCTTGCCGAGGGTCTGCTAAGAGGGCACATTACTAGTGCCTGTTAGCATTAGACGTTATCATCACAGAGATGAGGACAACAGGCTTAGACAGGTACACACAGATGGGATCTTAACCAGGTCTCATCCCCAAGCTCCAATCCTCCCCCCCCCAAGACCAAGCAGACAACACAGTTTGCCCAAGATCTGGCAGTCTGGCCATGGTGAAGCTGGGACACCCAGAACTGCCAGTCAACACACCCCCATGTCATGTCCACTTTGCTGTTTCTGAAAAGATGAAGAGGAGAAACAGGAGCTACATCTCTCTGCAGTCATCACAGAGGCTACCCATCTGTCCAGTCTTCGTCCTCTGCCAGGCCCCGGCTCTCCTCTTTTCGGCCATTCTGGAGTGAATTTGTGTCTTTAAACACCACTTGACCACAGGCTGTTGCTTCTGACTTTGTCTTGACAACACTTGCATCTCTCTCAGGACTTGATGAAAACATTAATTCTAAGAGACGCCTTCTCCAACCCCAGGACAAGGTGAGATCCCTCTGGCATGTGCTGCCAGGGACTGGTGCGTCTCCACACTGGCTCTGGTTACTTGTCATCAGTGTATGAGGACATGTGTCGAGTTTGCGAGTCTTGTATCCTCAGTACCCAGAAGTGTGTCTGGCACAGAGTGGGTGCTTAATACATCCAAATGAATATCAATCATTCTATTATAAAGGTACATGCATGCATATGTTTATTACTGCACTATTTCACAATAGCAAAGACATGGAATGAAGCCAAATGCCCATCAATGATAGACTGGATAAAGAAAATGTGCACACAGACACCATGAAATACTATGCAGCCATAAAACCAAATGAGAGCATGTCTTTTACAGGGACATGGATGGAACGGGAAGCTGTTATTCTCAGCAAACTAATGCAGGAACAGAAAACCAGACACCACGTGTTCTCACTTATAAGTGGGATCTGAATAATGAGAACACACTGGCAGGGGGACGACACACACCAGGGGAGAGTGGGAGGAGGGAGAGTATCAGGAAGAATAGCTAATGGATGCTGGGCTTATTACCTAGGTGATGGGTTGATTTTTGCAGCAAACCATGATGACACACGTTTACAAGCCTGCACATCCTGGACATGTAAATCGCAACTTAACATAGCAGTCGAAGAAAGATAAGAGAAAATGTTGAATCAATAAATGATGACATAATGACACTTTATTGAAGGGTCTGTGGTGATCAACATACTAATTGGCCAAATATTGACCAATCTTATTTACTACTCCCAACAAAGAGACCTGCCCAGCCCAAAGCACAGGATAAAGAGACCCTCCCAGTGCCTAGGAAGGTTCATAAAGCTGAACTAGTCACCATCCCCAGTGTCTTGACAGGGCTGTGAACGTGCTGTTATTTATCCATTCATTCAGGTTTCTTTTAATTCAACAACTATTTGAGTGTTTGCCAACTATGGGTTCAGTGCTGGAGGCTGGAACACAGGACATTATGAGATTTAGACTCTTGGGGAACAATCATGGAATAAAACACTTTTAAGCAATCAATAAAGTAATTGTACATTGTAATAAGTCATTAAGAAAAAAGCTTTGTAGACTAAAGGAATAGGCTCACTTTGGGATGGATAATGAGCGGAGGCATCTGGAGAAAAGGATAGCCACAGCCGGGTGTGGTGGCTCACACCTGTAATCCTAGCACTTTGGGAGGCCGAGGCAGGTGGATCATAAGATCGGCACATCGAGACCATCCTGACCAACATGGTAAAACCCTATCACTACTAAAATACAAAAAAATTAGCCGGGCGCAGTGGCATGCGCCTGTATTCCCACCTTGGGAGGCGGAGTTCACAGTGAGTCGAGATCACGCCGCTGCATTGCAGCCTGGCGACAGAGTGAGACTCCATCTCAGATTTTTTTTATAAAGGGTGGCCCACAGGAAGAAGAGGAGCTGGCCAAGTGAGAAGCCAATTAGGGACCATTCCAGGCAGAGGAAACAAACTGTGCAGAGGTCCTGGGGCAGGGGAAGCTTGGCACACACCCCAGTGTGTCATGAAGCCGGGGAATGAACAAGTGGAAAGCGGCCTGACAGGAGGGTGGTGAGGCCAGCAGGAAGGCAGTCTTGCGGGACCTTGCCCGTTCTGGAGAAGTTTTTAATGTGTGTGCATGTGGTGTTTGCTCTGTGTTCAGAACACTGGAAAGCTTCATGCCATCATTTTATATGGTATCCCTCAAATTTTGCTGTAACTCAGTGACTATGCAAAAAAAATCTCTCCTAAGAAGATCACAAAGAACTGAGACTTCAAAGAATTCTGGCACAACCATTCAGTTGCTTGGTCTGGCTCCGTGGGTGAACCAGTCCCTTGCCCGGGTCCTACATTTTCACTTCTGTTAAAAAACAGGAGAGAGCAGACCAGGTATAGTAACTCACATCTGTAATCCCAGTACTTTCAGAGGTCGAGGCGGGTGGATCACTTGAGGTCAGGAGTTCAACACCAGCCTGGCCAACACGGTGAAACCCTGTCTCTACTAAAAAAAAAATACAAAAATAATCCAGGCATGTTGGCAGGTGCCTGTAATCCCAGCTACTCAGGAGGCTGAGGCAGGAGAATTGCTTGAATCCTGCAGGTGGAGGCTGCACTGAGCTGAGATGGTGCCACTGCATTCCAGCCTGGACAACATTGCAAGACTCCATCTCACAAAACAAACAAAACAGGAGAGAAGAATACAAGGTAGACGGAAATTCACCGAAGGCAGGACTATGGTTTCTGGAGCATCTGGAGAAAAATTGCACCGTTTCTAGTTGTTGCACTCACTGGGGCTGCTGTGGTGTCCAGGGTCAGGTACCAGGAATGCTGGCTGTGCTGCCATGCATGGGGGACTCCTGAAAACAATGAATCCCTGAGTGGGATCATCTCTAAAGTCTTCTTAGGACTCCCACTATCCATGCCTGTAAGGCAAGTTTCTCCTCACCTTTTTCTCCAGGGTACATTTGCCAGACATCTAGAAACATCTTTGGTTGTCACAACCTGGGGAGAGGGGATGCTACTGACATGAGTAGAGGCTGGGGACGATGGCAAACGTCCTGCAATACACAGGACAGTTCCCTATAATAACCAGCTGGCCCAGAATGTCAACAGTGCTGAGGGTGAGAATTTGTGGTCCAGGGGAACAAATGGTCACAGGACTGACTGAATGAATGAGGGAACAGATAATTGCTTGTTTGTTTGAGGCAGAGTCTCGCTCTGTTGCCCAGCCTGGCATGCTGTGGCACAATCTTGGCTCACTAGAACCTCTGCCTCCCAGGTTCAAGCAGTTCTCCTGCCTCAGCCTCCCAAGTAGCTGGGATTACAGGTGTATGCCACCACGCCCAGCTAATTTTTGTATTTTTAGTAGAGACGGGGTTTCACCATGTTGGCCAGGTGGGTCTCAAACTCCCGATCTCAGGTGATCCAATGGCTTCAGCCTCCCAAAGTGCTGGGATTACAGGTGTAAGCCATCGCATAGAGCCAAAGAGATAATTTGAATAATGAGTCATCCTCCAGTTCTGGGCCAGTGGTATTCGCTCACATAAGATAACCAAATGTCAGTTATTTCTGTTTTAATTAAAATAGCCATTGAGAACCTGAATGATCCATGGAGAATGTCATCCACAGTTTCAGAAGAATTCATCAGCCAAAGTTATTTCCAGCTATTTCTACAGAACTCCTCTTGTGATTATTGTTATTTTTTGAGACAGAATCTCGCTCTGTTGCCAGGATGAGGTGCAGTGGTGCAATCTCAGCTTACTGCAACCTCCTCCTCCTGGGTTCAAGCGAGTCTTTTGCCTCAGCCTCCTTAGTAGCTGGAACTATAGGAGTGCACCACTACGTCCAACTAATTTTTGTGTTTTTGGTAGAGATGGCGTTTCGCTGTGTTGGCCAGGATGGTCTCAATCTCTTTAACTCGTGACCCACCCTTTTTAAAGCCTTACTCTGCTGGGTACTGGGCTGACACTTTACACGTATTAATGTATTTAACCCTTTATAACCACCCATCATCTCTGCTTTACAGATGAGGTAAGAGGGATACAGAGACAATGGTTCACTTGTCCTGAAACTGTACCCAAAACTGGGCAATTTTTGAAGAAAAGTGGTTTAATTGACTCGCAGTTCCACAAGCTGTAGACAAAGTAGGGCTGGGAGGGGAGGCCTCAGGAAGCCTACGATCACAGCAGAAGGCAAAGGCGCATTTAATACGGCAGAGCAGGAGGGAGAAAGAATGAAGGGAGAGGTGCTACCCATGTTTAAACAACTAGATCTCATGAGAACTCACTGTCATGAGAACGGTAAGGGGGAAATCCACCTGCATAATCCAGTCACCTCCCATCTGGACCCTCCTCCAGCATTGAGGATTACAAATCAACATGAGATTTGGGTGGGGACACAGAGCCGACCCACAGCGGTAACCCAGTTAGCACGTGGAAAAGTTCAGCGATGGGGAACTTGGCTGCATCAGAGCCCCTGGTCCGAAGCAGATGCCTATCGAAGGTTTGTCAATGAACACATAAGAAAACCACTTCCTGCCTCCAAACTTAATGACTAAGTAGCATGTATTTCTTTATTTTGGCGTCCATACAAGTCTCCCTGGGAAGCATTAGTGCAGACGAAGTTCTGAAAGGAAACATAGAATGGACAGCTCCAATCAAGCCAGGGGCCTTCGGAGACCATTAGCCATGTCCCACACACTCTACCTATCACTTTGAGGAAGAAAGGGAGATTCTGAAAAAGAGCAAAATGCGTCTGTGAACCCTCTGACTCCATTCCCTGAGCACAGGTTGCAGAAGTCCACATTTCAGCTGACATGTTTTGTGATGCTTTTCTTAACCTTGCAAGTTGCTATTTTACTAGCAGCTTCCTATGGGGACCTCAGACAGCAGACTGGATGATTTAAGGGGAAAAAATGCTGTTGTATTTGAAGTTTTTTTTTTTTTAAAACCCTCCAGGAGCCTAAAGTGACATTCTGGGTAAGAACGCAGCATTATGTTGACGCATATGACATGCCCCTTAATGATATATAAAATCTCTTTATGATGGCAGATCACTGAGGAGGCATTGAGAAACCTAGCAGGAAACCTGAAACAGCCTGGTAAACTGTGGCTGCCACCCTTATCTTAGAAGTGAGGAAGGTTAAGAGGTCTGGAAGCTTCTCCATTTGGAGAATACTCATCCAGGAGAGCCCCAAAGACCACCTGGCCGCAGAGACCAGGCATTAAAAATAGGGCGTCATTTACATGCAAGCTCCAAAGCCACTGGTTCTAAGTTCCCCCGCCTCTGGGCCCAAATTAGGTATCCCCACAGCACCACCAGCTCTTTCCTGGAGAGTCCAAAGGAACTCTGGGTACACCAGAAAATGCAAAATAGGTGAAAGATGCTGTAAGCTCGTTCCACACTTTGCCTCCAAGCATTAAAGCCCCTCAGGGAGTCTCTTGGGAACACCTTCTGAACCTTACTTATCATCTATGCCATCTACCCACTATCATAACTGCTTCTCCTTCCTCCACCTATTAGAACTCCAATTTACAGATCAGGCAACTGTGGTACAGGTAAATTAAGAAACTTGCCTCAGAATCTGATTTATTCAACTCCAAGATGGAACGAGAGAGCATGAGGATGAACAATCTATGGGAAAGACTTATGGACTACACTTGAAAAAGTCATACATCACTTCTGCCCACCTTTCATTGGGCAGAACTCAGTCACATGGTCTCATCAACTGTAAGGGAGGCTGGGAAATGTAGTCCAGCTGTGTAACCCAGTGGGGAGAGAAACAAGGATTTTGGTGAACTCAGAGCTGTCTCTTCCACAGGTGCCAGGCAAAGCCCTGGAGAGTTAAAATTAGTCTAGGAAACCAGACTCAAAAGCACATCATTTTGTAATCACCTGCCTTATCCACTCCAGGGTTACAATTTAAAAAAAGAAAAAAGGGTCTCAAATATCTCACTGGACAAGACTCTGCTGGGGAGGCATGAAGGGGAACGTTACCTATGGGGAGTTATGTGGGATGCTGCTTAATGCAAAACTGAGGTATTGTTTACTGACAACTTGCTATGTGCCAGGCACTGTGACCCATGATGTAATTAATAGCTGCTCTCACTGAATCCTCACTCAGTCACCATGTGAATGAGTTCTGGCCAATCCTCACCCTGATAACATTAGGTAGTGATTATGGGCATCTTTCAGATGAGAACTTGAAATGTTGAGAGGCAGTACAAGAAGACATGAGGGAACCAGAAATTGCATCCAGGTCAATGGGATCTTACAGTGCAGGTGCTTACCTCAGTGGCGTTTACTGATCTATCCTCATCTCTTCCCATCAGAAAGATAACGTGTTGTCTCTGAAGGCAGAAATATCAGGATTCCTACCTTCTCATCCTGTTATTTAAACCACAGCATTAGCTTACTGGGAAAAGAAATCATTTTCATAAAATATTCAGAATGTGGAGTATAAAAAAAAACAAATCTAGTCACAAGAATGTTGCTAATCAGAGTGACTTTTAAAAAAATCACTGCTTAGCTGCTTTTAGGTCTTGTGTTCTACTCACAGCAAGCAAGAAAGAGTTGTTAGATGAAGACACCATGCTTATCAGACAGAGCCTCAAGCATGCTCTCAGCCCTGGGCAAACAGCCTTCAAGATCCAAAAGGAGAGAGACATGTGTGATCAAATTCTTGACTCGAAACAATTAGCAGAGTCCAACGCTGGGACCGTGGGTGTTTGCCACCCATATCTGGGACTGCAGGTTCCTCTGAGACAGTTTACTTGCCAATATGGTAAGATGGAATGTTAAGAGATGAATAGTTATGAGGCAGTTACCAAGTAGCTTTGTTTCATACTTGGAGAATTTCAGAAAAAGCATTATCAGGGACAGGACTGTATTTTTGTTGTTATTGTTTATTCATTTGTTTTCTGTTTTGGGGTAAGAGAGATGTTTCTAATTGTAACACACATATTTTAAAAATATATCTGAAATGTAAATGTTTTAAAATCAACATGTACATTAAATGTTGTGTTGCTTTTGTTCCGCATCCTCTCCTCCTGTAAAAGTTAATTATTATTAAAGTGAAGCTGAGATTTATAACCCCTGATACCTAAGAATGAAGAAAATCTAACATAAAACACTATACAATGCGTGATTCAAGTGCCCACTTCCCTCGTCCTGTGCCAAGAAACTGGCTGCTTGTACAGGCTTTGAACAGGAGATCCTGAGAGCAGGGTCTGGATTATTTAAATTAAAAACACAAACCAAACTAAAGACAAGAAAATGCCAACAACAACATTCCTTTAAAAAAGAATAGACTGCATTTTAAATATTCATTTAAATATGCAGTAACACACTACTATACATTTTTGTCTGTTTTCTCTTTGATGATATTTCATTTGCAGACTCTCCATGGCTTATAAAAATAGACCCAGAGTCCACATCTCCAAAACATGAGATTTTTCACATCCTCTAATTTGCAGTAATGTATTTGTGTCAAATTCCCTCTTCAAGCCACCCAGGGACAAAACTGGCATGCGGTGCCTCTGCTGCATCAACTAACATTTCAGTCCAGCCAGGCACCATGGGAGCCTGAGGAGTAGGATATGAGCTTGGTTACTGTGAGAGTGTCTCCTCCAATGTTGAACCCTTAGTCTCACACTTGTGGATGGGGTTTTACCACAAATCACGAGCTCTCCAGGTCTACTCAGTGCCTGTGGTAGAGACAGCTCGGAGTTCACCAAAACTTGTTGGTTTCTCCCACTTGGGTACACAGCTGGACTACATTTCCCAAGATCCCTAGCAGTTTATGAGACCATGTGACTGAGTTCTGGCCAATGGGGAGGTGGGCAGAAGTAATATATGACTTTTCCAGGTGTTTTCCATAAATCTTTCCCATGAATTGCTCATCCACAGATTTTCTTGTTCCATCTTTGAGTTGAATAAAACCAACTCTAAGGCAAGTTACTTAAGGTAATTGTGTCTCAGTTGCCAATCTGTAAAACTGGAGTTAAAAATTCACTTCGACCTCTGGAATAGCTACCAGGAACAGTAAACAAAGTGAAAAACAAGGCAGTAGAGCTTAGTGGTTACCTTCACAGTGTGTGAAAGCAGAATGACTGGATTCAAAGGTTGGCTTTGTAGTCATGACTTTGGACAATTTACTTAATCTCTCAACCTAGTTCTTATTCTCTAAAATATAAATAACTAATACTGCCCTGATAGGAACGTGGTGGGGAATAATTGAGATTAAGTATGTAAAATGCTTAGAACAGAATAATCCTGGCACCTAGGGAGTGCTAAATAAGCCTCGGCTGCTGCTATTACTACTGCTACTACCACTGCTATTAAAATAATAAGGATGATTTTAGTATCTTAAATGTGCTTAGAAGAATGCCTGGTGCATAAGGTAAGTATTTATAAATGTTAATCATTATTACTTTCTTCAAAATACAGTTAACACTAGAATCTACCAGAATTAAGTGAAACAGTGGGTCTGAAGTCTTATTATATATAGTACCTAGCACTGGGGAAAAACTTTTGGCATTTAGTAACCCCTGATCCTTTTTTAAAATAACTTTTTTGAAATGGAGTCTCACTGTGTCAACCAGGCTAGAGTGCAGTGGTGCAATCTTGACTCACCTCAGCCTCTGCCTCCCGGGTTCAAGTGATCCTCCCACATCAGCCTCCCAAATAGCTGGAATTACAAGCATGTGACACCACACCCAGCTAATTTTTGTATTTTTGGTAGAGATAGTGTTTCATCATGTTGGCCAGGTTGGTCTCAAATCCCTGACCTCAAGTGATCCACCTGCCTCAGCCTCCCAAAGTGCTGGGATTACAGGTGTGAGCCACCACACCTAGACCCCTGATCCTCTTCAATGCCACACGTGCTGCACTGGAAAAGAAGAAGCCATGGGTCAGGACCAGGAATTGGGCAGAGATGGCATCATCACCACAAGGAGGCAGAGACCGAGCGAATACATGCAACAAAATCAAATATCATTTGAGCTTGAATTCATCCAGTTCTAGGCTTTCACCCAACTAGAATCATAAGACAGTTCAGGGCCAAGACGGACAGGATTCTTCACTGGGGATCTAAGATTCTGCAGGGGTCCCTATATAGAACACAGTGAGTCCATGAACTTGGATAGGAGAAAAATAAAACTTAATTTCCACTAGTCTTTAAAAAAGCAGGCATTCCCTTTAATTTTAAAGATAAGCCACAACATCCAGTAGTATTACCAGTACCTGTGACTTTGTCACCAAGAGAAATCACAGATATTTTACTCACATTACATTATAATTGTCACAGATATCTCAAAATATCATAATGCTTATCGCTACTTCCAAATTACGGTCATTACTAGACTTGCTTGTTTAACATGCTAATAAAGAAAGCAAAGATTTGACTAAATCATGTTTTATGTAATAAGTGTATTTCAATATAAATAGTTTCCTTTGTGATTCTAAGTGTTTTGTATTGTGCATTTGAAATCTTTACTCTGCAAAGAGGCCCATAGTTCTCCCCAGATGCCCAAGAGGGTCATGAAACAGAAGAGGTTAAGGGACCTCAGTCTAGGGTCTGCAGAAAGTCCTCAATTCCATATACATGCAGAAACTAGGCCAGAGTCCAGATGCCTGTCAGCAACTACTAAAGTGTCTTTAACTCTGGCAGGCCTTTAACCTCCTGCACCCTCTGATAATGCATCTTCAAAAAAGAGTTACTATTCTTCCCAAATCTTTCATAGGATTACTATAGGATTCAAATAGGATGACGAATGTGAATCTGCTGGCTGAAAGTAACAGATTCTGCACAAACTTGGCCATTATTCATGTCATCCCTTGGAGACTCCATAGATCCTTGTCCTCTGGGTCTTTGTGGCTATTCTCTAAGTGTTGCCCCCAGCCCTTTCTACTACAATGCTACCAAAGGAAATCTGTCAAGAACCTTGGGAGGCCAAAAACCAGTAGAGGCACTGGAGTCAGACTGTGGGTTGAATCCTGGCAGTACCCCTTACTAACTGTGCGATCACTGACCAATACTTTTAGCCCTTCAAGCCTCTGCTTCCTCTTGTTTAGAATGGAAAGAATGACAACATAATGACATGAATGGAACAAAGTACATAACAGAGTGTCCAGCAAGCAACACCAGTGCAGGAGTCAGTGATGATCAGAACTGAGATGAGAATGGAGTGCTTGCCATCATCACTGTCATGGGTGTCGCTGGCTCACCGTGGCAGGCAGTTAGTTCCCACGGACTATCCATGTGCTCCTCACCTTCTCAGGCCTCTTGTCACAGGTGCCTTGGGATATGTTCTAGCTGGTGGACTGTGAGTAGAAGGATGTGTGCCCTCTCTGCGCTAAGGCACTGAAAAGCTCAAGGGAGAGTCCCCATTTCCTTTCTCCCCGCCCCCGGAGTGATAATGGAGGTGTATATTGACCCAGAAGCCACAAAAGAGAAGTATCCCGTATTGCTAGGTGAACGGATAGAGAGAGCCACCCTAGAGAGTCAGCCAGCTCTCATCAGGGACAGCATGGGTGAGAAGCCTCTGTTGGGAAGACCATTGAGATTTCATGGTTAACTTGTTAGTGTAGCTTAGCCTCTCCTGATTAATATATGAATTAAGAAAATGGGTCAGACATGGTGGCTCACAGCTGCAATCCCAGCAATTTGGGAGGCCAAAACAGGTGGATCACCTGAGGTCAGAAGTTCAAGACCAGCCTGGCCAACATGGTGAAACCCCATCTCTACTAAAAATACAAAAATCAGCCAGGTGTGGTGGTGCACACCTGTAATCTCAGTTATTCAAGAGCCTGAGGCAAATGAATCATGTGAACCTGGGAGGCAGAGGTTGCAGTGAGCCGAGATCTCACCCGTGTACTCTCCAGCCTGGGTGACAGAGCAATACTCTGTCTCCAAAAAAAGAAAAGAAAAGAAGCAGGTAACACCCTGAAATGATACCAGTGGCTAGACAGCCCATGAGACATGCCTAGAATTTAGGGCTTTCCTCTAGGACAAGAGCATACAATCCATCTGCAAGATCTGGAAAGAACCTGGTCCAAAGGTGATCCAAGGAACTTCTCCCTCCAGCTTCCACTTGCCATCCGAAACCTCTGCTGTCCCAGCACAGCATTTGCTCATTGGAACTCAGGAAGCCTTCTTGAGGTACTGCATTTGTAGCCCATCCCCATTAGCTGAACCACTAACATGCTGTCTCATACAGCATGCTCTCCCCTTCTCTACAAAGGTGCAAGCAGCTCTGAGCATTGCAAGGAGCTCCCAATATCTACTCAATAAGGAGGGGGCTGTAGGACCAGAATTCTTGCCTGTGCTGCCGCTGAAGACAGTACTGGGGCAAAGCAGAAAACGTAACTAACACATTTCAAATTAACATGTAAAACGCATCAGATGTTCGAGTATTAATTAATATTTTTGCAAACTAATTACATTAGAATGACAAGGCCACGAAGACACTAAAAGAGTTTACTAATTTTGGTCCCCTCCTCCTGTTTTAAATGGCTGCATGGATTACCACTTTATTCAATTTTTCGTTTTTTTAATTTACCAGAAACGATCTAAACACCATACCATGTCACGGCTATCATCATTTATTCATAGCGCAACAGAGGAAGCCGGAATAGCAATAACTCTTTTCACCCCTCTAATTGTCATTCTGGTGAGATAAGTGGGATATCAGCCCCAAGTCAAGCTACATTAGTGCCGGGAATCAGGCACAGTCACGAAGTTTCTCCAAAGTGTGTTAGCATCATTTATCGCGAGAAGTTTGTGTGAGCAATGTAGACTTTAACCCAAGGGGGTTTTCAAGCCTGCTTCCCCCATCTTTGTTGGACTGCTGGTTCAGAAGGCAAATTGCGCAGAATCAAATATTTTGTCTCCTAGCCATAAGGCCTTGGGTGGGTCCCCTAAACTCTTCTGAGCCTTGTTTTCTCATCTGCTAAATGCAGTCTATTAATACTCGTTTTCCTAAGTTCACTGGAAGGAATAAAAGAGGTAATTTATATATAATACTTTGTTCAGTGCCCAGCATACAGTGAGCATTAATAAATGTCGGCTGCTGCCCCTATAACCACCACTAGCATCACTGTTACCATTATCATCACCATGACCAGGAGTCACCTTCGCTGCCCTTCATCCACATGTGCCGCTGATTTTCCAGGTCTCCCCTCCTGCCCTACCCCTTTATCCAGACACACAGTTGATCCAAAGCAATCTCTTTGCTGTTTATCAAACTTGCTTTCAGATTACTAAAATATGTCATGGAGTGTGGTGTCTGTATATGGTCTCCAATGCCTCTGACTGGTTCTAGAGCAAGAGTGAGGTGGGAGGTAGGACTCAACTCTGGAGGTGGAGCTCAGACACTGGACCAAACTGAGGACTAGCTAAAACACAGATGGGGCAGAAGCAGCTTTCCATAAGACACGCCCACCAGTGTGTCCTGTCAGTTTACCATCACCATGGCAACACCCAGGCATTACTGCCCTTTCCATGGCAACAACCCAAGGACCCAGAAGTTACTACCCTATTTCTAAACATTTCTACATAATCCAGTCCTTAATTTGCATGTAATTAAAAGTAGATCTAAATAGGACAGCACAACTGCCTGAGCTGCTACTCTGGGCACACACCCTTCAGGGTAGCCATGCTTGGGAAGAAGCGGTCCCTCTGCTGCTGCTGGACACTGACGCTTCAATAAAAGCTGCTATATAACACCACTGCTTGCCCTTGAACTATTTCTTGGGCAAAGCCAAGAACCCTCTTGAGCTAAGGCCCAATTTTGGGGCTCGCCTGCCCTGTCTGTGGGTAAATGGGAAAGGAAGACCCATCTCATCTGAAGCTAGGCTTCCTGGGAGAGCTGAACATCCCCCTCAAGGTACTCACTCTCCCCCTTGAACCCACTTCTTTTACAGCTTAGCTAAACACCTCTGTTCACCAATCAGTGTATTTTCATAGATCACAGACTCTTTGAGAGGATAAAAAGTGTTTCATTCATTTTAAGTTACCAGGGTCTAAAAGAGTGGCTATCACACATTAGTTGCTCCATAAAGCTCGTTGAATAAATGCATGACCCCTCCAAAGAAGTCCTGCTAATCAATGCGTAGTTTGCTTCATTCTAGAACCACTGAGCCCAGCCTGAGGAGCAGCCAGCATCTCTCTTCCCTTCCCCTGAACAGAATCAGTACTTCTTTTATTCTCTTCGGAGGGAGCACAGGACCCTACATGGATCTCCTCCTTCTTATCTGAACATTTATAAAACTTTGCCCTTGGCTTGGGGTTTCTACAATCAACCAATTTCACTCCCCATGTTCTAGACTGATTCTGAACATCCCAGCATTCCCTTTAACCGTTGCATCTCCAAGCCTTCTCCCATATCCTCCATGAAAGCCCCACCACTGTGGCTGAGTCCGTCTCTCCTTTTGCCATTGACAAAACATGGTGAATCCTCGGAATTATGCAATGTTACAGACTATGACAGGCTGGAGCCTCTGCTGCTCTGTCTAATTTGGTGCACAGAGTCTGAGAGCTGGAGTGAAGTATGAGCCCGGGAGCACATCTTTTGATCTTAAACAGTCAGAAGGTTGGAATGTATAATGCTATGGAAATAAATGGTGTCAAAACTGTAGGAAATAATATATGGTTGTGGGAATGGGTTTTGTGATCACAGAGCACTCACAAAATCTTAAAACAGGCAGTCAACGAGGCGGCTGGTTGAGCTGTAGCAGGGGAAGCCTTGGAAGATGAGATAATTTAGATGAGGAGAGATGAGATTTTTCTCCCCAGGGTTAAAAGACTGAGTCTTTGCCTCTAAGAGACTGGAGGTGACTGCTGACTTCACTTTCCCGGCACCCCAGCTCGTTTGAGGGTCTAACAGTCTTGGGTGTCTCAATTTCCCTCCTGTTACATTTGTGACTCATTTAATTAACCATGTTAAGCCTCAGTTTGCTCATCTGTAAAACAGAAAAAATGACAGTACTCACTTCACAGGGTTATTGTGAGGATAAAATCACATAAGATGAGGTGTGCAGAATGACTTGCAGAGTGCTTGTCTGGCGCAGACTCCGGGGCTAATTAAAAGCTAGCTTTCTTCCCATTTGGTTTTTTTTTTCTTCATTAACACCCACCACAATGTAAAAATGGTAGATCCTTCTAATTCATTCCCCAAACCTCACAGCAACAGAAACCCAGTTTTAATAGAAGAAGCAGATAAATCTTACAACTGCTTACTTTTCCAGAGACCCTTAATTTTTTTTTTTTTTTTTTGAGACAGTGTTTTGTTTTGTCACCAGGCTGGAGTGCAGTGGCGCTATCTCCTCTCACTGCAACCTCCACCTCCCGGGTTCAAGCAATTCTCCTGCCTCAGCCTCCCAAGCAGCTGGGACTACAGACCTGCACCACCACGCCCAGCTAATTTTTTATATTTTAGTATAGACGAAGTTTCACTATGTTGGCCAGGATGGTCTTGATCTCTTAACCTCGTGATCTACCCGCCTCGGCCTCCCAAAGTGCTGGGATTACAGGCTGAGCCACCACGCCCAGCTGAGACCCTTAATTTTTACAGAGCAAGATGCTTCTGAAAGACTCTTAGGACTGATGCTTCCATACAGTTCAGAGGCTGGCGATTGGTTCTAGTTGATACTTCTGCGATTTCCTATTGTAGCTTAGAATGAATCACCAAGTACACTAACAAAAGTAACCACTACAAAAACTAGCACGTATTATAGACTACTTATGTGCCAAAGAATATGCTGATTGCCTTCTCTGAGCTACAGCATGCCTTCCAACTTCTCAGAATAAGCCCTAAGGCTCTTTCTTTAATTGTCCTCATGTTATGGAGCAGACAAGGCAAACAAAGGTTAATTCATTTGCCCGAGTTTCACCACTCATTGGGATTAGAGATAAAAAACGACAGTCATGCTTCTCCTAGCGGGAAAAGCCCGGTGTTGCAGTCAGACAAACCTGGTTCAGACATGGGTCCCACTATTTCCAAGTAGATCTGGCCAACTACATCACGTCTCTGCATCTTAGTTTCTTTGTTACATGGAGACATTCACACTCATTTCAAAGACTGCTGTAAAGATAATGCAGTGCTTGGGACTCCGTACACATGCGGCACATGATGGCTGCAATTACTAACGCCTCTGCTGCTGCTGTTCTGCAAAGGTTCTTGCTCATCTCCCCGCTGAGTGCTTCCAGATGTCAGTTTTCTGGTTAATCAGCGTCTCACCAGCATCTCATATCAGCTGTTTCTTCTCTCTGCTCATTTTTTCCCTCTAATCTCCAATTCTACCTCTATTCTCCATTCATTCATTCATGTATTTATTTATAGGGGACAGGGCCTTGCTCTGTCACCCAGGCTGAGGTCCAGTGGTACAATCATAGTTCACTGCAGCCTCGAACTCCTGGGTCCCAAGTGATCCTCCCATCTCAGCCTCCTGAGCAGCCAGGATTACAGGTGTACACCATAATGCCTGGCTAACTTTTAAAATTTTTCTGTAGAGAGAGTCTTGCTACATTGCCCAGGATGGTCTCAAACTCCCGGCTCAAGTTATTCTCCTGGTTCCACGTCCCCAAGTGCTGGGATTAGAGGCATGAGCTGCTGTGCCCAGCTGCTCTCCTTATTCTCAGCACATATTTCCCTCTGCTATTCACTGGGAAAATGAAGGCTACCAGGCATAACCGCTTTCAGTTTCTCTTTCTTCTCTTTCAAAATGTATCCACATTTACTCTCCATCGTTTTTTCCTTCAGTGTCACAGAGGAAAAAAAAAGTTTGTCAGTTCAATCAGTACCACAGCTCTCTGCTGCTAGACAATGTGAGCAAAACTCAACACCCTCAAGAACACTCAGATCACCTCTGAATGGGTAAATCCCTGTCTGTGCTCTAATCCCCACGATCACATCCTCTGAGGCCCATTCTCCAAGCCGAGCGTATACCCAAGCCTCTGCCATCTTCAGAATTTCTTCCCAAATTCTGTCTTTCCTTCAAGCCAGAGGACCATGGATCCCTTGGATCACACAGGCAGATCTGAACAGCTGGGCTCTAGTGTGGCCCATGTGTCTTCTCCTTCCATTTACTCCCAAGCCATCCATGATGGAAAAGCTGTTGTTGAGGACCTTAATGATTGCATGACTGGCAAACTCAGTGCAATGGCTCCTGATCCTACTTCCTGGAGCCCTTTGAATTATCCAATGCCCCTACCTCTCTCTTGTAACCATCTTACTCTTTGATTTCCATGAGGCTACCTGGCCTTGGTTCTTCTGTGTCCCTTCTGATTGCGTTATCCTTCTCCACTGTTTTCACACTTACTTTTCACTTATTTTTCTGAACAGGCAACTTTTTTCCCCATCTCTGCCTTTTCTCATGCTCTTGACTTTTCTTTATCTGATAACAACCTAACCCACCTTTTGGAAGCCCCAGTCTGCATACTGGAGAAGCCTCTGTAAATATCCCTACCCTACCCAGTCTCATTTTTGTTTGAACCGAGATCCAGAACTTACAAAATATGGAGGGAGCCTTATGGGGACAGGTTTGCTCTAATGAGAACCTCAGTCCTCATGAGCCAAGTGATACTACAGCATTTATTCTATAATGCTATATTGAGGGTTCTTGGAGGGTATAACAGTGTGTCCATCTTGTACATGTATTCCCTGGCCAAGTATTGTGCCTAGACTATATAATAGACTGTCACTTAAATGTTCAAGAAATTACAAAACACCAACCATATCTCCACCTGAGAATTCTGGGCCCTTGAATTAAGACCACATGATTCTTTAGAGTTCTTTGCATATTCTTCGGTGCTGGCTTCAAGGACGGAGGTGACTGTCAAAGCATGATTGGGCAAAATTAGGTAAAGCCAAGAGTGCTCACTGGAAAGTACTGCTGATCCTCAAGTGGATCTTGTCCTTGCCGGGAGAGGAGGGCCATTAACTCCAAAGTGAATTCAGTCATAGGAGTGAAGTTCTGTCTGGTCAGGGAAGGATACAGCCATGATGCAAAGGGAGCATAGCAAGCTTTCAAAACCATGAGTCTCATTGTTTAACTTCTTATAAATATAAGTGAAAGGGGGTTTTTATGGAAGCAAAATACTAATTGCTGAACATCTACTGTATGCCAGGCTCTGTCTTAAGCACTGTATTTTTTTTTTTTTAAAGACAGGTTCTAGCTCTGTCTCCCAGGCTGGAGTGCGGTTGTGCCATCTTGCCTCAGTTTCCACCTCCTGGGCTCAAGCAACCCTCCCACCTCAGCCTCCTGAATAGCTGGGACTACAGGCACATGCTCCCATACCTAGAATTTATTTAATTTTTTTTTTGGTAGAGATGTGGTTTTCCTTCTTATGTTGCCCAGGGTGGTCTCGAACTCCTGGGCTCATGTGATCCTCCTGCCTTGGTCTCCCAAAGTGCTGGGATTATAAGTGTGAGCCACCATCCCCAGCCAGGCATTGCATATTGATTATCTCATTTAAAGTTCGAGTAAACCTTGTACGTTACTTCACCATTCCCATTTTGCAGAGAAAAGACTTGCTTAGCAGTTAAGCAACTTGACTACAATGACTTAACTCAAAAGCTGTGGACCCATCATTCACACCTCATCTACAAGACTCCAAAGCTCATGCTCTCTGATGAAACAGCTGAATTGACCCTTGTTAAATATGCTAGATTCTCAAATGGCACAGGATGGCCAGGATTGATCTTCTGTTCACAGCCTAGACAGCTCAGCCCCTTTCTCAAATGCACTGGTGTCTCTTCAAGCGGTTGAGAAAATTTTTAATGGGCTCTACAGGCCCCCATTTATTTCCTTTAGAACCAGACTTGGAAGACAGGAGACATAAATGATTTCTAGGCCTAGGATAAAGTTTCCTTTTGGAAGGAAGAAAAAAAATGGCAGGAGGGAGAGTCTACCTACATTCTCCCAAGGCCACTGAGTTTGCTATCTGTGTAGTTTGCCATTGCAATTATTTGGGATAGCAAAACTGTAATATCAATCAATCTCAGTTCGATTGCTTTGCCATGAAATAAAAGCAGGCCAATTTATCAACATCGAGGCCCTCCACTGAGTTTACATTGCCATTAAACTATCAACAGGAAATCATTAAGGTGAGGCAAGAAACCAACTGGTAAGTGAAATGATTTTTTTTTCCTTCAAACATCCTCATCTGCAACCTCCTTTGTTTGGCTGTTAGTATATCATACATGGGGCTGGGTCTCAGATCTCTGCGTTAATATACAGTTGGTGGTGGAGGGAGCTCAGACATGGGCATTTGCAATCCGATGGCTGCGCCCAGGTAACTTGGTTCTCTCTCAGCTGGGCAAGCTGCGTGATGATAAATAGGGGGGAAATGTGTATGCATTTGCACGATAAAACAGGCTTAATGATTTTGAAGGGGAAGGACTCCACGAGACGTACAGTAGCAACTTAGGAACAAAATGGAACTATGCAGGGCCAATTAATGTGCAAATACGTGTGTGCTGAACTTGCATTCCATTCATCATGTGGACATGGAAATTGGGCCATTTATCTGTTATATTATGTATGTGACATCTTAGTTTGGTTCTTAAAGGCTGCTTGGGGACAAAGGGCCAGGTGCTTTGAGGCTAGCAGAGGGAATTTCAGATAAATTCTTAAGCTGTCATAAACATTGCTGGGCAGAATTTGGTCAGAAGATAAAGCTCTTTCCTCCACAGGGTTTTTAACATTTCTCAATAGCTCATGTGCCATCTTATTAAAACTGTATGTGGTGCAGGGAGGGGTGGCATATGCCATGAAAATTTATTGGCACAAACAGCTTGCTGTCATGTTTTCAAAGTCCAGATTTAGCAAACGTTATTCACATATTCAGTGTCAATCTGCAGAGAGAAAGGGAACTGGCAAAGCCACTCATTCTCACTGATTCTGTGGTTTTGTCATTCTTTTTGTCTGCTTTTAACCAGTGTCTCCTCCACAGGTAGGGTTTGTTCTGCTCAAATTACAACTGTTTGTCTCTGCTTAGCGGGGAAAAAGGAAAGTAATTTGAGAAGGAAAAGGACCTCACAGAAGCACTTTCCAAGAGCCACTATTACTCACCTAACAGAACATGCAATGAATATGGATCACGCATTAAATAATGGTGATCGCCTGCTTTGATGAATTGCCATTAGAAATTCAATTAATAAAAGGTTACCTCCCTGCCATCGTGAAAAAAAAATATGATTGGGCTGAAGCAATGTTAATTCAGCCTTAGAAATGACAGTTGGGAGGAAAAGAAAGATTAAAAAAATGGTTCCATCTGGGAAATGGGAGACTGGATTAAAAAAAGAATGAAGGAAGGAAGACTGTGTTTGATCAAAAGTGTTTCTGGGCCGGGCGCGGTGGCTCAAGCCTGTAATCCCAGCACTTTGAGAGGCCGAGGCGGGTGGATCACAAGGTCAAGAGATCGAGACCATCCTGGTCAATATGGCGAAACCCCGTCTCTACTAAAAAAATACAAAAAATTAGCTGGGCATGGTGGCACGTGCCTGTAATCCCAGCTACTCGGGAGGCTGAGGCAGAAGAATTGCCTGAACCCAGGAGGCGGAGGTTGCGGTGAGCCGAGATCGCGCCATTGAAACCCAGCCTGGGTAACAAGAGCAAAACTCCATCTCAAAAAAAAGGAAAAAAGAAAAAGTGTTTCTGTACGTTAAGCATCCCTACACTTCCTAATTACCTTCATCCCACTTCCCCTACCCTGATCAACTGACCATTCCCCCCACCCTATCATCCTGTTTGATACTGTCTGTCTTTTCTCTTTCTCTTTTCTTCTTGCCAAGTGGCTTCTTGGCATACAAATTACATCCTATAAGGCGCATCTGTCTTAAGTGTAGAGCTCTATCAGTTTTATATGTGATGGTTACCTCTCTAAATGCAGATGACAATGTTGACACTCCCATTAGGCCCCTTTTTGCCGTTACCCAGCCAGCTTCTCCCAGAGGTCAACCATTATTGCTACTTTTATCATCAGAGATGAATGCTATCTGTGTATCTGGGTGGTATATATATACCGATACGCACACACATATATAATATTCCATGGCCACATCTCTTCTGTCAGAGGTGAATTCTGTCCATTTATATATATATATAATATATATAATATGTGTGTGTATATGTACATATGTAAAATCATAGATGATACATTCTTTTGTTCTGATATTTTTCCTATAACATCACTAAGATTCATACGGGTTGTGTCATATATCTGTAGATTACATTTTTTGATTGCTGTACTGTGTTTCATTGCATGAAGATACCACTATTTATGTACCATTCTGTCAACAGCTATTTGGTGTGTTTGCAGTGTCTGGCTCTGATAAACAGAACCTTTATGGGAATCCTGGCATGTGTTGTTTTGGTGGACTTAGGCATTCGTTTCTTTTGTGCATACAAGCAGAAGTGGCATTGTTGGATTATCAAACATTATTCCCCCAATGTGGAAAGACCTCCTTTTATCAGTCGGTAAAACGGGCATAAGAAGTATCTCATGAAGTTGAAAACGCGCAACATGTGTGAAGGTGTTTTCTTGTTGGTTGATTGTTTTAAACTGCCAAATAGGACAGAGACATAAGAATTTGACCCAGCAATCCCATTACTTGGTATATACACAAAGAACTATAAATCGTTCTACTATAAAGACACATGCACACGTAAGTTCATTGCAGCCCTGTGTGCGATAGCAGAGACCTGGAATCAACCCAAATGCCCATCAATGATAGACTGGACAAAGAAAATGTGGTACATACACACCATGGAATACTACGCAGCCATAAAAAATGTTGAGTTCATGTCCTTTGTAGGGACTTGGATGAATCTGGAAGTCATCATTCTCAGCAAACTGACACAAGAACAGAAAACCAAACACCACATGATCTCACTCATAGGTGGTTGTTGAACAATGAGAACATGTGGACTCAGGGAGAGGAGCATCACACACTGGGGGCAGTTACGGGGATAGGGCAGAGATAGCAGGGGGTGGGGAGGGATAACATGGGGAGAAATGCCAGATATAGTATGCACCTAAAGTAAAATAAATATATAAATAAAAAAGAATGTGTCTGTGGTAAGGAAGAAAGACAGAAGATCATACATGGCTGTCTGGGCTGCTGACCACAGATAAACAGGATATACTCAGGTAGGCTCTAGAAAGTGGAATCAGCTCTTTATGACTGGGAGAGCTACCATTCACTCAATACCCACTGTGTACCAGGCCATAATCTGGTTGGTATACATGGCACGGCACTTTGTACCCTGAGAGACATGGTTATGAACTCCAGCTCTATTCCTCATTAGTTGAATGGTGCTAGGAAATTTACTCAGCCTTTCTTAAGACTCGGTTTACTTTTCTGTAAAATGGGGATCGTCTGAGCTATACATCACAACATTTTTGTGAGAATTTTACATAATGATGCGTGTAGAGCATTTCTAAATAAATGGTGCATCAGAGGTGCTAAATACATAGAAACTGGTATTCCCATGACAGCAAAGCACCAGAGGAAACACTGCGACTGCCATTTTAATACTCTCAGCAGCCTCATGGGATGCATATTGTGACTCCCATTCCAAAACAGAGGAAACTAAATTTGTGTTGTTTAATAACTCACTTGAGTGACTGGTCACAAGATCATGGGGACACAGGTGACAGTGGAGGCTGCTCATCTCTGCCCTACCCTTGTGCTTCCCAAATCCCTGCCTCACTGGGCATCTGAAAGCAATCACACTATGAATGCATCATAGCTCCTGGAAAACTTCGGCACGCCAAGTTATTCCATCCGAGGACGCAGACACTTTCACTGGAATGGATACTTGTGAATACAGCTCTCCCCTCTGTGTTTGCAGGACCCAGAGACAATCTACCTCCATGAGCCTTATTCTATTTCACTCTGCTAACCACCACGTGATAGATCTAAGGGAGAGATAATGATCCCTATCATACACCCGAGGAAAGCGAATCGCCACAGTTAACTCATTTATACCTGAGGTTGTACTTTTTTCAATTTGAGAAATCAGACCCTGGTGATGACCTTGAGCAGAATATAAATAACTCCCACATGCTTAGCGTTCCAATAATTATGATGATACACAACATCACACAGGGCCCAGGGCTCTCAGGACCTGGGTCGGGGTTCTTTGCTTTACCCACACAGTGGTTTGGGAGTGAAAGTGACCGGTTCTGTAGTGGTGGGCATATTTCGCAGAAGCCCATTACCTTACAACATGCACAATTTCCAGCGGGTGGTCACCTTGCTGGTGACTTCTGACCAGTTTCATTTTTCATTCTTTACCTATGTTGTCAGCATCCACCACAATTCCTTTCATGCCTTGGAGACTGAGTAGAAAAGAAAAACAGGCTGGCTGCAGTGGCTCACACCTGTCCTCTGAGGTGGGCAGATCACCTGAGGCCAGGAGTTCGAGACCAGCTTGGTCAACATGGTAAAACGCCCCCCTCTACTAAAAATACAAAAATTAGACAAGCGTGGTGGTGCATGCCTGTAATCCCAGCTACTTGGGAAGCTGAGGCGGGAAAATCATTTGAACCTGGGAGGCAGAGGTTGCAGTGAGTCAAGATGGCACTACTGCACTCCAGCCCAGGCCACAGAGTAAGGCTGCTTCTCAGTAATAAAATAAAAAGGAGAGGAAAAAATACAAAGGAGAAGCAAAAAAGAAGGAATGGGTAAACATAATAGAGACAGTGGAGGTCTTACCGGTAGAACCAGGGTTTTGTCTGAGCTGGGCTAGAATTGAGATGTATTTATCGAGAAACAGACGCAGAAGTCACCATGCACCATCTTTACCATGCACACTCCACAAAGAGCAGTGCGGTGACCTGGTCGCCCCAAAATCCAGCAGCACAGAAACCACTCAACTGAAAATACACCATCCAAGCCATCAGGAAATCGAGCACAGAGAAATCATTGCTAGAGTGCTCATCGCATTCCATCATGAAAGAAACCCACTTCGAACTCTCTTCCAAAGGGACAGAAAAACCACATTTCCTACCTCGACTGTGCCTGATGCCTGACTTGCCGAAACCTGCAAGTTAAAGGAAACAAAGACATTAGTATTGATTCGACAAGAAGGTAATTGGATTAATTGTCTTTTTAAAGGAACTGGCATCAATAATTTGTTATGACCCGAGGGGACAAGGCTGCAACACACACCACACACACACACACACGCCTTTTCTCCCAGCAAGCACAGCAACCAGATTTGTTTATCCAGTCCTGCTAATAAGGTGAGTAGGATAATTAATATTTTCAACATATTATAACAGTCTTGCCAGGAAAAAAAAAAGTGGGGAGGGCCGTGAGCAATGCCCGTGTATTGATAATGGTTAAATGAATATGGGGGGAAAAAAAAAGGCATTGAAGACATTTTTACATTTTTTTTCCCTTAAAGTTTCAAGTCACCGTTATGAGAAACGCCAGGTAAAAACAACAGCAGCAGCTTTGTTTGCAAAACTCCTCAAAATATTGTGAAATAAAGAGTTGTGCCAGGAATGGAGCCAAGTTGTTTACATATTTTATCTCATTTAACCTCTAGAATAACTTTTACGCCCATCTTCATAAATGAAGATCCTGAGGTTTGGACAAGTTAAGTCACCTTTCCAAAGTTGGGACGTTCTGAAGGGGAGGAAATTAGATTTAAACCCAGAAGAAAGTCAAGTAGATGTTCAGGCTTCTACCTACAAGCCTACTTTATATCAAAGGATTTGGTGTAGACGCCACCCACCATTGCTAATCTATGCCTGGAAAGGGTCTCCTACCTAGAGGTCACATCTTTTTCCCTGTGTAGTAACTCTTAAGGAGCTTTCTACCCCACAACTTCCCTTATACCTGAATGACTTGGCCAACCTCAAACATATGTTCCTTCCCGACTGCTTGGACTGAGCTACATCCCCAAAATTCCTCTACTGAAGCCCCAACCCCAGTATGATTATATCTGGAGACTGGGCCTTTGGAAAGTAATTAACTTTAGATGATGTCATGTGGGTGGGCCCTCGTGATGAGATTTGTACCCACAGAAGACAAGAGAGCAGGCGGGGTGTGGTGGCTCATGCCTGTAATTCTAGCACTTTGGGAGGCCAAGGCAGGTAGATCACTTGAGGTCAGGAATTAGAGACCACCCTGGCCAACATGGTGAAACCCGGTCTCTACTAAAACTACAAAAAAAAAAAATTAGCCACATGTGGTGGTGCACATCTGTAATCCCAGCTACTTTGGAGGCTGAGGCAGAAGAATTGCTTGAACCTGGGAGGCGGAGGTTGCAGTGAATCGAGATTACGCCCCTGTACTCCAGCCTGGGCAAAAACAGGGAAACTCCATCACAAATAAAAAAGAAAAACAATGAAGGAGAAACAGCAGAGAACTTCCTTCTCACCCCCGCCCCCCCCCCACCCCCCGGTACTGCTCTTTTCCTCTCACTCTCTCTCTCTCTCTCTCCACCTGCACACAGGCAACGCCAAGTGAAAACAAAGCAAGAAGGCAGCACCTTCAACCCAGTGAGAGCGGCTTCTCCAGGTACCAACTCTGCTGGTACCTTCATCTCGAACTCTCAGACTGCAGAGCTATGAGAGGCAGCACCTACAACCCAGGGAGAGCGGCTTCTCCAGGTACCAACTCTGCTTGTACCTTCATCTCGAACTCTCAGACTGCAGAGCTATGAGAGGCAGCACCTACAACCCAGGGAGAGCGGCTTCTCCAGGTACCAACTCTGCTGGTACCTTCATCTCGAACTCTCAGACTCCAGAGCTACGAGAAATACGTTCCTGTTGGTTAAGCCACAATCCACAGTGCTTTCTTACAGCAGCCCAGGCTGATGAAAACACAGACCAATACCAGTTCACAGATGTGAGTCCAACAAAGGCCTTAAGAATGAATGACTTCTCGAGTTAGCTGACCAGCCCTTGCGGCTCCCACTGGCCTGGATTTGGCACCACCTCTCCCACACTCACTCCCAAGGCATCAGACAAGGGGGGCTGAGGCAGAGCTCACTGTCCACAGGGCAGCTTTCATGCACCATCAGCCCCCTAAATGGGAGACCAGACTTGAGGCTGACCTCAGCCAAGAGAGTCCATGAGGTGCGGCTGAAGGCTTGGCAAGCCATGAATCCGGTGCCTCCCATGGGGAAACTCAAGGTGTGATGGATGCCAGAGGGTGGAACCTTCCCTCCGCTCCCCTCCCTCTCTCCTGGAGCCCATTCAGGACTGGGAAAGTAGCTGATTTCGTGGCCATGAGCCACAGCTCTAAAGCACAAGCACACCAGATCCGTGGGCTACATAACCTCACGTGAATGTGTGTATTTCTCTGCTGAAAACCAACAGGAGTACGTTGGGGAAATAGGATATTCAGCAGCTATAAGCCTTGGGCAGAACTATTCTCTCTGCCTCACTGAGCTCCATGGGCAACATAGTTTTCAGCCGACTAATGTCTCCCAGTTCATAATTTCAGTGTTTCCTAATTTTGTGTCATTTACATCGTCAAGGCCCATTTTATTCCCCCCTATTAGAGGGAAGCCACTTCTTGCATCTAGCTTAGGGAAATACAAACACAAAGAGGTATACACATAGCTGTCCATCATAGCATTGTTCTGACAGCAACACATTTTTTTAAAAGTCTAATGGCTAGAGGATAGGGTTTGAATACTCAACTACCTATAGAGGACGAGACAATAGGGAGCGGCTGGGCCTATGGGGTAAGTAACGATTGCCTACTCTACCTAAAGCCCTTTGCATTTCCGTTTTTAACAGGCAAAACATGATTCTAACCAAACATGTGGCTATTCGACTTCCAGTATCTGATCTTTTAAGCCAAGTCGACTACAGATCCATCCATATTATGAACTATGATACAGCATGAGGAAGATTCTTATAACTTGACATTAAAAACTCTACAACCGATATTATTAATAAAAAGCAAGAGATGCAGAAAAGTATACATAAGATGATACTAAATAACTCAGGTGTGTATACATCACACATCTCTCCCTCACCACACACACCATGGACGTATATCTGAAAAATGTATCAGAGGATGTACACCAAACCGACAAAAGGTTTACCTCTGAGGAAACTAAAACCTGACTGGGACCCAAAGGATGAAGAGAAGACATGGGGAACTTTCTTTTCCTGGATTAAGACGTTTACATTGATAATGTATCCAATTTGTAAAATTAAACATATGTTTAAACCAGGATAAAAAAAAATAAAGCTTCATACTGCTTTAGCCATTAACAAGATACCTTGTCTTTGCTGCTGTGAATAGTGCTGTGACCGTGTCCTTTGCAGGGACATGGATGGAGCTGGAGGCCACTCTCCTTGGCCAACTAACACGGGATCAGAAAACCAAATACTGCAATCCTAACTTAGAAGTGGGAGCTAAGTGATGAGAACGCATGGACACATGGAGGGGAACAAGGCACACTGGGGCCTTCTGGAGGGTGGAAGGTGGGAGGAGGGAGAGGATCAGAAAAAATAATTAATGAGTACCAGACTTAATGCCTGGGTGATTAAATCATCTGTACAACAAACCCCCATGACACAAAGTGACAGCTATGTAACAAACCTGCAATATGTACCTCTGAAATTAAAAGTTAAAAGAAAGTCACAAACAAATTGAAAAACAAAGAAGAGGCCTTGTGGAAATGTTGGCTATTTTTTTTTTCTTATTGAAGAGGGGATCAGAAAGAACTCTCTCAACGATTCACACATGGGGGCAAATTAGAAAGTAAGGCACATGGTCATACAATAGGGAATGGTGGGGCTTATGGCCAACTAGAGGTAAACTATACTGCATTAATAATTTTACCCGTTGGCCAAATATATGAAACAAGGTGTAAATTTTCCTGAGGCCCCTGTAAGTAGCTAGAACCCTCTCTATACTGCATCCAGAGTAAATTTCATCATCAAAATTATCTAACATAATGAGATGCATTTCTAAGGCACATAGTATTCACGAATGTGTACCCACAGACCTCAGGCTGTGTCACCACCCAGTGTGGCTGGAGTGTGTGTTAGGCAAGCCAGACTGGACTGCAGAGGCTGGCGGGAGGATGGAGGGCTCTTTAAGGGTTGCTGACGCCAGCTCCAGCCAAGGGCTTTTATGAAGCCAGCAGCAGTCATCAGAGTGTCTGCAGTGGGAAGCTGATATGATTAGAGCCGTGTTTGAGGCGGGCCGTTCTGTGGACCAGCGCGGGGTGCAAAAGGGACGTGGGAAACTTCCAGCAGGACACTCTTGAAAGCTTTGTTCCAGCGATTTCCCATCCCTTTAATCATTTCCCTTCCTCTCCTTCAGTTTCTCTGCATGCGTTTGAAATCGCAAAGGCCAACATTAAGGGTTTCCTTCTCGCTTGTACTAGGAACTCGGTGGACGTGGTTCCTTTTCAACTGAGATTGGAAACATAAAAAGCCTTTCCCGAGACCACACCAGGGACTTTCAGGAGCCAGGTCTGAACCCAGGTCAATCTCCAAAGCAGCCTTTGAGTCCCAGGCAGGGACTCTGCCACATGATGGAGACCTGGGTTTCCCCCTCGGACTCCCACATATCAGGAGATGTCCTGGTTAAGTTAATGGACACAGGGAAGATCAGTGTTTGGTCACAGTCACCCGTTCTTCCGGAACCCTGTCTGAGATGCCCTAACACCGTCCGGGGCTCTGATGCTGCAAACCAGCCTGTGGTCTGTGCCTTACGTGCTGGACAGCGTGGGGCTACCCTGTATAACTCCCGCACGGTCGTGGTAGACAAGTCTCTTTCAGTAGCATGAGACAAAAACAAATCAGAATGACTCAAGCACAGGAAGGAATTTATCAGCTCATTCCATGGAGAGAGCTCACTTCAAATGGATCCAGATAAGCATCGAGGAGATTTAATTACTTCCCTGGCAAGAGGTAGAGCCAGGTCTCTATCATCTAGACAGTGCTCCCTGCACAGCTCTGCAATGCTCCAATCCACAAAACTCAGACACTGAGAAGCGGGTGACGGTTTGCTAGTCCCTGGCCGGACGTTATCCCATCCCCTCCCACTGACTGATGCCGGTCACCCCCTCCCTCCCTCGCATATTTACAGTAGGAATGGCTGTGCCAACAGTGCTACAAGTGGTCTTCCAGGCAGCAAGACAGAATAGCCACACCCCTGGCTCAAGTACCATCCTGGTGGGTGATCCTCCAGATTCCCCTCCCCGTCAGCGAATGACACACCACGGTGCCAGACAGGGAAGCCTTAACCTGTGACATCAGCGCATCTTAACTTAAACAGGCATTCCAGGTAAACGCGAGGATGGGTGGTTACTTCTGTTGCTAGTCATCCACATGAAAATGTCACGTCCCCACGCCCTGGAGTCAGTCACATCGTCTTTGCCAAGCTGTCTATGGCTTTGATGGAACTGACTTATGGAATGGTCTGACACCAGCGTACGGAACGAATGACACAAATGCGAAGGTTTCCTGAGCTGTGAGGACATCTCAGCCAGACACAGAGAACCTCCTAGTCACTCTCAGGCCTGAGAATTCCTGCCCTCTCAGTTACAGCTCAGTGTAAAACTCAGGACATCCCAGCCAGACACCGAGAACCTCCTAGTCACTCTCGGGCCTGAGAATTCCTGCCCTCTCAATTACAGCTCAGTGTAAAACTCAGGACATCCCAGCCAGACACCGAGAACCTCCTAGTCACTCTCGGGCCTGAGAATTCCTGCCCTCTCAATTACAGCTCAGTGTAAAACTCAGGACATCCCAACCAGACACCGAGAACCTCCTAGTCACTCTCGGGCCTGAGAATTCCTGCCCTCTCAATTACAGCTCAGTGTAAAACTCTCATTTCACATGCAGTTTAAGGTGAATCTCCTCCATCCCCCCCAGTCATCAACCAGAAAGACTAACTAGGGAGAATGCATGGTCTCTTCTTTCACGACCTCTGTTTCCATGTGGTTTTCTGGTTCTGATAGTTCTGCCAGTGGGTCTAGGGAGCGTTCAAGAGACAAGGCAACCTCCTTTTCACTCTGCAGTGGATGAAATCATCTGCTATTGCCGCTGGTGATCAGGTGAATTTCAACACCAATAAATGCCCTCTCGTGGAAGATGTCCAAACGCTGGCATCGTCATGGAGCATGGGTAGATTTGGGGGGAGTCCTGTGGTGAAGGTTTCTTCTGTTTGTTAGGGGTATCTAAACTGCAGTTGCAGATAGAACCAAACACATAAAAGCTCAGCATAATGGACATTCGCTCCTTGCTCACCTAAGAGTCTGGGAGACCAGATTGGAAAACAGATCTCCACATGGACATTCAGAAAACCAGAGTGAAAGGGGCTCTTCCATGCTTAAGATGTGGCTTCCAAAGCCGTCATCATCATCTTTACCCCAATCAAACAGGAGGAGAATGACTGGTGGTTTTGATGGACCAGACCCAGAAACAGCATGCCTCATTCAAGCTCACATTCTGTTGTCAAGAGCTCAGTCCCACAGTCGCCTATAAAGGCAGGGGGTTGGGACCATGCAGTCAACTGTATCTCAAAGGGGAGAAGATGGTTTTGGTGAACAGACCCGGCAGGCTAGCCATACGTCTCCACTGCAGTACTATTCTGCACAAGATCCCCCTACATGGTTCCCTGGTAAGAAATCCACTTCTGCTCAACCTCTCCCAAACCCTACTGGTGATAGAATGCTGGTGGTGGGACCCCCATCTCTTGATGCCGAGGTTGTCTCACCTTGCAGCTGCTTCTCTTGGATGGATCAGCCGCAAAGCTCAAACCCAGTTTCTTTTTGGTATCGTTTTAGCCCTCAGGAAACTCAGGTCTTCACCTAGCCACAAGGAGCAAGAGCAAAGCAGAGAATGAAGCTTTCCCTCTCCTCCATTCCTTTTTATCTCCTCTTGCACAAATAAGCCCATAAGGATGACCATCAAAGACACTGCAGGGAGGCCGAGGCGGGTGGATCACGAGGTCAAGATATCGAGACCATCCTGGTCAACATGGTGAAACCTCGTCTCTGCTAAAGATACAAAAAATTAGCTGGGCATGGTGGCGTGTGCCTGTAGTCCCAGCTACTCAGGAGGCTGAGGCAGGAGAATTGCCTGAACCCAGGAGGCGGAGGTTGCGGTGAGCCGAGATCACGCCATTGCACTCCAGCCTGGGTAACAAGAGCGAAACTCCGTCTCAAAAAAAAAAAAAAAAAAAAAAAAAAGACACTGCAAGAGTAGAGCAGGGCCTTCCTGCTGGCCTCCCAGTATCTACAAGAGGTGCCCTGAAGCCTGGCTTCTTTTACACTGTTGTGGGGAAGGATGTTGACCCATGACTCATTCTTCTCTCTCTCCTCGAGTCCTCTCTGATCTTCTGCTTATAGGGACTAGTGAACACTAGAAATAGCACAGTTGCCTTGTCCTCTCTTAGCCCTGAGTAGGTATCTGAACGTCACTGCTTTGGGCTCTCTTGCAAATGCAGGAAATGCACAGCTTATCTCTGCAGGCCACTCTGGGGCCTCATGATCCATTTTGGTGTAACAGGAAACATTTGCATTCTGCTTCTCCTCTACACAGTCAACTTCACCAAGGGGACCGGGTTGTGAAAGGTTGTGAGTTTTTTTTTTTTAATGAGACAGAGTTTCACTCTTGGTGCCCAGGCTGGAGTGCAGCAGTCCAATCTCAGCTCATTGCAACCTCTGCCTCCTGGGTTCAAGTGATCCTCCTACCTCCGTCTCCTGAGTAGCTGGGATTACAGGCATGTACCACCATGTCTGGCTAATTTTGTATTTTTAGTAGAGATGGGTTTCTCCATGTTTTTCAGGCTGGTCTCAAATTTTGGTCCTCAGGTGATCCACCAGACTCAGCCTCCCGCAGTGCTGGGACTACAGGTGTGAACCATCGCATCCTGCCAGGTCGGGAGTTCTTCATCAAACTGAGTCAACTCTTGCCTTGAACCAACTTGAATCTCTAGATTTCTGTCACAGGTACAAAGGGAAAACCTTAAAGTCCTATTGTCAAAAAGTGATGAGGCAGAAAACTGCTTTGGGTTGCAGAATAAAACAAATGGGGAGCTCCTGTCACTCAGCAGCTACGTGGCTTTGAGGAGGTGACTCCTCCGATCTGACAGCGTTTACTTCTTTGTAAGGCAGGAATCGGGAACCCCTGTCGGAGGCTAGTGTTGTTGATTCGGAGTTACCTCTAGAATAGTAAGTATCAGCATCTCCAGCTTTCCACCTGCAATACCGTGTTCCACCTGCAACGGTCTGATGGCGGGAACTCTAAGAAAAGTTTTGAAGTCAAGTTCTGAGCTCAAAACCTGTTCCCACCACTTTCTAGATAACGCAGTCTTGGGCAGGTGTGGAGAATGAAAAAGTGGCCACCAGTTCTTTGGTGCTTCTCCCATTGAGCAATAGGGTCTATGTCCACAACTGAGTCTAAGCAGGTTCTAAAACTACCTTCACCAAGAGATGACAGCAGAAGGGATGCTGCGACACTATTCAGGCCCTTAAAATACTGGCAGTGTGCCCTCCCGTCCACTGGGGTGCTCTCAGGGCAGCCACAGCTGAAGTGTCAGAAGCTGACTACCCTAAGACAGCCTTGTTGCAGAGGCTACATCTAGGTGCTTTGGGATCAGTCCCAGGGGAGCTCAGACTTCCAGTCTTCCTGACCCGTGGTGCCAGTCAACTGAACGTCACCAAGAAACCTGAGTCAACTCACAACCAGCAGGTCCTGCCTAGATTCCGGACACACAATATGTTGAGGTATAATAAATGGTCATTAAGTTTTAGGGGTACTCTGTTACATGACCTTGGATGATGACAAAGGACTTAGCCTCTTGGAGTCCATCATTTTATAACTGTACAATGGAAATAACATTTTATAAGACTGTTGTATGAATTCAGAAAAACAGTATGTTCAAGGAGCCTGGCTCAGCTGCTGGGCCACAGTAGGCAGCGTTTTACCCTCCCTGTCACAAAACCCTGAGTACCTAAGCCGTTCTTTGTGATTTTCCACAGCAGATTTTCTTCCTTTCCTGTCAAGTGTTTTTCAGAATCTTCGACTTGATCTCCAGCTGGTAAAAGTGTACGGATTGCTCTGGGGTCAGAAATACCTGCGCCTTCTACGTCCTCACTTTACCATGGGAAAGTTACCTTACCTGTATGAGTGGGCCTCAGTTTCCTCATTTAAAAAGGGACACAAAATCTATCTTGCCATTTTCTGTATATTCAATAGGAATGTCTGGCTTAGAGCTGGAGATTGCAAATGGACAGCTGTAGTTTTGTGAGTTCAGGGTAACACTGTAACAGCAGCACAAGTCCTAACATCGGATATTATGAGCCCTATTGCTTTTTTTTCTTTTTTTTTTTTTGAGATGGAGTTTCGCTCTTGTTACCCAGGCTGGAGTGCAATGGCGCGATCTCGGCTCATCGCAACCTCTGCCTCCTGGGTTCAGGCAATTCTCCTGCCTCAGCCTCCCGAGTAGCTGGGATTACAGGCACGCGCCACCATGCCCAGCTCATTTTTTGTATTTTTTAGTAGATATGGGGTTTCACCATGTTGACCAAGATGGTCTCAATCTCTTGACCTCGTGATCCACCCGCCTCGGCCTCCCAAAGTGCTGGGATTACAGGCTTGAGCCACCGCGCCCGGCTGCCCTACAGCATTTAACAGAGCAGCTTGCAAAAAGGCCACCTACAGGGATACACACACACACACACACACACACACACACGCACACACACATACATTTTTGAGACAGAGTTGTGTTGCCCAGGCTGGAGTGCAGTGGCACGATCTTGGCTCACTGCAACCTCCGCCTCCCAGGTTCAAGTAATTCTCATGCCTCAGCCTCCTAAGTAACTGGGACCACAAGTGCACACCACCACGCCTGGCTAATTTTTGTATTTTCAGTAGAGACGAGGTTTCACCGTGCAGGCTTGAACTCCTGACCTCATGTTAACCACCCACCTCAGCTTCCCAAAGTGCTGGGATTGCAGGTGTGAGCCACCACACCCAGCCCAAAAGGGGTATTTCTGAAAGCAGGCAGCTTCCCATCTCTCTAACTCCCTCTCTTCTATTCTGGCCTGGGACTTGGTTCCAGCCATTGAGCTGCCAGAACTCATCTTCAATATTATCTGTAAGTGTAATAAAGGAAAGAGCCCATTCATGGATGATAGTCATCTCCCTACCTCCCTCCCCTTCTCCTCCCAAATTCTGTAGGCTCCAGACATGTCCAATGAACAAATGTCTCTTAAAATTCTTCTAGAAAACGCACAAGGTTTCTCTTAATAACTCTCACTGTCAGGAATGAAATATTTACATGCACTTGCTTCAAAATTCTGGCAGCTTGTAACCTAAGAATAGTTTTACTTATGGTGCTGAACAACTGCCTTAGGTCTATCTTGCAGATGATTTTGAGAGGAGCAAGAGGCAGAAGAGAGGAAAGGAAAAGTCACAAGGGAGGCAGGGACGGATCAGGGAGGGCCTGGCCAATCCCTGTCCTTGGTTTGCCCTTGACGTTCGTGTATTGAGGAAGGTTAAAGCAGTTACAGTGCTGGGTTGCAGGGAGTCTGAGCTGTGACGAGCCCATCAGTCACCCTGACACATGCTGGAAAACATGGGGAGATTGCAAACATTATCTGAAGCTTAATTATGAAGAAGGGAGGAGGCTGGCCTGGTGTGAGAAGTGCGTGCTGAGGCTCTCTGGGCCCTTCCCGTTGTAACCTGTAATCTCTGGGGAAAGGTATCACCATCTAAATTTCCTTCTGAAGAGCCCCTGGTTACTGTCTGAGGCTAGCTTGCAAGGATAGAAAAAGCTCCTAAAAGGGAGCTTTTAGCTTGCCAAATTTAGCTTGGCAATCTGGAAATATAGATAAAGATCCTCAAAAATCCTCCTTTCCAGTGACCTCATACCTCTGAGGCTGGCAGTCTCTTCTGCGTATTGGAAATACCACATAAAGCTTACAGCACGAAATGGTATTTCGTAATATTTCTTTTTCTATTTTTTGAGACAGGGTCTCACTTTGTCACCCAGGCTGAAGTACAGGACTGCAAACATAGCTCACTGAAACCTGAAACCTCTAACCCCCAGGCTCTAGAGATCCTCCCACCTTAGCCTCCCCAGTATCTGGGACTACAGGCACACACCACCATGCCTGGCTAAGTTTTGTTTTTTTTTTTTTTTGCAGACACAGAGCTTCTCAATATTGCCCAGGTTGGTCATGAACTCCTGGGCTCAAGTGATCTGTCCACCTTGGCCTCCCAAAATGCTAGGAACATATTCTATAATGGAAAAAAGCAGGTAAGAACCTAGTTCCCCAACAGGGGATTCACTCAGTGTGCTGCGTCATCTTCTTTTCATGGAATATTCCAAGACTTTTTTTTTTTTTTTTTTTTTGAGGCGGAGTTTCACTCTTGTTACCCAGGCTGGAGTGCAATGGCACGATTTCGGCTCACCGCATCCTCGGCCTCCTGGGTTCAAGCAATTCTCCTGCCTCAGCCTCCTGAGTAGCTGGGACTATAGGTGCACGCCTCCATGCCCAGCAGAGGCATGTGTTTTTTTTAGCAGAGACGGTGTTTCACCTTGTTGAGCAGGATGGTCTCGATCTCTTGACCTCGTGATCTACCTGCCTTGGCCTCCCAAAGTGCTGGGATTATAGGTGTGAGCCACCATGCCCGGCTATTCCAAGACTTTTAAAGTAATGGTCAAGTAAAGTTTAGGATAACATGGAAAAATGCTTTCAGGAAGAAAACCAGGATATAAATGACATATTAACATGATCTTAATTATGTTAAAACATGAATAGAAGAAAGGCAGAGGAAGGCAATACAAAAAAATTATGACTGCTTTTGGGGAAGTGAAATTAGATATTTCATTTTCTTTTTTCTGTATTTCCAACATTATTAGAAATAATTGTTTCCAATATTTCTCTATTATTAGAGAGTAGTTATTTAGACCTTTGCTACATAGTAAGCAGTTTTATCTCTCCTGTCACAAAATCCTGAGCACCTCTGCTATTCTTGGTAATTCTCCACAAGAAATGTTCTTCATGTACTGTCAAGTCATGATTCTGAGGGCACCCATCTTGATCCCCAGCCAGTCAAATGTACAGGGGTTACTCCGCAGTCACGAACACCTGAGCTTTAAACGTCCTCACTCCACCACTTAAAAGCTCTGGGTACGTCCAACTCCCACCCATCCTTTCCAATATTCTATCCATTTTCCTAACTCTGTATCCCTGGGGATTGTCAGTCCCGGAGCAAGGGTGGGCTGTGTGACCTCAGAGGGCACAAAGCAAAGAGATGAGGGGCCGGGCATTCATACTGCACACTTCACGAATCGGGCACTGTGCTGGGGGCTTCAGTTACATTCTTTTAGTCCTCAGAGACTGCCAGATGGGCATTATACTTACCATGTTATCCATGCTATGGAAACTAAGAGCCCCAAGAGGACAGGAAACTTCCCAGACAACACAGCTCTCAAGAGTCAGGGTGGGGATATGGGCACAGGGTACCCAGACTCAGAATCCATCCCTTTTCCTTGTCACCATCAGCCGCAGATGGAGAGCAGTACAAGGCAGAGCCCTAGCTGGCATAGCCCTCCTTTTGCAAAGACTTTTGGGATAGAATTCAAATGCCTACAAAACCACCTCTTGATGCCGCAGTATCCTCCTTCATGGTCACAGTGCCTGGAATTCCCCAACTGGAAATGCTTTCCATTACATTAAAAAGCCTCAACTCAGGCCAGGCACGGTGGCTCACACCTGTAATCCCAGCACTCGGGGAGGCTAAGTGGGGTGGATCACTTGAAGTCAGGAGTGCAAGACCAGCCCGGCCAACCTGGCCAACCCCTGTCTCTACTAAAAATACATACATTAGCCAGGTGTTATGGTGTGTGCTGTAGTCCCAGCTACTTGACAGGCTGAGGTAGGAGACTTGCTTGAACTCAGGAGGCAGAGGTTGCAGTTGAGCCAAGATGGCACCACTGTACTCCAGCCTGGGCGACAGAGCAAGACTGTCTCAAAACAAAACAAAACAAACAAAAGCCTCACCTCTAACCTCTCCGTGCCCTCTGTGAAAATGCATATAACTCAGAGAGGAAACAGGACATAACACCTGAATACAGATAGGAGTAGAGGTTACAAACAGCAGGTCCTGGCCTGGGGTGTTTTTTGTGCTGGTGAGAAGGATGCAGAGCATGGGCATGAGCTGAGTAGATGCACCTTGGTCATTTTGGGCTGTTCAGCATCTCATTCCCTTTCCTAAAAACCTCTCTGTTTCTTTTCCAAGAAATCACCTTCCCCACATGTGCGGTCTCGGTAAGAAGGTGACTTGTAGTCCTTTTCCCAGTTGTCTTACTGTATTTTATTTTTTTGAGACCGAGTCTCACTCTGTTGCCCAGGCTGGAGTGCCATTTCGACTCACTACAGTGTCTACCTCTTGGGTTCAAGCAATTCCCTACCTGAGCCCCCTGGGCAACTGATATTACAGGCACCTGCCACCACACCTGGCTATTTTTGTATTTTTAGTACAGATGGTGTCTCATCATGTTGGCAAGGCTATTCTCAAACTCTTCCTCAGGTGATCCACCCTCTTGGGCCTCCCAAAGTGCTGAGATTACAGGCATGAGCCACCATGCCTGGCCTTCCCAGTGATTCTTAATGCTGGCTGAACATTAGGATCACATGCAGAACCAGACAAAGGGAAGCCACCAGGATCCACCCCCAGGCTCTCCAGTTTCATTGATCTGGGAAGGGGACTGGACATGGGTACTCCATGAATTCTCTCCAGGTATTTTGGTGAGCAGATAGAGCTGAGGACCACTTGGCTGGATGCTTCTTGCCCATCTCCTGTAACATCCATGGTGTATAAATAACCAAACACTCTCTCCTTCCCTCCTGAGGTCTTGTGTAGGTCCGTGACAAGAGGGCAGAAGTAAATGGCTTGGGGGAATTTATCTCATGGGGGGTAGAATTCTGTACAGACTAGTTCTGCTCTGAGACTATTCCTGCTTCCCAGAAGTACAGCACTGGCTCAGTTCATGTCTCCTTCCATCTGGTTTTCCAGCCTTCCTACAGGTTCTGGAAACCCCATCCTGACGAAACTCTTTAAGTAACCCAGGAACAGCAGATTGAGGTCATAGGGACTAGAAGGCAAGACAAAACAGCCACAGAGGGAGAGAGAGAAACAGTTGCTAGAACCACTAAATCCCCTTGTTGAGAGATGGCAGAAATGACTAACTTTGCACTACAGATCCATGCCTCTCCTCTCATTGTATGGAGCCATGTGACTAGTTCTTACTGAGGGAATATGATCAGTAATGAGATGAGTCGTTTCCAGGCCCAGAAGCTTAAAGGCAGGTGTGCTTCCTACGCATTTCTGAACACAGAGGCCTTCTGAGGACAGAAAGGAGGAGAATTATGCAATGCAGAAGAAGCCTGAATCCCTGAGTCACTTTGTGGAAGGCAGTCAAATCACCAGGAACACCTGCACTGGACTTCTAACAAAGCCAAAAAGAAAAAAAAAACTTTATTGTGTTCAGGGACAGAAATTTGAGTTTTTTTTTTAACAGGAGGGACACTATCCTAATTAACACATACTATTCTTCCAGATAGTATGATGCTGTATGGTCGGATGCTGCTGATATGATGACAGTAATCATCGTAGCTAATATTTGAGTGTTTATGTCAGCCTCTATTCTAATGCTTTACATGTAGTAGCTCAGTGACGCCAAACCAGGGGTAATTTTTCCCCCAGGGGAGATGTGGCAATGTCTGGAGCCAGATTTGGTTGTCACAACTGGAGGTGGGAGGTTACCACAGGGACAGATCATTTGATTGCACTTCATTTTATTCTACTTCACGGACACTGCATTATTTATTTATTTATTTATTTTTGAGACGGAGTTTCGCTCTTGTTACCCAGGATGGAGTGCAATGGCGCAATCTCGGCTCACCGCAACCTCCGCCTCCTGGGTTCAGGCAATTCTCCTGCCTCAGCCTCCTGAGTAGCTGGGATTACAGGCACACACCACGTGCCCAGCTAATTTTTTGTATTTTTAGTAGAGATGGGGTTTCACCATGTTGACCAGGACGGTCTCGATCTCTTGACCTTGTGATCCACCTGCCTCAGCCTCCCACAGTGCTGAGATTACAGGCATGAGCCACTGTGCCCGGCCGACACCCCATTTTTTAAAATCAATTAATGATCTGTGACAACCCTGTGTCAAGCAAGTCTATCAGTGCAATTTCCCAGTAGTGTGTGGATCTCTCCTGTCTCTGTGTCTCATTTTGGTAATTCCTGCAATATTTTTAAAGTTCTCATCATTATTCCATCTGTCACAGTCATCTGTGATCAGCGATCTTCGATGTTTCCATTGTAATTGTTTTGGAGTGTTGTAAACTTCCCCAAGAAGAGAGGAGGTTTAATCGATAAATGCAGTGTGTGTTGTATTTTGACAACCAGTTGTTCCCCATCTTTCCCTCTCTCCTCAGGTCTTCCTGTTTCTCTGAGAGACAATGATATTGAAATCAGGTCGGTGAATTACCCTACGATGACCTTTAAGTGTTCACATGAAAGAAAGAGTCACATGCTTCTCACATTAAATCAAAAGCCGGTGATTAAATTTAGTGAGAAAAACACGTCCAAAGCAAAGAAAGGCCAAAAGCCAGGCCTCTTTCCCCAAACAGCTGGCCAAGTTGTGGATGCAAAAGAAAAGTTCTTGAAGGAAATTAAAATTGCTACTCCAGTGAACACAGAAATGATAAGAAAGTGGAAACGGCCTTGTGGCTGATATGGACAAAGTTTGAGTGGTCTGAATAGAAGATCAAATGAGCCACAACATTCCCTAAAGCCAAAGCCTAATCCATAGCAAGACCCTAACTCCCTTCAATGCTATGAAGGCCGAGAATGGTAGGAAGCTGAAGGAGAAGACCTAAAGCTGGCAGAGCCTGGTTTATGAGGTTTAAGAAAAGAAGCCCCATCTCTGTAACATAAAAATGCAAGGCAAAGCGGCAAGTGGTGCTGTTAGAGCTCCAGCATGTTATCCAGAAGATCTAGCTAAGATCATTCATATACATACATGACTCCGATGTAAGACTCGGAACCATAAAATCGCCAAAAGGAAACAAAGTGGAAAGCCTTCTTGACATTGGTCTAGGCAATGCATTTTTTAGTATAATGCCAAACCACACACACACACACACACACGCGCGTGCACGTGCGTATAAATATATATATTTATATATACATCATATATATTTATATATACATCATATATGTGTGTATGTGTGTGTGTTTGCCATTATACTAAAATTTGTGTGTGTGTGTGTGTGTGTGTGTGTGTGTATGGACTCCCAGAAAAAAAGTTAGAACTAATAAACAAATTCAGTAAAGTTGCAGGTTGCAAAATTAACAAATAAAAATCAGTCACATTTTCATACACAAAGAATGAACCACTGGAAAGAAAATAAGGAAAGCAATCTACTGACAATAGCAAAAAAAGAAGATACATAAGAATAAACTTAACCAAAGAGTTGAAAGATGTATACATTAAACATTATAAAATATTGATGAAGGAAACTTTAGATAATTGCAAAGACATCCAATATTCATAGACAGGATTAATAAATATTGTTAAAATGTTTATACAACCCAAAGTGATCTACAGTATGATCCGTATCAAAATTCCAACAGGTGTTTTCCACAGAAATAGAAAAAAACACCCTAAAGTTCATACAGAATAAAAATCCCCTCATAAGTAAAATAATTTTGAGCAAGAAGAACAAAGCTGAAGGCATCACATATGTCCTGATTTCAAAATATAGTACAAAGCAACAGTAACCAAAATGGTTTGGTAGTGGCAAAAAACAGACATATTGACCAATGAAACAGAATAGAGAGTCTAGAAGTAAATTCACCCATCTATAGTCAACTGATCTTCAGCAAGAATGCCAATAACACACATGGGGAAAAAAAAGTCTTTTCAATAAATGGTATGGGGAAAACTGGATATTTACATGCAAAAGAACATAATTGGACCCTTATATCACATTGTGTACAATAACCAACTCAAAATGGATTAAAGTCTCAAACATAAGACTTAAAACCATAAAATTACCAAAGGAAAACAAAGTGGAAAACCTTCTTGACATTGATCTTGGCAATGCATTTTTTACTATAACCCCAAAAACACAGATAACAAAAGCAAAAATAAACAAGCAGGCATTCATCAAACTAAAAATCTTCACCACAAGGAAGCAAAACAAGACAACAACCTACAGGATGGGAGAAAATACTTGGAAACTATTTATCTAATAAGGGGGTAATATCCAAAATAAATGAGGCACTCAACAGCAAACACACACACACACACACACACACACACACACAAAGACACAATTAGAAAACGAACAAGGATCTGAACAGACATTTTTCCAAAGGAGATATATAGTTGGTCAACAGGCTTATGAAAAGGTGCTTACCCTTACTAATTATTGGAGCATGCAAATAAAAACCGCAATGAGATATCACCTCACACCTATCAGGCTGGCTTATCACCAAGTCAAAAGACAGCAGTGTTGGTGAGGACATGGAGAAAAGGGTACGTACCCTTACACATTGCTGGTGGGAATGTAAATTGATATGGACATTATGGAAAGCAGTATGAAGTTTCCTTAAACAATGACAAGAACTATCATATGATCCAGCAACCCTTCTGAGTATATATCCAAAGAAAATAAGATTTGCATTTTCAAATCTTATGTGCACTCAAAGAGATATGTGCACCCCCTGTTCATTTCGGCATCATTCACCCTAGCCAAGTATGGAAACAACCGAGGTCTCCACTGACAGATGAATGAATAAAGAAAACGTGGCGTGTGTGTGTGTAGAGAAGTATAAACATGCAAACACCGTTATTCAGCCTTAAAAAAAAGAAAATCCTCACATTTTCAACAACGTGGAGGAACCTGGAGGACATGATGCTAAGTGAAATAAGCCAGACACAGAAAGATGCATACCGCAGGATTTCACTTGCTCATGGGATCTAAAAGGGTTTAACTTGCAAAGCAGAGAATGGAATGATGGTTGCCAGGCACTGGAGGTGGAAAGAAAGAGCGAGATGTTGGTCAAAATGTACAAAGTTTCAGTTATGCAGGATAAGTTCTGAGGGTCTCATTAATGCACAGTCTGGTGAGGACAATGAACAATACTGTACTATATACTTGGACTTTCTGAAGAAGTTGATCTTACGTGTTCTCACCACACCCACGCAAATCAAATTGACGGATATGTTCATTAGCTTGACTGTGGTAAGCATCTCACAAGACATATGCATATCAAGACAAGACATACTGTTCACGTTACATATATACAGTTCTTTTGTGTCAAGTCTGCCTCAAGAAAGCCGGCAAAAATTAAAAATAGAAACTTAGCTGATAATATTACATGATCAAATATTTTCCATTAGGGATTAGTTTATAATGAAAACACAAAATAATTATACCTTTTTTACAGCCAGAATTTGGCTGGGTGTGGTGGCATATGCCTGGAATCTCAGCACTTTGGGAAGCTGGGTAGTTGGGAACAATTGCTTGAGGCCAGGAGTTCAAGGCTGCAGTGAGCTGTGATTGAACCACTGTACTCCAGACTGGGTGACAGAGGGAGACAGAAAGACAGACAGAGGGAGGGAGGGAAGAAGGGAGAGGGGGAGAGGGAGGGGGAGAGGGGGAGAGGGGAAGAGGGGGAGAGGGAAAGAAAAGAAAGGAGGGCCGGGCGTGGTGGCTCAAGCCTGTAATCCCAGCACTTTGGGAGGCTGAGGTGGGTGGATCACCAGGTCAAGAGATCGAGACCATCCTGGTCAACATGGTGAAACCCCGTCTCTACTAAAAATACAACAAATTAGCTGGGCATGGTGGCGCGTGCCTGTAATCCCAGCTACTCAGGAGGCTGAGGCAGCAGAATTGCCTGAACCCAGGAGGCGGAGGTTGCGGTAAGCCGAGATTGTGCCATTGCACTCCAGCCTGGGTAACAAGAGTGAAACTCCATCTCGGGGAAAAAAAAAAAAAAAGAAAGAAAGAAAGGAAGGAAAGTAAAGGAAAAGAAAAGGAGAAAAGAAAGCCAGAATTTGAAATGCAGCAGGCTCAGCAAGGGTACCATCCTGCCTCTCTGTCCGCCATACCCCCTAGTCTGCAGGTCTTCACATCCTAAACTCTGTTAAGCTAGACCAAGCCAAGCTGCTGGACTCTCTTCTGAGCGCTGATTCCACCCATCATTCAACCAAGGACAGAATGTTTGTTGTCACAGACAAAATTAAAAAAAATGCATGTAACCATCAAGAGAGATCCCCAAGGCGGGCCCTGTGTCCTCAAGCACAGCTGGACAGTACAGTGATTAGATTAGCTGTTGGGGTCTGGGTCGGACTCAGGCTGAGACCAGATCCAGCTCCTCAAGCCCAGAGAACATGGAGGCCGGGTAGGCTGTGCCCGGGGCAGGACTCCAACAGGTTCACCAAGCTCTGCTTTGTTTTCTACACTCTTTCAGGAAATTTAACTGTGCAATCTCTTTGGACTTTTTGTAATTTCTCCTGGCCATTATTAGGAGGTAAGGGTCATCTGGCTGGAAGACCCAGGAGCTGTTCAACTCCAGGATACCAAATGCTACCTGGCATTGAAAGGCAAGGTTGAGGCTCAAGTCTTCACCCCAAGGAGCTCATTTCCTCCTTTCTCTGCCCCTATTCAGCTTGCACCTGCTTACTGGCTGCCTCCTTTCTCTACACAAGAGATGACTCCAATATCCACAGTCTCTTTTCCTGGGGCTAGTCTGATCCGTAAACATGTAATTCTATCACAGTGCAGTAAGTGTTATAACCAAGGGACTGCAGTGAAAAGTCTTCTGCATTCAGAAAGAAGGAAGTGACTTAGAGCACAAGGCTCAGAGAAAGGGGCCTGAGAGGAGAAGCAGCAGAGCAGTGCCTTGTCGGATGAATAGGAGTCTGCTGGGAGGGGGAGGGGGATCCCCCACCCATATCCCAAATCCTTTTTTTCTCCTTAGAGATGGAGTTTTGCTCTGTTGCCCAGGCTGGAAACAGTGATACAATCATAAATCACTGCAGCCTCAAACTCCTAGCTCAGGTGATCCTTCCACCTCAGCCTCCCAGAGTACTGGGATTACAGGCATGAGCCACCATACTCAACTACATAATCCCTTTTACAAATCCAGTAAATTAACCTCCCCAGACTCCCATCAAACTGCACCAAGTATTGATTGATCAGGATTCTCAAATGCCACCTTTTCTGGAGAATGGTGCCAGAGCAGTTATGCAATGACCTCCAACCAAGACCAGCCTGCAGCCCGTGGCTGGCAGATACCGTGGTATAAAGGTGCACTTCGCATGCTTCAGGGTGTGCAAGCTCCATGGTGCCATCCACATTCAGAGCCTCCCATAGCATCAGGCTGGGGCTCAGCTTCAACTAAACCACATCTTTGCTACCTCATCTTCCTTCCCTACCTCCAGACTTCTTCCTGTGAACACGCCTGCAATCCTCATTGCTTCAGAAGCCACATTTGAGCTCTGGAGAACTCGACTCAAGGCAGGGAGGGAGGGCATTTGAGGCAGAGGAGACAGCATGGGCAAAGCCTTGGAGCCATGAACTTGAAGACATGCTCTTGGAAGGTCAGGAAGCTTTCTATGCAATAGTATGAATAAGGGAGTGGGGAAAACCCGGTTAACTTTTTTTTTTTTTTTTGGAGGCAGAGTTTCACTCTTGTTGCCCAGGCTAGAGTGTGATCTTAGCCCACCACCACTTCTGCCTTCTGGGTTCAGGCGATTCTCCTGCCTCCGCCTCCTGAGTAGCTGGGATTACAGACATGTGCCACCATGCCTGGCTAATTTTTTGTATTTTTAGTAGATACAGGTTTTCTCCATGTTGGTCAGGCTGGTCTCGAACTCCCGACCTCAGGCAATCTGCTCGACTGGACCTCCCAAGGTGCTGGGATTACAGGCATGCCCCACTGCGCACAGCCCCAGTTAACTTTTACTAAGGATCATTCTGGAGGCTGTTCTCAGTACTTTTAATACATAATCTCAATTGATCCTTATCATCCCCCTATGATGTTCTTATTGTCCCCAGTTTTAAAAACAAATCCCAGCTGATAGGGCTCATCTGTGGTGGGCTGGAGGTTTTAATTCAGGTGCATCTGTTGATGGTGCCTCTGCTCTCCAGCCAACGTTCTAGGGTTCAGAGCCTCTCCTCACCTGGCCAAGACACCGTCCTTCCTCTACTCACCGACTGACTCAGCAACAGACAGTTCCTTTAAGACTCCCGCTGGCAGAACGCTAAACTTGTGCTTTTCCTGTCACCTTTGAACGGATGTGAACAATGACTCTTTTTAAAAGGACACAGTATTTACAGAGCCAAAATGAAAAGGACAGCAGGAAGGAATGCTCAGAACCTTTGATAGCACAGAGATGACATAATTTATGTTTCGCCCCAGCCATCTCTGCTCTCCCCATTGCAATCTGAAAATTGAGGAGAAACTTGGCAATTGCTTCAGCTGGGCTGGGCCTGCTGTTGACCGCTTGCTTTTCTTATTACCTCGTCCTGCCCAGTGACCCCTGAGCATTTCATCTTCTTTGGCAGGGCTGGTAAATCTCAGGCCGTCCTGGTAGTGCAGAGAATGCCTTGGAAAACACACAGAAGAAAATGAAGGAGGAGGGGTGCGGAGGGAGGCGGTCTTGGGGAAAGGTCTTCAGACAAAATTCAAGATGTCGGTGAAATCAGCCTCCCATGCGGCCTTTGCAGGATATAGGAAAAGGACCCACTGCACGCTGGGGGGAGCATTTGTCTCCAGTTAGGAGGTGATCTGTAACATGAAGCTGAATGCACGCTGATACCCTTCCTGCTCTGTGTGGAACACAAGGTACAACCACGATCACAACTAATGGGAGATTTACTACTGTCATAGATTCTGGCATCACAACCCAGGGTGTTGGGCAGATTTTGAGGCTAAGTCCACAGCAGAGAGTACACAAGGCAGAAAGAAAGCAGGGCTGGAAACTGGGGAAGAGGGTTTGGGGGTGCACTCCCACAGGGAGGCTGGGATCAACAAGGAAAGTTTCCAGGCAGCCACGGCTCGGCTGAGCTCCGAGATGCAGGAGCCTCCGGGAACGCAGCATGATATGCCCGATGCCATCTCCAGCCAGGCTGCGCACCTGCTGTCCCAGCCTTTGAAAAGCTGTCCTTCATCACCTCTCCCACGCTGGGCTGCCCGTCTCCCTGCCTGCAAGGTCAAATGTGAACTGCTCACACCTGGCCCAGGGCCCTTTCGAGATGGCAAGTCAAGGAAATAAGAAATCAAGCTCTGGAGTCCCCCTTGTGGGTTCCTCCATCTCCGTCATTGCGAGGCAATGTACACGTTCTCTGAGCCTCGGTTTCCTCATCTGTTCAATGAGGATCGCATAGGGGTCTTCAATGTGACCAACCACATAAAGCACTGAAAACAGTCCTTGGAGTAAACATGCAGTGATCCCTGCTGTCCTAAAACATTACTGTTATTAATTCTGCAGCTGCTACTGCCACTCTGCCATGATGATGACCCCTCCTGCTACTTTGTTAGAGGACCTGGCATAGTGCATGGCACACAGGATACCAGCACTTCATATTTTATTTCCTCTTCCAGTAAGTAATTCCAAAGAATGGAGCTACTGGCTCAAGGGACATGTGTCTGCACACATATGTTCCTAATAAGTGACACAGTATCAGCTCCATTTTCTTTTTGGAAGGGTATTTCTCTTACCTTTTCCCTTCCTCTCATTACTCCAGGAGATCTCAGACTCTTCACTTTCCTCCATCCCTCCTGCTTGGCCCTAGCAGCATCCCCTCTGCTTCTCCCCCAGGTTAAGACGGATAACATCACTTAACCAATTAACTGCAAGTCCCCTTTCCCTCTTAGCCACTGAATTGCCGAGACTCCGAGAGCCCAGACTCCCAGCCAGGGTTCAGAGTAAATAGAATCACCTGGGGTGGCTGAAACTGGTGGAGACAGAAGGTGTTTCAAAACTTAATCAAAAATTAATTAGAAAGAGAAACAAGCCAAAGGACAAACATCTGTGAGCAGATGATCCGCAAAGGAAAACAAATCCGAAATATAACATTCCCTTTGAGTTAGGAGCAGAAACCTGCTGGGCTACACTGGGGGTAGCTGGGAAGACTCTTTCTGAGGGGAACAGGATGCCTCCGAGTTTACTTCTTGGGAACAAATGACAGCCAAACTTGAAGTTCCAAAGACACGGGAGGAGAGAGGCTGCAGACTCAAGATCATGCAGGAGATGCTGATAAATAATCATCAGAACAAACACTGGCCGATGCCTCAGAGTGGGGGGGGGCACGCAACAGGAGAGTGGCCTCCATGATTTTCTGACTCTGAGCAGTGGTGACACAGGAGCTCAGAGCCAGGAAAACCAAGCCTCAGGAAACACGTGGGATGGAAATCAGAGTGGCCATGGCCACCGAGATGGACCCTAGAATGGATACTGGGTATCTAGCTAGGATGTGACCCCTGGGAGAAACTGGATGCCTGAGAATTAGTTTCTGTAGTAGAGGATTGTAGCAAATGCATCAGTGCGCCAGACAGATCCCCTCCCCTTCCTACCCCAAGGTCTCCTCAGTGCAGACCCCTATGGGTCTCTCCTGACGGGCTTGTTTGACCACAGGGGTCTGCTTCTTCACGCACATGGCATGATGGAAGGAAATGAGGCCAGGGAAGGCTTCCTAGACCAGGTGATCCAGTGAAAAATGGAAAACAAGCAGGTCCTTAGAGTAAGTCAGGGGAAGGCAGGCTTTAATGTCACAGGAGCGTCCCTCGACCAATAATGGCAGCTTTGTCCCTTAGAGGACCATCCTGTGGCATGGTCCTATGGATTCAGGGGTTCCAAGCCCCAGCTGCCCACAGGGGTGACCTGCTCCTGAAAGCACGTCTATGGGCCTCCTTGCCTCCCCTTTGCCCCACGCTTCCTGGCACCACCTCACACGTGCATCACTTACGTTCATATCCTTATCTTGGTATCTGCATCTAGGAATTTAACCCAAGACAAGCAGGTCGCTGGAGGTCGGACGGAATTAGAAGCAGATTGCAGTTCTGACTACGCTAAGCAAGGAATCTGTGCAGGGACTGCTCTGTGAGCAAGGAGGGCCTCACGGTGATTTCAGTAACCTCGAGTCTCCTGATTGGACCCGATACTTGGTGACACTTGTTACTGCCATTTCCCAAATCCATATGACCCCTGAAATCAGGGCACTCCATCATCCTTAAAGCCAAGAACCTCCTCCATGCAGGAAAATAACATTAGAAATACGAGTTAATGCATCTACTTGAAGGCAATGAGAAAAGGAGAAATATGAGTTACATGCAACCTTATCTCTGACTCGAGGGAGGCTCCAGTGGACTCTGCCTCCACCTCTCGACAGAAGACTAAGAACTCAAATGTTCTTACCTGGGTTTTCCACTGTCCCACCTGTGAATATTCTGGTCCTTCTACCCGGAGCTCCTCCCCTGCCCTCACCCCGCTTATTTAAAAGCTGTTTATTCTCTTAACTGACATCACCTGCTCTAGGAAGCCTTCCTTGCCCTCAGTACCAATTCTGAGAGCAGCCAATACTTGTGTGCTACAATCAGGATAATTGCGCAGGGTATGTAAACTTTGTTTTACCCACAATTTCTAAGTACGCCAGTCTCTTACCCTGGATTCTATGGAGTTTCAGCGGTTCCAGACCTGGAATCATATTTGTGAGTTTACGTGGTTTTCAAAAGGTTTTCTGAGGTTCAAGAGGCCAGAGATCCAGAGCCAGTAAACAAGACATAGGGTTTTATTAGGGCCTTCCACATAGGGGAGAGAGTCCAGTGGTGGGCCAGACATGAGGACTGCCTTATGTACAGAAATGGCCAGGTGGTGGTGGGCTGGACAGGGTATCCAGCTTATATCGGTTTAGTTGTGGCAGGCTGGACAGAAACACTACAACCTGCTTGCAGACTGCATGCCGTCTATATGGCATTTTCACTTAGCACCCTCCTCCCCTTACCCCTGTACAGCTCATGATGCACAGCACAGGACGCAGGCTCAGATATTCCTCACAGACAAGGAACTTATCTCTGGGTTGGCCACTCCCCGATTCCCTACCTTCAGACACACATTCAGGTGCATCTGCCGTACAGGATCCTTCTCAGGGTATGCTTAGATTATCACTATCAGGGGTGTTTACACCAGATCATGTCAGAGGCACTGCACTAAGCTGAGCTCCTCAAAGACAAGATAATGCCTTGTTTGTTCCTGTATCCCCGGAGTCCTGGACAATTACAGACAATCTGTTGGCAATGCGAATGACTAATGTAGTTTGAGTGCTGATTCTGAGTTGAGCAGGGCGCCGAACACCCTGCAAGTCTTCATTTCATTGACTCCCGTGACCGCCCTGAGAGGTGGCTGTAATGTTTGTTGCAGGGACTGAGAGATGAGGCTGTGGGACACTGGTCTAGGGCACACAACTGGAAGGTTTGGTGCTGAAATCAGAAGCCAAGCCAGTCAGCCTCTGGAGGGCCAGATAGCTTCACCAAAAGTCTCCAGAAAGAACCAACTAATGAAAGAATAAGCAGTGTTCAACTCATAACGATGTTGCTCTCCAGTTCTAATGCAGCACTGTGGCATACCTCTAATAAAAACTTGGCCTTTGGTAAGACCCTGAAAACCAATGGCCACCTCATTTTTCTTTGCAAATGGTGCTGAAGCTCCTATCATGCATCTGGAAAAAGGCCTCTCCCCTGTAACATCTGTGCACACACATTTTAATCCTTCGATGCAATCAGGGTCTAATTTTAGATTCCCACCCCCATTTTTTTTTTACAGATAAGGGAAGTGAGGCCAAGAAGTTCTCATGGCTTGCCCAAGGTCATGCAAAGCTGGAAATGGAATCCAGGTCCTGCCCATTCCTAACTAAGTGTCCTTCTCCCTAGTTCTCTCAACTGCAGCATCTTCTCCAAGATGTCCATGTGTTTTCTACCTGAAGAGTCATGTGTTTCTCACTCCAACAAGGTTCCTGGAGTCACCAAATTCAATTTCATTCCTCAAATGACTTCCAGAGAAAAGCCTTGCCCTTGCACAGCCTCTTTGGGATTTCCTATTCCCTGCTACAAGAGAGCTACTGGGGTCAACACCTTCCTGGAAGCTCTTTCTTCTCTCCCCTCCTCTTGGGATCTAGCTAAGGAGACAGAGACAGACCGATGGCCATCTGTCAGAGCAGCTCTGGGCAGCTTGGGCCCAAATGCACTAATTGATTTATAGGCTAAGAATGCAGTTTCTGTGCATGGCTGGGCTGTCTGCAAAATATGTCCTTCTCCACAGCTGCTCTGAAGGAAATCCCAAGTCCCCAATGAAACAGGAATTGGACGGGCTTGCTGGAGCCCTTTCAGGGACCCATGTGGTTCTTCACATCCACTCATCATGCAAGGACTTACGAAGTGGAACATTCTTGGCTACCTGAGCACTGGCGCCCAGCCCTTGAATTAATAAGAACCAGCTGGAAGTCCGTGTTGATGAAGACAGCTGAGTGTGGTGGAGAGAAGTAGGGTCATGATGTTCCTCGGGACAGGGGAAGGTATCAACTCAACCACTCACTGGCTGTGCACCCCAGGCGGGTACACCAGGTCACCCACCTGAGCCTCCATGCCTCCATCTTTCCCAGTTGGGGGAAGAAAATCTTCCCTGAGGGTTTGTAGGAACAGATGAGATGGGTGGCACACTCCATGAATATTTGCTGAATAATCACACAGACACACAGAGATAACAAAGCCCATAAAACATGCTGTAATAGAAGTTACCTTCCATTCCATATACCTTTCCCCATTATTCTTTCCCACTGTGTTAAGAATGGAAAGGCAGAATGACCTTAAGAGGGGGGTGCCCTCTTCTCTTCCTTGCCATTCTCTCCTTTCATCCAAGATGCTACTCTGTCTCCACCATGAGTCACGAGCTTCCTGTGTGTTTTCTCACTAAACTCACTAAATTCTTTTTTATTTTTATTTTTAAGACAGAGTCTCACTCTGTCACCCAGGCTGGAGCACAGTGGCATGATCTTGGCTCACTGCAACCTCCGCGTCCCAGGTTCAAGTGATTCTCCTGCCTCAGCCTCCCGCGTAGCTAGGATTACTGAGATTACAATTGCCCACCTCCATGACTGGCTAATACCTGTAGTTTTAGTAGAGGTGGGGTTTCACCATGTTGGCCAGGCTGGTCTTGATCTCTTGACCTCAAGTGATCTTCCCACCTCAGCCTCCCAAAGTGTTGAGATTACAGGCATGAGCCACCACGCCAGGCCATTTTCTCACTAAATTCTTACCACATTACCCTCAAAAGATAGATGATGCCCCCCATTTCATACATAGACCAGTGCTGTTCAACGGACCTCTCCAGGATGATGAAAGTGGGCTCTATCTTGACGTCCAATAACAGTAGCCACCAGCCACATGTGGCCACTTAACCCAAAAAGCGTATCCAGTGTTACTGACAACTCAATTTTAAGTTTCGTCTTCATTAATTCACATTTAAATAACCCCATTTGGCAGAGGCTTCCAGATAGATCAGCATCATTACGGGGAATAACAAAGGAGCACAGTGGAGTTTGAAGAAGCTCAGCCACCTGCCCCAGGTCATCAACCTGGACCAAGGTGCTGGTGAGAGGGAAGTCCACACCTGTCCATTTCCTGCATGCGTCTCTGGAAGCAAACAGCTGGGCTGGATGAGGACTTCCTTGGAGAAGCAAGCTGAGATCTGAAACTCTAGACAGGCTTTAGAATAATATTTCTAGCACTGGAGAAACAGTCCAGAAGAAAAAGGAAATGAACATTCAGAACAGATAATAGTGGTAGAAATGCTGTGTAAACTTTGAAGTGCTGGCTGAGGGTGGGGTTATGAAATATACTCCCTTGGCAATGACTCCATGGCAAAAGTTTGCTGTCCTTCTTCATCTCCTGTCGCCCTGCTTAATCATTAATTAAAGCTTAAGGGATTTTGGAATACAGGCCTCTGAAATTTGGACAAAACCCTCCATGTTACAGAAAAAAAAAAATAAAAAGAATCTCGGTAATTAGCTTTTCTTTCCCTAAATACTTTTTGGTTCTCATTACACACCAAGTGCTGGGCTAATATACCTTGTGTTATGAATGCCTCACGATTCCTGCTAATTGAATTAAACCCAATTCTCTGCAAATAAACTCTTGGTGTTCTTAACGGCGAATAAGGAACAGAGCTGTTTCTTTCTGGAATGGGTCATTACAAGGCCCTAATTACCAGGATCTCAACGTGTAACGGAAACCGCCTTTGTGCTGGCTCCTGACAATGACAGCTCTGTTAAGATCGAAGTCCCAGTGTGCCCTTGGAATCTTCTCCCTCTTTTTATTCCACTTCAAAATGTTTAATAATGACTAATCCGATTTCTAAGACAGCAGAGAAAAGACAAGAGAAATGTATTTTCTTTTCTTAATTTCAGACAAATATTCCAAAAGTAATGCACTGCTAATTCCGCCCCCCCTTCCTTTTTATCTTGGATGCAGCAAATTTTGAAGTTGCTAGTGAAGGAATCTTTGCCACTAGACTTACACGCATGCCCAAGGTGGACGCAGGAGCTTCGCCGCTTTATCAGATGTCAGAGACAAAGAGGGATGCTGTTGTTCTCACAGGGCCAAACACATTTATCAATAATGTAATGCCAATTACTTTGGGGACCATTCTTTACTCTTGTGGGATGGAAAACTTCATTCCGGGGCTTTTTAGAACAGCATACATAATCAGCCACAACAACCAGATTTTAAAATGCAGCATGCATCATTTCTCGCTGGCAATTTAGCTCTGATATGTGGGCTGAGTTTCTAAGTTTGAGATTTCTAAGTCAGGTTGATGGAAAAAACACATAATAACCCTCATGGTAAACTGTCCTTTGTGGACACATAAGGTTTCCAGGTAGGTGATGGGTGAAGTCCCCGGCACTCGAAAACACTGTCTTAGTCTCAGCAGGAGCCACCCCTTCACTCCAGCAAAACAAACCATCACTAGACCATCCAGGCCTCCCAGGAATTCGGTGCCATATTGCTTCTTCCAAAGCTCCTCACTCACCTCCCTCAATTTCCCAAATAATCTCACTTTTTCAAGACACGATGTTCTCCTCTCCAGGGAAACTCTTCTGACTTTTCCGATAGCTAAATTCTACCTCCAGAACCCAACTCAGATGCACTTGTTGGAGCTCGCTGCATGCTTCTCTTTGTTCCTCTACTTTTATTTTTTATTTTTATTTATTTATTTTTTGAGACAGAGTTTCGCTCCGTTGCCCAGGCTGGAGTGCAGTGGTGTGATCTCAGCTCACTGCAACTTCCGCCTCCCAGGTTCAAGCAATTCTACTTGAACCTCAGCCTCCTGAGTAGCTGGGATTACAGGTGCCCACCACCATGCCCAGCTAATTTTTGTATTTTTAGTAGAGACGGGGTTTCACCATGTTGGCCAGGACAGTCTCGATCTCTTGGCCTCATGATCTGCCCGCCTCGGCCTCCCAAAGTACTGAGATTATAGACATGAGCAACCTCGCCCAGCCTGTTCCTCTTTCCTGGTGTTCTCTCACTGGTTCTAGCAGCAACTTGGCAGAGTGTAAAGCGTTCCAGCTTTAAGAGAAGGAGGGGCCTAGGTTCTAAATGTATTCCCTGTACCTACTGACGGCATAGCCTGGAGCAAGTTATTTTACCTGTCAGCATCTCTATTTTTTCATCTACAACATGGACATAATGATGTCTATCTTGCTTCAAGGAATGGCTTGGCTATGATGTGTTAAATGTAATAATATGTTGGCTATTGTGAACAGTGTTACAGTGAACACAGTCATGCAATAACGAAGACATGCCCATCAATAGCAGAGTGGATAAAGAAAAGGCGGTACATATACACCATGGAATACTACACAGCCATATGAAAGAATGAGGTCATGTCCTTTGCAGGAACATGGATGGAGCTGGAGGCCATTCTCCTTAGCAAACTAACACAGGAACAGAAAACCAAATACTGCATGTCCTCACTTACAAGTAGGAGCTAAATGATGAGAACACATGGACACACAGAAGGGAAAAGCACACACTTGGGCCTGCTCAAAGATGAGGCTGCAGTGAGCTGAGATGGCGCCACCGCACTCCAGCCTGGCAACGTAGCGAGACTCCATCTCAAAAAAAAAAAAGTTAAAAATAAAATAATGTGTACAAAGTGATTGGTGCACAGTTGATGTTCGTCCAATGGAGTCCCACTTTGTTATGGGACTAACCCATTGCCTTTTGATTACTCACTTAGAGGTATGTTTCCTCTACTGGGAAATCCATTTTTTGAAAGAAGAGCATGGACCTCATGATTTTCTATTTTTAAATATGCCCAGGACCTAGTGCAGAGCCAGACATACACTTGACTTGAAAAACATTTAATAAATTTCAAAACAGATAAATGAGTGAATATATCAATGAACATCTGCAACATGCATGTAGGGGCTGAAATTAAACAGTGCTGGGCATGCAGTAGGTGCTTAATAAATGGTTGCCTATGAAAGAATGAGGCAACTGAGGCAGACAACCAAACATTCAGGGACTTAAATGGAAATCAAATCCAAGAGCTTAGTGATTTCCCACAGAGAGAACAAAATTCCCCAAACCCTCCTGCCAGAAGCAGCTCGCATCAGCTTAGGAGGGAACAACAATGTTAAATTATTGCTTAACTACTTCTCATGTGATGATCTCCTGCATCACACTAGGAAAATCACTGCCATTCTCTCGATGCTGAGAACAGCTGCAGTTAACATGTTTGGGGCGCCTTTTAAACACGATTCCTTCTAACAAGTCTAAACTTGATTTCAGTGGCTCCATTTCCTTGTCACTCTTCCAGGCCTCTCTCCAGGAACCTGACACACAAAATCCATGATTCAGAGGGGAGATTCACCATCTACCTGCAGGCAGGAGAAGCCTGAATGCCATCAGCACAGGGAGAGAAGGATGAGGATGGGGCGTGGGGTGCCTCTGAGTGAGGATGGCAGCCCACCAGCCCACGTCTGCCCAGAGCAAAAACCTGGTGGTGTTTGATTTCAAATCAGGCTTAAGACTCTTGGCTCTCAGCAGGGGCAGCCCAGGGAATGCAGATGTGCATTTTAAAGCAGTCACATCTATTTCTGATTCTTTTAGTCTGCAAGTAGAAAGGAAGTCCTTGGTGCTGAAATGACAGCTGGGCTACATCAGGCTTGCTCAGTTGATGCTGGGAGTCAGAGCACTGTGGCTCCATGCGCCATGAAAGTCGGGTTGTCAGCTAAATACAGGACACCCATGACTTGCATCTGAGTTTCAGATAAACAGTGCCTGGACAGATAGAGATTCATATAAGTATAGCACAGATATTGCATAAAATATACTTATTTGCTGTGTATCTCAGTGTTTAGTTGTAGGTGTCCATTCATGCAGTGAAGTGTTAGTGTGCACCCTGTGTTCTACTGGTTACATCTGGCAACTTTTAGGGGAAGGGTCAAGGTGAGGAAATTATTCTCTTGGGCCCTACCGTGCTCTCTGGAAGAAGACACTATGGAGAGAGAAAGAAGGTTGACGGATAGATGGGTGGTCCGCAGTCTGGGGTTACATGAACCACAGTGCAGCTGCATGGTGATAAGAACTATCCCTGGATCCATCTGTGCGGGTTCAAATCTTGGCTCTGCTGCTTCTCAGCTGCTGAATCTGAGGAAGTTTATTCACCTCCTCATGCTTCTGTTTCTTCATCCAGGACACTGGATTGGTGGGGATAATAGTACCTACTCTATATAGTGTTTGAGATGATTCAGTGGAATAACCTATGTAAAATGTTTGACACAGTGCCAGCAAATCACTCAATCAATGTTGTTATTCACGACGGTAATTCCAAGGGCTCTCAGCTCAACTAGGGGAAGCTTGCTAACCGGCTGGGAGGTTATCTGCAGCACAAGGTAATTTCTCCTGATTCTGATTCCTGTGTTGTAGGGGTAGCATGGGGGAAATGAAGACTCTGCTGACTTCGGATGTGAAGAACTTGAGGAAGAGAGCGTTCATGAGTTAGATACTAAACGGACTGTGAACGATGGACCATGAGTGCCTTGGTCACTACTTACAGAGTCTAGCACAGTCTCTGGCACACTACCCCTACAACAGCCTAGGAGCTTAGAAGAGACCAGGCCATTTTGGGTGAAGAGAGACAGTGGACCTTGTTGGAAGGAAGTGTCTGGCAGTCCAAGCTGTGGCCCAGACAGGACAATGCCTCTCAGGAAGCCTGAGAACGGCTCCCTCAAGTTTTGTCTGTGTGTTTTCCATGATGGGGAACTCCCTGCCTCCCCAGATGGACCACACGGGCCATGCTGCAGCCTGTGTGCTGTGAGAGGGCTCCTTCTGCTTCACCTGCACACACACCTCCAGGCAATGTTGACCCCCAACGTCACTTCTGAGCAACCCCACTTCTTCCCTTTTGACATATTTATGTGGAGCCCATACTCTAATCCCAGCAGCCCCTTCCTCCACTGAAGCCTCTTCTGGCGCTCAGTGTTTATGTGAAGATTGTGATGGCAGTGGGGGAGCTGTCTTCCTGGAGTTCTGAAGGCACAGGAGAGGGGTAGAGCCAGGTCACCGCCGGGCCAACAGGCACAAAATGACTTTCTACCCTACAGAGCCCAGCATCCTGTGGGGCACCCAGCCTTGCCTCGTCTCATGCGCCCTCAGACGCCGGGGACAGGGGGTGGCCTCTCTGGGTGTGGCTTTGTTTTTCCAGCCTCTTCAGAAGAGCTGTCTGATTCACTGCTGTGCAGATGTTCTCCTTCTGGTTCAACCGAGGACAGGGCTGTCGGGACGGGAGGGAGGCAAGATGAGGCTGGGATTGAGATGCCAAAAAAAATGGTCCTATATTTGTCACTGGGTTTGTGACTCAGTGTCCAGGTCTTTTTCTAAAACACAATGGGGGAAATGAGGACTCTCTGCTCACTTTGGATGTGGACAGATTGAGGAAGAGGGGTGACGAGTTAGATACTAACTGGACTGTCAACAGTGGACGATGAATGCTTTGGTCACTAGTTCCGGAGTCCAGCACAGTCGCTGACACACAGTAGGTGCTTGTGGCAGACACTGTTAGATGTCTGTCCGATAACCACTCCAAATCACCTTCTTCTTTGTCTGCCTCAGTTTCTCCATCTTAATTGCTCCTAGGGGTTACCAGAGAGACTGATTCTAGTCAATGAGCTGCAAGAGCATGACTGCTGATGAGGGCCCCTTCTCAGAAAGCAATTCTTCAGATAAAAATGGCCTTGAGAAAAAAAGAAAAACTGCATTCATCCACCTCCTGCCTTGAAACACAATGGGCAGTTGTGATGCCTGGAGCAATGGCAGCCATCATGTACACATGAGACTACAAATATATGGATGAAAGGGGCTGTCTTGAGGAAGGTGAAACAAAACTGTGAAGTGAAGCTTGAATTCCTGATGCTGCTAAACTAGTCCTGGGACCACCTGAGTCCAATCTTCTTTTCGAGTAAGTTACTTCCTGCTTGATTGATAAGTCTCTGATGGCCATGTCTGTGGTTTGCAGTTCAGAGCACTTCAGGTCAATGTAGCACTTAATAAATGTTTCCTGAGTTGTACTGCAAGGGCTTATGGGAAATCCTCATCCGGTGAATCAGGATCAACTAATGCCAACAGGACACTTAATGGCTGAAGAGAGGGGAATGAAGGAATTAGGGCCATAACCCAAGAAAAGGGATTTTGGCAAAAAGCGGGTCCCAGGTGAAACTGTCAGTTCCCACCCAGTTAGAGACGGATAGAAATATTAGACTCCTGGTTCTGATTTTCTGTGATATTTCTGCAAGACCTTTTTCCTTTGTAAGTACTAAACAGAGGGTAGGGAAATATATCTAGAGCCTGAGCCAGCCGAAAGGAGCTGGTGCAAAGGATAAATTCTGGAGCACGATCATTTGACTCTACGTCTAGCTGTAAGTCAGTGTTGTTCAGCCTCAGTACTGTTGAAATGTGGGGCCAGACCATTCTTTGCTGTAGGAATTCTCCTGTGCATCGCAGGACGTCTATCAGTATCCCTGGCCTCTACTCCATATACCAGGAGCACTCCCTACTACCAAGCTGTGAAGCCCAAAATATTTTCAGATATTGCCAAATGTCCCCTGGGGTGCAAATTTCCTCCAGCTGAGAAGCACACTTCTCAAAGCAATCTTGAGCAAGGAAATGACCCTGTGAGTTTCCTTTTCCTGCTCTGTAAAAATGGCGTGAGGGTTCAGAGGTCATCTGCAAAAGTGCTTAGTTCGTGCTGACTATGACAGTGACTGTGGACACAGATTTTGCTGCACTTGCTTTGTGACTTGGCTCTCACTCATATTGGAACTGAAAGCAATGAAGGTATTCATCCATCCACGTTTCCACTTTGCAGATAAGAAGACAGACATCCAGACAGAGAAAGGGACAGCTGGGCCCCGAAGATGAAAAAAAACGTGGATGTCCCAAAGTATCACTGGACGAGAGACATCATTTATCACCCTAATCTAACAACCAAAGGGGACCAGCAGCCAAACAGTCATCCAGGCACACGAGATGGCAAGCTTCCTGTGGCCAGCTCATCTGCAGCATCCTAACTGGATGGGAACCAGTGATGGATATATGATTGTCTCTACCAGCCTCTTCGGAAGAGCTGGGGAACATTCTTGTTCCTCGCCACCATCACTGGCTGCAGTGATTTAAGGACCAACAACAGCTACTGGGTGGATTCTCTCCTCATGCTCACTGCATTCAAGGATGACTGTGCATGTGTACGTGTGGGAGGAGGGAGGCTGCCATGCATACCTCAGGAGCTGCTGTCACCTGGAACACACGTGGCACAATCAGACAGCATGCAGCTCCATCTCCTACGCAATGTGTGGTAATGTGAGCATAGTACTTAAGGAGAAAGAAGTGGATGATTCCAGCACTCTGGTGTTGTATTCTTTCAATATGAAATATGGAAATTTACAGAATTACCCTTGCATCATCTTCTGCAATGCAGAAAAGAGGATTCAGTTTGCAAGCCCACCCCCCAAAAAAGATTATGGGCCACTGGCACATAGAAAGTAGCCCCTAGCAGTAGCGCTGGAGTCCGCAGACGACCTGAACGCTGTACCTGCGCTGCCCCTTCCTCAAGCAGCAATCCAAACCAGTCTTCTCCAAGCACCCAACCTACCTCCCACGGGGTCCTCCGCCCCAGCCAGCGCAAGGATTTATTGAGAACAGACTTCTATGCCACGAAGCATGGTCAAAATGCCAAGGAGAGCGTGATCAAGGAGATAAGCATCCCGCCCTCAGGGAATCTGGTTAGGAAACTCAAAATTAGGCAAATCCAGACTGTTGGCCTGCTAGGTAAACCACATGGAGCTTTGAAGTTAAAGCAGGAATGGGAGTAGAACTAAAAATCCTCACCTAGTTCTGCTGCCTGTACCCCCAAAGGAGGACCAGGAACCTCTCGGGAAAAAAAAAAAAAAAGAGGAGGCTACCAAAAAGACTTCGCCTGTGAAGTGCTTTTCCCCTCCTCCTGCCCCCACACAAGGGGCAGTGTGGTAACCAGTGGGTCTGGGAGGGGGAATGTCTGTGGAGGAGGAGGGCAGAGGGTGGCTGACAGTCACTGCAGTTCCGAAGCTTATGCAATCACTCAGAAAGCCCATCCCTGAGTCAGACTTAGACTGGGACAAACATTAAGCAATGTGTCCAGTAAGATCTCTCAGGATTCTGCCAGCTGGACAAACCCTCATCTTAATTTGTTATTCTAGGACCCTTGGGGCTATATCTGTGAGGGTGTTTCAGGCAGAAGATGCAGGTTGTGTATAGTCAAAAAAACTGAGAGAAGTCTAGTGGGACTGGAATATACAGAGCATGTGCAAAGCCTCCGTGGGAGGAGGAGAGGAGGTGGGAAGGGAGGCTCATAAAAGTGGCAGGATTCCAGGGGGATCGGAGCAGAGCAGCAGAGAGGGAGGGGTGGCAGCGGAGGCTAGAAGTATGAACACGGGTCCCCTAAGAAGGGACCTCCAAATCATTTCAGGGAACATGGGTACTTCTGCAGGCCACCGGGGGCCACAGAGGGGCTCTAGAGAAGAGTATCCCATGACCCAATTTCCCTTAGGAACATGTCTCTGGCTTCAGTGTGGAGGAAGCATTGGAAGAAGCGAGGCTTGAGACCAGGAAACAGGTGAGGAAGATGGAACTAGGATCCTTAGCCAGGACAAGGTGGCCTGGGCTCCTGGGAATGCATTCTCATCTGGGCGCTTCTCCCCTCCAAGCAGCTTCTGGCACTGTCAGGAGATATTTGTAGTTGTCACGACATGGCAGGAGGAGGGATGCGAAGGGCCTCTAGCGGGCCGAGGCCAGGGATATTGCTAAACACCTTACAAGACACGGCACAGCTCCCCTCTAATAATAACCCAGCCCCCAAACACCCACAGGGCAACGTCTGAGAAACCCCGGGATAGGGTGCGGAGATGGAGAGGGAGATCTGAGATGTGCCTGGAAGGCAGAACTGGCAAGACTTGGGGACGAACTAGAGGTGAAGGGTAGACAGTAAGAAAGTATGGAAGATGGTTCCTAAGGAAGAAGGTCGGCCATGGTTCTGTCCACCGAGGCAGGGAGCAGAATGGGAAGAGCGAGTGAGGGGTACCGGTGAGTGTCTCCATTTAGGACCTATTGAGGATCATGCTCCCAGGTGTTTGCAGAGGAAAACTTGCCTCGGAGCTACCCAATGCCAGGCAAAGGGCCTTGCAACTTGCCCTCTGCCCTGACCTTCTCATGCCCAGCCTGTTCCTCTGAACCTCCCAAGTCCCAGAGCCTCACACCTCTAGGTTTCTCTCTCACTGGTCGGGTTCCCCTGGGCCCAGCCTCGCCCCTCAGCTTTAAAGCCCACGTACCCCTTGGCGCTGGCGGCGGTGGCAGCAGACGAAGCTGCCCTCCCCCGCTCAGCCTCCAGTCACTGCACAGCCTCACTACTAATTAAACATCTGCTGGAAGCTACAATTTCCTAAATTGCCTCACACTCTAACTTCTGGCAGGGACTAATCTGAGTTCTCGACTCCAGGCCCAGAGCCTCCCTCCAAGCAGCCTCAGCCTCCTGAGCTCTTCCTCTTCCCCAGCTTAAGTTCCCTGCATCCCCAAGATTCACAGAAGGACAGTGCAAGGAGCAAGGCCAGGCAGGTGTCCGTCTCCTGGGACTGTGCTCCGGGCAGCACGGGAGGCCCATGGACATGGTTCCTCCAGGAGCTCGTAATCAATTGTCCCCAGAAAAAGACTAAAGAAGAAGATGAATAAGTAATCAGATATAACGACATGCCAAATTGAGTTTAATCAAGAACTAAAATGGATGAGACAGGAAACACATTTTATGGGGGTGGCAGATGAGACTCTTTTCCTCATAAAACCTTGAGAAGAAGGGTCCAGGCATAGCCACCTGCTTCAGAATCCTGCAGAAACCCTGGGGGGAGGCGGGTGGGGGACAGCTGCTTGTTAGGAATGCAGATTCCTGGACCCTGCCCTGGAAGATGCTGACTCAGTAGATCCAAGAGGGGCCTGGGAATCTAGACCCTTTGAACCAACAGGGAAGTTGTGTGATACCCACGAAGTCTGACAACACAGGGACTGACATACTCAAAACCCCCTTTCTCCATTAAGCTTTCCCAAGCCTCCCCAAGTACGAATCCAGACGTGTAGCACAGTTTTCTACAAAGCAGATTGCCACGGCTTCAGGCTCTGCAAGGCTCTGCTGAGTTGTCTCTGTGCTCTGCCCTTTCTGCCTCCCATGTGGTGGGATGCATGGCTTCCCTGTCTGCAGTGCCTGCCCAGCCTGCTGCTGTCATGCACTCATTTCTCTGTGCTCAGCTCACCTGTCCTCACTTCTAGGAAGCTCTCAGCAGCCTCCCAAGGCCGGGCCAGTTGCCTTCTGCAATTCTGCAGCCCCATTTTCCTTCTGTGCGTCCTGTACAGTGACACACATGTGTCAAGTTGAGCCATCTCATCTCCCGTCACAAGAAGCAGGATGCATCTGCGCCAGTATCATTTAGTGACTCTTAAAAAAAATGATCATTGTGGGCCAGGCGCGGTGGCTCAAGCCTGTAATCCCAGCACTTTGGGAGGCCGAGGCAGGTGGATCACGAGGTCAAGAGATCGAGACCATCCTGGTCAACATGGTGAAACCCTGTCTCTACTAAAAATACAAAAAATTAGCTGGGCACAGTGGTGTGTGCCTGTAATCCCAGCTACTCAGGAGGCTGAGGCAGGAGAATTGCCTGAACCCAGGAGGCGGAGGTTGCCATGAGCCGAGATTGCGCCATTGCACTCCAGCCTGGGTAACAAGAGCAAAACTCTGTCACAAAAAAAAAAAAAAAAGATCATTGAGAGTGGGTAAGGTGATATCTCAAAGGGAACACTTACGCACTGTTGGTGGGAATGTAAATTTGTAACACCTCTATGGAAAAAGCTATGGAGATTTCTCAAAGAACTGGAAGGAGAGCTACCATTCAATCCAGCAATCCCACTACTGAATAGCTACCCAATGGAAAATCCAATCCAGACAGATAATAGATGATAAATACATAGATAGATGACAGATAAAGATGCATGCACTTATGTATTTATCACAGCACAACTCACAATTGCAAACATATGAAATCAACCTAAATGCCCATCAGCAGGTGAGTAGATAAAGAAAACTGTGGTGTGCGGAATACCACTCAGCCATGAAAAAGAACAAAATACGATCTTTTGCACCAACTTGGAGGGACCAAAGGCCATTATCCTAAGTGAGGTAATTCAAGAATGGAAACCCAAATACGGAATGTTCTCATGTATAACTGGGACCTAAGCTACAGGTACCCAGGGGCATACAGAGCGGTATGGTGGACACTGGAAACTCAGAAGGGGGGATGAAAAATTACCTACTAGGTACGATGCACACTATTCAGGTGACAGGTACACTAAAAGCCCAGACTTTACCACTGTACAGTGAATCCATGCAACTGAAACCACTTGCGCCACTGAAGCCACTGACAATTTTTTTTTAAATTTCTTAAAATAAGCAGGATTAACACATGACCTCTGTAACTAAGCCTACCTCAAAGTGAGCAGTGGCTTGGTGCCAAGCCTGGGGCTGGACACTAAGAACAAAAGTCTGTATCTGTTTTATGAGCATTTGCAGGGGTTCAAGTCAATTAAGTTTCAGGAAAGGGAGCTTCAATCACGTGCCACAAAAGTGCCTTCGTCTCGCACCCTAGTTTGGAGAGGGAGAGTGGTATAAGCGTGAATTCTTTATTGTGTCCAGATAGTCACAATGCATAAGAGACTCCAATCTTTCCAAAATTAAAATCATTTGGACAGGCCTGGGCTAAAGAAAAGGCTAACTATCCCGAAAGACAAGGGAAATGAAATCAGTGTGTCTCAACCTCTTTCTCTCAAAAGAGAGAGATTTGCCAACGAGACACATCAAGCACCAATGCCCACGTCCATCCTTGATTTATGGACCACAAATCATCCTTATCTTTCAATTAAAGAGACCCCCTAAGAGTATCTTAATTGCCAACACTGTATCAGCCAAGTTACCTTTATAATTGAAAGGTACAAAAATGGACTGCCTCCTTTCTTTTTACCTTCCACAGATTCCTTGTTGATATAGATATCATTCCCGGACTAGAAAATTATGATGAGATGTCACTTTCCTTTGCGGTGAGACTTTTAAGCATGACTCCAGAATGGGGTTCTTAACCAGACCCTTGAATTGTCCCATACTTTCCTATTGGTACAGATATTCCTGGACTAGAATTATGATGAGATGTCACTTCCTTCTGCAGTGAGATTTTATGAATAAGTCTCTGGAATGGGATTCTTACCCAGATTCTTGGATTGCCCCACACCACAGAAGTCTGTGAACACCCTGAAATTGAACAGAAAATTGTGCTTATGCATTCTGGGGGGTTGGCAGCTTTTACTGGATTCTCAAAAACACCTGTGACCCAAAAAGGGATGGAATCACCATTAGTGAACATGCTTCTCAGGGATTTCTACAGCAGGGGGATACCCAAAGTAACCTTTGAGGAGCCTTCAGCCTTATTATTCACAGCAAATCTTCAAATAACTGCAGATGTACACCCTTTCTTCTGACGGTCCCACAGAGCTGGAGTATAGGAAAGTCAGCTTCCAGCACATCTTTGGTTCCTATGGACTTTGGTTCTAAGACCCAGACTCAGCCATTTTTTTCTCTCTGTTAATTCCAAGATGCCCCCAATGAAAAAGCCACTGACCATTTTACAGATTAGGCTAAATGCCCCACAAGTATGCACTTGCCTTCAGGGAACTCACAGGCTCTTGGGAGAGACATCAATTAGGTGTAAATGCAGTACAATCAGAAACCTAACACTGACAGCTCACGTGTGTTATATTCTATGTGCCAGGCTGTGAACGAAGCATTTCATACATAATACAACCCTTGCAACAGCCCCAAGAGCTGGGACTACTATTAATTTCCATTGCATATTGTGGAAACTAAGGCACACAGATGTCAAGTAACCATCCCAAGTTCACACAGCTGAGAAGTGGCAAAACAACCTTTCTGGGCATACCCCATTCTTCCCTGCCTTCCTCCTGTGGACTCGCCCTTCCCTAGTCCATTAGCCAATGAAGTTTGGAACTAGTTGGGGTCGAGAACTAGTTCCACAGCCTCACCCCTGTTTCAGGAGGCCCTGGGTCATGATCTGAGCTCCTCCATGTCTGCTGAGCTCCAGCCTACCTGTTAGGCTTTCCAGATTATGCCGGACCCTGGTGACCTGGCTTCTCACTCACCCAGTTCTATTTCTGTTTCAGTTCCCATCTCTCTTCTAAGCCCTTAGCTGGGTCTTGCCTCCTCAATGCATGGTCCCGAATCATGGTCTGATATTGCCTGGGCTCTGCCTTCAACCAAACGGACCTGCCTTCCCTCTAGGATGAACGTACTGACACCTGCCCCGTTTCTCAACCCCTCAATAGACATTTTTGAGTACCTGTCATGTTCCAAATTCCATTTCAGGCAGTAGAAACTTGGGGTGGACAAGATCCAAGCATGGGGTCCCTCACTTAAAAGAGCTTATGCACTCACTTTTAAATAATTTATTTCACCAATATATAGTAAAGACTGTATTAGACCATCTCGTGTAGTTATAAAGGAATACTTGACACTGGGTAATTTATAAAGAAAAGAGGTTTAGGTCAGCTGTGGTGGCTCATGCCTGTATTCCCAACCCAACATGACGAAACTCTGTCTCTGCAAAAATGCAAAAACTAGCTGGGTGTGGTAGTAAGCACCTGTAATCCCCATTATTCAGGAGGCTGTGGCAGGAGAATCGCTTGATCCTGGTCGGTGGAAATTGCTGTGAGCCAAGATTGTGCTACTGCACTCCAGTATGGATAACAGTGAAACTCCATCTCAAAAGAAAAGAAAGGAAAAGAAAAGAAGTTTAATTGGCTCACAGTTCTATAGCCTGCACAAGCATGGTGCTGGCACCTGCTTAGCTTCTGGGTGGGCCCATGGGAGATTCTACTCAAGGTGGAAGGCCAAGTGCGAGCTGGGAGGTCACACGGCCAGAGCAGGAGCAAGACAGAGGGAATGGCGGGGAAGGTGCCACACACTTTTTAAAGACCAGATCTCTGGAGAACTCACTCACCCATCATGAAGCGGACAGTGCTAAGCCATTCATGAGGGATCCACCCCCATGATCCAAACACCCCCCACCAGGTTCCCACCTCCAACCCTGGGAATTACATTTGAACATGAGATGTGGTCCATATCAAACCCTGCTCTGTGACATGTACTATTAAATATGTTCGTATCCATGTGGGCAAGGAGGACAGATATGAAGCCAGCCAACAAATACATCAACAGGATTAATTTACAAGGCAATAAGCGCTACCCAGAAAACAGAGTTGAGGAATAGGAAAGGATGAGACAGTCTGTTAATTCGGTTAAGGAGAGGACATCACAGAAGAGGCACGGATGCCCAGCCAAAGCCAACCATTCTATGCATGGTAGGCAGAGAGAATAGCCGGGAAACAACCTAAAGACAGTCTGAAAACCTTGGGCTATTTATAAAAGATGGTCAGTATTGCTAGAACCACAGGGTATAATGGCACCAGGTCCAGCAGGCGCACTGCAAGGGTGGCGAAGATGTGAGTATTATTCTATGTGCAGTGGTGATGCATAGAGGCTACAATGATCTAATCTGACCTGGGTATTCTATGGGCAGTGGTGATGCATAGAGGCTACAATGATCTGATTTGATCTGGGTATTCTATGGGCAGTGGTGATGCATAGAGGCTACAGTGATCTGATCTGACCTGGGTATTCTATGGGCAGTGGTGATGCATAGAGGCTACAATGATCTGATTTGATCTGGGTATTCTATGTGCAGTGGTGATGCATAGAGGCTACAATGATCTGATTTGATCTGGGTATTCTATGGGCAGTGGTGATGCATAGAGGCTACAATGATCTGATCTGACCTGACCTGGGTATTCTATGGGCAGTGGTGATGCATAGAGGCTACAATGATCTGATTTGATCTGGGTATTCTATGGGCAGTGGTGATGCATAGAGGCTACAATGATCTGATCTGACCTGACCTGGGTATTCTATGGGCAGTGGTGATGCATAGAGGCTACAATGATCTGACTTGATCTGGGTATTCTATGGGCAGTGGTGATGCATAGAGGCTACAATGATCTGATTTGATCTGGGTATTCTATGGGCTGTGGTGATGCATAGAGGCTACAATGATCTGATCTGATCTGGGTATTCTATGGGCAGTGGTGATGCACAGAGGCTACAATGATCTGACTTGATCTGGGTATTCTATGGGCAGTGGTGATGCATAGAGGCTACAATGATCTGATCTGATCTGGGTATTCTATGGGCTGTGGTGATGCATAGAGGCTACAATGATCTGATCTGATCTGGGTATTCTATGGGCAGTGGAGATGCATAGAGGCTACAATGATCTGATCTGATCTGGGTATTCTATGGGCAGTGGTGATGCATAGAGGCTACAATGATCTGACCTGGGTATTCTATGTGCAGTGGTGATGCATAGAGGCTACAATGATCTGACTTGACCTGGCCCAAATATTCTCCTAGCTGTTGCATTTTATCTTCCCAGGCCCCTCTTCTCACCTCCTAGATCATATCTGCTAGGATCTCCCACCCAAATGTAGCTAGAAGTCACCACTCTTGCAGGGACGTGAACCCCTTTCTCCTGAGAGTCATACCCAAATCTTACTCAGCCCCCACAGCCCCAGCCTCCATACAACCCTCTTTCCCTCAGCGGCGAGTCTGTGATAAGCACTAAGCTTTCAGTGAGTCACATTCATGTTTACAGAAAGAAAAAAAAAATCCTAAGAGCAAAATGATTGGAAATGTAATGATCTCATTAGGTTCCAGAAGGCCTGTTGGACAATTGGATTGCCTATGCTGGGCTAAAATGATATCCACCTCCGACATAATCATAAATGCATAGGAGGGCTCAAGAGAGTGGATAGGGAAGGTTTTACTGAATCTGCCCAACTGCAGGGCAAAGGGTCTTTAACCCAACACTTGATTAGTTGGGGGATATGAGACCCTGAGCTGCCACTGTATCCAGGGCGATTTGCAAATAAGCATTGCAAGCCCACGAGATGGGCACTGGACAATCCTAGCCTGAGGAAAAGTGGCAGTGTGGAGTTTTAAATGAAGGGCTGGAAACAAGAGGAAGGGACGAGCAAAAAGCTTCGATCCCTGCTCCTGAGGGTGTTTCAGAAGCCCAACCATCTACGCCAGTAAGTCACCTAAGAGGGAAAGAAAAAATGCAAAGCCCTTTTTTTTTTTTCTCCTGTTTGTTTCCCTTCTGAACGACTGAGGGTTTTTTCCAAAAGGTTCCAATTTCTCTTTGATTCTGTGGTTGCTGCTGATGGCGTTCAAAGGCCTTTGGGGTAACAGGTGCATTTCAAATGAGTGGAAATAACAAATAAATTGGATCCAGGATTTACAGCATTAGCAATGCCTTTGTTCTCTTGCGTCAATGCCTGGCTCATGGATAGCAGATCTACACAGCCCATGGGAGATCAGGAGCAGGGGCTGCTACTGAAGAGAGAAACAGGAGGAGGGGATGGAGGGGGATGTCGGAGGAGGTAAATGAGGGCCACCGGAATCCTCACGTACAGCTGAACAGCGCACGCTCTGGGTTCTGCCTCCATAATATGGCGTCCTCCTCCTCCCTCCTCTGACACTTCCTGCCACCACCCTGGACCACACCATCATCATTTTTCAACGGCCACTTCCGTTCCCCTTGCTCCCCTCACTTTGCCCCTTCAATCCATTCTCCTGACAGCCATCAAATGATCTTTTCAAAATGCATAGCTCATGTGATTCTACTACTGAAAACCCTTCAATAACTTTCCTTAGCATTCAGGATAACCTCCGAGTGACTGGCTGTGGCCTCCAGCCTATGCAGGATGGCCCCTGCCTTACTCTCCCCATCACCCTCATACCCCAGTGTGGCACGCAGCTTCTAAGATGGTCCCCACTGATGCCTTCCTCCTGGAACACATTCCTTTGAGTGGTCCCCTCCTCTTAAGTGTGAGCTGGACCTAGGGACTTGCCTCTAAAGAGTAGAATACAGCACAAGGAAAGGCTTGAAAACAGATCCTTCCTCTGCCAAGGCTTCAGGTGTCTGTAGCCCTAGTGATACACTTCAATTGCAGCCTGTGGGAGCCAGCTAAGCTGTGTCTGGATTCCTGACTCACAGAAATAATGAGACGATCAGTGGTGTTGTTTTAAGTTACTCACTTTTGGGGTAAGTTGTTAAGCAACAATACATTACTAATGCACCCAGCCACCCTATTCTTTTTAGGCTGCAGGTGCACCACACTCTTCCTTGCCCAGGACCCTTCACACACTCCACCCCATGCTGAAATCCTCCACTCTCAACTTTCACAAGGTTGCATTTTTTTCATCCTTTATTTCTAGATTAAGATGTCAGTCACTCAGACCTGATCACACCATCTTAGCAGTGACCACTGTTCTTTAATACCATGTTCATTCCCTTTGCAGCTCTTATCATGATAATTATAAATTATTTCCATATGAGTTAAATGATGCTCTCCCACATATGGATGGGTGGATGGGTAGGTGGCTGAATAGATGGATGGGTGGATGGTGGATGAAGAGATGAGTGAACAGACACGTGGAAGGATGGAATGCATGCGTAGATGGATAGACTGGATGCATGGATGGATGGATGGATGACTGATGGTTTGACAGAAGGTGGGCTGGGTGGATGGATGGGTGGTTAGATGGATGGACAGAAAGCTGGATGGATGAAGAGATGGATGATGAATGGATGGATGGATTGGATATATAGATGAATACATGGATGGATGCATGGATAGCTGGGTGGGTGGATGGATGGATAGATGGATGAATAGATGTACAGAAGACTCCCTGAATGAGAAGACAGAAGGATGGATGGATGGATGGGTGAGTGGATTAATGGATAAGTGAATGAATGTAGATAAGAAAAACAATATAGATACAGTGGTGTGCATTCAGAGGAAGATGGCCATTATAGTAAGGGGACTTAGAATTAGGAAGGATTTAACTTAAAGCAGGGGTTGCCAGCTAAAATTTAGCTAAAAAACAGCTGCATCCATTTGTTTGCACACCCTCTGTGGCTGTCTTCACATTGCAGTAGAGGTGAATAGTTCAGAGAGAAACAGTATGATCAGAAAGCCTAAAACAGTTACCTGGCCCTTGTCAGAAAAATCTCGCAGTCTTGATTTAGAGGGAGGGAGTTCTTGGGGGCCATAGAGAGTTGTCTTCAACTGCTGTGTAGAAGTAGAATATGAGGTGTGCAATGCAGCTTTTAAAGAGGGTCTCGTGTGAAAGAGAAAAAGGCCCAGGGTCAACAGGAGAAAGAATATTCTTGGAGTCAAGGATGCTCCAACAAAGAGAGAGGCTTCTCCGGGAGATGGTGAGCACGGTGTCACTGAAGGTTCCTAGAAGAAGCGACACAACTGTTTTCTGGAATATTTCAAAGTTATTCTAGTATTTCCAACACAATTTTTTTTTTTTGAGACGGAGTTTCGCTCTTGTTACCCAGGCTGGAGTGCAATGGTGTGATCTCCGCTCACCGCAACCTCCACCTCCTGGGTTCAGGCAATTCTCCTGCCTCAGCCTCCTGAGTAGCTGGGATTACAGGCACACGCCACCGTGCCCAGCTAATTTTTTGTATTTTTAGTAGAGACGGGGTTTCACCATGTTGACCAGGATGGTCTCAATCTCTTAACCTCGTGATCCACCCGCCTCGGCCTCCCAAAGTGCTGGGATTACAGGCTTGAGCCACTGCGCCCGGCCCCCAACACTATTGATCAAGGATTTAGGGCTCCTTAGCTTCCTCCTGCCATGGACCCCTCCCGAAGACAGATGAAACCTATCTACCACTTCTCAGAATAGTGTTTGTAAATGAATAAATAATATATATGGAATTATAAAAGGAACTTATGTCAAAATGCAGTTATAAAAAATGTAAGACAGCCTGTGAATGTGAATTTAATTAACATGTTAAATAACAATACACAGTGGTGAATCTAATAACCATTAGCAACTTCACAATAGAGATGAGCGTAATAGTAAGTCAGCAAAGTGTTGCCTGTAAGCCAAATCCGGCCCAGCTCTTGCTTTTATAAATAAAGTTTTATTGACACACAGCCACATTTATTTGTTTACACAGGATCTGTGACTGCTTTCGTGCCAAATGGCAGAGCTGAGTCATCGAGACAGCAAACACATTACAACACCACGACAGTTTGGTTTGGTTTGGACCACAGCACCCAAAAGTATCTACTACCTGGCCTTTTTCCGAAACAGTTTGCCACCTCCTGGTATAAAAGACTTTCAAAACATCGGAAGCACTGTAATATGGAATGAAAACACCTGGATATCTACTAGGGATAAGGTCATATCTACTGCTAGTACTACTATCGCTTGCTTCAAAATCACGCTTGAGGGGCGTAGTATATTTTCGGTAAATGTTAGGTAAGAATTGCTAAGGGAATAGTGTTTGTAAATGAATAAGTAATATTTGTAAGGAAGGAATATTATTATAAGGAATATAATATACTAATATATAAAAGCGATATGTGTATTGTATATGATAATACATATGGAATATTATTCCTTATTCATAATAAGGAATACTAAGGAAGGAAATAGGGAGTGAGTACTTAACAGGGATGTGGCTTTACTTTGGGGTGATGAGAAGGTTCTGGGGCAGACAGTGGTGACGGCTGTACAACTCTATAAGGTACTTACCGTCCTCGTACTGTACAATTTAAATTGGTTCACATGGTAACTTTTATGCTACATGTTTTTTACCATAAAAAATGCACCAAAAAAAGATGTTAGAATTTTTCCCACCCAAGTTTAAGCATGCTCCTAAATTCTGTCCACAAATTCCAAGTAAAACCCCAGTAGATGATCTAGACATTTCTTTCCACCCATAGAGAAGGTGACTTCCAGCATTGCTCTGCTAGGAGCTGTGATTTCATCCAGGAAATGGGCATGACGGTGGAATCTGCAGAAGATACAGGATGGAGAGGGGAGGTCCCTGCAGTATCCTGCTCACAGGGCTGGGCAGGAGACATCTCTGAACCTGGGGTTCCTGGTACTGCTCACTGCTTCCCCAAAGGGACTGCCTTCCAACACCACGTTGTATTCTGCAAGCAACACTGCACGGTTAAGCAAAACTGCAAGGTGTTGAAGCGGTGTGTGGCTGAGCTGGGACTTCAACCTGGGCAACGAGGTCCCAGAGCCCACGCACTTAACCACCTCTAATCCCTTCTAGCGTTGAGGCTCCAGGTGTCTATGTTCTTAGTAAACGTCTTTAGGCTACAGATTGGAAAGCTTGCAAAGACATGATTCCACAATGGGGACCTCTTACTTTTCAGCCGGGGTGAGAGTGTTGACCCTTGCAGTAAGAATGCTGATGGACAGAGCCCACTCTTAAGACACTTAGGCACACAAGCCAGTTTGGAAAATGTAGTTATGTCACTGGGGTCACTCAGGAAAGCAAATAAAAGGATAAACCTCCTAGTCCACCTCAGGAACCAGGGATGAGAAGCAGCCCCCAGAGTTCCCTTTTAGATACTCTCTGGAGCTGATAAGACCTCAGAAGCTACCGGGCTCAAAGCATGACGTTATGATGTGGAAAGCAACGTTTGAGCCTCCAGCCTGGGAAGACAGAGGCCTCAGATGCCCTGCGAAGGCAGGATGCCTAATTGTGGAACTCAATTTTGTTTTCATAGGAATCAATTTGGAGGGATTTTCATTTTCAATTATTCAACAACATCCAATTTTCCTTCCACACCTCAGCCAGACAGGAGGAGAGAAATTGCATGTGTCAATCACCCCAGAAAGCCACTGACGAGCCTGAAGTCACCCTGTAGCCCCCTGCGTGAAGAGAGCATGACTGGGGCCCTGGGAATGTGCCCTGGCTTTTCTGAGACAAATGGAGACACCAGATGGCCTTTTGCCCTCTACGCCGGGACACTGTCTGGCACTTGTTTTCCCTGTCAAGGAGGGAGACAGACAAGCTCTGTGACTACAAGAATGACACACTTGGGTGACAAAAGGAGGGAGAATCTGATGCTGTCATAGATTCGACTTCTACCACCTCCTCAGCCACCATTAGGGATGACTCTCCACAAGTCCCTGGAAATAAGAGGGGCCTGGTGCAGACTCTGGGGTCCCCTCCTACTTGCTCCATGGCCCTGAGAAAATTAATGTAATCATTCTGAACCTTGGCTTCTTAGTCCTCAAAGTGGATGGGAGCACTTCTCCAGCTCCCAGGCCCAGCGAGGTTAAGCCACTCCTCCAAGTTTCCCTCACCAGCTAGTCACAGAATCTGGATTCGAAACCAGGGCATCAGATAGGACAGGGTCTTGTCCTTAAATCCTGTCTTATAGATCAGCAGTTCCCAACCTTTTTGGCACTAGGGACTGGTTTCACGGAAGACAGTTTTTCCATGGCCCGCAGAGATAGGGGATTCAAGTACGTTATATTTATTATACACTTCACTTCTAGTATTACTACATTGTAATATATAATGAAATGATTATACAAATCACCATCACGTAGAATCAGTGGGAGCCCTGAGCTTGTTTTCCTGCAACTAAGGTCCTTGCATTGTACATTCTAAACTGGTGTAGAATTTAGACAGTCCCATCTGGGGGTGACAGGACACAGTGACAGACCATCGTGCATTAGATTCTCACAAGGAGCATGTGACCTAGATCCCTTGCACACGCAGTTCACAGTAGGGTTTGTGCTCCTATGAGAATCTGATGCTGTCATAGATTCGACTGTAGGTAGAGCTCAGGTGGTAATGCAAGCAATGGGGAGCAGCTGTAAATACAGATGAAGCTTCCTCCACTTTCCTGCAACTCACCTCATTCTGTGTGGCCAGGTTCCTAACAGGCCATGGACCAGTCCATGGCCCGGGGGTTGGGGACCCCAGCTATAGAAGGCAGTGCCTGACACATATTATGTTCTCCATAAACAATATCGACTACTCCCTCTGATACGACACTTCACATGCTATGTTGCATTTGGTTATGACTCTGCCAGCTCATTAGTTCCCAGAGACAGGAGCAACCCCTTGCTATATATACTTACCATCGGGCATTCACTTATTTATCTGTTCACATACTCAACCCCTAATCTCAATTCCAAAATAGTTATCAAGTATGTACTATATATAAGGCCTGATACATAGTACATAGGCCTTATACATAGGCCTATATGCTAGAATAGCAAAGTGAGTGGGTGTTCATTCACTCACTGCATCAGTATCTGACTTCCCTCTAGATGCCCAGAACTTTCACGGTCCTCCAGGATCCGCAGAACAAGGCCATGGGTGTGCGGAAGGGTTTAATGTGCTAAGAGGGAAGAAGTTCCGAATTGGGGGCAGCCGCGGCTCCCACCAGTAATAACAATTTTTAAGTGATGAGTAAGTTTTGAGATCTACTACACAGCATATTTCCTATAGTTCTTATGGTTGCCCTAAGGTTTCTGAAGCCGCCAGCCTCAAATCATGCAGTTAATATGTAGAGAGCAATGTCTAAGACCACAGCCTGGGAAGACAGGGGCCTCAGATGTCTCTCATATGCATTTTAAGCAATATACGCAAGATCCCAAAGCTGTGTGTGGCAGAGCTGGAACTTAACCATGAGAACAAACCACCTCCCATTCCTTCCAACTCTGACACTTCAGGGGTCCAGAAGCGTTCTTAGCGAAACTCTCCAGGCCGCGGCCTGGAGACCTGAGAAGACACACCTCACAGCAACAAGACACAATTCCATCATTCTTGCAGCTGCGTCGTGTATTTTAAATGTACCTATTGCCTCAGTTCTTGCCCACCATTTCTTTGTGGTTGGCAAATTTTACACGCACGGTGCAGCATTTGTAGCTACGGGATCTATGCTATAGAGTAGATTTCCAGAACTTATCATTTGTTTATTATTGTTAGTAGTAAGAACACACTCAATTATAAACAACTTATTTTTTACTTTTTTTTATTTACTTATTTTTTAATTTTATTTTTCCGTAAGTTACTGGAATATCGGTGGTATTTGGTTACATGAGTAAATTCTTTGGCGGTGATTCGTGAGATTCTGGTGCATCCATCACTCAAGCAGGATACACTGCACCATATTTGTTGTCTTTTTTCCCTCACCCCCTCTCCCTATTCCCCCCAAGTCCCCAAGGCCATTGTATCATTCTTACGCCTTTGCATCCTCATAACTTAGCTCCCACATATCGGTGAGAACATACAACATTTGGTTTTCCATTCCTGAGTTACTTCACTTAGAATAATAGGATCTACATTTATGCAGCTAACAAACATACGAAAAAATGCTCATCATCACTGGTCATTAGAGAAATGCAAATCGAATCCACAATGAGATACCATCTCATGCTAATTAGAATGGCAACCATTAAAAAGCCAGGAGACAACAGATGCTGCAGAGGATGTGGAGAAATAGGAACACTTTTACACTGTTGGTACGAGTGCAAATTAGTTCAAACATTGTGGAAGACAGTGTGGCAATTCCTCAAGGATCTAGAACTAGAAATATCATTTGACCCAGCAATCCCATTACTGGGTATATACCCAAAGAATTATAAATCATTCTGTTGTAAAGACACATGCACAAGTATGTTTATTGTGACACTGCTCACAACAGCAAAGACCTGGAACCAATCCAAATACCTATCAATGATGGACTGGATAAAGAAAATGTGGCACATATATATCATGGAATACTATGCAACCATAAAAAGGATGAGATCATGTCCTTTGCAGGGACACAGATGAATCTGGAAACCATAATTCTCAACAAACTAACACAGGAAGAGAAAACCAAACACCACATGTTCTCACTCATAAGTGGGAGTTGAACAATGAGAACACATGGACACGGTGGGGGGGACATCACACACTGAGGCCTGTAGTGGGGTGGGGGGCTAGGGGAGGGAAAGCATTAGGAGAAATACCTAATGTAGATGGCAGGGTGATGGATGAGGCAAACCACCATGCCACGAGTGTACCTGTGTAACAAAGCTGCACGTTCTGCACATGTACCCCAGAACTTAAAGTGTAGTAACAATAAAATGAATAATAGTCTTGAATCTCATCTAGGTCATTGCAAATGAGGTTAATTCATGTTTGTAGCAGCACAATTTACAATGGAAAAATCATGGAACCAACCCAAATTATAAAGATTTTCTTTTTAATTTGCTGAAAGGAGAGATCTCGTGTTAAGTGTTCATGCCTGATACGCTTCCCATGTTTCTGTCTCCTCCAAAAATTATGTTAGAACTTAATTCCCAATGCAACAGGATTAAGAAGTGGGGTCTTGAGGAGGTGATCCGGCCATGAAGGCTCTGTGCCTTAGAAAAGCGCTGCAGGGAACTGGCTGGACCTTTTTACCCATCTCCTTTTACCCTGTGGGGATGTGGCAATAAGGGACCATCCTGGACACTAAGAGGGCAGCCTTCCTCACACACAGAACCTGATGGTGTCTTGACCTTGGATCTCCCAGCCTGCAGAACTATGAGAAAATGAACACTTGTGCTTTCTATTCTTTGTAAATTACAGTCTCGGGAATTTTGTTACAGCAGCAGCAACAGACTGAGACAAAAATCAAACAAACACATTAATAATAGTCAAGAACCAGGCATGACAGGTCATGCCTACAATCCCAGCACTTTGGGAGGCCGAAGAGGAGGATCACTTGAGCCCAGGAGTTGGAGACCAGTGTGAACAACACAGGAAGACCTCGTCTCTACAAAAAATAAAGACATTAGCTGTGCTTAGTGGCAGGTGCCTGTAGTCCCAGCTACCCAGGAGGCTGAGGCAGGAGAATTGCTTGAGTCCGGAAGTCAAAGGCTGCAGTGAGCCATTAGAGCACCACTGCAATCCAGCCTGGGTGACAACGTGAGACCTTATCTCCAGATAAATAATAACAAAGGGGGCAGGGGGAAATTTCAGGAGGTGATGGATATGATTATGGTCTTGAGAGGAGTGATCGTTTCACAGGTGTATACATAATCCCAAATTCATTGAGATGAATACATTAAATATATCCACTTTTTAATATGCCAAGCATATCTCAATAAAGATCAGTACAAGAGGAATCGTATACACTTCACCCAGTTTCCTTTAGTGGGAAGAAACGGCAGGGCAGAGTAACAGCTGCACTCTTCATGGAACATTTATCCTGCTGCAGGTAGGTATTGTTCTAAGTACTTCATGCTTTGTACTGAATTCCCATAAATTTATGTTAATACAACTATTTACGGTCCCATTTTACAGATTAAAAAGAAACGTAGAGGACAAAGAGGCTAAGTTACCTGCCTGAGGTCTCACAGAAATTGAAGAGGGGACAGGATTTTCCACTCCGGAAATGGTTTCAGAGAACATGCTCTCGCCATTTTATGATATTGGCCCCCACACATACTGACACCACCTCCCTGCCCCTGCCATTAACAAATGTTTGCTGGATTGAGCTGGCCATAACTGGCTGGGAGAGCGTTGTGATCTGGCAGAAACAGGACCCACTTCCCCGCCCCAGGTGGAATGGAAGGTGGCCAGCCTGGTAGTAGCCTTGGGCTCCAGCATCTAAGGCAGCTCAGCTCCCGTGTTATCTCCCAGGCAAGAGGAGGAGAAAATGACAGCAGTCTGCAGCAGGGAGCCTTTGTACTGCCTGAGCAATGAGTTTGGTCCTGATGAGGGTGTGCTGTAGAGATGCTGGTAGGAGCATCTCCGGGCAGCATGTCTAGGGGAGGGGAAGGGAAAGGAGAGAAAACCAGACTCTTGAGGGCTGGTGGCCAGCAAACCTCCTTCCTGCCCTCCCAGGGTATATGGGCTCACAGGGAGAGCACTGTGATGAGGGATCCCCTAAACATGTGGGACTGTGGGGCCAGAGGTTGGGAAAACCATCAATCAGAGAGGAGAGACTTCCCAAAACTGAGGTCAAATTTCCTCTGATTAAGAAATTGCTGTCAAAGAGAAGGCTGGATCTAGACTGGCTTGTCTAACTGTCTGATCCTCTTAAACCCCTGTGAGGCTGGGAGAGCACGGGAGACAGACTGGGGCATGGTGTCACTCAGGACGCCGCTGGAGTCATGTCCCAGCAGTTCAGGGTAATGCCACAATGCACTTCAGAGGAATGATTTCATAGCTGTTATTCATGGGAAAAACGTTCCTCCTCACAAAGCTCATTTTCAGGTGCCCTCTGACAATTAGTCAAGCAAGAACACAAAAGGAGGCAGAGGAAAGAATCAGGCTGATGATAAAAAAGGCTGGGGTGGGTTCCCCTTCTTTGTGCCTGGAAGCCTGGGGGCAGCCAAAGCTCCGGTGCTGCTAATGCTGACCACTCCATGCGTGGTCCAGCCACATGTTAGGAGCCACAGGGATGGTCCTTCTTCACCCCACCTCTTCCCTGATGCCATCTGTTCTTGCCTCTCCTCCTCCAGGATTTATAGTGCAGACAGTGAGATTCCTTTAGCAAACATCTCTGTGCCCTATTCCATGTGACGTGCTGGAGACAGAGGACTGAGTGAGACCATGTGGCACGACAGTTAAGAGAATGAATTTTGCAGTCAGGCTATGGGTTCACTATGGACCATGGGCAAGTGTTTTCATCCCCATGAGCTCTGCTTCCTCCATCTATCAAATGGGAATGACAGCAACACCCACTTCCTGGAGGCAGTGGAAATATTTAATGCAAAAGGGCATTCATAGTGTGGAAGCATAATGTCTCAGACACGGTGAGTGTGCAGTAAGTCACCGCAAGACAAAGATGTCACCCCTCACTGCCAGAGGTCCCAGTCCCGTGGGGGATGTTGGCTCCCAAGCAAGGTATCTCAACAGAGTGGGATGAGAATGCAGAGGCCAGCAGAAAGGACAACCATCTCTAATGGAGGTATGTGATGAATGAAAAACCGACATGACACTTGAGGTAGAAAGTCGGCACACCCAAAGGATTGTAAATCATTCTGTCCTAAAGACACATGCACACGTATGTTTGCTGAGGCACTGTTTACAATAGCAAGGACTTGGAACCAACTCAAATGCCCATCAATGATAGCCTGGATAAAGAAAATGTAGCCCAGATACACAATGGAATACTATGCAGCCATAAAAAGGGATGAGTTCATGTCCTTTGCAGGGACATGGATGAAGCTGGAAACCATCATTCTCAGCAAACTGACACAAGAACAGAAAATCAAATAAACACTGCATGTTCTCACTCATGAGTGGGTGCTGAACAATGAGAACACATGGACACAGGGAGGGGAACATCACAACTCCAGGGCCTGTTGCAGGGTGGGGGGCTAGGGGAGGGACAGCAGGGGGTGGAGTGATTGGGGAGGATAGCATTAGGAGAAATACCTAATATAGATGCCAGGGTGATGGATGCAGCCAACCACAATGGCATGTGTATAACTATGTAACAAACCTGCAGGTTCTGCACATGTACCCCAGAACTTAAAGTATAATAAAAAAAGAGAAAAAAGAAAATTACTAGACACATTAAAAAATTAAATCACAAAAAAAGAAAGAAAGTGGGCTCCTCATTTATCTATCATTTCTGTGGCTCCAGGGCCTGCCTAGGGCAAGGTCTAGCATGTAGAGAATGCTCTCAAAAATTGTTGTTGAAAGAAACTAAAGCCAGGTCTTAAAAGATGAGCTGTGATTCACCTGATACGCATGGCAAATGGAAAAAGCATTCCAGGCAGTGGGAGCAGCATAGACGAGGGCCTGGAGACACAACCTTGACAGGATGCCAAGTACCCCAGCCTCAGTAGAACGTAAAGTTTACCAGGGGTAAATGGCAGAGGATAAGGACCCGGGTCGCAGGGAACCTTGGGTTCCAAGATACAGAGTTTGTGCTGCTTCCTGAAAGCAAAGCGAAGCCTCTGTTCAGTTTCAGAGAAGTGGTGCAATGAGGTCACACTTTTGAAAGACCACATTCTAGAGCAGAAGCAGAGCATGGATGGAAGCAGAGAGGCCCCACAGGAAGATACTGCTAACCTCCAAGGTGCGGTGGTCTCAATGTCTGTGTCCCCAAAAACCATTTATGAGACTCACAAAGTGGTGATATTAGTAGGTGAGGCCTTTGGGAGGTGGTCCGGTCACAGGAGTGAGCCTTCATGAATGAAATTAGTGCTCTTATAAAAGCGATCCCATATGAGGTCAGGAGAGTGAGACCATCCTGGCCAACATGGCAAAACCCTGTCTCTACTAAAATACAAAAAAAAAAAAAGAAAAAAAATTAACCAGGTATGGTGGCGCGTACCCATAGTCCCAGCTACTCAGGAGGCTGAGGCAGGAGAATCGCTTGAACCCGGGAGACGGAGGTTGCAGTGAGCTGAGATCACGCCACTACACTCCAGCCTGGTAACAGAGCGAGACTCCATCTCAAGAAAGGAGAGAGGGGAGAGGGGAGAGAGGGGAGAGAGGGGAGAGAGGGGAGAGAGTGGGGAGGGGGAGAGGGGGGAGAGCAGAGAGAGGGGAGGGGAGGGGAGGCGAGGGGAGGGGAGGGGAGGGGAGGGGAGAACCAAGCTGATCCGGGAGACCTCATATGACCCCCTGCCATAGGATGTTACAGTGAAAAGACAGCCATCTAGGAAGCAGGCCCTCAGCAGACACTGAAGCTGCAGACACCTTGATTTGGACTTCCCAGCCTCCAGAACTGTGAGCTATACATTTCTGTTGTGTATACGCCACCCAGTCTGTGGTGCTTTGTTATAGTGGCTCAAACAGAATAAGGCAGCAGGGCAGGAGAACGGCCCTGCAAATGGAGAGAAAGCAAAGAAAAAAAGGGAGAAATAAAAGGAGCAGAGGAGGTGAAAAAAGGATGCAGATGCAGGCAGACCCAAGAGGGAATTAAGATCCATCCACTGTAAGGCTGGAGCAACGGAAAAAGATGAGTCAAACGTGCCATACTCGGTGGGAGGAGGAACCATCTACATAGACTATGGGGCATAAAAGGAGTCCTCCTCCCACTGCAGCCCCGTTGAGTGTGAGGTATGTATAGGATGTAATGGGGACGTGTCCACTGCACCCAGCCATCGAAGGTTCAGGGAGACATTAGCTGCAGGTGGCAGTAACCGGCAACGCCCCTAATCACATGTTGAAGCCTGTTATTTGTGGTCCCCTCTACGGTCAAGACTCTCTTTTTTCTTCCCACCATGCTGACAGCTTTTTGCAAACAAGGGTTCTATCTTATTCTTCCAATTTCTCCTTGAAACTAACAAAGTAAATATGGTTCAAAAGAATGCCCATTAATGGACTTGGACTCTCTCCCATTCAGAGGTTCTGTGTGTCTCTGGAGAAGGGTTTCAAAAGGTGCCAACACCTAGCACGGCACCTGGCACATGGTTGGCCTCAAAACACGTGTTGACTGAGTAAAAAAAAGGCTTCTTTGTTGCTTACAGACCTCTCCCCAACCCAAGAGCAGGAAAGAGGACACAGTGGTCTCCCCTCACATGGGGAGTTTGAGAACCGTATGATACAGAAGCCCTCGCAAGGCATGATGTACAGTGACACCCAGGCTTTCTTGCCAGGGTAACGGCCTTCGCTCTCTGAGTCTGTTCACTCATATGCAAAACTGATGATGGTACACACCGCCTGGGGGCACCACTGAGTCAGATACAGAAACCTCCTAACACACAGCCTGGCTCAGCAGGGGCTCAGTGATTGGTAACTACGCTAAGGATGGTGGCGATCTAATGATGCATCCTTACCAATAATCAGGATGACGATAATGCTGTTTAACACCTTTATCTACCTGTCTCCTGCCTAAAACCCTTCAAAGACCCTACTGCTTTTGGCATAAAGACAAATACGTGTGGCTCACGCCTGTAACCCCAGCACTTTGGGAGGCCAAGGCAGGCGGATCACAAGGTCAGGAGTTCAAGACTAGCCTGGCCAATACGGTGAAACCCAGTCTCTACTAAAAATACCTAAAAATTAGCCAGGTGTGGTGGCCCACGCCTGTAATCCCAGCTACTTGGGAGGTTGAGGCCGAAGAACTGTGTGAACCCGGGAGGTGGAGGTTGCGGTGACCCAAGATCATGCCACTGCACTCCAGCCTGATAGAGTGAGACTCCATCTCAAAAAAAAAAAAAAAAAAAAAGACAAATAACTTAATATGGCCCACAAGACCCATCACTCTGGGTACCCTGTCTGTATCTCCAGCCCCATCTCCATGAATCCCCTCCCCTCTCTCCTCTCCCACCTGGCTTCTCCCACTAAGGGTCGTTGGTGTCATGTCACCTTCCCAAACATTAGTGAGACCTTCTCCTGTTCCCTGAGCTGTTAGAATTTTGGCCTCACTCGCTTGTTCATCCATTAATTTCCCACTCTTTAACTCATTCAAAGGACATTTATTTATTACCTACACTGTGCCAAGCACTGTAAAAATAGAAGTACCTGAAACTCCAACCACGAATGGGATATCAGCTAGAGTTCCATTATCCATCAGTACCTGCTTGTCAGCAAGCTCGCTTTAAAAAGAAATGTGAGGGGAATTGGGGAGAGTAATATGGATTTCAAGGCCCCAGGCTATCCTTCACCCCTGTTTAATTACCGTAATAGAAATATGGCCGCTCCTAGAAATGCATACCCTAACACACACACACACACACACACACACACACACACACACAGAGAGAGAGAGAGAGAGAGAGAGAGAGAGAGAGAGACAAAGAGAGAGAGACAGAGAGAGAGAGACAGAGAAAGAGAAAGCACGCACAGGAGTACAAGACAGCACTGAGTTGGATTACAAGGTAGGGAAGGAGTATAGGAAAGGGGCTATCCTCAGCTGAACCCAAAATGGGATATGTCTGATTTTTCTGAGATTTACTGGAGGTGGGTGTATCTCCTAGTCAGGATGTTTATTTGCATGAGAGGAGAGACTGACAGAAGAAATATTTTTGTTTGGATCTCCAAAACAAAGACCACAGAGAGGACATGCATGCCTGTAGCAAAACATCTCAGGTATTCCATAAACATGCATAGCTACTATGTACTCACAAAAATTAAACACTAAATGATAAAAAGAACGCAGAGAGGACAGAATAGCATTTTTGTCAGCCTGGATCTAGGGATATATACATATACATATACGAATAAAGAAAGAGAGAAAAACAAAGAAACAAACAAACATATACAACAAGAAAGAAAATAGGTCAGGAATAAAAGTAATATCTCAGTATATATATCAGTAATCATTAGTAATCTGAGATCATTAGTAAGTAATATAGTAATAAAAGTAATATCTCAGTGTATATATCAGTAATCATTAGTAATCTGAGATCATTAGTAAGTAATATAGTAATAAAAGTAATATCTCAGTGTATATATCAGTAATCATTAGTAATCTGAGATCATTAGTAAGTAATATAGTAATAAAAGTAATATCTCAGTGTATATATCAGTAATCATTAGTAATCTGAGATCATTAGTAAGTAATATAGTAATAAAAGTAATATCTCAGTATATATATCAGTAATCATTAGTAATCTGAGATCATTAGTAAGTAATATAGTAATAAAAGTAATATCTCAGTGTATATATCAGTAATCATTAGTAATCTGAGATCATTAGTAAGTAATATAGTAATAAAAGTAATATCTCAGTATATATATCAGTAATCATTAGTAATCTGAGATCATTAGTAAGTAATATAGTAATAAAAGTAATATCTCAGTGTATATATCAGTAATCATTAGTAATCTGAGATCATTAGTAAGTAATATAGTAATAAAAGTAATATCTCAGTGTATATATCAGTAATCATTAGTAATCTGAGATCATTAGTAAGTAATATAGTAATAAAAGTAATATCTCAGTGTATATATCAGTAATCATTAGTAATCTGAGATCATTAGTAAGTAATATAGTAATAAAAGTAATATCTCAGTATATATATCAGTAATCATTAGTAATCTGAGATCATTAGTAAGTAATATAGTAATAAAAGTAATATCTCAGTGTATATATCAGTAATCATTAGTAATCTGAGATCATTAGTAAGTAATATAGTAATAAAAGTAATATCTCAGTGTATATATCAGTAATCATTAGTAATCTGAGATCATTAGTAAGTAATATAGTAATAAAAGTAATATATCAGTGTATATATCAGCAATCATTAGTAGTCTGAGTACATTAGTAAGCCATACATATGGAGAGAGAGAGACAGACAGACAGACGGACAGGGGTCTCACTCTGTTGCCCAGGCTGGAGTACAGTGGCACCATCATGGCTCATTGCAGCCTCAACCTCCTGGGCTCAAGCGATCCTCCCACCTGAGCCTCCCTAGTAGCTGGGACTACAGGCACAATCCATGACATGTGGCTAATTTTTGTATTTTTTGTAGAAATGAGGTTTAGCCATGTTGCCCAGGCTGGTCTCAAAATCCTGGGCTCAAGCAATCCACCTGCCTCAGCCTCCCAAAGTACCGGGATTACAAGCACGATCCACACCTAGCCAGGCAACATCATTATGGAGAAAGGAGCTTCAGATAGGAAACAAAGGCCTAGTTTCACGAGAGGCTGTGGAATTTGGGGTTCAGGTGGCATGGCTTTAGCACCCAGTGGCATCCATGGTCAAGGAGAGAAGATGGTTTTCTCATTTCTGCAGAGAGGTGCTGCTTCAGCTGGTAAGAATCTGAAGAACCTGGAAGGTCTTATAACTGATGGATAATGGCAGTTAGAGAATCTTCCTAGCTGAGGTAGGAAGAGAGCTTGAAGGAACAGGTACCAAGGGGAGAAGATTTTCTGCCTGGTTTTGAAATCCCAGTACCTGCAAGCCTAAGGATAAAGCAGAGATGAAGGATGAAGAACATCTTTCAGGAGCCACTTGGGGGCTGATGGTGGGTCCCTGTTTGCAAATTGGAACTAATGCTACCCGTCATCTCAGAGCACCCCCATGGAAAACTGGAGGCTCACACAACTTATCGGCCCTAGCCACAGCTGCTGTCCCTTTACTGGGCCCTTCTCAACCTAGAAATCCCAAGGGTTATATACCTGGGGGCTGTAAGAGCCAACCAACTAAGAATAGACTTTAACCAGCTGTCATACCTATGCGAAACCCACTCCACCACCCGGTGAATTCCAAATCTCACGCAGCCCCCAGCCCCAGGCTCCCAGCCTCCACCCCCATCCGAGTTCATTAGTAAACCAGCAGCCGTTCTTGCGGCTGCACCAATTTCTCTGGGCTTCGCTGTTTCCTGAGAAGGGATAATAAATGTGTTCGGAAGCGTGGGGTGATTTATTAAAGTGCATTGTATTGCAATGGTTTTACAAGAAGATTAATTTTTAATAAAGAAACCTATTACCTCACTCTTTGAGGACCTTCACACACCTAAGAAAAATGATTCTCTCTGCCTCTGTGGAAACTACTGTGGCTTCCTTCCTGGAACAGGGTCCACTTCATTCTCTTCAGCTCCTCTGGAGAGGGGAAGATGGACTTTCTGAGTGGGATCCAAACGGAATCTGGATCTCTTCTTGGTCCATTAGCGACAGAATGCTCATTTTTCAGGTTCGTTTCTTAGCACCCCTGGCTGAGGTTTCTGATCAACAGAGCTGCCCCTGTTCTAATCATGGGATGTCAAGAGTCAGGCCCTGGCCAGCTGCTGCCCACTCGGGTCTCCGAAGAGGGGATGGGGGAATGGAAGGGAATTTAAAGGAGGTCTACATGTGATCAAGACTTCGGAAGGGAAATGAGGCCAGGCTTGGTGGCTCACACCTGTCATTCCAGCATTTTGGGAGGCTCAGACAGAAGGATTACTTGAGCTCAGGAGTTCAAGGCCAGCCTTGGAAACATAGTGAGACTCTGTAACTACAAAACAAAAAAAATTTTTTAGTTAGCTAGGCCTGCTGATCTGCACCTGCAGTCCCAGCTACTCAGGAGGCTGAGGTAGGAGGATTGTAGAAGCCAGGAGGGTTGAGGCTACAGTGAGCTAGAATCATGCCACTGCACTTCAGCCTGGGTGACAGTGTCTCAAAACAGAGAAAGATAGGTCAGGAATAAAAGTATAAAAGAACCAGGTGGCAGGATAGACAAGTGGCTGAGAGGATGGGCTCTCCACCACTGACTACATTCACGACCTTAGGCAAGGGGTCTGGCCTCTGAGCCTGAATTTACTCATCTGTGAAGTGGGCATTGATGGAATTCTGGGGAGGATTCAACTAACTAAGAAGTGATCAGCACGGGACCTAATTTATGGTCGTTATTTTTGCTGCTGGGGGTATAATACTTCAGAAGAGAGAAAAAGTTGAAGCTTGGATTTGGGAAGGCGGGTAGTGAATAGGGATCCTCATATACATTAGAGTGAATTTATTTTTATAGTCTTTCACAGAGTACAATCTCTCTGTCTCTTCTTCCTTAGGAATAGCATACAAGGTAACAGGTAAACAGTTTTGCAAAGAGACTTCATCTAAGGGTGAGAAAGGAGGGCAATGAATGCTAACTCAGGGGTGTGCGCAGGCGAGGAGGGCCCCAAGAGACACCTTCTCCCCAGGATTTGAGAGAGGGGATGGTATCCTCTTGTAAGAGTGATTGCAGGTTAGTTAACTTGAAGATGGAAGGTTAGTCACTGACGTTAGTAATAATTACTATTATTACTATTACTACTACCATAATTGCTTAAAGTCAGTCACTTCTTGTGTTAGGTCAGTGCCACAGTGATTGCGGTTTTCCCTGTAATACCATAAGTTTGTTGAACACCTACTATAAGCCTACCCTAAAATTTCATCTATCATAATTCCAGGGCCCCAAGTCAGCAGGGAAGATCTTTAGTTCTAAATAAAGGGCTTTAACTAAGTTCAGAGTCAGAATAAATCACTAAAATTCCCAAGGAGGCTGGATTCAAATAATGACATTTGTACAGCTAACAAATACTAAGCACGCGGCTGAGGCCAGTAGCTGCACTAAGAGCTCGATAGATCAGCCCATTTAATCCTCAGAACAATGCTATCATACAGACAACCTGCTTGCAAATCACATGCCTGATGAAGGATCCCTATTATGTAGAGAATACTTGGAATTCAGTAGTAAGACTTGCACCTTCTGGGTATTTAATACAAACAGAATTTTACAATACGTGGCCTTTAATGCCTGGCTTCTTTCACTGAGCATAGTATGCTCAAGGCTTATCCATACTGTGGCATGAATCAGTGTTTTGTTCCCTTTATGGCTGAATAATATTCCATTCTTTGGATAGACCACATAGAACCAAAGTAAATTAGTGGTTGCCCAGGGCCAGAGGAAGAATGGGTGTGAATGCTTAATGGGTCTAATTTTTCTGTGTGGGTGGCAAAAACGTTCAGGAACCATAGTGGTAATGGTTGTACAATATTATGGGTGTATTTAATGCCACTGAATTGTATGTTTTAAAATGGTTAAAGGGATAGGCTTGATGTTATGTACATGTACCACAGTCAAGACAATAAGAAAATCAAGAACCCAAATTTTAAACCGGGCAAAGTATTTGAGCAGAAACTTCACCAAAGAAGATATACACATGGCAAACAGCAGTTAAAAGAGACTCAACATCATTAGTCATTCGGAAAATGCAAATTAAAATCACAATCATATATCCTTATATAACTGTAAGAATGTCTAAAATTTAGAAGACTGCGCTTGGCAGGATGCTGGATCATGCCTGTAATTCTAGCACTTTGGGAGGCAGAGGTGAAATGATTGCTTGAGGCTAGGAGTTTGAGACCAACTTGGGCAGCAAAGGGAGAACCCGTGTCTACTAAAGATTTAAAAAAAATTATCTAGACATGGCAGCACACATTTGTAGTTTTAGCTACTTGGAAGGCTAAGGGGAGAAGATCCCTTGAGCCCAGGAGGTCAAGGTTGCAGTGAACTATGATTGCCCCACTGCATTCCCGCCTGGGTGACAGAGTGAGACCCCAACTCTGAAAAAAAAAAGAGAAAAAAACTGATCATGTTGGTGAATGTATTTGAGAAGTGGACCTTTTATATACTGCTGGCAGAAATGCAAAATAGTTTAACTGCTCTGGAAAATAATTTGGAAGTTTCTTAAAAAGTTAAATATCCACTTACAAATGATCTGGTCTTTTATCTCCAGCTACCCAAGAGAAATAAAAGCACATATCCAAAAAACATGCACACAACTGTTCATAACAGCATGATTTGTAACTACCAAACCCTGGAAATAAACCAAATGACCATCAATTGGTGAATGGATAAACACAATGTAGTCTCTATCCATACAGTGGAATATTACTCAGCAATGAAGAGAGCCAAACACTGTAACACAGGACAATGTGGCTGAATCTGCAAACTGCTACAGTAAGCAAAAGAAGCTGGGTGCAAAAGACAGCATTTGTTCTATTCAATTATGTGAAATGTCCAGAAAGGGCAAATTCCTAGGGCAGAAATCAGATCAGTCATTCCCTGGAGTTTTAGGAGTTGACTGGAGCTGGAGGTTGAGGGAGAGTAGATTAACTGGAAATGGGATATTTTTAAGGTGAAGGAGAAGTGCTAAAGCTAAGTCATGGTAACGCCTACACAACTCCATAAATTCAGTAAAGGTTCATACTGTATTTTTTAAAAACAATAGGTGATTAAAGCATGTCAATTGCATCTCAACGCTTTAAAAATAGTTTGTTCCATATGATTTCATTTGTATGAAATTCTTTTTTTTTTTTTTGAGAAGGAGTTTCGCTCTTGTTACCCAGGCTGGAGTGCAATGGTGCGATCTCGGCTCACTGCAACCTCCGCCTCCTGGGTTCAGGCAATTCTCCTGCCTCAGCCTCCTGAGTAGCTGGGATTACAGGCACGCACCACCGTGCCCAGCTAATTTTTTGTACTTTTAGTAGAGATGGGGTTTCACCATGTTGACCAGGATGGTCTCAATCTCTTGACCTCGTGATCCACCTGCCTCGGCCTCCCAAAGTGCTGGGATTACAGGTGTGAGCCACCGCGCCCAGCTCATTTGTATGAAATTCTAAAACATGCAAACCCATGTATGGATTTGGGAAGCAGATCAGTGGTTTCTGAGGAAGTAGGGAGCAGGAAGTGGGAGGAGCTGAGGACTACAAAGGGACACAAAGAAACCTTTGGAGTGATGGATATTTTCATCATCCTGACTGTGGCGATGGTTTCAGAGGTATACGCAAATTTCAATACCTACCCAATTGTACTCCTCACATGCGTGGAGTTTTCGGAATGCCAATCATATCTTAATCGTTTCTTTCCCTAAACAAGAGAAGACTCCTTGTTGAGGGCAATCTGAATTTTATGATCACTGCCTTTTGCACACCTTCACATAACTCAGAGGGGAGCCACCGAAGTGGAAGGCTCAGTATTGAACAAGGAAGCCATGAGGACTCTGTCTCAAGGGGAGTGGAAATCGGGGATTATTATATGTAGACCCTGCTCCTGAGTATGGATTGCGCAGAGGGGGAAGTGGTGCAGCTCTTCAGGAGTTCCACAGGCTGGGTCGACCCAGCAGGAGTGCCACCCAAATTAGGGAGGGGATGATGTCAGAGATACAGCCAGCACCAGGGAACAGAAGTGTCAGCTTGCATGCGGAGCAGAGTATCCCCTGTGGATTACTTTGCTATGGCTGCCATGACAAAGCACCAGCCTGGATGCTTATGCAACACAAATTAATTTTCTCACAATTCTGGACCAAAAGTCCAAGATCAGGTGTCAGCAGGGTTGGTTTATTCCGAGGCCTCTCTCCTTGGCTGTTCACACCACCTTATTCCTGTGTCTTCTCTTACTGTTCACTCTGTACATGTCTCTCTCCTGATGAGGTCATTAGCGGCTATCCTAATTAGGGGTTATCCTCATTAGGGGCTATCCTAATGGCCTCATTTTACCGTAATTACTTCTTTGGGATCCTGTCTCCAAACACGGTCACATTCTGACATACTGGAAGCTAGGACTTCAGCGTTTGAATTTGGATTAGGGACAACATCACTGGTGCCTGCTGGTGGAGGTACGACAACATTCAGCCCACAAAACCCTTTTAGAATATAGGCATAGACAAAGTAACTCTGGTAGGTATTCAGGAGACACAGCAAGAAGGAGGAAATGGAAAGAAAGGGTAACCCCAGATAGAAGGTGTATGGTGTGAGATGGTCTTCTATTGGTGGTTCTGCCTCTGATGAATGTGGCTCTGGAAAGTGTCCAGTGGTCCAGCTTCTTGTTCCTCAAAGTGTGGTCCAGACCAGCAGTGTGGGCATCACCTGGGAGCTGATGCGGAACACAAACTCTCCAGCCCCACCCCAGGCCAACTCAAAAAGAGCCTGCATTGTGACAAGATCTCCAGCTCCTTCTTGAGCCTGTTAAAGTTCGTGATGCACTGGTGTAGACTTTAACTATCCATACTCCCTCTGTCTCAGAAGCCAGGACTTCCAGAATCCAGAATCGATCCCTGTTATAACAGCCCCCTCCTCGACTACCTTCATCCCTATTAATACACTTGTGTGGCTACCTATGCAATTAAGTTATAACAAGGCTATAATGAGCCCTATTAGCAAACTGGTTAGCATCCAATTGATTTCCTGGTTGGGCAAATGTGCTCAGTAATGACCCATTTTAATAGTAACCAAAACAAGCTCAGAAACCCAGCTCCACCTTTTGCAGCAATCAGACAGCAGCTTTCTGATATGACCCGGCAGGGAGCCAGCTCACAGCGGGTCCTGGCCCTGTGGCCTCCTGGGGATGCTGCAAGATGATGAAGGGAATGCTAAGAGAGGTGCTCAGGTGGTTGAAGCTTCAAACTGAAGATACAAGAAGATGCAACTCATATCCACCGCCCCAGTGAAGGGAGAAGAGGGATGGCCATGATTGTCTTACTACCCGGGACAATAGGGAGGTAGGTTCCATCACGGTGGAAAAAAGAAGGCTCTGACCGGTGAAGTAATGGCATTTCACTGCCTAGCAAATGAACAAAGGCATCAGTATGTACCTGGACATCTCACACCAAAGCCTGAATGCCTCATTTTCCTCTTGGGCCAGGCTCAGCCATCACTGGTGCCTGCTGGTGGAGGTGTCAGGGGGCAGCTTTAGTTTCTCCCCCAGGCTGTGGCTAGACATTTTTCTAACCATTCTTTCTCTTCCTGGAGGTCCCGGCTCCTCCAGTGGGAAAAGGCTGACTGCTTGGGAAAGTGGCCATGAGAGGCTTAGAAAGAGCATTTGGGAAGATCACTGGGCCAAGGAGTAAGAACTCCGGAAGACATGATGGCTCTCAGAGGGATGAGCTGGGCCAAGAGCATCAGGGATCCTGCAGCTGCCCCTGTGCTAATTAGGGAAGCTTATCCTGGGGCATTACCAGCTTTCTTTAGCTTCCAGCTCTTGTCTTTCCCACTGATGACAGTCCCTGGCAAGGGTCTGATTTCTTAATGAACTCCCAAAAGCTGGTTTCACTCTCTTGGGCTTCATTTTCACCCTTGGACAGGAAAGCAGACTTGCCACTTGTTCACCTCTGCTAAGGTTGGAATTACGGTGCTCTCTCCAAAATTCATGTTGAAAGTTCATCCCCATTATGTCAGTATTAAGAGGAAAGGCCGGGCCGGGTGCAGTGGCTCAAGCCTGTAATCCCAGCACTTTGGGAGGCCAAGGCAGGTGGATCGCAAGGTCAAGAGATTGAGACCATCCTGGGCAACATGGTGAAACCCTGTCTCTACTAAACATACAAAAAATTAGCTGGGCATGGTGGCACGTGCCTGTATCCTAGCTACTCAGGAGGCTGAGGCAGGAGAATTGCCTGAACCCAGGAGGCAGAGGTTGCGGCGAGCCAAGATCGTGCCATTGCACTCCAGCCTGGGTAAGAAGAGCAGAACTCCGTCTTAAATTTAAAAAAAAAAAAAAAAAAAAAAAAAAAAAAAAGAGGTAAGGCCCTTTGGGAAGCAGAGCCCTCATGAATAGAGTAATACCTTATAACAGGGCTGGAGAGAGCTAGCTCCAGTTCCTTCCTTTTCTGCCTCTTCTCCATTTCTATCATGTGAGAGCACAGCATTTGTCCATGTTACCCTCTTTGGTGCCATCCACCATATGAGGAGATGGAGAAAGGCCCTCACCAGATGCCAAATGTCAAAGCCTTGATCTTGAACTTCCCAGATTCCAGAACTGTGAGAAAGTAAATTCCCATTCTTCATAAATCACTCAGTCTCATCATTTTGTTACAGTTGCACAGATGGACAGAGACATTTCACCTCCAGTGGCTGGTGAAGAAAGAGGGAAAGTGAGAGAACTGAATTGGAGGTACCAGGAAAGGCAGGTCTGCTAGCAAAGACATGAGAGGCGATCCCATTTTCTAAAGCCTCACTGACAAGTGGAATCATAATGCCAGCTGTTTCCTCACTCCCAGTGGGAATGTGAGCTCCTGATACCCATGTTCATTCCCATTCATTGAGTCACTGAGAGATCAACACCATGCTAGGATCTGTGCAGGACAGATCTCTCCATTCATCCCCCCAGGTCCACTCTCCACTCTAATCCACTCCATCCTATGCCCTGGAACCATATGGATGGGTCCCCTTTCCTATTGAGTTTGGCTAGAGGAAAACATTACAGGGTAGAAGGAAGTGGGAGGAGAGAGATATGGGAGTCTTCATCCTCTTGACTTCCTCTCTGCTAGAATATAGGTTTGCTATGACTTAATCCACTGCTGAAAGCCACATTCATGTCAGGCAACCCTTCCAACAGCCCTCTGAGTTCTGCTAACTTCTCCTTCTCCCTGGAACCCTAGGGGTGGTAACAGCTCTCCACAGTTGCTAGCTCCAGGGTGCTGCATCTTCTCTTATCTGTTTCTGTTCTCCTTTTGATAAACAATCCCTTTATTCATCTCTTCTCAATTTGCCAATCGGTATATGTCTTCTGTTTCTGGAAGGGACCCGAACCCACATAGAAGCTTACATTTTGGGTCTCCAACCCTGAAATAAAATTCTAAAGAATAGGCATTAATAGCTTCATATTGAAGATGAGGGAACTGAGGATCAGAATTCACATTTGCATAAATAGCCTAAGGCCCTAAACTAGTTAATAGAATTTTGAACTTATGGAGGCTAATTTATATTTGTGACACGAGTTGAAGGTAAATCAGTGCTTATGGAATGACTAAATAAATAAATGAATGAACCCATCCTGTCTGACCTTCTCTAGCCCAGTATTTTAATCCAGGCTTTATTCCAGGGCTGAACACAACGTTTCATTTACAGTTCACATGAATCATTGCACAGTGTCATCCACAGCCCAGCCGAGGTTTCCTCCAAGATCCCCAGGCGCGGTGGCTCAAGCCTGTAATCCCAGAACTTCGGAAGGCCGAGGGGGGTGGATCACGAGGTCAAGAGATTGAGACCATCCTGCTCAACATGGTGAAGCCCGGTCTCTACTAAAAATACAACAAATTAGCTGGGCATGGTGATGCGTGCCTGTAATCCCAGCTACTCAGGAGGCTGAAACAGGAGAATTGCCTGAACCCAGGAGGCGGAGGTTGCGGTGAGCCGAGATCGCACCATTGCACTCCAGCCTGGGTAACAAGAGCGAAACTCCGTCTCAAAAAAAAAAGATTCCCAGCCAAACTTCCCCCTTCCCAGCTTTTAGCCCAAATCCACACTAGATCAGCTTCTTCTGATTCAAACAACTCAATGTTCCCCAAACTGTATTTTTCCACCCCAGAGCCTCCAAGTCACAGCAGCCCTTGGCACTTCATCTACAAAAATTTCCAATATACTGCAGTTTTAGTGGGACTATTAAAAACCTGTCAGAGAAATGCTGGTAATGGCAAAAACATTTCTCAGGGGCCGTCAATTCCCCACATATCCATCAGAGCTGCCCTGCACACCAAGGAGGGCCTCATTTAGAATGTGTCAATTCTGATTATTAATGTGGGGAAAACACCTGCTAAGTATGTTTGTCTGGGAGGTGAGCTTGGCAGGACTCGAGGCCAGGCAGCAGCCATGACTGCAGAGAAAACCCTGGTGTCCAGGCCTAGCTTGCTGAAAGGCCACCATAATTAATTAGGACGAGGCTACCACAGCAGGCAGAAGAGGGGAAGGGAGGAGGCAGCAGGGTGGGGAGGGGTCATGCAGCACACAGAGGCCAGGTCCCCTTCACCTCCCACCATCTGGGTGAGATGCAACTCATACGTGGAATTCACAGCACTCAACATTTCATTTGTTTTCAGATTTATCAGCTTATGAAAACCCCAGGGACTCCCTACAAAGCAATCCTCAAAGTTCAAGCCTTATCAATGAACAGGATAGCTTGTTTCGCACTGATATTTCACTAACTAAAGTGCTTCTGGATTACAGACAAAAACTCCATCACTACCACCAATAAACTAAGTTCATGTATTCACTCGTCTATTCATTCATTTGTTCACCCATCCATCCATTTAGCTACTCATTCACATATGAACATACAAATCTCGCCCCCATCCATCCACCTATCCAACCATTCATTCATTAATTCATGCATTTATTTCCTCACCTCTCTGATATTTATTGAGCAATTACTCAGTTTCAGCCAATATGCTTGTTTTGAAGGACACCAAGATGAACTGGACCGAGGCCCTTGACTTCCGGGAACTCATAGTTTAGAGGGGGAGACAGACACGTACGTGGGTAACAATTTCATCCTGGAAGAATGCATGGAGTTGCAGATCATCTTTAGCACTGTGGCAGGACTACCCAGAGGAAATCTCCGAGCTGGGTTTGGAAGGATGAGAAGGAGTCTGACAGGTAGGAAATGGTATAAATTGGGATGGGCAAGACCACTCCAGGTGGAGACAGTAGCATATGCAAAGGCATGGAAGTCTGATTACCGGTAGAAATGGTCAGACAGGAGGTAGAAAACCAAGAGAGGAAAGAAGCAACATAATCATGGCAGAGCATGAGATCATAGAAAGCCTGGGTGCAGTGGCTCACGCCTGTAATCCTAGCACTGCGGGAGGCCAAGGCAGGTGGATCGCTTGAGGTCAGGAGTTTGAAACCAGCATGGCCAACATGGTGAAACCTCATCTCTACTAAAGATACAAAAAAATTACCCAGGGATAGTGGTGAATACCTGTAATCCCAGCCACTTGGGAGACTGAGGCAGGAGAATCGTTTGAACCCAGGAGGCGGAGGTTGCAGTGAGCCGAGATCGCACCACTGCACCCCAGCCTGGACAACACTGCACTCCAGTGGGCAGAAGGGAAGAGAAGATGCTGAAGGATGGGATGGGTCATGCAGCACACAGAGGGCAGGTCCCCTTCACCTCCCACCATCTGGGTGGAATGCAATTCATACCTGGAATTCACAGCACTCAACATTTCAAAAGAAAGGGGGTGGGGAGAGGAACAGAGGGACAGAGAGGCAGAGGGATAGAGGAACAGAGGGAGGGAGGGAGGGAGGGAAGAAGGAAGGAAGAAGAAAGGAAGAAGGGAAGGAGTGAGGGGAAGGGGATAAAGAAGGTAGATAATGCATCCTATTCAATTTGTCACAGCCCCTCTGTGCCTAGTATGGTACCCTAAATATTATAGGCACTCAATATTCCATTTGCAGAATTCTAGCACTTTATTAATTCATCCCTGTTTCGTCAAGTGATTAATGAATGCCCAGGGAAGTGTGGTTTGTGGAGTGAGAGAATGAACGTCAGGCATCATACATTTGCTTCATGGTCAGGATATCATTTTAATACCTACTGCCATCTTACAAATAAAATAGCACTGTTATAAAAAATGGATGAGGAAACTGAAGCTGGACAATGTTAAATAACTGGCTAAAGACTCCAGACATGGTCAGCATGGAAACTGGGATCAGAATCCACAGGTGTTGTTTTCCCAAAGCACCTGTTACCTCTCCATCACTCTTCCAACATCCCTCCCAAAGCCAGTAGAAAGAGGACCACAGAATAGGACAAAGGATCCCTTAAAGCCCTTGTTTGTCAAAGAAGAACCAAGCTCGGACCAAAAGGGCGAGCTTCATGCTGACCTAGCCAGGAGGTACTGAAGAATGGAAAACAAAAGCCTACGAGGTAAGGTTTTATTTCACTGTTGTGTTTCTTGGTTGCAGGGAGGGATACAGTAGATGGGGAGACATTGTGACAACAGTCCCATCTAACCAATTCCTGCCATTGGCTGGGTTTGTACAGGGAAGAAACCCCCAGGGTCTAGCTCTGAGCTAGCATATGCTTGCCACCTGCATCCAGACACGCTCCTCTTAAAAAGAAAGATGGGGCCAGATGTGGTGGCTCACTCCTGTAATCCCAGCACTTCAGGAGGCCGAGGCGGGTGGATCATGAGGTCAGGAGTTTGAGACCAGCCTGGTCAATATGGTGAAACTCCATCTCTACTAAAAAAAGAACAAAAAAAAATTAGCCGAATGTGCTGGTACACACCTGCAGTCCCACTGTAGTCCCAGCTACTCGGGAGGCTGAGCCAGGAGAACCACTTGAACCTGGGAGGTGGAGGCAGTGAGTCGAGATTGTGCCACTGCACTCTGGCCTGGGTGACAGAGCAAGACTCTGTCTCAAAAAAAAAAAAAAAAGAGAGAGAGAGGGAAATATCTGAAAACGTTCTCCCCATAGGTTAACAAGCAGTTCCACCCCTCATCATTCCCTCTGAGAGTCCATGATGGCTGAGGATGGGAGGAGGGAGGGGACAGCAATCACTTTACCCTTTCCAGGGCCCCTGAGCCTATGGATCTCAGAACACAAGGGACCTCAGCAGCCATCTCACCCTTCTGTGCATGTTTTATTGTCCAGCCGTCCTTTGGGAAGATGATGGGAAGACTCACACACGCAGCTTGTCTTCCAGGTCACAGGAAGCAAGGCCGGTTTCCTGGCTGCGAGGGAAAACACCCCTTTTCTATCCAAGGGGGGAGAAAAGGAAGAAAAAGACCTTCCAAACCAACAGCGCTGGTGTGAGGAATTATTTCAGGCTCCCTTTTGATGGGGAGCTTAAAGCACAAAGTTTGGGCAGCAAATAAAATTGAGGGCACCGAGTAAGGGGAGTTAAACCTCACCGGGAACGTTTTAAGGAGCTTATACGCAACTCCAGAGAACAGCTTATTACACATCTGCTTGCAAGGAACCTGCGGATCAGATTTAATCTATAAAGAGGCCCCGTCAAGGTCTTCTCCTCGGGTGAATGCAGCCTCCAGCAGACCCAGACAGAGCGATGGCCCCAGCAGAAGAGCACAGGCGTCCAACCCTCCGGGGAGAGGGGTATTCGCTTGCCTGTATGCTCCATTTCCTCACCTAATAGAGAGTTGCCCTGCATATGCAACTTTCAGAACCAGCAAAACTGAACATTCTGATTTTTAATGACGCTAGGCGATCATTCTGGCTCCTGGTTCACTCTCCCTGCCTGTCAGCATAGGAATAAAGAAAAAAATGTTGTTGGATAAACCCACCAGATGGTTCGTCTCTGTCAAATGTACACTGTGCCTGCCATTACATCTTGCTTTTCGTAAATCTCAACTCTTTAGCAACCACGGATCACACTGGTATTTGTATGTGTGTGCCTAGTTAGCCTTGTAACCTCATTCCCCAAGGTAACCAAGCCCCACTCATCCCTGCACGCACCCCGGCTCCTGCGCCTGCGTGGAGACACATATGTCTCTTCTTTATAAGTTACTGCCCGATGCCTGCTAAGTATATTACTGCCTCAAAAATTAACTCGCACACTGAGAATAATCACAGAAAAGAAATTTGTTTTCCTACAAGGTTGTTTTCCAGCTGTTTTAATGCAGACAATTTTACCCTGAAACCCAAATTGAAAAAAAAAAAAAAGAGAGAGAGAGAGAGAGAGGGGCAGAGACAGACTTTAAAATCTGCATAATTTGAAAGTGCTTAATGTAAATTAGATAGATCAGCCTAATTTTATTTCAGTACTTTTTAATTGCATTTATAATTAGTAAAATACATTAATGTGCTACACAGAAGGTCAGGAGTTCTGGTAAAGGGATCTAATTAGAATGGCCCACTGCATTTCCGTCACACATGCGCCCAGGAACCCCCAGCTCCGCTTCCCTCCGCGCTCCGGATGGGGCCTATTTTTAACTCAATTGTGTCTTCATCGAAACAGGCAGTCCTGTGATCAGAGGGCTCCTGGGGTGGAAGATCCCATTCTCTGTCTCACTCTTGCACTTCAGCCTGCCTCCTGGAGTCCCCCATGGGTCTGTACCAGGCACAAGAAGGCAGATTCCATCTGTCCTCATGTGGCAGGGAAATGTCAACCTATTAACTTATTTTTGCCCTAGGACTGCCTCCCGCGCTCTCCTGCCCATTCAAACAGAGCAGGGATTTGCCCCAGCAAAGGGATCTGGTAGCAATAGGACATCTTTGCTTAGGTTTCTGAGTGGCCCTGTCAGCTATCCGAGGAGCAATGGAGGGCAGAAATTCCTCTCTGTAGTTAATAGTGCAGTGGCAACATTTTATTCCTCCTGCAATTTGCCCCCATTGTCACCCTGAAACTAAATAACAGGCCACTAAAAGTGTCCCTAAGTCACTGGGTCACATCCAGCTCACCACCTGTGTCCTCTAGTTCTACATGTCCTTGGGCATCCGTCCAGGCCAACTCTCCCTTATTTGTGCTGGAGAGCCCTCATCCCTGCCCAGAAGAGGAGTCTGCATCTACTCACACCCTGGTCTCAGCTCGAGGGTGCGCTGGGGGGCAGAGCCTACTCAGAACCTGCCCCTCCCTTCACCCATGCCCATCAAGTCCTGGTCACAGGATGTCCCGCCCTGGTTTGCACCTGACTTCCTTTGACTTTGTTAATGTCCTTAACACGTGCGTGATTATGCAGGAGCAAGGAAATGGACTATGGGATCCAGTCTCCTCTGGGACTCTTGGCTAATCCAAAATTAGGCAGCATACCTCTGGACTAGACACGCCAGAGCATCCCCTGTGGCCCTGGGTTACATCCTTCCCCTTCCCTGCTCCTTAGCATAGTTCCTACTTTTTCTGGAACAGTCTGGCTTGTTCCACAGTTTTCTGTACCTACTTCTCTCTACATACACATTTCTCCCCTCTCTGTGCATAAGTAGGACATATATATGTATACACTTATATATATATATAATAGGAAAATATATACTTAATAGGAGAAATGGAACATACAAATATATCTTGGGAGACATGCATATTCATTTTCTGAGGACAGATAGATATATATTTAGTCTACGAAACAGAACACCCATATATAGCAACTTTCTCCCACTTATTTTTTTTTAAATTAATTTAAAAAATCAAACATACCAGACTCTATTCTGGGAACCAACATTTGTTGAACAGGTACAGGCACCAACCTTTGTACAAAGAGCTATTCAGAAGCTCCTCAATTCACGATGGGGTAACGCCCCCAAAAACCCCTTGTAAGTTGAAAATATTGTTAAGTCAAAAATTCATTTCATATGCCTCACCAGCCGAACGCCGCAGCTTGGCCCAGCCTACCTTGAGCACATGAGCCTACATTTGGACGAACACCATCTAACACAAAGCCTACTTTATAATAACGTGTCGAGTATCTCCTGTAACCGATTGGATACTGTACTGAATGTGAAGAAAAATACAACAGCGCGGTTGTGTAGGTAATCGAGGTGCAGTTTCTATGGAATGCATATTGCTTTCATACCATCACATAGTGGAAAAATGGCAACTCAAACCATCATAAGTCGGAGATCATATGTCTGCATTTGTTTGACTTTTTTTTTTTTTTTTTTTTTGAGACGGAGTTTCGCTCTTGTTACCCAGGCTGGAGTGCAATGGCGTGATCTCGGCTCACCGCAACCTCCTCCTCCTGGGTTCAGGCAATTCTCCTGCCTCAGCCTCCTGAGTAGCTGGGATTACAGGCACGCGCCACCACGCCCAGCTAATTTTTTGTATTTTTAGTAGAGACGGGGTTTCACCATGTTGACCAGGATGGTCTCGATCTCTTGACCTCGTGATCCACCCGCCTCGGCCTCCCAAAGTGCTGGGATTACAGGCGTGAGCCACCACACTCAGCCCTGTTTGACTTTTTAAAGTCATCCTGTCTACAGACCAGTGGAGTTGCTATTACAAAACACCCTTGATATGGGTCCCCACACAAATCTCATCTTGAATTGTAGCTCCCATAATTCCCATGTGTTGTTAGAGGAACCTGGTGGGAGAACATTGAATCATGAGGGCTGTTTCCCCCATACTGTTTTCATGGTAGTGACTAAGTCTCACGAGACCTGATGGCATTATAAGGGATTTCCCTTTCCACTGGATTTTATGCCCTCTTTCCTGCCGCCATGTAAGACGTGCCTTTCGCCTTCCACCAGGACTCTGAGGCCTCCCCAGCCATGTGGAACTGTGAGTCCATTAAACCTCTTTTTCTTTAAAAATTGCCCAGTCTCAGACAGAGAAAACGTGGCATATATACACCATGGAATACTATGCAGCTATAAAAAAGGATAAGTTCATGTCCTTTGCAGGGACACAGATGAAGCTGGAACCACCGTTCTCAGCAAACTAACACAGGAACAGAAAACCAAACACTGCACGTTCTCACTCATAAGTGGGAGGTGAACAATGAGAACACACGGACACAGGGAGGGGAACATCACACGCCAGGGCCTGTTAGGGGGTGGGGGGCATAAGCGGAGAGATAGCATTAGGATAAATACCTAATGTAGATGACAGGGTCATGGGTGCAGCAAAGCACCAGTGCACATGTATACCTACGTAACAAACCTGCAAGTCCTGCACGGGTACCCAAGAACTTAAAGGATCATTATAATAATAAAATGACCCAGTCTGGGGTAAGTCTTTATCAGCAGCATAAAAAATGGACTAATACACCCTTTTGCAGAGGAAAGACCTGAGGTTCAGAGTGGCTCACCGGAGCTCTCACAGGAGTCAAGTGGCAGAGCTGGAGCTGAACTGAGCCTGTCTGACTCAGGCCGTAGTCTGTACCTCTGAGTCACACCCAAGTGGACACTGAAGGGGTTGATGTAGTGCCCAAAAAGGGAAAACGCCTGGGAGGAGCCTCTCAGCCCAGAAGCCTGGACCATAATTTTTGAATCTGGCATCACTTAATAAGATATTCCTTCTGCTTCCACAGGGCAAAGTGGAACACAGAGTGAAAAGTTTTAAGAAGTAAACAGAAGGGTGCTTCTCATAAGTCCTATTTGACACACATATATTTCATGCAGACTGCATATAGGTGAGTGATCCAGACCAAAGGACACAACTTCCAGTTCCTGTTGCCCCAAAAATCATCTAACACAGATGCCCTCTGCCCTGTAGTATCCAACTGCCTAAAGTTGCACCAACTGTCAGGATGTTTCACGTCTCCACGTCCTTTCCTATCCTAAATGTGGATCTACCTGCAAGTCCCATACCCCTACAGTTCACCTGGGAAATAAACCCTTTCATCCTTTAGAACAAAGCTCAAACATCTCCTTCTTAACAAAGCCCTCTCTGACCCTAACGAGACTTATGGAGCACATAATAGGGAGAAATCAACGCTGCCGGGAAGATCAGCTGTATCGTAATTGTTGTTTGAATTATTGGAGACCAAAAATTGGTCTTATTTAGAAAATGACTAATGGCAGTAACACTCATGGCAACATCGATGTGCTATGTCCAATCACTTTTTACACATATCATTTCCATGACTTCTTACAGTAACCCTATTAGTCATTTTTATCCCTGGTTTTCAAATGAGGAAATGGAAATTCAGAAAGGCTAAGTAACGTGCCCAAAGACACATAGCTATTAAGCACAGAAACCAATATTCAGACTCAGGCCGTCTGTCTGCTTTCTGTATTCCCAGGGCTCAGCACCCAGTAGGTGCATAATAAATACCATTTGAAAGAATAAATGGCGCACATTTACTGAGCATCTCTCCTACCACGTCCCATCCAATTAACCTCAAGCAGATGGATTGAGGACATCCTTCCAGAGCCTGTCCTGCTTGTTCTAAGACCTCATGACTTACCTAGAAGTCAATATTTCATTATGAGCCCATCAAACAGGTCAGTGTAATAATTAATCACTATCTGCTGGTGTGGCTGCTTATCGTCTTTTAGCTTAATTCCAATAAAATCTAAACGGTCTATTAATTTTCCTAATAAATTTAGATATGGCCTCTGACCACAATCTGGCTTTGATTAGCTAGCAAAATATTTGAAGATGGGCCAAGCTGCCTCTTTCAAATATTTCAAGCAAATAACACTTAACTGGATTTAGGATTTAGGATTTTCTGCATCAGCTTAGGGCCAGGCTCAGAAGTGAATAAAACAAGGGTCAACTTCATAATTGGTCCCCGGCTACTCAGAGTTGAGTCACTCTGGGGAGCCATCTGCATAAGGGTCTAGAAGCCAGATATGGTCAGAACAACAAGGAAACACAGCCTCAGTTATAGGAAGAGCAGAAAGCCAGGGATTAGGGAGCAACCTCTCAGAAGCACCCAATGGAGGGTCCCAAGAATCGGGGGGGATACACACTTATGCCGAAGGTGTCCACCCCAAAGATGTCCTGCAGTGTACACCAATGACACAAACCCAACATATGTGGTTTACCTTCAAAGAAAGAAGACAGATGGGAAAGGAGAACTTCTCTGGCTTCTAGCATGGCTGGTTCCTTTTATCCCTCAGGTCTCTGTGTAAATGTCACCACTATAAAGTCCCTCCCTGACCTCTCTATACACAGACGACCTCACCATTCCCATATACCTGTCTCAATCACAAAACTCCATTTAATTTTCATTATGGCACTTATTAGACTGTCATCTTCTGCTGTTGTTTTGTGGAATTTTCTTTTGTTCTCTACAGGAATGTAAACTCTGGAAGGGCAGAGACCTTCTGCAGCACTTGGAACATAACAGATACTCAATAAATACCGTCAGATGAGTAAATAATTGATGAATAAACAATGAACTGATGAATGATGTGACAGTCATATAGAGGTTTTCCTGGAAACAAGAGGGAAACAATCAGAGTTAGAGAATATCAGATTTGGAGGCAAACAGAGCTGGGGTTGAATCCTAGCACTGTTGCCTTCTAGCTGAATGACTACAGGCAAATTACTTGTCCTCTCTGTGCCTCAGTCTCTTCATCTGCAAAATAGGGTAAGAGTATCAAATGGGCATCGACAAGTAGAACACTCAGCACCATAGCTGGAGCATAATTAGTGCTCGTGAAAGGTCAGCTGCTATTGCTGTCACCATCACCATCATCATCACCATGTCCTCATCATCAGGAGTGGAGACGACACCTGACACAGCCCTGCTTCATCCCTGGGATCCACCTCATTCCATCCCATCTTGGAAACACAGTCTGTGATACCACCACCACTCCTCTTCCTCTCTCTGACCCCAGGTGACACTTTCGAGGCCACTGATCACATCACAAACCCTGAGCACTTGATCACTGTGGATTAATTTGGTCCTGACCCTGGACTGACCAACCCATTCTTGATCCCCTGCTCTTAATCATAACTTGGCGAAAACTGCCTCTTTCCCATGATACATTTCCTTCCTCTGTGCCCCAGATTTTACCCACGTGAGCCACATCCACTTCCCTCCAGATCCAGATCTTTGCATCTCAGAACCCAGCCGCAGAAGCAGCTGGATCCCCTCGACGTCAGGGTTCTACTGTTCCTGAGCCGAGTCTTGGGCAGCTTACGACCTTTATTAGCTCACCAAAAGCCAACCACACCTTTGCAAAGAGGCAGAAGCCCTGTCTCCCCGCAATCTACAAGCTGAACTGCACTAGATTCAACTGCTGTGACCATCTACAAGGCATTGCTCAGTCCTATGCAAAGGGGAAAACCCAAATGCACTGCCAAAGTCTTTGAAAAGGTGAGGGCTATTGATGCGGGTGGTGAGTGCTCTCAGACCTGTATCCAGTAGAGTAAACAAAAGAACTAAATCATCAGAGAATGCAACAGACACGGTGAGACTCTAATGGCTTTGGAAAGCAGCAAAGGGAAGCACGTGCTTCCCCAACGAACCTAAACAGAAGGGAAGAAGGGGATCATTTACCTTCCAGGTTCTAAAGTCAAAAGTTAGGAGGAATGTATGGGCATATATAACGGGGGAAACTTATCTATCTAGGAGGCCAGAGAAGGCTTCTTGAAGAAGTGATAATTGAGTTAAGATGTGGAAGAGGAGAGGTCAGGGGTGGTGAGGGAAAAGAATTCCAGGTCAAGGAAGCAACATATTGAAGACCACGCTAGGCACAGTGGCTCACGTCTGGAATCCCAGCACTTTGGGAGGCCAAGGCAGACAGACTGTTTGAGCTCAGGAGTTCAAGACAATAGCAAGACCTCATCTCCACAAAAAATTAAAAATTTAGACAGGCATGGCGGTAGGTGCCTGTGGTCTGAGCTACTTGAGAGGCTGAGGCAGGAGGATCACTTGAGCCTGTGGGAGACTGAGGCAGCTGTGAGCCACGATCTCGCCACTGCACTCCAGCCAGGGTAACAAAGTGAGAACCTGTTTCAAGAAAAAGAAGACAAAGAAGGAAGAAGAAGACCGTAAGGTGGAACAGATCTTGGTCTTTAACAGGAACCAAGTGTCACTGGGCATACTGACAGGGAGAGAGGGGCCAAATGAAACTGATGTAGAATCATCTTGTAACATTTATGGGTTAGGCCTTTTATTAGGTGTTTCCAATCCATTGCTACTGATCGAGGGAAACAATACAATAAGGCAGGTGTTTCTTTTCCCATTCTCCAGGTGAGAAACTGAGATGGAATAATTTAAGCAGCTTGGCTGAAGTCATACAACTAGGGAGAGAGGAAGTTAGATGTTGAGCCAAGGCATCTTGGCTTGCACATGACTCCTCAAGAACCAGAGAGATGAGAGTGGGTGTGTGCCTGGGGGGTTGCAGACAGTGCATAGACTGGGAGCCCATGTGATGGGGTAGCTTCCATCTTGCAGAATGTGACTATAGTAGGATTGGAGCCTCTTGGTGGCTAATACCTAAGAGATGCCACTAGCCTATGCCTGGATTTAATATTGGTTTAGCAGTCAGGAGTTAATTAAATGTTAATGTTCAGTCACCTTGAAATTAAACATTAGGAATCTCAGCTTTATTTGTAAGTTTCTTAAGCCATCATTAAGGTGTTCTGCTTGGCTCCCCTCCCCCTGGGCCACCCGACTCCTCCAGCTGCATCCCCTCATCCACAGGCAAACTCATTTCACTCACCACATGCCTAGACACACAACATCTGACCTGCCCGACAGCTATACTCCTCCACTGAGCAAATCATGATACACACACACATGCTGACATCAAGTTTCACATAAGTTGAGTCTGCCTCTGGTATCAGGGACATTTTGGTGTTTGCAATATTTTATAGATGACACAGTGCTTTCAGGTACATAATTGAATTTGGCCTCATAGTGAGATGATGGCAATGATGATAATGATGATGGAAGAGGAGGAGGAATTACTCCAGGAGGACAAAAAAAAAGAGGTGAAGGTGAAGATGGAAGGAAAGGTGAAGGAGAGAAAGAAAGAAGAGAAAGAGAAAGGAAAAGAAAGGGGAAGAAGAACCCACTTTGTAAATGTTTCCTGTGTGTTTCCATGCAATGCTCAATATCACCCCACGAGTTAAAGACTGTTACCATGCTCACTTTCTGGATAAAGAAACGAAACCCTTGAGAGGTTAAATAATGTATCCAAGACCACAGATGTGTTGGAATTAGATGTCAAGGTTGAGGTTCCAAATGTTCATTTTCTTAACCATAAATGACCACATAAATGCAAAAAAGGTAAGGGCAGATAAATTAAGAGGTTTGACCAAGACCCTGCAGTTTCATGATTTTACATATTAACTCTCCCAAAAAATGAAGCCCAGAGAGGTTAAATGGCTCCTCGAAGATTACACAGGTTTATAACGTGAGGATCAGGAAGAACACGCTCAATTCCAGTCTCCCAGTACATTTGTGAATATGTGCAAATGAACACTTGCACACACACTCACATACATGCACGCACACACGCACAAAGGCACACGTACTAACATAGATCCAGGCTCCCGCCACACCTGGAAACTCTCCCAACGAGGTGACCTATCTGGATCCCCCCAGCATCCCTGGCAAGTACCAGGTTCCTCACTGCTTTGTGGGCACTGCTGTTGAGTAGTATGGAAGATGAGGAGGTGGAGAGAGGGGCCTAGGGGATGGAAAGGGAGGGACACCCACCTCTTCTCAGGAAGGCAACAAGGCTTGTGCCAACACTTCTGTTTCAGGACCCTGGCCAGTGCCACATCAGCTTCCTGGACCTCTTCAGCAGCATGAAGCTGATCCCTCAGCACCCACACCAACCAGCTGAATTGAAAATCAGGGTAGGGCCGGGCGTGGTGGCTCACACCTATAATCCCAGGACTTTGGGAGACCGAGGTGGGTGGATCACCAACTCGAGGTCAAGAGATCGAGACCATCCTGGTCAACATGGTGAAACCCCATCTCTACTAAAAGTACAAAAATTAGCTGGGCATGGTGGCGCATGCCTGTAGTCCCAGCTACGTGGGAGGCTGAGGCAGGAGAATTGCTTGAACCCAGGAGGCGGAGGTTGCGGTGAGCCGAGATCGCGCTATTGCACTCCAGCCTGGGTAACAAGAGCGAAACTCTGTCTCAAAAAAAAAAAAAAAAAAAGAAAAAAGAAAATCAGGGTAACTCTGCACCAAGGAAGATTTCTAATCAAGGCTCAGGTTTGCATTTCCTTCTCAATGGCATGTTGACAAAAAAAGAAAAGGCAGAAACAAACACAGTTAAGCTGACTTTCAGAGGCAAGTCAGGGGAGAAGCATAGGCAGCTAGGGCTGCCCACCATGGGCAAAAGGAGCTGGTCAGCACAGCAGGGCTTGGCTCCTGGCCCCTCTAAGCACTTCTCAGAGGCTGAACAGCAGATTTAGAGACCAGCCACATACATAGGGAGTCACGGAGACACGTGGGTTCCCTACAGACCCCTGGACATAGCCTGAGGTCTGGAAAATGGGAAGTACAGCTGACCCTTCAACAATGGGTGTTTGAACTGCAGGGGTTCATTTACATGGGGATTTTCTTCCACTTCTTCCACCCCAGAGACAGCAAGATAAACCTTCCTCTTCCTCCTCCTCCTCAGCCTACTCAATAAGAAGATAATCCATTTCTACTTAATGAATAGTAAATATATTTCTCTTTATGATTTTCTTAATCACATTTTCTTTTCTCTAGCTTACTTTATAGTAAGAATACAGTATATATTACATACAACATTTGCGTTAATTGAGTGTTTATTTTATCACCAAGGCTTCCAGACCATGGCAGGCTATTAATAGGTAAGGTTTTGGAAAGTCGCAAGTTATACATGGAATTTTCAACAGGGCCGAGGTGCCCCTAACACCCATGTTGTGCAAGAGTCGACTGTACATGTAGGTGTGGTACCATCTCTCTAGTGTTCTAAGAGAACTAGAAAGGGATTATAGAGGGCTAGAACAGAAATGATGATAGGACTGTCCATTTACAGAGAAGCATCCCCACCAGGAGCACACACACGTCGCTTCAAAGTTGGCCCTGCCTGAGGTTCTCTTTCACAGGCCCTGAGACTGGGGCCCTGGGATTTAAAATCACTTCTTCACAACAGCCAGCTCTTAAAGGCATCAGAAATCATCCCATCCAATTGGCTTGCTTTATAGGCAAAGACACAAGTTCTGTGGGGCGACTGGGTCGAGGGGGAGGAGGCAGCACCCTGCCAAGGTCATCCTCAAAGTCTCTGGTATGCTGAGGACCTCCAATTCCCAGAGGCAACCCCAGGAAACCCAGAGGGTGGACTCAGTCATCTTGCTGGTTCTTCTCAAAACCCTCCTAAGGGTGACAGTGACAACTGCCATCTTCTCTGCCTCTTTATTTCCAGAGAGCAAAGTGACCTTAAGTGGAAGCCAAGCAAAGGATATTCAGATCAAACATGTCATAGGCTTGTAGGATTGCTTACTTTTGAATACCTGCAACACATAAGGGTTTTTTGTGCTTTTTCTACCATCTAGAATGCAGGCTGAGTTAGGCAGACCTGAATGTGCATTCAGCTCTAATGCTTGCCGCAGTGGGACCCCAGAAAAGTCAAGTAACTTCTCTAAGACCCCTTGTTCCTGAACTCGGAGAGCCACCCATTCATCCCCGACTTTTGTGTGCTGCCTGCCTGTTGGTTATCGTGCCAGGCACGTGAATAGAGACATGAACACAAGAGACCATTACCCAGCCCTCCTGGCCAATATCCCAGGGGGATATTATTAGTACCCAGATCCTACAACTGCTGTGAGAATTAAAAAGTGATTGCATGTAAAGGACTTAGAATAATGCCTCCTGGTGAGTCATCACTTAACGAATGATGTCTGTTAAGATGAGACGATTATGAACAGCAATGTATCGATCTTTTTATCAGTTAGAGCTACATATTCTACTGCAACAGAAAATAAAGAAGATGGCCGGGCATGGTGGCTCAGGCCTGTAATCGCAGCACTTTGGAAGGAGGAGGTGGGCAGATCGTAAGCTCAGGAATTTGAGATTAGCCTGGCCAACACAGTGAGACCCCGTCTCTACTAAAAATAGAAAAATTAGTTGGGCATAGTGGTGCACACCTGTAGTTCCAGCTACTCAGGAGGCTGAGGCAGGAAAATCGCTTAAACCCAGGAGGCGGAGGTTGGAGTGAGCCAAGATGACACCACTGCAATCCAGCTTGGGTGACAGAGTGAGACATCGGAGAGGGGAGAGGAAGGGAGGGGAGGGGAGGGGAGAAAGAAAGGCAGTTGGCTACAGTTTAGTGAATATTTATTTAAGCATGTGCTATTTGATGATCTAGCTGACTCATATGTGAGAAATTAAAGAAGCCAGGCACAGTGGCTCACACCTGTAATCCCACCACTTTGGGAGGCTGAGGCAGGTGGATCGCTTGAGGTCAAGAGTTCAAGACCATCCTGGACAACATGGCAAAACCCTCTCTCTGCTACAAATACAAAACTGGGCCCGGTGTGGTGGCATGTGCCTGTAGTCAAGGCTAATCAAGAGGTTGAGGCAGAAGAACACTTGAATGCAGGAGACAGAGGCAGGAGCATGCTGAAATCACACCACTTCACCCCAGCCTGGGCAACAGAGTGAGACCAGGTCAAAAAAAAAAAAAAAAATTAAAAGGAAGACCCAACATCTGCACCCCCAAAAGGAGCAGAGGGTCCCCCAGCAGTAACTCTGGAATGGCCCTGTGCTCCCAACAGAGGAAGATGAAGTGGCGGACAGCAGGCACCTGCACCGGGCATTCCACACTCACTCTCGTCTCTTTCACGTTCATGGCAGCCCCTGGGCAGTAAGTACTGTTGTCTTCAACCAGGAGGAAGGTGAGGCTTAGGGAGGGTAAGAAATGTTTTTCTCTTGGTAGGCCCAGGACCAAACCCCAAATGCTGATGCTTACATTTTACCACATGTGCTACATTTCTGAACATTGAGTCTTTTTTTTCCATCATATATTTTCCTTCTATCTTCATCAATTGTTGTATCACAGAATTTTTTTTTTTCCTCCTTTGAGCTCCTGTTTCTGGAGGGGAAGAAGACACAAACAAAGCCAAAGCCATTCCCGCAGCCCCGTCCTTCTCCGTACAGTCTCTGCACCTTGGACGCTGGAAAATGCAAGGGTTTCTCCCTCTGGCAAGCCTTTCCCACATACGTGTCATTCTTGTCTTCTTCCTGCCCACACAGCTGGGATCCACTTCCCAGCTTATGGGCCACAAGGCATGACCGTGGGACTGAGTTACGGTGGACAACATGGGCGTGGAAGAAGGGCTATTTGTCACTCCCAGGTCCAGCCTGTCCAAATTCTCCACCTGAGACCCTCACCCTTTTTTCCCTTGGAAGTCAAATGCTGAAGATGGAGGAGGAGCCACTGAGTGGCAGCAACCTGGTGTCCTGAATAACCACAAGGGCAGAGTGTCTCCTCCACGCCCACAGCCGTGGTCACGTATCAGCATCGCATGGGAGAGAAATCAACTTTTCCTGCACAAAGCCCCTGAGATGTGGAGGTCTATCTGTTACGCAGCCAGCATTGCCCCAGCTGGCACAGCCCAGCCAGCTGCAGGCCCCCTTCCTTAAGGCAGAAACCATGTCTTATCCACGTCTACGATCTGGGTACCCAGTCATGGCAAAGGGTGAATGCGGGAAGGTTGGCCTTGTGGATAGAAGGAGACATCTTGGGATCAGATTAGGACTTGGTACTGGCTTGGACACTTGTGACCTTGGGAACCTCAGGCAGATTATCTAACCTTTTTGAGCCCCATCTTCTTATCGGGAGAAGTAAGATACGAACTGTATAGACGATACATAGTCATAAGTCATGAAGGAGATATGGCTGGGAAAAAAGCTTAACCAAAAGAGAACAGTAATAATCTCTCAGTGGCTGGTAAAATGCTAGTTCCATTACTAACCATGATGACGACGAGGAAACTACCACGTTGAATGCCCTCCAGTAAGACCTTAAAACTTGGCTCCTAACACACACACACATGCATACACGCCCATGCACACTCTCAGATAAATAAACAAATACGCAGGCTTGGAGACCTCCCACAGTGGCCTCTTCTAACTAAACACAAGGATGTTTCTGTCACTTTGTCAGAGGCATTCACTCTCACCACTCCCAGCCTCTCCTTCACCACCCCTCCCTTCCTGATGCTCCTGGCTCCCTGGGTTCTCAGAAATTATAATTAATTCATACTTTGGACTCCCAGGATTATAAGGTATTACAGGATGGCAGAGCTAAGACAAATGCTTCAATTCACCAGCTGCCATGTATTTAATTAGAGATTTTGATGAATCCTCCTTACACAGACAGGCCTTCCTCCTTGGGGCTGCGTGAGATTGAGGAACAGGGAGAGAGAGGGAAGGGTTTGTACACAAGGACTCCAGGACACTCAGACTTTTCACTAGTTTGGACTGCTTGTCTGCCCCACCAGAATCAGCCGGAAGTGGAAGAGCCTTGGCTGCGACATTGGGTGAGCAAGAGGAAAACTCTCAAAAGAGGCTTCTATCTTCCTGAGACAGGAAAACCTTATATACGGGGTGCGATGGGGAAGGACCTTTTCCACAGGTCTGAACTGCTGCTGGGGCCTCTTAGATTTTAACCTGTAATTTTCCTTATAACTTGGGAGATGGGTGGAAAAGCACGTGCCTCTCACTAACAATGTCACTCTTACAATCATGTTTGTGTGTGAACATGTATGTGTGTGTCTCATACTAGCTGATGGGCTTGACAGTTTGGTAAACAAGGCCTATCTCTGGTCTTGTGGAAGAGCACAGGTTTTTTCTTTCTTTCTCTCTCTCTCTCTCTCTCTCTTTCTCTCTTTCTCTCTTAGACTAAGTCTTGCTCTGTCACCCAGGCTGGAGTGCAGTGGTGCAATCTCAGCTCACTGCAGCAGGTTCAGGTTCAAGTGATTCTCCTGTGTCAGCCTCCCAAGTAGCTGAGATTAGAAGCACTCACCACCATGTCTGCCTAATTTTTCTATTTTTAGTTGAGACGGGGGTTTTGCCATGTTGGTCAGGCTGATCTTGAATTCCTGACCTCAGGTAATCTGCCTGCCTCGGCCTCCCAAAGTGTTGGGATTACAGGCGTGGGCCACGGCGCCCAGCCACAAGTGTTCTTTCAAAAGATGCTTTTGTTGCACTAAATGTCTGCAATAAGGACAACAGTGAATCCAATTTTTAAATGAGGTTGTAAATGGAAAGGGTGACATATGCTGTAGTTTCTTCTCATCCTCCAGGGTAAATAATAAACTACCAGCCAACAGCAGAGAATCAGGATGCAGTCCCGGGGGTGACCTCCAACAGGGACAAATGTCACTCTCTGGGTATCACGTTTTCATCAGTTAAATCTCCACCTAGGGAGAGGAGCTCACAGGCAATCTTTCCAACATCCCCACATGTCAATCATTTATATTTACCCCATTCTTTTTTGGGGGAGGTGAAACAGGAGGATTTTATTATTATTTTTATTGTACTTTAGGTTCTAGGTTACATGTGCAGATCATGCAGGATTGTTGCATAGGTGCGTACATGGCAATGCGGTTTGCTGCCCCCATCCTCCATCATCTATATCTGGAATTTCTCCCCATGTTATCCCTCCCCAGCCCCCACCATCCCTCCTCTAGCACCCCCCAACAGACACCAGTGTGTGATGCTCCCCTCCCTGTGTCCATGTGTTCTCATTTTTCAACACCCGCCTATGAGTGAGAACATGTGGTGTTTGATTTTCTGTTCTTGTGTCAGTTTGCTGAGAATGATGGTTTCCAGATTCATCCATGTCCCTACAAAGGACAAGAACTCATCATTTTTTATGGTTGCATAGTATTCCATGGTGTATATGTGCCACATTTTCTTTGCCCAGTCTATCATCAAAGGGCATTTGGGTTGGTTCCAGGTCTTTGCTATTGTAAACACTGCTGCTGTGAACATACATGCGCATGTGTCTTTATAATAGAATGACTTATAATCCTTTGGATATATACCCAGTAATGGGATTGCTGGGTCAAATGGAATTTCTATTTCTAGGTCCTTGAGGAATCGCCACACTGTCTTCCACAATGATTGAACTAGTTTACACTCCCACCAACAGTGTAAAAGTGTTCCTATTTCTCCACATCCTCTCCAGCATCTGTTGTCTCCAGATTTTTTAATAATCACCATTCTAACTGGTATGAGGTGGTATCTCAATGTGGTTTTGATTTGCATTTCTCTAATAATCAGTGTGATGAGAATTTTTTCCCATTCTATAGGTGTAAACCAGGTAGCGTCATTTCCTGCCTCCTCTACCCTCCAGAAGGGATGCAGAATCTCAAAATTGAACTGTCTGGAGCCCAGCTCCCTCTCGTCTCTACCCAGCTTTTTGGTGAATGACCTGTCACATAACATCTAAGTTCCTTAGCTGAGTTTGAATACCCTGCAATCCCAACGCATTCATCCTTTCCAACTTTATTTGCCACCTCTTGTTAATGTGTGTCCTTTACCAGAACACCTTGAGAAATGATCCTCATGGAGGCTCGACTGTTCCAAACTCATTACTGCCTGACTCCCTTTGCAGGTGGTGTCACCCTCCCTCCTGGACTCCCCTTCCCATTCCCTCCATGCTGCCAAACTCCCTCTCCAGCTCTTTGTCCCCTTTTCTGCACAGCTCTCATTCATATTCCCCCTCTTCAGCATTCACATGTACTTACTTATCCCTGCATGTGTTCTGTCTGTGGGGTATCCTATTCTATCCATCCAAACCACACAGTCACTGAGGATGGGGTCAGGTTTACATAGTGTCATCCCCTCATGGCTAAGCATCAGGTAAGCCCACTGCAAACTAGAGTGACTTTATTATTCAGATAACCAGTTTGCAGAGAGACTTACCTTGGCTCTCCTAGGGCACAAAGTCTTTGTTCACCTCACTTCCAGGAAATGTCATTGTTCTGTCTAATTCACTGTGAGGCCCTTCTGTGTGTGTTGGAGAACATCTCTGAGGCTTATGACAACCAGATCCCTGAGCAGCACAATCCTGGACAGCGCCGTTGGTGTGCTCACCTGTTCCCTTTTCTCCCAGTGAAAGGGACCTGTGTAGTCATTACAAAGTCTGTTTTTCCTCTTCCTCTCTTTTTTATTTTTATTTTTAGATGCAGTCTCTCCAGGCCAGAGTGCAGTCGTATGATCTCGGCTTACTGCAGTCTCTGTCTCCTGGTTCAAGTGATTCTACTGCCTCAGCCTCCAGAGCAGCTGGGATCACAGGTGTGTGCCCCCACACTCAGCTAATTTTTGTACTTTTAGTAGAATGGGGTTTCACCATGTTGGCCAGGATAGTCCCTACCTCTTGACCTTGTGATATGCCTGCCTTGGTCTGCCAAATTGCTGGGATTAGAGGCATGAACCAACACGCCCAGCCTGCAAGGTCTTCTTCACACACAAAAAAGAAATACTGTAAGTTCCTCGTGTGTCATTCTGCAGTTGTTGTTGTTGTTGTTGAGATGGAGTCTCACTCTATTGTCAAGGCTGGAATGCAGTAGCACAGTCTTGGCTCACTGTAACCTCCACCTCCTGTTCCACCAAATCTCCAGACTCAGCCTCCCAAGGAGCTGAGATTACAGACATGTGCCACCATACCCGGCTAATTTTGGTATTTTTAGTAGAGACAGGTTTCACCATGTTGGCCAGGCTAGTCTCAAACTCCTGACCTCAAGTGATCCCCTCACCTTGGCCTCCCAAATGGCTGCGATTACAGGTGTGAGCTGCCACACCCAGCCTCATTCTACTTTTCTAATCTCCTCCCCCTTCCTTCCCTCTCACCATTCTCCAATGAGGTCAAACACTAATTTCTCACTGTCATCTCATTAAGAGTTTGACATGAAGCCAGTCAAATGTGAAACGGCTGTAATGAGCATGACAAGCCTGGTGAGAGCAGAAGAGAGGCCCTGTCAGGGACGATGTCCAGGCTTGGGATGTAGGCAGTGGGCATGCTAAGGAGAATGAGCTTCATTGTAGGGGCAAGACAGGTGGAGTGATCTTGGAAAAGTGAAGAAATCATCCACAGAGCCCACTGCTCCACACAGGTGGGTAAGGGGGTCACTGGGGCCAAGCTCTGTTCCCCACACTAAGGTAGTGCAGAACCCTCTCAAGGCAGAACCACACCCTGACACACCGCATGTTGGGGTAACCACCTGTGGGGGCTGTCATGCAGACCTTGACTCAGCAACGGATGAATTAATTCACTTCAACACAAATTTTCAGTGTAAAAGCAGGCTGGGTGTCCATGGCCAATTACAGACTCCTTGGAGAGTCCTTTAAAGAGATAGCAGCCACTGGCCTAGACATGCTGGCCTCTCTTTGGGTCAACACCACTAGAAGTTGAAGATTAAAGGAGAGGTTCTGATGCCTAAAGCAAACACTATTTTTTAAAACTTATTTTGTAATTTTTTTATTTTTCAGACTCACTATAATGGGTCCACGTAAGCAAGCAAACACTATTAGTGGGTAATATTCTTGGTTGACCTCCTCCTGAGAGAGCCATGTGGAACAGTCAAATGTTAATTTTAGAACCACATGAGTAAACAAGTTAGTTAGGTAAACTCTTACATTCCTTTGTATTTGCACCTTAATCTCTCTGGCTCCTACAGTTCAGCCAAGAACTGCAGAAAAAACCTTTATGCCTTCTAAAAGGGTTTGAGACTATATTCCATAACTCTCTCTAATATTTTTCTTTTACTATTTTTGCCACCACCTTAACTAAACTCCTACAACTGCATGTCTCCTTATCATGGACTCCATTACACTCTTGTCACTATTTCAACTCTGCATTAACACACGGTCCCTCCTAGTGGTAGAGACACACCATGAAGCAGCAGTGACTGAAGTGCTGCATGAGTAACAGAGGAATAGGCATATCAAGGGACAGGTGGAAGGGACCCCATCCTGGACTTGGGAGGTCAAGGGACAGGTGGAAGGGACCCCATCCTGGACTTGGGAGGTCAAGGGACAGGTGGAAGGGACCCCATCCTGGACTTGGAAGGTCAAGGGACAGGTGGAAGGGACCCCATCCTGGACTTGGGAGGTCAGAAGTGCATTTTCTCCAGGGCTAAGAAACAAGCTAGAATCTCAAGAGAGGAAGAACAGAGAAGTCCAAAGGTGAGAAAGGCCATGCATACTTCATCTGAAGGCCAGAGAGAATACAGTGAGGGCAGCTATCTTCTGGGGTCAGAGGTTGAGCAATATAAGCAGAGTCTGAAACACCAAGGGCCTTGCAAAGCATCTTAAGGGTTCTGGATCATTCAAAGGGCAGTGGGACCAGTCCAGGGAATGGCATGATCCGAGGAGCCTACTGAAAGGAAAGCTCTGGTGGCCCAATGGAAAATGGCAAGAGAAGGAGGTGAGCATGAAGGGAGGAAATGGAATTGGAGGGAGGTTTCAGTAATCCAGAAGCAAGGTGATGTCAGCTAAGGTGATGCAGGCTAAGGTAATGGCAGTGGGAATGAAGAGAAGCAGGTTCATTCAAGAAATTGCAGACACTATCCAGAGACCCTTATAATATACAGAAGGTAGCAGAGAAAATGGAATGATCAAGGATGGTGGTGGGGTCTTGAAGACAAGATAGCTTCATTTCCTGCCCCCCTGGAAGGGGTGCAGAAGCTGAGAAATGGACAGTCTTCAGCCAGTTCCACCTCACTTGTCTCTACCTAGCTCTTTGGTAAATGTCCTGCCACATAACATTTCAGTTCCTTAGCTGAGTTTGAACACTCTGCAATCCCAGTGTGGTAGTGCCTTCACTGAGAAGGGAACAGGGGAAGGAGATACCACATAGCAAGGACCCTTGAATGTTCCATCTCTCTAACACCCCTCCTGGGAATCTATCCCAGAAAAGTAAATCCACGGATAGTAAAAGTTGTGTATGCCTTTATGTATGTGCGACACCACCATCTACAAAACACTGGATGGCAATCCAGATGCTCGGAAATGATGGCCATTGTGGACAGTGTTCGTTACGTACTCTGCATTGTTCTGGGTGGTTAACACAAAGGCACTCATTTAATCCCAACAAAGACCCAGTGAAGTAGGTCCCTCTCTCAGTCTGCTCGGTTTGCTATGAACTGAACAGTTCATACCATACCCTGGGTGGCTTATAGACGATAGAAATCTATTGCTCAAAGCTCTGAGGCTGGAAATCCAAGATCAAGGCACCAGCAGATTCAGCGTCTGGTGAAGGAAGGACTTGCCTCCTGGTTCTTAGACAGTGTTGGCTGTACCATGTCTTCACATCACAGAAAGAAGCAAGGCAGCTCTCTGGGGCCTCTTCTAAAAGGGCACTAATCCGATTCAAAAGGGTTGCATCCTCATGATTTAATTACCTCCCAAAGGCCTTACTGATATGGTCTGGATCTGCATCCTCACCCAAATCTCATGTTGAAATGTAATCCCCAGTGCTGGAGGTGGGCCCCAGTGGGAGGTGAGCGAATAAAAGGGATGGAATTCTCATGAATGGTTTAGCACCGTCCCCGCTTGGATCTGTCCAGTGAGTGAGTTCTCACGAAAATGGTTGTTTCAAAGTGTGTGGCAGACTCCGCCCCCACCGTCTCTCTGCTGCTCCTACTCTGGCCATGTTAAGATGTACCTGCTCCCTTTTCACCTTCTGCCATGATTGTAGGTTTCCTGAGGCTTCCCTAGAAGGCAAGCAGAAGCCACCATGTTTCCTGCACAGCCTGTAGAACCATGAACGAATTAAACCTCTTTTATATATGAAATACCCAGTCTCAGGTACTGCTTTATAGCAGAGTGAGAATGGATGAATACACTTACTTCTGAATACCACAGCCTTGGGGGGCAGGATTTCCATGGATAAATTTGGGGAGGGGACACAAACATGAAAACCACAGCAATCCCATTAAGGTCCTTGCTTTGTAAATGAGCAACCAAGACATAGAGCCAAAATACACACCAGGGAGCCAGCTTCTTGGGAATATACCTACACTACACTGCCTCTTCGTGACAAGGGAGGTTTTTGTAAGTTTTGGCAAATCAGCAGGCTGGAATTTTAGACAACCATTAAACAATCATTAAAGTCATTCCATGGAAACAAGGGAAATGCATGTGGGGTATCATTAAATTTAAAAAAACAGGGGAAATGGTGTGTAAAGTCTGAAAACAATTATGTTAAAATATGAGCATGAATGGGTCAGAGCTGGAGGAGAATTTACCATGATGAAAACAGATGTGATGTCTGGGTAATGGGATGAGGGTGATTTTTTTCTATCCACTTTTCCTATATTATTATTGATGTGCACTTTTTATTTAATGAAATACTCAAAACAAGGAAAAATCTATATATACCCCATATAATCCTAACATGTAAATTTAAGAAACAGGCACAATTAATCTGCAGAAATAGAAATCAAAACATGGTTACTGCAGGTTCCTACAAACTAGATTGGCAAGGAGCAAAGATGATAGTTTCTGGGAGGAGAGAGAGAACCTATATATAAATTGAAATGATGGTTACACAGGTACATTTCTATCAAACCTCACTAAGCTGTATCTTTGAGATCTGTATGTTATTGTAAGTAAATTATATGTACATGTGTGTTTATTGTGTGTAAACTGTACAATTTAAAATATTTAAGGGGGTGTGACAGTTAATCTTATCTGTCACCTACACTGGACTAGGGAAGGCCAAGATAATTGGTTAGATATCACTTCTGGGTGTCTCCATGAGGGTGTTTTGGGGATGCAATGAGTATTTGAATCAGTGAACTCAGCAAAGTGGATGGCTCTCCCCCATGTGGGTGGCATCATGCAATCCACGGAGGGCCTAGGTTGAACAAAAGGCAGACGGAAGAGGGATTCACCTGCTTCTTTCTTGCATCCCTGCTTGAGCTGAAACATCTCATTTCATCTTCTCATGCCCTGCAACTGGGATTTATAACATCAGCTTCCCTAGTTCGAGTCTTTGGACTTGGACTGAATTATACCACCTACTTTCACGATTCTCCAGATTGCAGGTATCAGGGTCATAGGACTTCTTAGCCTCTGTAACCATGTAAGCCAATTCTTTGTAACAGGAATGCATGTGCATGCACGCATGCGCGCGCACACACACATACACACACACACACTCAGTATCTCCTATTGGTTCTGTTTCCCTCAAGATCCCTAACACAGCAGGGAATCAATATAAAATCTCCCATCCTGACACTGTCTTCTATCTCTGCTAGGATCTGGACACATTCCTGCAAATTCACACGGTGGAAATTTCATCCCCAAGGCAACAGCATTGGGAGGTGATGGCTTGTGGGAAGTGTGTAGGTCAGAAGGGCTCTGCCCTCTCGAATGCATTGATGTTATTATAAAAGAGCTGGACTGAGGGCATTTACTCCCTTTTGTCCCCTCTGTCCCCTCCACGATATGAGGACACAATGTTCTTCCCCTCCAGAGGACGAAGCACCAAGGCATCACTGTGAAATGCAGACGGGGCCCTCATCAGACTCCAAACCTGCTGACAGCTTGATCTTGGACTTCTCAGCCTCCAGAACTATGAGAAATGTGTTTCTGTACTTAAGTCTTGCTCTGTTTCTCAGGCTGGAGTGCAGTGGCGCGATCTCATCTCACTGCAACCTCTGCCTCCCAGGTTCAAGTGATTCTCCTGCCTCAGCTTCCCGAGGAGCTAAGAATACAGATGTGTGCCACCAAACCCAGCTAATTTTTTTGGTATTTTTAGATGGCTCAGGCTGGTCTCAAAGTCCTGACCTCAAACAATCTGCCCACCTCGGCCTCTCAAAGTACTGGGATTACAGGCCTGAGCCACCATGCCCAGCCTGCTTCTGTTCTTTAAAAATTACCCTATCTCGGGCCGGGTGCAGTGGCTCAAGCCTGTAATCCCAGCACTTTGGGAGGCCGAGGCGGGTGGATCACGAGGTCAAAATATTGAGACCATCCTGGTAAACATGGTGAAACCCCGTCTCTACTAAAAATACAAAAAATCAGCTCGGCATGGTGGCGCGTGCCTGTAATCCCAGCTACTCAGGAGGCTGAGGCAGGAGAATTGCCTGATCCCAGGAGGCGGAGGTTGCAGTGAGCTGAGATCGTGCCATCGCACTCCAGCCTGGGTAACAAGAGCGAAACTCCATCTTAAAAAAAAAAAAAAAATACCCCATCTCAGAAACTTAGTTATAGCAGCACGATTGACTCAGACAATCTCTTCACGAGGAAGCCACCATTTTCTCCTACCAGTGCCATAGAAGATAACCAGCCCATTTCTCTGGCCAGTTTTCTACCTCTAGAACAGGAAATTTCAACAGGTGGCACAAATCCCTAGAAAAGGGGGCTTTCAAATACAGCCCACAGGCCAATTCTATCCTGCCACCAGTTTTTGTAAATAAAGTTTTATTGGCACACAGCCATATCCATTTGTGTACATGTCTATGTCTGCTTTCACACTATAAGACAGTTGAGTGGTTGCGGCGACGTCCGTATGGCCAGTGAAGCCCAAAATATTTACTGCTTGGATCTTTACAGAAAAAAGTTTGCCAATTCCTTCCCTAGAGAACATTTGTAAATATGCGTGGGTGTTTGAGGTTGTCACAGTGACTGAGCTGAGCCTACTACTGGCGTTTATTGGCACAGTTCCTTACTACATTGTAAAGAACTGCTTTATCCTGTCCTGTCCAAACCTCTAATAGCAATCCATTGAGAAACTCACTCTAGAAATAGGTTCAGAGTCAAGAGGAGGAGGCTACAGATAAGCCTTAGGCTTCCGAGCAAATTGAAACTCTGTACCATTTCATTTACCCCACTTAGAGGGATGCACCCTTTCTCCCTGCCCCAGTTTTCTCTATCTTTAGGCAAGAAGCATCATAAAAGCTCCTACCTCTTAGCTTTCCTAACTCCACCAAACTTTTCAGTGACTATTTCACAGGTTGCCTCATAGGTTCCCCTAGGACCTAGTTTTAGAATCAAGGAGAAGGGTTTTTAAAAATTTCCAAAGCCAAGTTTAACAGAATGAGACAGAAATAGCCATCAGGGTTCTAATTCATTCCATCACAACCTCCACCTCTCCCAGTGGAACCCCGCGAAGGTGTTCTGCTTGTCACATTGGAATCGTCACCTTGGAGTTTACAAAGCACTTTCCAGCGATAGTACAATAGATTCTGCTCTAGTGTGGGAGACTGTGCAGAAAGTGTTGGCACCTCCCAGTTTTCAAAAGGAGAAAACAAAGAAGTGTCTCTCTCGAGGTTGAGTGCGTTAACTTAAACTTAAACCAGGCTTCCCCTGCTTCTCTCAGAGCTGCCTATACATATTGTACTCAAGCGACTTAATGGTGGAATTTCAGAAGCTGAGTGGCCTTCTGAGCATGTCAGACTAGAAAATGGTTCGAGAAGCAGGAGAGGAGGCAGCCTACTTTGCCTCTGCAAGCTAGAATGTCTGGTCTGGCACGGTGGCTCATGCCTTTAATACCAGCACTTTGGGAGGCCAAGGTGGGTGGATTGCATGAGCTCAGGAGTTCGAGACTACCCAGCGCAACATGGTGAAACCCTGCCTCTACTAAAAATACAAAAAAAATAACTGCGTATGGTGGCACATACCTCTAGTCCCAGCTCCTTGGGAGGCTGAAGCAGGAGAATCACTTGAACCCCAGAGGTGAAGGTTACAGTGAGCCAAGATGGCACCATTGCACTCCATCTTGGGCTACAGAGTGAGAATCTACCTCAAAATTAAAAAAAGTAAAAAAGAAAAGAAGAAAGCAAGCAAGAAAGCTTAAATATCTGTCTCCCCAGGAAATTCAGTGTTGTGAATATTAGGACTGTGATTTTTTTTTCATTTGGAGGCATTAATTGATTGTTTGAACTGACAAATACACACTGCATATATCTATGGTATACAACATGATGTTTTGATTTCATCCTCATCTCATCTCCAATCCCTAGTGTAATACATGGTACATCCCAAGCACATAATAAATGTTGAATGGATGGATGAATGAACGAATAAAATTTGTCTCATTGTCTCTATCCTTTCCTGTACCAAGAAGAAACAAAAAGATGATAGAAAGGTAAGAAAGATAATTTTAAAAACAACAAACATGCTTATAAGGTATCCAGCATAGTTGTAAACAGGTACATGTTTTAGGTCATTTATTATTTTCAGAAATTCTCTGAGATCAGTATGATTACCATCTCCATTTATTTTACAAGAGAGAAGACCGAAGATCAGCCAGATTATAAAGGTAACCCAAAACGACAGTGTAGGCAAATAGACAGCTAGGATTTGAACTCAGACAAGGCAGTGCTGGCTTCCTGCGCCAGAACTCTTCAGTACCACAGTATTCTGCATCCAATGCCAAATGTCAGGGCAACACGATCTCGTCATTCCACCTGGCAGTGTGCAGGGGGAGTGCTCCTATTAAGAACTCCTCTGGATGAATCTCCAATAGAATCCACATGAACCCAGGAGAATGGAGAGGGAAGGCTACTTGCTTGCCAACACTCACAAGAAACAACTCTCTCTGAGTAAGTACCCACGGAGGTATAGGAATATGTGGATACATGGATATTTGATTCTGTAATTTCAATAAAACAGGGCTTGGGCCCGACACCATGAGATAAATGGCTCAGGAAGTCATGTAATACAATGCGGTCAGAAAGAAAGACATTTTTATGTGCTGAAGGCTACCGTACAGCACCAGCTACAGCTCAGGTGATCATCGGATGGAAATGCTTCTGTGCTAGGTTGAAAATGCGGGAGTGAGCAGAGACCAAGTTTGGAAACTTAACAGCTGTGTGCATCTTAACTTTTTGCAATTTAAATTCAAGATAAATTGAGCTGTTTAGAGGGAGAGAGACTGGCAGAGGGAACAGACCCAGAGGGGTCTGTACACTGGGTAAGGAAGGAAGAAAAACTGACCTAATGGTCATTTCCCAAAAAGTGGGTCTGCAATTTATTTTCAAATTCACCCTAAACTTGACATCAAAATACTTTGAGTTCATGTTCACTTAGTCATTGACTGCACGGTCCACCACTTGGAGGCTAGATTTTTCTAGTAACAGGTTGGCTCACCCCACAAGCCAATGAGTGCTTAATATCCAAGTGCTAAATGAGTTAATGAATAGATTAATGAATGAATGAATGACTTCATGAATAAAAACAAATTCAAGCTGGTCATGGTGGCACGTGCCTGTAGTTCCAGCTACTCAGGAGGCTGAGGCAGGAGAATTGCCTGAACCCAGGAGGCGGAGGCTGCGGTGAGCCGAGATCGCGCCATTGCACTCCAGCCTGGGCAACAAGAGTGAAACTCCGTCTCAAAACAAACAAACAAAAAATTCAGTGCTTTATATGTCAGATACATAAAAATGTATTTTGTTTTGGTTTTGTTTTGTTTTTCCATGAGACACAATCTCACTCTGTCACCCAGACTGGAGTCCAGTGGTACGCTCTCAGCTCAATGCAACCTCCACCTCCTGGATTCAAGCAGTTCTCCTGCCTCAGCCTGTAGAGTAGCTGGGACTACAGGCACATGCCACCATACCTGGCTAATTTTTGTATTTTTAGTAGAGACAGGGTTTCACCATATTGGCCAGGCTGGTCTCAAACTCCTGACCTTGTGATCTGCCAGCCTTGGCCCCCCAAAGTGCTGGAATTACACACAGGTGTGAGTCACCATGCCTGGTCTTGTTTTACTTTCATAGGAAGCATATCAGGCAGATGCCAGTAATAGCCCCGTTTCTGAGATGGGAAAACCAAGGCACCAAGAAGATGTGTAGCTATTGTCTTAGCTTGTATAGTGGCCTAGGGGTAGGGGTTAGAGCTCAAACTTAGGGACACTGTTCTGATCACCTCCTATTCACCCTGATGATGAAAAAGGGATCCCCACCCTAAATAGTATGAGGTGGCCACGCACAGGACACCGGGCTGTGGACAGATGCAATCAATAAACCTATTAGTCACATGACACCACACACCATGCAAGGCCATATGGGGGTCACTCACAGAGCAGGGTGAACTAGCAGGCACTGTGGGGAGAAGGCTTTGTGGTCACAAGACGGTGAGATGTCCCCTAGTTTCCACAGGAAGAAGTGACTGCTTTGTTTGAATAATTTCATAGGCTGGCAGGGAGCTGAAGTCCATTAGATTGAGAACCAGGAGAAGGACTAGGGGTAAAGCCAGGCCAGGTGATCGGGGAACTAGCCAGGTGGGGGTCCTGTCCTGCAAGGTGGTAGGGAAATCAGATGAGATCAGGGAAACTCAAACTTAGAACTTTGGGGCCCTGTGAAACCCAAGGAAGCCCTTGAAATGTTAGGTCTTCTATACGTGGGTGATTCTGGCACTGTAACTCTCAAACAAGTCATTAACGCCATTCCTCCTCACCTTCCCCAATATATCCTTGTATGCCTTGTACAAAGCCACAGACCCTTCTCCTCCTTTATCTCACCACGGGGAGGTGGGGTAGGAAGGCAAGTGTGCAAAGGTGGAGTGAGCATCTACCTTAGAACCAGCAGGCAAGTGCCTGATTCCAGCTCAGCTCTGCACTGGCCCTAGAGTTCTGAGCATGTTTTTTTTTTTTTTAACACTCCTGAGTCTTTGTTTTCTACTCTGCAAAATGAGAACATGACCACATACTTCCAATGGTGGTAATGAAGATAAATAAAAGAAAGCCCTTGAAAAAGCAATTTAAATGGAAGACATGACTATTTATGATCGTGGTTCTCATCATCTCTACCTTTCTCTCATCAAGGGCATATTTTTTAAAAGAGCTAAGTAGGAGAGTGAGGGTATCACTTCTGCACCAAATAATAATGAAAACCCAGCTAAAGAGACAGCCTTTAACTGTTGTAAACACGGACAGTGTGTTTCCCTGTGGGGTGGACACTTTTCTTCACCTCGTTAATTCTCACAACAACCCCATTTGGTTGTGATCAGCATTGTTCCTTATTACGTTCAAATATAAGTTAACCAATAATCAGAAAGCTTGAGTAACCTGTTGAAAGACCATTTACACAGGGAGTAAGTGACCATGCTGAGATGTCCACCCAGGTCAATGCAACTTCAGAGCCTACACCCTTAAACTCCAAGAAATACTCTCACAAGCACATCTGGGTGGGTATAAAAGACTAAATAGTGCCCCCTCAAAGACGTCCTGATCCTAATGCCTAGAATATCATGTGAATGTGTTGCGTTCTATAGCAAAAGATACTTTGTAGATATAATTATAGTATTTGAAATGAGGCGATTTCCCTGAATTACTCAGGTGGGGCAATGTAATTGCTAGGGTCCTTTCAGAAGAAGGCAGGAGGGTCAGAATTAAAAGCCTTGAAGATCCTCTGTTGCTGACTAGGAAGGTAGAGGAAGGTGCCATGAGCCAAGGGCGTAGGTGACCTCTAGCAGCTAGAAAAAGCAAGGAAATGTATATCTTCTGGAGACTCCAGGGGGAACACAACCTTGCCGGTTTCAGGACTTCCGGCCTTCAGAATTGTAAAGTAATCAATATGTGTTGTTTGAACCACAAGGTGTGGGTAATTTGCCCCAGCAGTAATGGATGAGGTCAGGGTACTGCAGAATCGGGCAGGCAGCTTGCACCAGAGCCGTGCTGCCCCATATGGTGACCACTGCAACACAGGGCTACTTAATTTTTTTTTTTTTTTTTTAGACGGAGTTTCGCTCTTGTGACCCAGGCTGGAGTGCAATGGCGCAATGTCGGCTCACCGCAACCTCCGCCTCCTGGGTTCGAGCAATTCTCCTGCCTCAGCCTTCCGAGTAGCTGGGATTACAGGCACGCACCACCATGCCAAGCTAATTTTTTGTATTTTTAGTAGAGACGGGGTTTCACCATGTTGACCTAGATGGTCTCAGTCTCTTGACCTCATGATCTACCCGCCTCGGCCTCCCAAAGTGCTGGGATTACAGGTGTGAGCCACTGAGCCCAGCCAGGGCTACTTAAATTAAGGTAAATTTAAATTTAATTGAAAGTCTAATTTCGCAGTCACTAAGCCATATTTCATGTGCTCAGCAGACATCCATGGCAAACGGCCACTGTGCTGATGTAGAACAGTTCCATCACCACATAGAATCTCCTGGACAGGGCCGTTCTGAAGGTAAAAAGTCGACACACCTTCGTACCTGCAGATATTTGCATAAGGACAACATAAGGTGTCCCTCACTGTGGGTGAATGGAGGCAGGTCATCTGGGTTCAAATCCCAGCTCTGCCATTTCTACGTTAGTGTCAACTGGGGATGATACTAGCACCTAGACCTTTGCTTTACGATGAAGACTCACTGTGGACCATGCCACATGCGTTCTTCACGGTAAAGGACTGCAAAAAATGTTTAGCCAAGTACATGGTGCAGACTAGTGGGCATGTAACAAATATCACCCCTTATTATTACCATTTCCCTTTTAGACTGGAAGACTGAAGCTCAGCCAAGGTCCAGAAAGCCCAGTGACAATCTGTCTCAGGTCAACCAATTCACACAGATAGAAGCAGGTTAAAACGGTGGCAGTGGTCTCACACCGCTGAAGGAATCCAACATTCTGCAATCAACTCTGTGTCCAGAAAGAAAACACAGAGTGGAAGCATGACCTGTGAGGAAATATTACATAAGATACTTCCCCAGAATGGGGTACTGTGGCGTCATGAATACAAATCAATGAATGTGCAAATACTCCTCGGAAATATTTATGATAAAACTTAAGCACCAACCCAAACAGCCTTCACGTAGTGAAACGAAACCATAAATTATTTCCAAGAACATTGTAATGCCAAGGGAACTCACTTAATTATCCATTATCCCAGAAATGTAGACATAATGTTAATTAAAATGAAGGGGGAAAGCCATTTCCATTTTTTATTAAGATTCATTGGGTTCTTGAAGAACTCTTTGCCCTGCAGCCTGGGCCAGGTGATGCAGAGCTCATCGCTCATCCTGGGGAGCTGAAATGTGTAACCCAGACACGAACAGGGGCACCTCAAGGTCAAGAGACAGAACCTTCAAAAAAAAAAAGAACAACTGTCTGGCCCTGATTCCTCCAGTAATCCTTCTCCCAAGAACGCTTGTATCTGCGTTTCCACTATTAGAAATTATTTTCTTTCATCTGGAGATTGCTAGTTCCTTGTTCTCGGAAACCCCACGTTAGTGGACATTGCAGCATTCCATGCTTTCGGTTAGGAGACTCTCAGCATTCAGAGTACGCAAAGCCATGGATTTCAGCCCTTTGTCTGCTGGAGGCCTGAAATGGCACTGAGGCCATGCTCAGGTGCACAAGCAGAGGGAAGGGAAAGAAGGATGGATGGCCAATCGGCCTCCCAGGCCTTGAGACACCCATGCACCTGGTGTCTAAACCCCTGAACCTCTGCCATATAAGGCTCCTTCATTTTTGTCATCTGTCATTGAAGCAACAAAACATTTTGAACACATGGGGGTCTCTAGTGTGTCACTTTCCCCTGCCTTCTGGATGATCCTCACCTGGCTTGCATCAGTCTCGCCAATGCAGTGACCCTCTCTCTTCCACCTGCCTTCTCCACTTTAAGAAATTCCAGGTATAATATCAGGCCCAGAAAATGTGAAGGGAAGAGGGAAAAGAAAGGTGCAAGGGCTGAGAAGGGGATGTTAAAGGGAAGCCTAAAAGTGGCCATAATGGTTGAGGAAGGAGATTAATGTGGGGATCCTATGTCCCCTTTGGGATATTCCAAAAGTTCCAGAATAGGATGTGAGTTACTTTGAGCTGATTTGACGGTGTAGACTGTGTTCTGTTGTCTACACCATCACTCAAGGATCAAGGTATATGCACTGTGACTTTATAAGTAGTGTGTAGATTTTCCATTTTTATGTGAGGTTTGGTTGGGGGAAAATGAGAGGGAATGTTATTCTCAAAATTGATTTAAAATCCTCTGGGCTGGACATATCTCATGCCTGTAATCCCAGCACTTTGGAAGGCTGAGGTGGGTGGATCACCTGAGGTCAGGAGTTCAAGACAAGCTTGGCCAACATGGTGAAACCCCATCTCTATTAAAAGTACAGAAACTACTGGGGACGATGATAACACATATCTGTAATCCCAGCTACTTGGGAGGCTGGGGCAGGAGAATCACTTTAAGTCGGGAGATGGAAGCTGCAGTGAGCCAAGATTGCGCCACTGCATTCCAGCCTGGGTAAGAAAGTGAGACTCCTTCTCAAAAAACTAAATAAAAAATCCTCTGGAGTACAGGAAAGGAGATGCTGCAGGTATCCTGAAGCCCTGAGATACAGTAGGCACTGCATAAGTGTTTACAGAAAGGTGACTACATGATGATTGAACTAGTTGCTTAGCTACTGATATCTACAACTTACTGGGTTATGCTGAGGGAAACTGCATCATCTCTCCCTGTAAAAACACAATGAAAAGAGCCAGAGAGGCACTGAAATTTTGAACTATGTGTAGACATTATCTGTGTGTTTAAAATGCAGCCTCTGTGAAAACAATTTCTAAAATTATCTATATGAAACTAAAACAGCTACTCATATCACCAAAAGAAATGATATCAAGTATCCCCACTAACACAGAAACATTAAAGGAAGAGAGCGTATTATTAACCCGGAAACAGAAAAGGGATATTGGTCTGTGGGTCTGTCTGTCTGCCTGGTGAAGGGGCCTTTCTCTTTCCATTGTCCAAATATCCCACTCAAGGCTTCAGTTTCTACATCTCCATGATGAGGATAAACCTACTCCTCCCATTCAAGGTTTCAGTTTCCACATCTCCATGATGGGCATAAACCTACTCCTCCCATTCAAGGCTTCAGTTTCCACATCTCCATGATGAGGATAAACCTAGTCCTCCCATTCAAGGCTTCAGTTTCCACATCTCCATGATGAGGACAAACCTACTCCTCCCATTCAAGGCTTCAGTTTCCACATCTCCATGATGAGGATAAACCTAGTCCTCCCATTCAAGGCTTCAGTTTCCACATCTCCATGATGGGCATAAACCTAGTCCTCCCATTCAAGGCTCCAGTTTCCACATCTCCATGATGGGCATAAACCTACACCTCCCATTCAAGGCTTCAGTTTCCACATCTCCATGATGAGGATAAACCTACTCCTCCCATTCAAGGCTCCAGTTTCCACAACTCCATGATGAGGATAAACCTAGTCCTCCCATTCAAGTCTTCAGTTTCCACATCTCCATGATGGGCATAAACCTACTCCTCCCATTCAAGGCTTCAGTTTCTACATCTCCATGATGGGCATAAACCTACTCCTCCCATTCAAGGCTTCAGTTTCTACATCTCCATGATGGGCATAAACCTACTCCTCCCATTCAAGGCTTCAGTTTCCACATCTCCATGATGGGCATAAACCTACTCCTCCCATTCAAGGCTTCAGTTTCCACATCTCCATGATGGGCATAAACCTAGTCCTCCCATTCAAGGCTTCAGTTTCCACATCTCCATGATGGGCATAAACCTACTCCTCCCATTCAAGGCTTCAGTTTCCACATCTCCATGATGGGGATAAACCTACTCCTCCCATTCAAGGCTTCAGTGTCCACATCTCCATGATGAGGATAAACCTAGTCCTCCCATTCAAGGCTCCAGTTTCTACATCTCCATGATGGGCATAAACCTACTCCTCCCATTCAAGGCTTCAGTTTCCACATCTCCATGATGGGGATAAACCTACTCCTCCCATTCAAGGCTTCAGTGTCCACATCTCCATGATGAGGATAAACCTAGTCCTCCCATTCAAGGCTCCAGTTTCTACATCTCCATGATGGGCATAAACCTAGTCCTCCCATTCAAGGCTTCAGTTTCCACATCTCCATGATGGGCATAAACCTACTCCTCCCATTCAAGGCTTCAGTTTCCACATCTCCATGATGGGCATAAACCTACTCCTCCCATTCAAGGCTTCAGTTTCCACATCTCCATGATGGGGATAAACCTACTCCTCCCATTCAAGGCTTCAGTTTCCACATCTCCATGATGGGGATAAACCTACTCCTCCCATTCAAGGCTTCAGTGTCCACATCTCCATGATGAGGATAAACCTAGTCCTCCCATTCAAGGCTCCAGTTTCTACATCTCCATGATGGGCATAAACCTACTCCTCCCATTCAAGGCTTCAGTTTCCACATCTCCATGATGGGGATAAACCTACTCCTCCCATTCAAGGCTTCAGTTTCCACATCTCCATGATGGGGATAAACCTACTCCTCCCATTCAAGGCTTCAGTGTCCACATCTCCATGATGAGGATAAACCTAGTCCTCCCATTCAAGGCTCCAGTTTCTACATCTCCATGATGGGCATAAACCTACTCCTCCCATTCAAGGCTCCAGTTTCCACATCTCCATGATGGGCATAAACCTAGTCCTCCACCTCCTGCACAGGCCAACTCATGATGCACGTGAAAGGGCTTCTTAAACCGTAAAACTCTACATATAAAGCAGACATCACAGTGTTGGTGGGAATGTAAATGACTACAACTGATGTGGAGGGCAAACGGGCAGCATCTACTAAAATATAAAAACGTACATGCCCTTCCACTTGGCAATTCTATTTTTCAGAGATAATTCCATGCATGTGCTCTTGCTCGGGTGCACAAAAATAGATGTTGCAAAAATGTTGTTCACTGTTACACTGTTCAGAATGGAAAAAAAAAATAATAAACTGAAAACATCCTGAATGTCCATCAATAAAAAACTAATATAGCAACTGCAGTCCATTCATGTTATGAAAAATTATGCAACTGTTAGAATAGACTGTGACACAGAATATGCGACATGCTGAATAAGGGTAAGTTATGGAGCAATAGGTGTGCCGTGATCTCATTTATGCAAACAACGTTTGTGTACGGATGTGTGTGTGTTTGAATGGCCATACACAGTCTGGAGGCTGCTTGTGAAAATGCTAATCATACATTTCATTTCAGAGTTACAACAGGGTCAGAGGAATCTCTTCTTTCTTCCTGTACTTTACAAATTTATACATTTGCAATAACCTCTTAACTGGTCACCCTGCTTCTGCACTTATCCCCCCAATTCCATCTTCAGCATAGCAACTCGAGTCGAACAACCGAAGCTAAGCCACGTCAGATGTGTCTACTAAAGGTCCCGACGGTGCCCTGCCCCTGTCTGACCTCTTTTCTTTTTCCCTTGCTCATTCCTTCATGCCAGAAGGCTTCCTGGAACACACCAGGCAGGTCCCAGGACCTTTGCACAGGCAGTTCCCTCTGCCCGTAACATTCTTTCTCCGATGTTTGCAAAACCAGCTCCCTCATCTTACTGATCTACTCTTGACCTCTTACTTAAAACCGTAACTGACAGCCCTTCACCCTGCTTTTCACCCACTAGTCATTCCTTTCCATCAGCCTATTATTTCTTGCACGTCTCTATCAGAATGTAAGCTCCGCAGAGAATCAGACACCAGCTCCTCACTCAAATCTGTTCCTCTCAGCAAACTGTCCTTGGTCCAAACTATCTCTTCGCCATATCTCCCTTCAAGCGACCTGTTTCTTCCAGAATAGATTGCAACCAGCATCCTTTCAACTCACTCGCCCAAATCAGCTATGAATAAATATTTGCAGATATGCTAACATTTATACTATAGTATAAATGACTCATTATTCACTTTCTCATAAAGTTTATGGTCATATAATTGGGTTGAATTTTCAAGTTACTCTGATGGGGAAATGATGCGCAAACTCAAAGGTGCATTAGAGGTACCTGAGGATCTTTCTAAGCATGAAGATCCTTGTGCCTCAGATCTCTGAGATCCCAAGTCAATGGGTTAGAAGTGGAGCCCAGGAATTTGAATATGAGAAAAGCACATGAGGAGACGTTATGAGAGGGGTCACACAGACTCCACATTGAGAGAGTCTGCCAGGGGCTCTGGCTGTTTTACACACACACACACACACACACACACACACACCCCGCACCTACAACCTACAGAGCAAGAATGTAATTTCACATCAGACATCTTCACATGCCTTATCCCAAAATGAGATGTTTTTGGCTAGGTGCAGTGACTCACACCTGTCATTTCAGAACTTTGGGAGGCTGAGGTGGATGGATCACCTGAGGCTAGAAGTTTAAGACCAGCCTGGGCAACATGGTGAAACCCCATCTCTACTAAAAATACAAAAATTAGCCAGGCATGGTGGTGGATGACTGTAATTCCAGCTACTCAGGAGGCTGAGGCATGAGAATCACTTGAACCCAGGAGGTAGAAGCTGCAGTGAACTGAGATCAAGCCACTACACTCCAGCCTGGACCACAGAGGGAGACTGCCAAAACAAAACAAAACAAACACAATGAAATACTTCCCTTGAGAGATCCACAGTTACTGGCTATTGGTTTGACTGGAAGGGAGTTCACTTCTCAGGTACATGCGGACCTCACCCTGACTCCCTCCTCAGGAGCAGTGTCCCTCCAGGTCAGAGCTTCTCACAACCTTAATGTGCAGACCAGCCACCTAGAGATCCTGTTTAAAATGTAGTTTCTGACTCAGTAGGTTTGAGAGGCAGCTTCAGGTTTTGTGTCTCTCCAGGAGATTACCTAATGACAACACTGCTGGTTTGTAGACCACACCTCCAGCAGAAAGGGTCATGGCCAGAGACACAAAAGAGGTTTCACCTGCCATGCTGTAATAACTGGTTGTGCCTGTCTGGTTTACCCATTAAAAAAGATGTGGAGGCAAGAAGACAGTTCAGAAAAAAAGAGTGCCTTGATCAACTAGTGATGTCTGTCATGGGCTTGGCATAGAGTTCTAAAAGATGTGTGCTGTTTTCTTACACTCAGCTCAGGGAAAAAGAGTGCCATGATCAACTAGTGATGTCTGCCATGGGCTTGGCATAGAGTTCTAAAAGATGTGTGCTGTTTTTTTCTAGGCCACTCACACCCTGCCAGTTCATTGGACATTAGGTGTTTAAATAGTGGAATAAATCGGTCTGATGCAGGCAAACCCCAAAACTGGGGCTCAGCCCAGGAGGGTTCTTGGCTATGTGCAAGGAAGAATTCAAGAGTGAACTGACAGAGTATAATGAAAGCAAAGCATGATTACTAGAGCAACAGAGAACAGGAAAATGGCTGCTCCATAGATATAGCAGGGCTATCCCAAAGGCAGACAGCACTTGTGGACTGCTGCCTAGCTATATTTATAGCTATTCCTTAATTATATGCTAAACAAGGGATGGGTTATTCACGAATTTCCTAGAAAAGGGGTGGGGAGCTTCCTGAACTGAGGGTTCCTCCCCTTTTAAACCCTATATAGTAACTTCCAGGTGTTACCATGGCATCTGTAAACTTATTTCTCTGATGGGAATGTCTCATGCTAATGCATTATAACTAGCACACAATGAGGAGTGAGGGCAACTAGAGGTCACCTGCATCGCCATCTTGGTGTTAGCTGATTTGGGCCAGTTTCTTTATTGCATCCTGTATTGATCTGAGCGGTGGAGACTGGTATTTTGATGTCTTACCTCAGGTCCAACATAAGAGCTTCTTACTTCAGCACAGGTCACCACATCAAACATTAATACACACGCAGACACAGAAACACCCACAACCTGTTATCTCCCACACTACTCCAGCTAGAGCCATGTTCATTCTTATCTCCAAGTAAATCTTCTCTATAGCTCAGCCGCTATCTTCCTCCACCCTCTGTAACCTCTCCAGAGGAGAAGCATCGAGGACGTACCTGTTCTCACAGCCTAATTTTCTTCCAAGGTATCCTTGCCCCTGCACATCCTGCATGTATTTGCCAGTGTTGTCATGACAAGAACCACAAACTAGGTGGCTCCAGCAACAGAAATTCACTCTCTTGTCATTTGGGAGGCCAGAAGTCCAAGATCAAGGTGTTGGCAGGTTGGATTCCTCCCGAGGGCTAGGAGGGAAGGACCCTCCTGTTGGCTTCTAGATGGCCAGCCTTCTCCCTGTGTCATTATGTGATCTTCCTCCTGTATTTGTGTCCAAATTTCTCCTTTTTTTTTTTAGAGGAAGTCTCACTCTGTTGCCCAGGCTAGAGTGCAATGGCACGATCTCGGCTCACTGCAACCTCCGTCTCCCGGGTTCAAGTGACTCTCCTACTGCAGCCTCCCAAGTAGCTAGGATTACAGGCGTGCACAAGCACATCTGGCTATTTTTTTTTTTTTTGTACTTTTAGTAGAGACAGGGTTTCCCTGTGTTGGCCAGGCTGGTTTTGAACTCCTGACCTCAAGTGAGCCACCTGCCTCAGCTTCCCAAAGTGTTAGGATTACAGGCATGAGCCACCACACCCAGCCCAATTTCTCCTCCTTGTAAGGATGCCAGTCATATTGGATTAGGGCCCACTCTAATGACCTCATTTTTATTTGATTAGCTTTGTAAACACCCTGTCTCCAAGTAAGGTCCCATACTAAGGTACTCAGAGTTAGGACTTCAACGTATGAATTTTGAGAGGATGCAATTTAGCTTGTGACATATTTATAGGGTGTTTCCCATCAAAAAAGGTCAGGTTTAAATGCAGTCCCCTCTCTTGTATCTCCTATGCATCAATATTTAATTGACTCTATTTGTTTCTTTTGGACCTTTTGGTAGTTTATAGGCTCTATAACAAGGCTTTCTGCTGACAAAACTGTTTGATACTCACTGATGGAGCTCCAGGCAGCCCCATTTGACCCTTTCTCTATCCCACTGCCTGGATTTCCTATTTTTTTCCCCTTTGAAAATCTAAAATACTTAAATATCATGGATTACAGGAAAAAAAAGAAAGACAATGATGGTCTGTGTGGTCCAGCATCTCCTCTGGGCATCTCATACCCATGTCCCGCAGAAAGGGACTCCATTTGGACACAACAGAAGCCATTTGCTACTAAAGTGTCCTGGAAGCAGCAGAGGCTGGCCTGACCTCCCACTTCAGCAGCACCTATGTGACCAGGGCCCAGAATCATCGGCTTCCTCCCCAGGAGGCAGAGTCGAATCGACGCAAGAGGAAAGCACAGAAGACATTTTGGCGATGATGCAGAAATTCAGCCAAAATAAATGCTCGCACCTGGCAGCTTTCAAACAGGATCCATACTGGTATTTCATGTGGGCTGTAAACACTGGGAAAACGGCAGTCTGCATTTTGCACCTGTAGCTATGCTGTGTCCGCCATGTGTCGCTTCCTTACGACGCCATGCGGAAGGTGGGGAATCAAGTCTTTTAAGGGGGTCTAAACAGGGTTGAGATCAGAGTTTCTAGTAATACGTAAAAGAAAAAAACAGCCATAGGACTCAGATATTTCAGTGGCTGTTTCTTCAGAATCTCAGCAATCTCAGTGACCCCCACCCTTTTGATGCACGCTTCAGCCTTTCCTTTGCTACATTGATGGGGTCTCCGCCAAAACGGGTTCACTTATCTCATTAAGGATCAGCGTCTCTCATGCTCCAAAAACTAAGCATGGAGGTAAACCCTGTAGATCCCATGTGGCCACACATGCATTCATTAAGCTTGCAGACTATAAAGAAATCTGTCTTAATGAACGTTCATTTGAAGAGAATGCTTCTTTAAATGCAGTCTACTCTTGTAAATAGAAATGGGTTATTTTTGGATAACTGCACAGCTGGGTGAGCTGTGCATTCATTCTGATGGGTGTCTCGAATGTTTCTTAACCTTTTCTAGCTGAAAAATACATACATTTTTTTCATCCACAGAGAGAAACTAATGGGACTTCATTAGGTCAAGAGCATGGTCATGAGGCTTAAGGGCTGTGGAGAAATACAAATAGGAATCCTCAAAGAATTCTGGTGAGTGACGGGGAGGAGGCAGACAAAGCTGAAAGCCACTCATTTTGGCACTGCTGGGTGTTAGGCCCAGCAAAGGCAACTAATGAGGGTCTTTAAATATCTAATTACAGCAAACAGACTTCCCCTGTCAACAAAGCTTCACTTATGCCTTTGCAGGAGTCCAGAAGAAAGTCACCCTATAAATACTGAGGGGAAGACATCAAGAATGCCATGGCAAATCCCATTGTATCCTTGGAAGGCTTGTGACAACAGCAGGAAGCCGGAGATGCATGTGAGCTTGGAAACTCATGCAGGATTCGCTGGGACAGGTCCAGCCCTGTGATGTCTGCCCAGGGGCTCTGGACCCATACACACATGCTTCATTCCTTTCCTAGCCACAGTACCTTCAAGTCTTCACCCACCTCTCCCCAACCGAATGGGCAACTCAGCCACGAACCTTCACTCTCAGAGCTTGGTTTCTCTCGGTTATGGATATCCATGGATGTCCTCTGGTCAGCATCCCATCTTGACCTAGCTGGACCAAGAGAAACCCCCGCTTCCAGTAATCCTGCAACCATGAGCAGCTCTCCACCTCATCTACCCTGAAGTCAGGAAAAGAACACAGGGCAAAAGAAGACAAGAGGAGATGCTGTCTTGCAGATTCTTTATTACATCTAGGGTATTTCTACCAACCAATACCTTACCCTGAACCTGTGGTTGGCACTGAATGCCCAGCCCTAGATAGGTGCTCTGCAGGGAACACCCAGGGTGTGCAAACACAGTTTCGTGTCTTCTACAACTGACTGAGACATCCGCTTCTATAACTTGAAAATAACAACACTCAGAAGCAAACTAACAGATACAGAAAACCCTGAAATAAGGTGATGGAAACTAAATGTAGAAAGCTCATCATGTGCAAGAAGGAATACGCACTGAGCTGTAAGTAGAGTTCTAAAGATGAGAGGACTTTGGAAACAGTGACTCCCCAGTGAAAGATGAGAGGAAATAAACTGGGATTTGGTGGGGAGGGATAGAGAGCAGAGGCCCTTGAGGTCAGAAGCAGGATGGGTAGCCTTAGCTTCTGATACAATTTGGATGTTTGGCCCCATGCAAATCTCATGTTGGCCTGTGGTCCCCACTATTGGAGGTGGGGCCAAGTGGGAGGTGTTCTGGGGGTGGATCCCTTATGCCTCGGTGCCGTCTTCATGGCAGTGAGTAAGCTGTCCTGAGATCTGTTTTGTTTTTTTTTTTAAGTGCCTAGCTCCTCCTCCTCCTCTCTCTCTTGCTCCAGCTCTGGCCATGCAGAGGCCTGCTTCCACCTTTTTCTGACACCACATCATGGCTAGACAGCCTACTCTTAAGTTCCTAATAGTTCTGGAATACAAGGGATATCTACAATGGCATTCAACCTCCATGCTGGAAAGTTCCAGAGGCCTTGAATATTCCTTGGTGGGGAGGACAGGACTCTGAGCTATCAGCTGCTCCGTGATATGCACACTACCACGCTAGTCCCCATCATCCCACTGAGCTGACTCTCCCGTGTTATAAACCAACCTCAGCACCCCAGAAACAAAGATGGCAACAGCAGTAACCATGAGGCTGGGTGGTGGTGGGACACCAGAGACCGCAGACACCCTACTGAGGAGCAGGGTGTCTTGTCCGTGGGAGACTCGGAATCCTTCCACACTCCCATCCTTGTTCTTGCCATTAGTGCCTGGAACTCTAGGGACGAGCATCCAGTATTCACAGCAAAGCCAGAGCCCCATGTACAAAGGCTGCAAAGTCAAACGCCAGCCTGAGTTGCTTCACTGGCTGATTTTGAAAACACAAGGCATCCTTGCTCCCTTGGGGTGACTCCTTACCCTGCCATTTTGGGTTGAATTGCGAAGTCCCATGTCTCTTATGGCATTTGCAGAGAATCCATGGCAGGCACCTGGTAGACAGCCCTTCTTTAATGTGCAGTTACTAAGCACTTACTGTGTGCCAGGCACTGGGTACTCAGCAATGAACTAGACCAAGTCCTTGCCCTCATAAAATGTCTTTAGGCCCCTTGTGGTAACTTTGGTTGATTCTGGGAAAGAAGGGTCAAAGGCGGACTTCAATTAATTATTATTTGCTGGTAAGTTTTTGATGGGATTTTTTTCCCCTCCGAAGACACGTGTATTGAAATTGAAATTTGACTTTTTCTCCCCTGGGAAACAACCGGTTGACTGAACTTGAACTTTTATAAACCATATTGTTATTTGGGACCAGGGGATTGCTTTGCTGCTGGTACCCATCGCTCTGTTCCTGTTGGGTTTGAGCCCCAGTGGTCAGATGTGAGCACATTCTGGAGAGGACACGTGCATCCTTTAATCTTGCCTACTTAGGCTGTGCTGAAAAGCGTCTCCCAGCTCCCACCCAAGGGCTTCCCAATAATGAGAAGACATGCTTGCTTGCCAACACTTGTGGACATGTTTGGAAAGATACTGGTGACATTCGATGGTGTTTCCTGATTCAGAAAACACATCACCAGGTATCCTGACAGCCTCGGTCTGGCACCTGCTGCCCAAGGGGACTTGGGCAAACTCCTTTACCTTTCCTACCTTATCCTTTCTCCTCTTTCCATGGATAACATTCTATTTATTTCATAGGGTGATCACGGGAACTGAAAAAAAAGACCATGTGCAGAGTGTCTGCTTCTGTGGCTGGTGTATAATAAATGTTTAATAAGCTGTAATGATAAAAAATGATGATGATTACAATGACAGGTAGGCAGGGCAGATTTTCTGTGTCTTACTTGAAGGATGGAGGAATGGGAACTCTGTTATGATCTGACTAAAATCCAAGCGTGTAGCTGTGAGGGAACCAACCCCAAGTTGTTTTACTGATAATTGCTATCTTCCCTAGGGGTTCCTTACCAGGACTCAGCATGCAAGGGACGGGCCCTCCTCCCTCCCCTATTCATTGCGCTCTCTTTTCTCGAGCATCTTATGGAAACCAGAGAAGCTGTGTTAAGCCATTCTTGCATTGATATGAAGAAATACCTGAGACTAGGTAATTTATAAAGAAAAGGGGTTTAACCGGCACATAATCTGCAGGCTTTATAGGAGGAGGCTTGGCACTGGCATCTACTCAGCTTCTGGTGAAGAAAGGAGACCTGTCTTCCCCATCAGCAAAAACTCGGGGCCTCTAGAACCTTCCAGCATTAAGACTGAATGCCATTATAGATATCCCAGGGCTATTAAGAATAGCCCATCTAACCATGATGCGGGGTCCAGATGACATTGGCTATGAGCTGGAGAGTTGTAGGAGCCCAAGTGCAATCATCCTACCCACCCGCTGTGCCTCACAGCATCTTCCAGGTTGCAAAGGACTTCCACATTCTTCTCCCTTATTCATTCATCGGTTAAATATTGATTAGACACCTACTCTGTGTGCCTGATGTGATTCCAACCATGGGGTACAGCAATGAATAGGATGAAGTACCTGCCCTCGAGGTGCATGTGTTTTAGCGTAGGAGACAGACAAGTAAATAGGTGAATAAAGAAATAAGAAATAATATTAGGCCCGGATGGGATATGCACCTGGAAATAAAAAAGAGATCTGGGAAAACCAACCGAAGGAGATGCTACTTAAGACAGCCGGCCGGGCGCAGAGGCTCAAGCCTGTAATCCCAGCACTTTGGGAGGCCAAGGCGGGTGGATCACGAGGTCAAGAGATCGAGACCATCCTGGTCAACAAGGTGAAACCCCGTCTCTACTAAAAATACAAAATATTAGCTGGGCATGGTGGTGTGTGCCTGTAATCCCAGCTACTCAGGAGGCTGAGGCAGGAGAATTGCCTGAACCCAGGAGGCGGAGGTTGCGGTGAGCGGAGATCGCGCCATTGCACTCCAGCCTGGGTAACAAGAGCGAAACTCCGTCTCAAAAACACAAAGCCAGCGAGGTCAGAGGAGCGTCATCTCAGAAGGGAGCATTTGAGCAAAGGCTTGAGTGAGAAAGGAAGTGATGAGCTCTGAGAATCTCGGGGGCTAAAGTGCAGTCGGCTGAATCTCGACCTGCTGATCTTCAGGGGTAAATCGCTTTTCAAATCCAAGTTTTCAAAATATTCCCTCAGAGTGAGTGTTTTCAGATTTGTGCTGACTTCAGGAGGCCGGTGGATTGCCTTGGCAGCAATTTTTAAAAATAAAATGAAAAGCAATTATGTTCCATGGCAGCAATTTACTCGGTGAAAATCTGGGGATCGGAAAAGGTAAAAGATATCCTCTTCACCCCCGAGGGCCTCCTGGGCCAGGGGCTTTTCTCACAGCCAGAATCTGGCTCCATCCCCCTCCAAGACGTGAGTGCACTCCGGCTGCACAGCCCAGCCCAGGGACACACATGTTTGCATCGCTGCAGCTGGGAGTGAGTCACCCCTAAGCACAGCCAGCTCGGGCAATGCACAGCATGAATAAAGGAGCTCTCTTGTGTATGTTTCCCAGATATGACACTTCCTAAGGAGGGTCCAGGCCAAACCAAGCCTCCTTCTGATCCAGTGTGGCTCTGCAATTGAAAAAGCTCAAAGTGACAACAGCAGGGAAGGAAGGCTGCCCAAGCCACACTGGACGTCTGACCCAGCCAGATGCCCCACATTTTCGTGTCGGGCGTGCTTATGTTCTATTTTCTTATCTTGATTTCCACCCACCCACCCCCATCCTAACAAGTCCCTCTGTTTTAACATTAAGTTTTCCTTTAAAAAAAAAAAAAAAAGATATGTGCAAACAGTACATGCTCAGAATATGCCAAAAAAAACAAAAAGAAGGAAATTAAAAAATTGTTCACAGTGCCGCTATTCAGCAATAACTGCTTTTCACATATTGCTATATATCCTTCCAGAGTTTTTCTTCCCCATTTTATTTATGGATACACATTTTTAAACAAGCCATACCCATGCAATATGCCATTTACCATAATTTTTCACTTGAGGGATCAGAAATACCTTCCCAGGGCTATGTAAATGACAGAGTTATCCAAATGTGTTTATGAAATCATACTTAACGGCTGCAGAGGATTCCATTTTATGGCCAGAACCATCATTTATTTGATTTTTCCCCATTATTAGAATTTTCATTATTACAAACAATGCAGCAGTGAGCACCACTTACTCCTTCGTTTAAAAACTATTTATAAAGTGCCTTCTGTGGCTAAGTTTGCAAGCACATCCTTAATTATTCCCCACGGGTAAATTTCTCCAAGTGGAATTGCTGGGTCAAGCACAAACGTGCATTTAAGGCTTTTGAACAAGCATATTATTCTTATTGCCAAACTGAGCCCCTCTGCCCCTCCATGAAAGGTTGTTTCACATTGTATTTCTACCAGCCTAGTTTGAGACTGTCTGACCCATCCTCTTGGCCAATACTGACTTGACTTTTTTTTTTTTTTTTTTTTTTTTTTTTTGCTTTAATGTGTAGGAGAAAAAGTAATGTCTTATTTCACTTTTGAACTCTTTGTTGCTATGCAGCCTGAGCATTTTTCCATGTGTCCCGGCCATTTAGATTTCTCTCTTTGTGAACTGCTTATTCGCAGCTTCAACGGCACATCTTAATTAAGTCTAGGATAAAGAGGAAAGAACGGAGTAAATTAATAATTACTGAGTGCTTGTTATTTGCCAGACAGTGTATCCTATTGGTTTTGCAGATAAATTCATTTATTCTTACAACAGATCCATTTTTATCTCCATCCCCCTTTTCTGGATTATGGTACCGCTGTTCAGAGAAGTTCACCTGCCCAAGGAGGTGCAGGTGACAAAGGGCAGAGCCCAAATTCAAACTCTGCCATGAAGCTCCTTCGCATCCCTGCTTCCTGGGAGAACTCAAAACTTCCTTTGATTCTAGGGTTACTCTGATAAGGGAAGCTGTGTGAGGACCAGAGCTGGGATGTTTGGCCCCTCCAACAGGGCTATCATCCCAGTATCAAGTCCCTTGATGACACTGAATGTCTTCCCCAGAGAATGGACCATCTCAGCTTTTTTTTTGGGGGGGGACAGGGTTTCACTCTTGTTACCCAGGCTGGAGTGCAATGGCGCGATCTCGGCTCACCGCAACCTCCGCCTCCTGGGTTCAGGCGATTCTCCTGCCTCAGCCTCCTGCGTAGCTGGGATTACAGCCATGTGCCACTGTGCCCAGCTAATTTTTTGTATTTTTAGTAGAGATGGGGTTTCACCATGTTGACCAGGATGGTCTCAATCTCTTGACCTTGTGATCCACCCGCCTTGGCCTCCAAAAGTGCTGGGATTACAGGTGTGAGCCACCACACCTGGCCCTCAGCTTATTCTTTATCCACCTAGCCAAACAGCCTGACAGGGTTTCACTGAGTCCCTACCCAAATATCATCTTGAATTGCAGCTTCCATAATTCCCATGTGTCCTGGGAAGAACATTGTGGGAGGTAATTGAAACATGAGAATGATTACCCTCATGTCATTCTGGTGATAGTGAGTTCTCATGAGATCTGATGGTTTTATAACGGGGAGTTCCCCTGCACAAGCTCTCGCCTGTTGCCATGTAAGACATGACTTGGCTCCTCCTTGCCTTCCACTGTGATTGCAAGGCCTCCCCAGCGATGTGGAACTGTGAGTCAATTGAACCTCTTTCCTTTATAAATTACCCAGTATCAGGTATGTCGGAATTAGCAGCATGAGGACAGACTAGTACAAAGTCTCTATGAACATATTCCTTAGGGAATAAACAACTACCAGATAACAAGGCCAAATCTTTCTCTTTGCAACTGAGTGGCTAGAAAACCATCTAAAAAGTTGGGGGGCACCTTCTGCAGGTGATGTCAGCTTTCTCCGTGTATATACTCTTCAGAAGTCACCTTAATATGCTGAAATGGGCATCACTGTGCCACAAAATAAACAGCAGAGAGGACTGTCCTGCCTCCCACATCTGTACAAGCATTTCTCCTTTTGCTTGAAACACTACCCCTTCATCTTTTCTCTGAACTAACACTTGCATTATTGTCCACTCTTCACCAACTGGATCCTTCCTGCCCTAGAACTTTCTACTGGCCACCATCTCCATCAATCACCACGTTATTGGTTTTTCATGGAGGCAAAGTTTACATAACACACAATTACCCATTTTGGAGTGAATAATTCAGGGGCATTCACTGTGCTCACAATGTTGTGCAACAATCTCCCCTATCTAGTTCCAGAATATTTTCATCACCCCAGAGGAAATCCCACTCGCTCCCTATTTCTCTCTCCTCTCTGGCCCCAGCAATTGCCAACCTACTCTTTGTCTTTACGGGTTTACCGGTTCTATTTGGTTGGTGCAAAAGTCATTGTGGTTTTTGCCATTACTTTGAAATTACTTTCAATGCACTGACAAAAACCACAATGACTTTTGCATCAACCTGGTAAGTATTTTATGTAAATTGAATTGTACAATATGTGACCTTTTGTCTCGGCTTCCGTGACTTACCATCATGTTTCCAAGGTTCATCTACACTAGCATTTCATGTTTTGGTTTTGTTTTGTTTTGAGATAGAGTCTTGCTCTGTTACCCAGGCTGGAGTGCAGTGCTGTGATCTCAGCTGACTGCAACCTTCGCCTCCTGGGTTCAAGTGATTCTCCTGCCTCAGTCTCCTGAGTAGCTGAGACTGCAGGCACATCCCACCACACCCGGCTAATTTTTGATTTTTTTTTAAAGTAGAGACAGGTTTCACCGTGCTAACTAGGATGGTTTCAATCTCCTGACCTCATACTCTGCCTGCCTTGGCCTCTCAAAGTGCTGGGATTGCAGGTGTGAGTCACCGCACCCAGCCCAGTTCTTCATTCTTTTTTAGGGCTGAACAGTATTCTGTGGTATGGATATACCACAATTTGTGTATCTACTTCTGTGTTGATAGAAATGTAGTTGTTTTTCACCCTTTTGTTATTGTGAGTAACGCTACTACTCACATATGTGGACATATAATTGTTTGAACACCTACTTCCAATTTTTTGGGGAAGGACACACACACACACACACACACACACACACACACACGATTGAAATTGCTGAGTGTTTGTTTTTATTTTCTGGTTTATCAAACTGTCAGATCCGGCCAGGCGCGGTGGCTCACGCGTAATTCTAGCACTTTGGGAGGCTGAGGCGGGTGGATCACGAGGTCAAGAGATCGAGACCATACTGGTCAACATGTTGAAACCCCGTCTCTACTCAAAATACAAAAATTAGCTGGGCACGGTGGCGCGTGCCTGTATTCCCAGCTACTCAGGAGGCTGAGGCAGGAGAATTGCCTGAACCCAGGAGACGGAGGTTGCCGTGAGCTGAGATCGCGCCATTGCACTCCAGCCTGGGTAACAAGAGCGAAACTCTGTCTTAAAAAAAAAAAAAAAAAAACTGTCAGATCCTTGAGGGTTGAAATTTTGTCTTGTTTACGCATTTACCCCTAGTGCCTAAGGCAACCAAATCTCTCAGTTTACCTGGGACCATACGTTTCCAGTTCCCCCAGAATATGGGACTTTCAGTGATAAAACTGGGAACATTCTGGGTGAGTCTGGATGAGCTGGTCACCCTACCAAAGTCAGGTGATATGTCACAGCTACTCAGTAAACTCAGCTGGTCACCCTACCAAAGTCAGGTGCTTTATCTGACATGTAACAACTACTCAGTAAACATTAGTTAAGTAAAAAATTCCTATTTACTAGATCTCAACACATCTCAGCATACTGAGTCTCAAACACAAGTTGTTGTTTTTTTTAACCCAATGCGAGTATTTATAGCCATCTACAAGATTATAGAAACCTACATTTTCAGTGCAGTTGAAATACGCACAAAAAGGGATGTGGAGGTTTTAAACAGTAAAACTGCAGGTGGTGGCAGCATTAAGGCTGTTTGATCAAGGTGTCCAAGAAGAATCAAAGGCTTCTCTGCGCTGGTGAGGGAGAAGCACTTGCTAGGAGAGGAATATTGTTCCCTTTCACTTACAGGATCAGGCAGATCAGAAAAACGCCAGCCGGCCGAAGTGGCAACTGCCACCATTTTTTAAGAGAAAGACAGAGGCCTGTGGGAAACACTGCAAAGTATTCAGACGGAAATGGAGATCAGTATGAGAGCTTCAGTTCTATCTAAATGGAGACCTACCAGATGCCTGGCACTGCTGGCAAAGGGAACCTCCTATTCTGTGCCATCAAAAACAGAAATGGAAAGAACTACAGAAATTGCTAAGAGAATTCTGAACACACAGGAGCTGCAAGTGAGCCCGAGAGGCGTATGCATTTGAATGCCCTGGTACAACTGGGTGGTTTCAGCCAATGTGCCAAGATGTGGATGGAAGGAGGCAGATGGGAGGTCAGGAGTTGTACAGGGTGATGAGAGACATGGAGAAGGATCAGCCATGGAAATACAAGCATGAGAACAGAGATGCAGCTGTCTAGGGCGTTGACCAGTTCCCACTGTGGGCACACAGCATATGTGCCCAGAGATGGGTTCCTGTTTCTACCAGTTCTTCTGTAAGCTGAACACAGACCTCAGGCTACAATGCAGATTTAGACATTCCAAACCAAACCAGGTCTTCAGGGATAGGAAGTTAGGCTGATGAACCCCTATGGATGCTGCTAAAAATTAACATCAGAAGGAAAGCAAAGGAGGGAAGCACGTTCTTCAGAGAGGTATATACCAGTGGCTTCCCCACTTTATGGAGGTTTCGTGGATTTGCTGGAAGTCATGACACTTACCCGCGGTCTAATCACAAACGCTGTCCCACTGTGTCATACCATCCCTCTCACATCCCACTCTTTCCTCTTGGATATACACAAGAGGTAAGTGGGGTCAAGTTCATGTTACACGGAGCCGCTCTTCTGCCACAATGGGACATTAACAAGCCTTTTTCCTGTCTGGGAGAGCACGCATTACCTAGATGTGCCTTCACAACCATTCTCCCACCCCGTCCAAAAAGTGAAGGTCCCAAATTAGATTAGGATGGCAAATTATCATTCCACGTCTACCCTGACATCCAACACCCTGTACTTCCAACACATCATTTCTTTATTAGTGATCACCAGAACTGTGCTCGTAGAAGCTTTCCTATTCTGAGGCCTTAATTTTGTACATTTCCAGTTTCCATGGAGACACTATATTCTTGCATTCTAAGAGCATCACTGTTAAACAATGTAAAAACAAAGCAACTTCACAGAAACGGCTCTCTCCTCCAACAGATAGGACCACCGTGCTGTGCTCCAGGGTTAATTGCTGAGGCCAACCTCTCTTCTTCCTCCCCCAGTCTAAGAGATGCTTTTCACGCCCAAACCAGAGACCAAACTCACAGTTACAAGAGCATCTCCAGGTCTCTGTGCGACAATTATAGCACCACTATTAGAATAGAGTCGAGAGGTAACCATGGCAACATTATTTCAAGGATAAATACCACAGCATCGCCTTCAACTTTCTTCCCCCCACGAAGAAAATGAAGAACCGAGAACATGTAGGATTCATAGCATCGTTTGTTAGAAAACCAATGGACAGCAGAGTTCAGAAGAAGCTCTAATTAGTGGAGTCTTTCCTGGCTCAGTTTAACATTGGCTCTGTGTCCCCTCAGACAAATAGGAGGTCAGCCTTAGAATCCTGTGCCACTGAACCTGGATCCCATCAGGCACCCAATCCCTGGTTGCTGCAAGCTCCTGAGATGTTTTTCTGGGAGGCTCAGTGCTGTAGGCAGAGGTGATGGCTGAGCAGTAGAGAACTTCATGATGAGTCACGGTCAGCTACAGTGGTGTGGACCAGAAAGAGTAGTGAAGAGTACTGAGTATTAATACTGAGTACTGAATAGTACTGAGTAGTGAGAATAATCAATATTTATTGTCAGAGCTTCTCATTGCTTGGGACCCAAGAGAAGAAGTCAGCACAGTGGTAAAAGCAGGAGCCTGGAAATCAGAAGACAGGCTGAAAACTCGGCTCCTCCACTTACTAGCAAGTCTATTTTACCTTTTCAAGGCTCAGTTTCCCCATCTGTGAAGTGGGGATGCAGACCAACTTCATAACACAGTTGTAAGAATTAAATAAAATCACACGTGTGGCAATCTGTCCAACAAAACTCATTTCCTCCTGGGTCACGTCTACATCGCATTTCCTGGTCTCCCTGGGACTGAGTTGCAACCAATAGGCTGTGAGTTGAAATGATGGGGGTCTTCTAGGCTGGCCTGTTAAAAACTTCCCAAGTGTGCTCCTCATGCCCTTTCCCCCGCTGCTGACTGAATGTTGGCACCAAGGACAAGCCTGGCAGCTATGCAGTCATCATGGCAGAGTCTCAGTCACCTTGGTGGTTAATTTTAAGTCTCACTCAATCTGAAGAACCAGGCAACACAGGACTCGCCCATCCTTTGCCAATTAGAACCATCTGAATTAAACCATTAGCAAATTTCTATTGTGTTAAGATAATACAGCTGAGGGCTTTATCAATTACATCATCTTGTACAAGCCTTATATTTATTATACCAATGTAAGGTGCTTAGCTCAGTTCCTGGCATGCAATAAACACTTGGTACCTGTTAGCCGTGTTACTGAGAAGAGTCCGCCCTTCCTGCAAAGCTGGCCAATTTGCCAAGATCCCTGGGAAGTAACATCTCCAGCGATTTCATGGGGTCTCTTTGGCTGAAAGAGTTAGGTATAAGACTTTCTGCTGCGATAAGTAATGAGGTACAAATTGGGGAAATTACTTATCAATTAGTCATTTGATGGCTGCAAAGGCAGGCAGCAGGCATAAATGGCGCCAGATCAGTTAAGCCACGATACATTTTATTGCTCTACATGGAATGGGTCTTTATTCATTACTTCTCAAATTTATCTTTATTATTGGCCCCTGGACCTGAGACAAGGCCTAGATGCAGCAGGAGGTAAGAAACCAGCCTGGGCATTTGGGAGATGTGACAAACTCCACTGCAAAGGTGGCCCCTGAAGAAGCCATGTTTGAGCAAGGAGAGAAGCTGTGTTCATCTTGTCTCACTCCCATGTCTATAGAGTTTCCAGTTTTGCTAGGGAAGTCCCACAGTTTGCCTGGCCTTTTCCTGCTAATTATCACACCAAGCCACAATTCCATGGCATTTCACATGTCCATCCACTGCAGGAGGTGGTCTGGGATTTTTTCTTCTTACGTGGAATATGTAAGAAGGGAACTCACAGAAATCAGATAACACCTGCTAAAGAGGAAGGCATGGTGTCTTCTGGTTGGCAAGTCCCTGAGGCACTGCTAGTAGCTTTGTATCTCTCCTAGTGCCTGACTTAGAAGGTACTAGGAGAGATGGGAATATCCCCTGCTTAAGAATCTCTCATGGCTTTCCACTGCACCAAATATGAAATCCAAATTTTCCCCATGTCCTCTGAGGTCTTTCCAAAGTGTGGTGTCCACCTGCCTTTTGAGCTCATCTCCTACTTCCCTCTCTTCATTATGCCCTCAGCTCCAAGAGGCCAGGCATGGTGGCTCACACCTGTAATCCCAGCACTTTGGGAGGCTGAGGCGGGTGGATCACCTGAGGCCAGGAGTTCAAGACCAGCCTGACCCACAGGGTGAAAAATGAATAAAAAGAAAGGCTACATGGTGTGGTTAGATAATTACCAAGTACCTAGAGGGGAAAGGGGGATGGAGATAGAATCCTATACTCTCCCCGTTTTCCTGTAGGGTTTAGATCATCCTCATCTCTACTAAATACAAAAAAAAAAATCCCAGCTGCTTGGGTGGCTGGGGCAGGAGAATTGCTCGAATCTGGGAGGTTGGAGGCTGCAGTGAACAGAGATTGCACCACTGCGCTACAGCCTGGGCAACAAGAGAGAAACTCTGTCTCAGGAAAAATTAAATAAATAAACAAAGAAAAGTAAATAGATGGAATTTGATTAAATAGAAACCCCTGGGGAGGTGGTCATCTTTTGTGGTCACCTGAGGCCCTTTAAGTCACAGTTTAGGGCTACTGCTTTGGTGTAAGTAACACCCAACCTCCATCTGCCATCAATTATTAATTTAGGAAGATCAGTCTGAACCAATATGATGTGGCTCCTTACTGGTCTCCGAGTCTTGGCCTCATGCAACCTGTCCCTCAGTCAGTTGCCACAATCATCGCTTAAAACACTCCCTTACTTTCTAACAATAAGAGCAAACATGAACGTAGCACCAACTAAACACGAGGGGTACCCTAAACATGTTACATAGATTCACACACTTAATGCTCCCAAGACACTTAGAAGTAAGGTACCATTAGCACCCTCATTTCAGGCATAGAGAAATTTATGTGGCAGAGACGGGATTCAAGGCTATTCTGGCTTTTAGCAAACATATTATACCAACTCCAGGAAAATACTTGCAGGGCTAAAATGATCCTCAAAAGCCCCTAAAATTCCCCCAAAGTGCCATACAGGTAGCTTTGCATTATCGATACATGCCTACCAACTACACACTGACATTTGAGAATGGTTGAGTTAGATTAGAAAAATGAATGAAAAGAAATGCTACAGGGTGAGGTTAGATAATTACCAAGTACCTAGAGGGGAAAGGGGGATGGAGACAGAATCCTACACTGTCCCTGTTTTTCTGCAGGGAAAACTGTATCTTCAGCACAGTTGTCTATGCATCTGTAGATCTGAGGATTAAATGAGATTGGATGAGGTAACAGAGGGGATATGGCACACAGTGGGGAGTGGTGGTGTGCCCGTAAATGCTTAACAACCAACTTTCTGAGAAAGGAAAATCACTGGTTGATAACGTTTTCCAGTTTCAGCGGAATAAATAGTCCCTCTATGGCCAATTTCAAGCTGCCAATATGACATCAACCAGCTGGTAGGTTTCCTTAAAATTTCACCATTGGTTGTCGCCAGCCAGTACAAGCTGGCTGCAGCACACCGCTGGAGAAGAGGTCCTGCAGACGTCTCAGAAACAGAAGCAACTCTGCTGTGCATAGTCAGAGGGATTCCTCTGTCTACCATATGGAAACAGAGTTGTAACTCTTTTTCAACTGAAAAATGCAGCCAAAATTCTATACAAGTATGTCCTAATTTTTTTTTTAGTATAAGCAGTAAAATAATAACAATTAATCAAGGCACACGGTGTAAAATTCGTAGGCAATTAACACCTATCAAGATTTTTTTTAAGTATTCTATGTAATGGCACTAAAATCTTTATTTCTAGAATTTTAATGAGTGCATTATGAGGACTGAACTACCTCAAAAAGGGCCATTATTAAAGTTGAGCGCACGCATATACACACACGCAAGTATTTTCACTTTTTTTTTTTTTTTTGAGACAGAGTTTCGCTCTGGTTACCCAGGCTGGAGTGCAATGGCACGACCTCGGCTCACTGCAACCTCTGCCTCCTGGGTTCAGGCAATTCCACTGCCTCAGCCTCCCAAGTAGCTGGGATTACAGGCACGCGCCACCATGCCCAGCTAATTTTTTGTATTTTGAGTAGAGACAGGGTTTCAACATGTTGACCAGTATGGTCTCGATCTCTTGACCTCGTGATCCACCCACCTTGGCCTCCCAAAGTTCTGGGATTACAGGCTTGAGCCACCGCGCCCAGCCCACTTTTTTTTCAAAAAAAAAAAAAAAACAAGGTTTTACTCTGCTGCCCAGGCTGGAGTGCAGTGGTGCAATCACAGCTCACTGCAGTCTCAACCTCCTGGGCTCAAGAAATCCTCCTACCTCAGCCTCCCAAGCAGCTGGGACTACAGGCAGAGCCATACATCTGGCTGATTTTTAAAACTGTGTTTATTTCTTGTAGTGATGAGGTCTCAGTATGTTCAAGATCAGGCTGGTCTTGAACTCTTAGGCTCAAGTGATCCTCCTGCCTCAGCCTCCCAAAGCACTAGGCACTCTTTTCTTTTCTTTTCTTTTTTTGTTGTTTTGTTTTGTTTTTTCCCAGACTGAGTCTTGCTCTTGTCGCCGGAGGTGAAGTGTAATAACATGATCTCGGCTCACTGCAACCTCTGCCTCCTGGATTCAAGCGATTCTCCTGCCTCAGCCTACCGAGTAGCTGGGATTACAGGCACCCGCCACCATGCCCAGCTAATTTTTGTAGTTTTAGTAGACACGTCATTTCACCATATTGGCCAGGATGGGCTTGAACTCCTGACCTTGTGATCTGCCCTCCTTAACCTCCCAAAGTGCTGGGATTACAAGCATGAGCCACCATGCCCCGTCCTGAATTTCTTTCTTTTGATCTAGTTTGATACACAATACATGTTTCAAAGTTGCAGAAGTCCAAAATAGAGGAGGATGAAGCCCTATATCCAGCCTTGTCTAAATCACTCGGTCATTTCCTGAAACCCAACTGCTTCTCCTCCCCCAACTCCTAACAGGGTTCTCTTGTTACAGGTCATTCCAAGAGTTATCACCCTTTTCTGAAACCTTTGTAAAATACCTGCTCATCTTCAATTTGGGGTGCCATTCTCTCTAGAGGGAGAAAACAAGATCCTGTGACCCATGAAGCCACTTATTTTTTGGAGAGCACAGTATCACAATCAAGAGGGTGAAACAGGTGGGTGGGAGAAAAAAGGTGGGTTTAAATAGTTCAGTCAATGTTTGGAGTAAAATGTCTTGTTTAGCTTTAACTGAAACGGTAGAGGTCGGGTGTGGTGGCTCCACCTGTAATCCCAGCACTTTGAAAGGCCGAGGCAGGAGGATCACGAGGTCAGGAGATCGAGACCATCCTGGCCAACATGGTGAAAACCCATCTCTCGAAAAATATAAAAATTAGCTGGGCATGGTAGCGCAAACCTGCAGTCCCAGCTACTTGGGAGGCTGAGGTGGGAGAATCCCTTGAACTGGGGAGGCTGAGGATGCAGTGAACTGAGATCACGCCACTGCACTCCAGTCTGGTGACAGAGCAAGACTCCATCTCAAAAAAAAGAAAAAAAAGAAAAAAGTACATTTGCAGGTTTGTATATTGGTAAACTTGTGTCATGCGGGTTTGTTGAACAGATTATTTCATCACCCAGATATCAAGCCTAGAATCCACTACTTGTTTTTCCTGATCTTCTCCCCTCCCAACCCTTCCCCACTCAGCCTCTGAAAGGTCCCAGCGTGTGTTGTTCCTTTCTGTGTGTCCATGTGTTCTCAGCATTCAGCTTGCACTTATAAGTGATAACGTGTAGTATTTGGTGTTCTGTCCCTACGTTAGTTTGCTGAGGACAATAGCCTCCAGCTCCATCTATGTTCCTGCAAAGGACATGATCTTTTTTTTTTTTTTATGGCTGGATAGCACTGCATGGTGTATGTTACCACATTTTCTCTATCCAATGTGCCGCTGATGGGCATTCAGTTCGACTTCATGTCTTCGCTATTAGGAATAGTGCCTCAATGAACATATGTATGCACGTGTCTTTACAGTATAACGGTTTACACTCCTTTGGATATATACCCAGGAATGGGATTGCTGGGTCAAATGGTATTTATTTCTGTTTTTAGGTCTTTGGGAAACTGCCACACTGTCATCCACAATGGTTGAACTAATTTACATCCCCATCAATATGGAGGAAACAAAAACATTAAAATGGTTTTAATATAGTTGAGTTTTGGAGTAAAAAATAAACCATCTCAACGTGGGTCAGTTCTCTTCTGCTATTGAAATAGTGGATACTATTCAATGCGCTATAGATAAGCCTATTTTCCCATTCTCCTGGACCACTACCACTTCCAAACGTTCCTCACCTTCTAAGTAGTCCTGGGACTGACAAGGTTCTGCTCCCCAGTATCTGTGACTTTAGGTGGCTTCCTCGCCCTCTCTGATTCCCAGAGTTCATCTTCAAGATTCACCTTCATCCAGCAGCTACATCATCTAACTGTTTGAGACCAAAAACCACTAAGTGCAAATCTGATTTTAAGCGGAAGTCTACAGCGACATATTAACTTCTGCCCACTTGCTTCACAGAGGTGTCAAGTGATGTAACAGGTATGAAAACTCTCGGGGAGAAAAAGAAAGATAAGGGCTGCACAAATGTAGGGCACTATAAATGTTAGTTGCTCACAAGTGAAATGCAGCATGCCCAGAATCAGTGAGGTTTAGAGCTGGGAAGAAACTTCATAACTACTGAGTCTAATCCATCGTCCCTCCACCAGGGGCTAAGTATTACAGCCTTCAGCGAGAGCTCTTCAAACTGTCTGGATTGGACAGAAAGCAGAATTTCTTGGACAGGCACGAAGGCTCACGCCTGTAATCCTAGCGTTTTGGGAGGCCAAGGTGGGCGGATCACTTCAGGTCAGAAGTTCAAGACCAGCCTGGTCAACATGGTGAAACCCTGTCTCTACTAAACGTACAAAAATTAGCCAGGCGTGATGGCGCATGCTTGTAATCCCAGCTTCTTAGTGGGGTGAGGCAGGAGAACTGTTTGAACCTGGGATGCAGAAGTTGCAGTGAGCTGAGATTGCACCACTGGACTTTAGCCTGGGCAACAGAGCAAAACTGTCACAGAAAAGGAAGAGAAAGACAAAGAGAAACAAGGATGGACAGACAGAAGGAAGGAAGAAAAGGAGGGAGGGACGAGAGAGAGAGAGAAAGAAAGAAGAAAAATAAAAAAGAAAGAAAGAAGGAAAGGAAGGAAAAGAAAAGGAAGGGAAGGAAGGACAGAGAGAGAAAAAGGAAGAAAGAAAAAGGAAAGGAAGGGAAGGGGAGGTGGGAGGGGAGGGGAAGGGAGGGGAAGGGAGGGAAGGGAAGGGAAGGGGAGGTGGGAGGGGAGGGGAAGGAAGGGAAGGGAAGGGGAGGAGAGGGAAGGGGAGAAGAAGGAAGGGACGGGAAGGGAAAGAGAGGGAGGGGAGGGGAGGGGAGGGGAGGGGAGGGAAGGGAAGGGAAGGGAAGGGAAGGGAAAGGAAGGGAAGGAAGAAGGAAGGATTTCTTCATACTCACATCACCTAATCACAAGAAAATGACCACCATTTTCCAAGGCTGATCCAGGTAGCAAAAGCCTTTTATCTCATTTAACTTCAGATCAGGGTGAGACAGTAAATATTTAACAACTTGCTTTCCCTTCCCTGCTCCTCACAAAAAGTCTTGATTTATACTATCTGCCAATGTCTGTGGTGTAAATACTTCAATTTCAAGTTATCAGTGCAAAGCCACTGAAGGCAGAGTTGGAAAGAAGAGACACACCATTGACCCATGATCCCATATGAACCAGCTCCAGCATCGGTGAGGGGTGTCCTTCTGTTTGGAGGCAGAAAAGAGGGATTCTCCCTAAGAGGAATCTAAAGTTACTTTGTCCCTGATCTCAAGGGATTCCATGAGCAGCTATGGAGATAGACGAAAAATTAAAACACAAGGTAGTCAGTGAGAAAGCAGAGGAGATGGGTTCGAGGTGATGGGAGAACCCAGAGGACACAGCAACTCGTTCAAGGGCGGCTACAAGAAACAGAATGTTTGAGCTGATGTTTAAAGGATTTCAGGAGCATGCCAGGTGAGTGAGGGGAAGATAAGAGGAAGGAACTCTAGAAGGGGAACGAAATACAAGCAAAGACAAGGAGCTGTGAAGGATTCTTCTCAGGACATGGTAACCCAGGAACTATAGTTGAAAAAAAATTTTTAAATATATATATTTAAATTTATTTATTTTACTTTAGGTGCATACTATATCTGGCATTTCTCCCCATGTTATCCCTCCCCACCCCCTGCTGTCTCTGCCCTACCCCCCCAACTGCCCCCAGTGTATGATGCTCCTCTCCCTGAGTCCACATGTTCTCATTGTTCAACACCCACCTATGAATGAGAAAACGCGGTGTTTGGCTTTCTGTTCTTGTGTCAGTTTGCTGAGAATGATCATTTCCAGATTCATCCAACTCCCTACAAAGGACACGAACTCATCATTTTTTATGGCTGTGTAGTATTCCATGGTGTATATGTGCCACATTTTCCCTGTCCAGTCTATCATTGATGGGCATTTGGGTTCGTTCCAGGTCTTTGCTATTGTAAAGAGCGCTGCAATGAACATACGTGTGCATGTGTCTTTATAGTAGAAAGAGTAGAATGGTGATCATTAAAAAATCTGGAGACAACAGATGCTAGATAGGATGTGAAGAAATACATCTGCACACTCTTACACAGTTGGTGGGAGTGTAAATTAGTTCAACCATTGTGGAAGACAGTGTGGCGATTTCTCAAGGATCTAGAAATAGAAATTCCATTTGACCCAGCAATCCCATTACTGGGTATATACCCAGAGAACTATCAATTGTTCTACTGTAGTTGAAAATTTATATGAAAGCATTTCCCAGCCCAGACCTTAGTGACAGGAAGGAGCTCTCCAGGAGTCTTTCTCTGTTTCTATAAGATACATCTTTTCTAGTGAAAGGACGCAAACACCCTATGTAGATGCTGCCTGGGAATGAAGTTTCTTTTATGAAGATGAAATTTAGTGCAAGGCTGGGTATGTTGGCTCATGCCTGCAGTTCCAGTACTTCGGGAGGGTGAGGTGGGAGGATCACTTGAGGTCAGGAGTTTCAGAAAAGCCAGGGCAACACAGCAAGACCCCATCTCTATAAAAATAAAATTTTGTTACAAGGGTGGATTTCATGTTAAATGTTCTTAGCATAACAAAAAAATATAATGAAAATCATGTGTGATTTTTAATCTTCCGGTAGCCACATTAAAACAAACAAAAGAAATAGGATAATTACTCTTAAAAACATGTTTTATTTAACACCACATGCAAAAAAGTGATCATTGTAATATGTGGCACTAGTCAGTTTTAAGAGCTGAGTAGTCACGTGGAGCCAATGGCACCCACATTGAACAGCACAGCTCACAGATACTAGGTTTCTTTGTGAGGATGTAAAGCTCCTCCCTCCGCAGGGCACGCTCTGCAAAGCTATCCTTTGGCTTAAGAGAACTTTCATTCATTTGTCTGATTCTAGTTGGCACTTCCTGTAGCGACATTTAATTTCAACCAACAATTAGCAGCATCAGCCGGTAAAACTCAGAAAACAAAAGTTGCCTACCCAGTCCCTTAGTTAAATTTACCCTTGGGATATGAGCAGTGTTCTAGCTTCTATTTGTTCAGATTCACAGACAGAAATCAAAAATGCACCTGTGGGCCAGGCGCGGTGGCTCATGCCTGTAATCCCAGCACTTTGTGAGGCCAAGGCGGGTGGATCACGAGGTCAAGAGATCGAGACCATCCTGGTCAACATGGTGAAACCCCATCTCTACTAAAAAGAAATACAAAACATTAGCTGGGCATGGTGGCGCATGCCTGTAATTCCAGCTACTCAGGAGGCTGAGGCAGGAGAATTGCTTGAACCCAGGAGGCGGAGGTTGCGGTGAGCCAAGATCGCGCCATTGCACTCCAGCCTGGGTAACAAGAGCGAAACTCCATCTCAAAAAAAAAAAATGCACCTGTGACCTATATATCTACTCTCGTTTTTCATTCTTTCCAATCACAATGCAGAATATTCACCGTTAGGGTGGCTGTGAGAATTAACATGAGTCCATCTGAGAAAAGCACTTGGAAAAAAATAGCAGGCTAACAGTAAGTGAAGTGAATCCTTTGCTGTCTCTGTTGTAATGCAGGACAGCACGCCTCTGCCTGACCTCGAGCACGTTCAGGCTCTGCTGTCCCTACTGTAATACACACCAGGGTGCTGAGCAGACTCACCTTCACTTTATCCCACTCCCTGACCAGACCCACCTCTCTGCCCAAATGAAGGTCTTCAGCTAGCTCTTAGCCCCCTGATGGTTCTTTCAGTCTAGATTAACTCTAGTCCCATATCTGGAGGGCAAATCATACTAATTTGAAGCCTACTTCTTCCATAAACCCTATCTAAACCTACACAAGGTCCTCACTCCTTCACTTTAAGTCATATATGATACCCATTCTGTTCCACATAGCTGGCTCAGTCCTCTGTCATGCCCAGTTGAGCATTAATTATCTAAAGCTTTCTGTGTATGTAGCTTGACCAAGAGCCTTGATGAGGGTATTGGTGGATATCTACTATGTGCCAGATGTTCTTATGGCACCTGAGAATGCAAGAGAAGTGATCGGGCTTGTTTTTCTCTTTTGCCACATCCCAGTGTAGAAGCCTCCTTCAGAAGAAGAATATAGCAGCCCCAGGTTTACCCTTTAAATAATCGGTAAAAGCACTGGGCTCCCAAAAGTTGTTCTAACACCTTCTGATAGATTGGAGAGGGAAGGAGGGAAACAGGGATGGAGGGAAAGAGGGGAAAAAAGAGGGAGGGAGGGAAAGAGGGAAAAAAGAGGGAGGGAGGGAAAGAGGGAAAAAAGAGGAAGGGAGGAAGGAAAGAAGGAGGGAGGACAGGAGGGAGGGAGGAAAGAGGGAGGAAGAGAGGGAGGCAAGGAAGCAAACTGAAGCAAGCAAAAGGAAAAGGAAGGAGGGAAGCAAAAGTGGGGGATGGAGGGAGGAAGGAAGAAAGGGAGGAAGGAAAGAAAGAGGGGAGGGAGAGAGGGAGGAAGGGAGGAGAGGGAGAAAGGAAGAAGAGAGGGAAGAGAGGGAGGAATGGAGGGAGGAGAGGGAGGAAGGAGAGGGAAGGAGAGGAAAGGAGAGGGAAGGGAGAGAAGGGAGGGAAGGAGGGAGGGTCCAAATTTCCCATCTTGAACCAAACGATAGAAAAATATAAGTTCCACATACTGTCACTCTCTTAAAATCCTTAATGCTCCAGAATCAGAAAACCTCTCATGATATGGACATTGCATTTTTTAAAAAATCTAATTTCATATTTTCTCTTATTTCTAAAATTCTCATAGGTCTCGGGGTGCCAGGACATTGAGAAGACTGGCACCATAAAAACCCTAGAAGAAAATCTAGACAAAACCATGCAGGACATAGGAGTGGGCAAGGACTTCATGAACAAAACACCAAAAGCATTGGCAACAAAAGCCAAAATAGACAAATGGGACCTAACGATACTCCACAGCTTCTGCACGGCAAAAGAAACAGTCACTAGAGTGAATTGGCAACCAACAGCATGGGAAAAAATTTTTGCAGTTTACCCATCTGACAAAGGGCTGATATCCAGAATTTACAAAGAACTCAAACAGATTTACAGGAAAAAAACAAACAAGCCCATTCAAAAATGGGCAAAGGATATGAATAGACACTTTACAAAAGAAGACATATATGAGGCCAACAATCATATGAAAAAATGCTTATCATCACTGGTCATTAGAGAGATGCAAATCAAAACCACATTGAGATACCATCTCACGCCAGTTAGAATGGCGATCATTAAAAAATCTGGAGACAACAGATGCTGGAGAGGATGTGGAGAAATAGGAACACTTTGACACTGTTGGTGGGAGTGTAAATTAGTTCAACCACTGTGGAAGACAGTGTTGCGATTCCTCAAGGCCTTAGAAATAGAAATTCCATTTGACCCAGCAATCCCATTACTGGGTATATATCCAAAGGACTATGAATCATTCTACTATAAGGACACATGCACACGAATGTTCATTGCAGCACTGTTTACAATAGCAAAGACCTGGAATCAACCCATATGCCCATCGATGATAGACTGGATTGGGAAAATGTGGCACATATACACCATGGAATATTATGCAGCAATCAGAAATGATGAGTTCGTGTCGTTTGTAGGGACATGGATGAATCTGGAGAACATCATTCTCAGCAAACTGACACAAGAACAGAAAATGAAATACCGCACGTTCTCACTCATAGGTGGGTGATGAAAAATGAGAACACATGGACACAGGGAGGGGAGTACTAAACACTGCGGTCTATTGGGGGGAAAAGGGGAGGGCCAGTCGGGGGGGAGCTGGGGAGGGATAGCCTGGGGAGAAATGACAAATGTGGGTGAAGGGGAGAAAGGAAGCAAAACACACTGCCATGTGTGCACCTATGCAACTGTCTTGCACATTCTGCACATGTACCCCAAAACCTAAAATGCAATAAAAAATTAAAAAAAAAAAAAAAACAAGAGAAGACTGGAGTATTTCTAGTCAATGACAGCATTATCATGATTCCCGTTCATCCCTAAGTACTGGGAACAGCGTACCCAGTATTTAGCAGAAGTCTGGCTTCGTAATACAGCAGGTATTAGTGTAGGCATTAGGTGTTTTAGAAGGCAGAAAATCTTATATCCCTTTTATATCCTACATGCTTTTTATTTCTTTAACAAAAGTTTCTTCTCAAAGTTTCACTTTAAATATAAAATATGTCCTTGTGGAAGCTGTTACAAATGTCACCACTTTAACCGGCCCGAATTTATGACAGCATTGCATTTTAATGGAGCCATAAATGTCTGATGTAATGGTGATATATGCGTTGCAATAAATCGTTATAGAGAAATATAAAAATAAGTGTAAGATAAAAGATTGTGTATAAAATATGTTTTTACATCTCCTTTAATGATTAAAAATCATACAAACTTGATATTTTAAATCACTCGAAATTGCCATCGTGGCTCTGAGAACACTTTCTCCCCGAAAGCCTTTCCCAGGCTGAGTTGATGATTCTGTGGCCAGAAATCACATCCACTTTAATGAGGACATTTAAGATGATTTTTATGTTGACATGGGAAAAAAAGTCATTAGCATTAAAGAAGATGGAGATGATGATATTAATGACCCTTTGCCTTGGGAATGGTCCTTGGAAAGGGACAGGATTGATGGGCTTGCGGCCTTATGACTCCTGCAGTCTTCAGGGCGACCCTACTCATCGCTCTGGTGGTTTGAATGACGCAGCAGGCCCAAGGACGGATGTGGGAAAGGAGGGTGACGTGGGGCTCTGAACGTGGGAGTTGACGGCCTGACGGTGGACATAGATGATGCTGGACCACTATCCCAGTTCTATTTGCTGTGTGACCTTGGACCAGTAACTCTACCCTTCCTGGTCTCAATTTCCCCAACTGCAAAATAGAGGTGACAATAGTACTAAGACATAGACATTTTTAACCTTTGGCCACCTGCCTCCTTTTACCTATCTTAAGGACCATCGCTCATGATGATGGAAGTGAGTGCCCCAAACGGGGCACATGATCTTCACCAGAACCAAGGAGAAAACAGAGATATACCAAAACTGTGGGGATGGGAAAAGAAACGTTCTTTTCTGCTGGACTTCACTTTGAAATGATGTGGATGTGAGTAGCCACAGCCCTTTTGCCACCATGACAGCCCATCTTGGAATGATACCAAGATATGGGAAGTAGAGTCGAGAGACCAAGAAAAACAACAGACCCTGCAGCACCGTTTAAGCTCCTGGATCCAGCCATGCCTGAAGCCGCAACTTCTGGATTGTTCAGTTGCATGACTTGACAGATTCCCTTGCTGCTTATCATCATTTGGGGTTTAGTTTCCAGTCATGTGTAACCAATTGAGTCCTAAATGATCCATGGGTTTACTGCAGCAAACCTTACAAGGTTAAGGGAGGTAATTCGCACAATGTGCTTTGCACAGTGTCCAGCATGCAAGTCCTGCTACGCACTTGCTGTCCCTGTGACTGTGGCCAGCCCCTGTTTCTGGGGGACTGTGCTGCACCCCTGTTTGGAGGAGGCCCCTCCTCAGAGTCTCATGATGTTTGGTGATCGGCTGCTTTGTTCCTCTTTCACTTTTGATGATGGTTGATCAACAGGGCACGTGGCGAACGTTAACACTGGCCCTGACTCCCCAGGGAGTCCCCAGATGGTAAAGACACAGAAGTCCGCCTCCTCCCTCCGTGTTTACTTCCTCCACGTCTAGCTCCCTGTGGCCACTCTGCCCTCTCTACCCGCAGGACGAGGCTCCACTGCCAACAAGCGTCGGGCTTCTGTTTGCTGTGGAAAAATACCAAGTTCAAAGAGAGCTGTTCCGAAGCAAGGACCCCCCGCCCCGCATCAGCCACGCCGATCCCTCCCCACGGCTCCTCAAGCAACCAAGCCTCACCCTCTCTCCTCCGGGTCGAGCTGCGCTTTGCACCCATTCATTTTTCTTCTTATTTTTTTATGTCTTTAATATCCCAAGGCTTAAGCCTGACAAACTGGAATGAATCTTGCCCAAATGGCAGATTACAAACAACAGACACATGCAGATGGAGAGAGGGAGGGAGGCCCTAACGTGGGACAGTGGCTCCCCTGTTTTCCCTGCTCTGTTTCTACAACACAGGACCGCCTGTCCCAACCCCAAGTGCCTTTCTGTTTGCTCCGAGAATTCTCAGTTTGAAGCTTAGGGTGCACAGAAGACACCAAAGCCTGAGTTTTCTTCTATCTGTCTTTGGTGCAAAACACTTCCATTTTCTCTCCTTCTGTATGAACAATTTCTTTTCTCATTAGATGCCAGGGGGATAAAGACCAAGGAACAATATTTCACAAATGACCACACGCTCCCCACCAGCACTCCTACGCTTTCCTTTTCTCCACAGCAGCCGCCGGCTTCCAGTACTCCTTGTGATTTACTGACTTATTCGTGTTACCTACTTTCCCCCTACCAGACGCAAGCACCACCATGGCACAGATCCTTGCCTGTTTTGCTCACGGCTGGATTGCCAGTGCCTAGAACACTGCCTGCTATGCAGGATGTTATCCATATGTGCTCAGCAGATACGTACGTGCTGAATGTGGGATGTTTGATTGGGGCTCGCCTTCATATTCATATTGGACACCAAGTTCCCGCTCAGTCATGTGTTTTTCTTTCATCCTTCCTTCCCCGAATAATTATTACTGACTTTTTAAGTGCAAAAAGGGGCACAGTCCCCTATACTCGAGAAGTCTACAGTCCAATGGATAAGACACATACTTAAACCAAGAAGCACAATAAGGCAAGAGAACTGTTAGATGTCAAGGTGCTTGAGGACAACAGAAAAAAGGAGTTTCTTCTGAACCTGTGATTCAGGCAAGGCCTTCTGAAGGAAGGGGTGTCTGTGTGAAGTAGGGAGGAGTTAGCCTGTTCTTTGTCAGAGAGGAGAAAACCCAGGGAGACCCAAATCTGCTTTGAGTTCATCCATCTTCTGTGGCTTTCTGCCTCAATGACATTAAGGAAACCCCTCTAGATACGGGTTAGATGAGCCAGCTGATTTCAGCAGAAGCTAATGTTTGCTATTTCACTGTGATATGTTCATACAGAGTCATAAATACATCCTCATTCACATGCTGAGCCCCCCAACTCCAGCTCCCGATTCAAACGCCCCAGTGGAAAACCTGCAGTTAGACTGAAATCAATGGAACATGCTTTATACTTCCTTCAGATTTACTTCTGTGTTTTTTAGACACAGAGAGTAAATACTGCTCTATCACCCAGTCTGCAGTACAGCGCTGTGATCTCGGCTCACTGCAACCTCCACCTCCCAGATTCAAGGGAGCCTCCTGCCTCAGCCTCCTGAGTAGCTGGGATTACAGAAGTGTGCCACCACATCGGCTGATTGTTTCATATTCCAAACTCCTTATCTCAGGTAATCTGGTCTCCTCGGCCTCCAAAAGTGCTGGGATTACAGGCACGAGCCACCGCACTTGGCCTATACTTTCTTTAGATTTACTTCATAAAGAAACAGCTTTGTGGAAATATTGCCAACACGGAGAGATGATAAATACTTGGGGGATGGATACCCAAAACACCCTGAGTTGATCATTACATATTATCTGCATGTAAGAAAACTTCATATGTACCCTCATGAGTATAAATATAATGTATCAAAATATTTTTAAAGGGCTAAAAAAAGAAACGCATTTTTAAAGCCCGGCTTTATTGAGATATAATTCACACGCTGCTCCATGCCGTGCATTTAAAGAGCACAAGTCAATGGCTATGAGTTTCCTCACAGGGTTGTGCCGGCATCATCCCATCCCGACTCTGTAGAAGGGGCAGTTTGGTACAGAGGCAGTGCAAAGGAACACCCCGAGCAGCCTAAACTTACTGAGAAGTACAGATTTGCTGACATATGAAAAAAATGAATAAAGGCCCAGATAGGGGCAGGATAAGGCAAGAATTTGTAGTACATGGACAGACAAAAAAAATCCAGAATCTTATTTTTTTTTTTAATTGGTTTAAATTATTATTATAGATGGAGTCTCACTCTGTTGCCCAGGCTGGAGTGCTGTGACACAATCTTGGCTCACTGCGACTTCTGCCTCCTGAGTTCAAGGGATTCTCCTGCCTCTGCTTCCCTAGTTGCTGGGATTACAGGCACCTGCCACCACACCCAGCTGTTTGTATTTTTAGTAGAGACAGGGTTTCACCATGTTGGCCAGGTCTTGAACTCCTGACCTCAAGTGATTCACCTGCCTTGGCCTCCCAGAGTGCTGGGATTACAGGTGTGAGCCACCGCACCCAGCCCAGAATTTTTTTTTTTTTTTTTTTTAAGATGACAGACCTCACATAATGACACTGCTTGTTGATGTAAAGCAGACAGCAGAAAGTGGAGCCATGTTGGACCTCAAGCAGATTACGGGCAATGCAAGACACCATCATCATCAGCACCTCTTCCCCACTTCTGCCTGCCCTTTTAAATGAAGGAGGTGCTTGAGAGAAAGAGGAGAAGGTGAAAACAGAATCAGAGAGAGAAAGATGGGAATAAAGGGGGCGGTCCAGGAAAGGAAGAAGGAAGAGAGACAGGGAGAAAGGGAGGGAGCGAAAGAGGGAAAGAAGAAGGGAGGGAAAGAGAAAGGGGAGAGGAAAAGGGAAGGAGGGATAAACAGGAAAGAAGTGAAGAAAGGAATGAAAAAGAGACAAAGACACACTCACAGACACACAAACAGATGGAGAGAAAGGCAGAGCAAAGAGATAGACACACACAGATGGAGAGAGGGGAGGGGGCAGAGAGAGGCAGAGACAGAGACAGACAATCCGAGAGACGCCAGCGCAGGAAAATGCAGGGGTACAGAGAGACTGTTCAAAAAATAAATTAAGAAAACTTTAAATAGTTTTTGCTTCATCTTCAACTCTTCACAAGGGGTTCAAGTGCCTCCGCCCCCTGCCCCAACCCCAGGTATCCAGGAAACAGGGTGGTGACTCCTCCTCTCACTGGAAAGCGAGGAGGAGAGCCGGGGAGGAAACAGGAGCAGAAGCTGGGACAAGCAGCAGCCCCATATGGCCGTGGGTGGCTGAATCACACCTCCCATCACCCTACACCCAGTGCTACTCGGGTGCACTTTTAGGAAAGTAAAAAGGAATGGAGGAGGGTCGCTATAGATAGTGACACATCTGATTCTGACACAAAGGAGGCAGCTCAGAATTCTAAAGCCCTACACCTCACACTTCCCAGAACACATGTTCTGGTACGTCTCCAGGATGCCAGGTTCATTTCATCCCTATGCAAAAGGGAGGGGGGCTGCTGGGTGGCAGGCTCATGGCAAAGACATAAAGAGTGGCTCCAATGGTCCACGTGTAACAAAACCACCCACCATCATCATCAGAGCAAGTGAACGAGGTCATGGACGTCGAAATCCCTCTGTTAGCTCTAAGGTCAGCATGTCACTGTCTTCATTCCCTCTGAACATGGAAAGAGTATGCTAAGCAAACCTCTGTTTTTAAGAACACATGTGTACCACCCATGCCTTCCTCCCATCTGGGGCACATGTGTGAAATGAACAGAAACACGGATCCCCATGCCAGGTTCCTGCCTTTTTTTTGAGACAGAGTCTTGCTCTGTCGCCCAGGCTGGAGTGCTGTGGTGCGATCTTGGCTCACTGCAACCTCCACCTCCTGAATTCAAGTGATTCTCCTGCCTCAGCCTCCGCAGTAGCTGGGACTACAGGCACACACCACTGTGCCCAGCTAATTTTTGTATTTTTAGTAGTGAGAGGGTTTCGTCATGTTGGCCAGGGTGGTCGCAAGCTTCTGACCTCAGGTGATCCGTCTGCCTTGACCTCCCAAAGTGTTGGGATTACAGGCGTGAGCCACTGCACACAACCCATGGATGTTCTTATCACGTGGACAATTAAGTCCGCTCCTACTTATTAGGTAATGGACACCCACATGGCTCAGTCTTCAGAACAGGAGAAAGACCAAGATGCGGAAGCCAGAAGGAAATGAAGGGTGGGGCAGGGCAGGAGAGATGTCTTCAACAGCCTTGGAGAAAGAAAGCTCAGAAGGGAAGATGCATCTCCAATGCCAAGGCGACCAGGCACACTCGCTATCTGTGAGGATGGAATTCAGATGTGATTGAGAAGAACGAACTCAGGCGATAGTCTGCTTTGTTCTGTCACTTCAGAACTAACGCCATCTGGGTTTGACTAGATGCCACGGAAGCTGTGAAATGTAGAGTGCTTGAAGACGTGTCCGTGGTGCCCATGAGCATCCTGACCCCTTCTTTTAGTTAAACTGGGAAAAGGATGCTATAAAAGATGGTTCCATGGTATTTTCTAGCCAGGGCTAGTATCTCTGTGACCACAGACACATCAGGCACGGAAACCAAGTAACTAAAGAAGGCTTGATAAACCCTATTATCACAAGGCATGGCCCCTACTCCTTCCTCCCACCATGGACTTCACATACTTCTCTCATGATGTGTCTTCCTTGGAGGTGTCTTCTTTTCTCTTTCTTTCTTGCAGTGACCTTTCCCAAACACCTTTCTTTCCCTTACTTCTTGGATGAGCTCCCACTGAGCTCATCTGAGGCAACGATATGCTATTCCCTGCAGCCTCCACGGAATGAGCTCAGTGTCCAGGACGGAAGCTAGCATGTAAAATCATCTGAGAGCTGCCCAACAGCGATGTGGGTGTTCAGCATCAAAGAGGAAGGTGTCAGTCAGGTGCGCTCAGTCTCATGAACCGGGCTCTCAGCTCAGCGGACCTCAGCAAGATGATCAATTCAGCGGAGGATCAAACGCGGATGCTGCCTCATTTCCTCTACCAAGGGTTTCTTTGGCAATGGCACCACTCCATGGGGCTCAGTGGAAATCAGCTTTCAGAGGGGATTAAAGCATGAAAGCATGTGCTATTTTTTTCTCTTTTATTCTTTTTTTCTTTTTTCGGCAGAGTCTTGCTCTGTTGCCCACGCTGGAGTACAGTGGCACAATTACAGCTCACTCACTGCAGCCTCGAACTCCTGGGCTCAAGTGATCCTCCTGCCTCAGCCTCCCAGGTAGCTGGGACCACAGGGATGTACTATTATGTCCAGCTAACTTTTTTTTTTTTTGAGACGGAGTTTTGCTGTTGTTACCCAGGCTGGAGTGCAATGGCATGATCTCGGCTCATCGCAACCTCCGCCTCCTGGGTTCAGGCAATTCTCCTGCCTCAGCCTCCTGAGTAGCTGGGATTACAGGCACGTGCCACCATGCCCAGCTAATTTTTTGTATCTTTAGTAGAGACGGGGTTTCACCATTTAAAAAAAATTTTTTTTAGAGGTGGGGTCTCACTATGTTGCCCAGGCAGATCTCTAACTCTTAGCCTCAAGTGATACTCCTGCCTCAGCCTCTCAAAATGCTGACATTGCAGGCACAAGCCACCATGCCTGGCCAAGCCTGTGCTCTTTGAATAGGTAAGACACCTACCCCAGAGATCCAACAAGTAAGGAGAAGCACATAAAACCAGGCAGGGGATAAAGACGGAGTTTCTTCCAGGTATAAACATCCTGGGGAAGAGCCTGGGCTATCCGTGCATATTCTTGTTACACAGACAATGAAGTTCTCTTCTACTCTGTTACATAACACATGCTCAGTCATCAGAACAGGAGAAAGGTTGAGGTCAGGAGGCAGGGAGGAAATGAAGGGCAGGGCAGGACAGATGTCCTCAGCAGCCTTGGAGAGAGAAAGCTGAGAGAAGAGAAGATGCAACTCAGGAAAAGAGTAGAGCATCAGCATGGATGGAGATGGGAAGGAAAAGTGAGAAGGAAGGAAGGATTGGGAAGGAAAAGTGAGAACGGGGGAGAGAAAAAAAAAGAGGAAAGAAGAGACAGGAAGGGAAAAAGGAGGGAAGAGGGGAAGGGAGAAGGAAGCCAGGAGGAGGGAGAGAAGGGTGTTTGGGAAAGGTCTCTACAAGTGGACAAGAGTAACATCATGAGGTACCCTGGGGACTAGGTGACTAACCTGAATTCATAGTCACTTTCTAGGAACTAAAGCATGAGTTTGCCTAGATGACCTGGCCAAGGTCACGTAAATATCAGATATGTCCACCACCACCCAGCGCAGTTACTGCACTGACAGCAACTGCTGCTTGGGAGGACTCTCTCAGGCTGGGGACGAGAGTGCCATTTGTGCACTGGAGTTGATCTTGGACTCACCTGGCAATGTAAGTCATTATGGTACGTTGTTTCCCCAGTGCCCTTCCTCGACCCCCCTGGTCACCAGATGAGGGATGGGTCCACCCACAGCCTCGAGTTTCCGAGGTCTTTGTGGAAGTCAGTGGTGCTGAGAAGTGTCTGTATATTCTCACAAGCCAGAGTGAAAGCTTAGAAACTGCGTAAGTCCCTGGTGTTCTTTTAATTCTAATTTTCTAGTTGGTGAAATCTTTAGGCCTCACAACTACAATAGTTAGCTGGACTACCTGTTTCATTTCAGAAGGGGGCTTTTTTTGTTCACTTGTTTTGGAAGTCAGGTATATTGAATGAAGTTGTCTACAGGAAGATGTACCTGTTTAGGTATAGGGCTTAATGAGTTTTTAAAAATGTATATGGTCGCATAGTCACCATCACAATAAAAACATGAAATATTTCCATCACCCCAAAAAGGTCAATCCCCCAAGTCCAGTCCTATGATAATAAGGCAGGCATTTCTCTCAGCCTGGTACAATTTCTTATTTTCCTTTTTGGTGTTTTGCACTCAACCCAGCTCCATGAGGACACAGTCAAACACTTTCGTGAAGAATATTCATGAGGACAGAAAACAAGCCTGGCTTTGCTCTCCACTGTCCTCCCCTAGGACCTGGCAGAATCTCACACTTAAGTGACTTGTAGTAAATAGTTGTTAAGTAAATCGGTGAGAAATGGATGGATTTGATCTTAGATTAACTAAAGATTACAGAGAAGATATTTACTCATTGCCAACAAGGGCATTTTTTTTTTTTAATTTACAAGGGCAGAAATGGGGACCCAGAGAGGCCTAAAGCCACAGACAGCTAGAATTCTAACCATTGTCTGCCTGACCCCAAAGCCCACGCCTCTCCCCTATGTCTTGCTGCCATCTCTTATTTCTGCACATTTTGACAAGTGCCCTATAGCCAGCTCGCTCCTGTTCGGCAGTTTGAATCTCCTAGAGAGACAATCACATTGCCACTAAGCTTTCCTGCTCCTGAGTTGCTTTGAGCCTTCTGGGCTGAGAACCTTCAGTCCACCAGTCATTGTTAGTTTCTGAAATTTTAATGAAGAAGGTATGCTCCCTCTTGACTCCAGGTCTTTAAACTCTTGAATTTTAATAACCAACTCCACTGATGATTTACAAATTTCAAGGCAGGAATTAGCAGAAAATTCCCCATTTCATAGATGCTGAATTGAACTATTATCTCCATGCAGCAGGTGCCAATTTCCTATCAAATGGTGAAATGCTGTAATTATCTGTAGAATTCCATTCAAATTCTAAAAGTGGATAAATAACCAATGGGAATATCATTTATTCATTAGAACATGAATCGAAGAGGAAATATTACCCTGTGTGTGGCTGCAATGAGGCTGCCTTGCAAGGGAATACCCAGCTCACTGATGCAGGGTGCAGAATTCTAGATTCATTAAGCTTTTAGGTCAGCAGGAGAGAGGAACTTCCATTAAACACCTGAACAGATGAGATAATGGGCTACTGATTGAGAGGCTAACATGTGAGATACAGTGGTGTCTTCCTACTTTTCTTGCAGTGGATAGGAAGACACATATTAGAAACCACTGGAAAATTATCTAAGATTTTATACTTCCTATCACGTATCCCCTTCATGAACTCAACAGTTCAGCCGCTATTCTCCCTACGCACATTTCTTCTTGCATTTGCCATCACAAATGTCCTATGGACATCCAGGGGGGATTTCTGACTTAATAGCTCTCCCTGTTTGACTTGAAAAAACATCCCCTTGCCTCTAAGATTATATAGTTCACGCCCACATTCTTGAGCTTAATATGCAGCCTCAGAAGCAAGAGAGCCCCTCTACCCCTTTACTCTGGACTCAGACAACCAACGTTCAAATCACGACCCCTCCTACTCATTTGGGTGTTTTCTGTAAAATGGGGATAGCAACAGCAGCCACCTTCTAAGGTTGTATGAGAGTTGCCTGAGATTCTGCAGGGGAGGTTTTAGCATAATATCTGGTAAAGAGGAAGTGCTTGGTAAACATGAATTGGTTCATATGATGACGATTATAGTAGTGGTGTTGATACTGATAGTGACGATGATGGTGGTGGTGGTGCTGGTGATCACAACCAATATGGAGGTGGTGGAGACATTAATAATGATGACAATGACAGTGATGTCAATGATCCTGATGATGGTGACACTGGTGACAATGGCAGTGGTGATGAAGGCAACGATAATGGTAATGGTCGCTGTGGTGATGCTGATGACAGTGATGATGGTGACAGTGATGATGGTGACAGTGATGCTGATGGTGACAGTGGTGACACGGGTGACAATGGCAGTGGTGATGATGGCAACGATAATGGTAATGGTCGCTGTGGTGATGCTGATGACAGTGATGATGGTGATAGTGATGAGGACAATGATGCTGATGGTGACAGTGGTGACACAGTGCCAATGGCAGTGGTGATGATGGCAACGATAATGGTAATGGTGGTGGTGGTGATGCTGATGGTGACAGTGGTGACACGGGTGACAATGGCAGTGGTGATGATGGCAACGATAATGGTAATGGTCGCTGTGGTGATGCTGATGACAGTGATGATGGTGATAGTGATGAGGACAATGATGCTGATGGTGACAGTGGTGACATGGTGACAATGGCAGTGGTGATGGCAACGATAATGGTAATGGTCGCTGTGGTGATGCTGATGACAGTGATGATGGTGACAGTGATGAGGACAATGATGCTGATGGTGACAGTGATGACACGGTGACAATGGCAGTGGTGATGACGGCAACGATAATGGTAATGGTGGTGGTGGTGATGCTGACAGTGATGATGGTGACAGTGATGAGGACGCTGATGGTGACAATGGTGACACGGGTGACAATGGCAGTGGTGATGATGGCAACGATAATGGTAATGGTCGCTGTGGTGATGCTGATGATAGTGATGATGGTGATAGTGATGAGGACAATGATGCTGATGGTGACAGTGGTGACATGATGACAATGGCAGTGGTGATGACGGCAATAATAATGGTAATGGTGGTGGTGGTGATGCTGATGACAGTGATGATGATAGTGATGAGGACAATGATGCTGATGGTGACAGTGATGACACGGTGACAATGGCAGTGGTGATGATGGCAACGATAATGGTAATGGTGGTGGTAGTGATGCTGATGACAGTGATGATGGTGACAGTGATGAGGACAATGATGCTGATGATGACAGTGGTGACACGGTGACAATGGCAGTGGTGATGACGGCAATAATAATGGTAATGGTGGTAGTGGTGATGCTGATGACAGTGATGATGGTGACAGTGATGAAGACAATGATGCTGATGGTGACAGTGGTGACACAGGTGACAATGGCAGTGATGAGGGCAATGATATGGTAATGGTGGTGGTAGTGATGCTGATGGTGACAGTGGTGACACGGTGACAATGGCAGTGGTGATGATGGCAATGATAATGATAATGGTCGCGGTGGTGATGCTGATGACAGTGATGATGGTGACAGTGATGAGGACAATGATGCTGATGGTAGTACACTGGTGACAGTGGCAGTGGTGATGCTGACGGTGATGATGGAAGTGATGGTAACAATGGTGATGATGATGGTGGTGATAATGACATGATGGTGATACCAGTGACAATGGCAGTGATGGTGATGCTGATTACAGTGACAATAACAGTGACACTCGTGATGACAATGAGAGTGATGACAGCAATGCTGATGATAATGGTGGTCACAATGCTCGTGGTGATGCTGATGGTGGTGATGATGCTGGCGGTGGTAATGCTGATGTGATGATGGTGTTAGTAATGGTAGTGACGATGACAGTGATGATGATGGTGTCACTGGTGACAACAGCAGTGGTGATGTTGACGATGATGATGATGGCAACAATGACAATGATGATGATGGCAGTGGTGAGGATTATTAGTATTATTCTATCCCAAAGAGAAAAATAGTTAAGCTTCTTGGTCAAATCCTGAACACTGATAGCATCATAGATGAATAGCTCCAGTATCTTTGTGAGGCCAGATGCATACAATGGCAACCAGTTCCCTGCCCTCCACAGACCCTCTCAGGGAGACAGTGCGTGCCAGGTCTACTCTAGGCTCACTCCTTCCATCTATATGCTCCTCTGGATCCTGTTTCTCAGACACAAGGGGCTGTAGTCTTTTGCTCAGTGGCACTAAATCCCCAAGGATCATGTTTGGACACAGAAAGGAAAAAGAATAAGCCTCACGGTCAGTTTGTCTTCAAGGCTCCCCTAGTTGTGGCAGACCGGTGATCTGGCTAATTATAATCTTCTTCTACTGCCAAGGCCAGAAACCAAAGACCTAAATTCCCCAGACACATTGACAGGTAAGTTCTCAGTGTAATTTGGGTCCTCTGATCAGATGCACTGTGTGATACTCGAACCCGAACTGAGTCTGAATGAAGGGAGGACATGAGGCACCCCGTTTGCAGGCATGGACTAAAGGCAAAGCACAGTGGTTCTGCAATAGGGGGCGCTGCATCCACTGGCTTTCTGCAGCAAGAACAGCAGCTTCTCTGAGCTTGAATGCAGCATGCAGCTATTGGGGCTAGGATTTACCTCCATCCAAACAGCCAAGGGTCTGGCGTTCCTCCTTTTAAAGGCAATACAAGTCACCAAAACCTTGATATTCACGTAAACACTTGGATAAACCAGCCAGAGTGGTGTCTGTTGTCTATAACTGAACCCTAATTGAGACAAGAGCCGAAGAATAAAAATGCCTTTCCCACACCCCAGCCCAGACACCCGAGTGGAGTTTGTGGCCAGGTACCTCCTTGCTTGAGACCTTCAGTGGAAGAGATATAGGTGAGCTTCGTAAAGACGCAAATTCCCTTGGGTTCCCTGGACAAATACAATTAACATAGTTTCTTGTAAGATATAGCAGGTCTCAGTTCCCATGTGCCTATCTCCAAGTCCCTATGCTGCGACTTCCACCAGATGCTCAATGAAAAAAACAATAATCCATTTCTTAGCTGGGGGGGAAAAAAGCCAGCTATGCTGGGATTACTGAGGAATGGCAACATGCTTTCCAGTGCTGCAGACTTCAAGAGAAACTTTTGACTTGCTCACATATTTTGCTTCTGGCTCTGATTTAGAGCTTAACCTCTAGGTTTGATGCATCTCCATGCTCATACCCCCATTTGACAGACTACAAACTGAAGCTTAGAAAGTCTAAGTCCCTTGCCCAAGGACACACAGCTTGGAAGTGACAGAATTAGGTCTCCCAGTTTCCAAAGTCTATGTTCAGTTATTCTGGTTCTCAGCAACAGTGAGCACTCAACATATATCACTGCCTCCCTGGCCCTTCTGCCCTGCAGTTGGACCTGAGAGTACTGAGATGATTTCAGAGCTCTCGCCTGTCAGCGGAGACATTTGACAGGAGCCAGGACTACGCAGGTAAAGTTCAACCTGTCACTGTTTGTCACTATCAGTTGAAGGTGAGAGGTGATAGCGCCTCTGGGTACCCACAGGAAGAGGTTTTGACAGGTACAGACTTTTGGCCTGGATGGGCAGACTTAAAGGTGATCTTGAAACTTTGCTGGAGGTAGGGAGGGAAGAAAGGGGCCAGTGGAACACAGTGGCAAATAGTTCATCAGGGATTCTCTGCGTGGAGCTGCCTCTGTGCCTGGAAGGAATCTTATTTCAGTTGGCACTCAGCCATGGAGGGGGAAGAGTGACCAGATAAAGGAGTTGTTTCTCAGAGGGAATTACAGAACCATCCCAGGAACCCAGAGGGCTCACCTGTGCCAGGAGTGACGATCAGAGATGATAAATGGCATGAGAGAACAGTGTTTCCACCTTTCCCTAATCTTATCACAGGGACCTTACCTAGAAACCTGCTAAATGGGCAAGGAGGGCATTTGCTCCCACAGTCCACCCTCACTACAGGGGAACTTCACCTGATGAGGATGACTTCCCTTGGGTTAACCTGTCCATCGCTCCCTTCAAAGATGCAAATGCTTCCACAAGACCATTCCTTTGCACACAGGAGGCCTGCTCCGGAACTTTCAACTAAAGGGCTTCTGACAGTAGAGAAAGAAAGCAGCATTCATCCATGTTATTGCAAATGGCAGGATTTCCTTCTTTTCATGTTATTTTATTTTATTTTATTTTATTTTATTTTATTTTATTTTATTTTATTTTATTTATTGAGATGGGGTTTCACTCTGTTGCCCAGATTGGAATGCGGTGGCAGGATCTCAGCTCGCTGTAATATTCACCTCCCAGGTTCAAGCGATTCTCCTGCCTCAGTCTCATGAGTAGCTGGGGTTACAGGCACCCACCACCACGCCCAGCTAATTTATTTGTATTTTTATTAGAGAAAGGGTTCCACCATGTTGGCCAGGCTGGTCTCCAAGGCCTGATCTCAGGTGATTCACCCACCTCAGCCTCCCAAAGTGCCAGGATTACAGGTGTGAGCCACCGCATTCAGTGACTGCCTTCTTTTTAAAGGCTAAATAGTATTCCACTGTGTGTATATCTACAGCACATTTTCTTTATTCATTCTCTGTCAGTGGACACTTAAGTCGTTTGTGCATCTTGCTATTGTGAACAGTGCTGCAATGAGCATGAGGACACACATATCTTTTTGAGACTGTGATTTTATTTCTTTTGAATGTGTGCTCTTAAGTGGGATGACTGGATCAAGTGAAATAAGCCAGACCCAAAAAGACAAATACTGTAAAAACTCACTTATGTTTAAAACCTCAAGAAGTTAACTAATACAAACAGAGTAGAGGCCGGACATGGTAACTCCCTCCTGTAATCCCAGAACTTCAGGAGACCGAGGTGGCAGGATCACTTGAGACCAGGAGTTCAAGACCCAGAATAGGCGACATAGACCCTATCTCTACAAAAAAAAAAAAAAAAAAAAAAAAAAATGAAAGATTACTGGCCATGGTGGCACACCACTGTAGTCCAAGTTACTGAGCAGGCTACGGCAGGAGAATCACATGAACCCAGAAGTTTTTGGCTGCAGTGAGCCACAATAGCACCACTGCACTCAGCTGGGGTAACAGGGTAAGACCTTTTCTCAAAACAAACAAGCAAACAATGACAAAAAAAGAAAGAAACAGAGAGCAGAACCAAGAGCTTGAGGGTGGGTAAATGGGAAGATGTTGATCAAAGTATACAAACTTTGACATAAGACAAGTAAGTTCTGGAGACCTAATATACAGCCTGATGGGGCTACTCAAGAGCACTGTATTGTACATTTGAAATATGCTGAGAGTAGATACACACACACACACACACACGCACACACACACAAAGCTTAACTATGTGAGGTGATGAGTTTGGTAGTTCAATCATGCTGAGCATTTCACAACATACACATACATCGAAGCATAACACTGTACACCTTAAATGTATAAAATTTCTGTCAGTCATTAAATGCTCAATAAAGATACAGAAAAAAAAGTAGTCAGTCTTCACATCAAGGTTTTGTTTGTTCTTTAATTTGTTTGGAGACAGAATCTTACTCTGTCACCCAGGCTGCAGTGCAGTGGCACGATCTTGGCTTACTGACACCTCCGTCTCCCGGGTTCAAGCAATTCTTCTGCCTCAGCCTCCTGAGTAGCTTGGATCACAGGCACATGCCAGCACACCCAGCTAATTCTTGTGCTTTTAGTAGAGACAGGGTTTTACCACGGTGGCCAGGCTGGTCTCAAACTCCTGACCTCAAGTAATCCACCTGCCCTGGCCTCCCAAAGTGCTGAAATTACAGGTGTGAGCCACCATGCCTGGCCTTCACATCAACATTTGAATTCGTGGCCAGGGACAAGAAAGTCCACCCATGTGGCCTCAGGAAAGTCAGAGAACCTTTCTGAGCCTCAGTTTCCTTCACCATAAATGACACTAAAAACAGTACGATTGTAGCTGAGTCATGAAGCTGACAGAAGGAGAAGTTTCAGTGTGTAAAAGGGCAAAGCACAGCAGCATGTAGCCAATAACAATATTAAAATACTTGTATGAATCATGTGTCACAATGTCAGCAATAATAATTACATTATTGTTCCTAATACCTATAGTTATTAGCATTGCTAATAACATCAGAGCTAAGCCTTGATCATAATATAATAATGTTAGTGTTCAGGTCAACAGCAAGGCAGCAAGGGAGGTGAGGAGCAGCAGAGTCCTTTTCTGAGGCTGCTTCCCTGGGCTCCAGGCTATGGCAAGGACTTGCCCCTGGCTGACCTCATAGCATAGGGCTGGCCCAGCAATCAGGGCTACCACAGAGAGAAGGAAAGTGGGCCAAAGAAGGTTAAGGTCCTGGACTGCTGGTGGCGACCTTGGCCACGGCGGCCGGGCGGCGGCGGGGGGATTGTTGTCTAGGGCCCCAGGGATGGAGGAGGTTTAGAAGATGTGGGCCATTCAGCAGTACTGAATTTGGTGAGGGCCAGTATAGCATGCTTCATGAAAAGAAGGTCAGCTCTGACGAATCTGGCTAAATTCTCTGAATATATTCCCAGAATGGGGAGACAATGGTCCCATAGCGGGCAATTTACCTGCATTTCAGAGGCACCTGATCTAGAAAGACAAAACGGATTGATTCACAAAGGCTTATATGGTACTTTAGGGAAGGGAAATTAAACTGGGACAAAAGGAGTTTAAATCCGAGAAACCTATTCTACCCAAAGAGAAAGCCTTATTTAAAAAAGAATAATAAGGGTGGAGAAAAGACAAAAGAAGTGGGGAGAAGCAGGATACTGTGGGTTGGAAGACCACGGAACAGAAGGGCTCACTTTTAAAGAAGAGAGAGACCCTTTGGTGGCCAACCTCAGAAATGTGGGTTTGTAGGGACGTCATTAGCAACTGAGTGCTCAAGAATCAACCCCTACCTGCGGCAAACCCGAAGAACCCAGAAACCTTCTTGTGCCAGTGCCCATCTAGAGGGAGAGAGCCCAGAGAGCTGGCATCCTAGGCCAGCCCTGGGGGTGAGAGGGCAGCTTGAAGTGTCACCCTTAGGAAGCTTGAGCTTCCCATCCATGGAGGCGGGAACGGCAGCCTAAAGACATCCCAGTGGATCTGCCCCATGCCAGGTGTGACTGTGTACCTCTAGTTACCTATCTGATTCTCCTTATGTAGAAAATGAGGATCCTATGAGCACTCTTGCAGACTCAAGCATAAGGGCTACAGAGAGCCTGGGTGATGGAAACGTATCTTAAGCTAATTTTTTTGTATTCATGCCTGTAGTCCCAGCTACTCAGGAGGCTGAAGCAGGAGAATTGCCTGAACCCAGGAGGTGGAGATTGCGGTGAGCCAAGATTGCACCATTGCACTCCAGCCTGAGTAACAAGAGCAAAACTCTGTCTCAAAAAAAAAAAGAAAGAAAGAAATGTATCTTAAGCTATCAGCTGGGCACAGTGGCTCAAACCTATAGTCCCAACACTTGGAGGCTGAGGCAGGAGAATCGCCTGAGCCCTATAAGTTTCAGACCAGCCTAGAAAACAAAGACAGACATCATCTCTACAAAATTAATTAATTAATTAATTAAATGCAATTATCTGGGGGTGCTGGTGCATGCCTGTAATTCTAGTTACTCAAGAAGCTGAAGCAAGAGGACCCCTTGAGCCCAGGAGTTCACAGCTACAGTGAACTAAGATTTCATAATCGTACTTTTGCCTGGGAGAGCAAGACCCTGTCTCTAAAAAAAAATAGAAAGTAATTTTTTAAAAAGATACCACAAGCTAGAGGGCGGACAGCACAAGAAGTTGTGTTGGCATGATCGTTAACCAATACCCTAGCCTCCTCTGCAAGGGGTATCGGGCCTCTTGGAGGATGCCCCAAATATCTTATTCGTATTGGGGATAACGACAAAGCTCTAAAGACATACCCTCACTCTCCACTGGCCTCTCCCCAGGGAAAGGGCTGATTGATTGAATTTTACCACCCAATATGGAAACTTCTCATTGGGCAACATATGAGCAGAGACACCTCCTGATACATGGCCCTTCCCCAGTCCCAGCCTCTTAAAGACATTGATTTCACAACGTGGCAGGAATCACAGAGAATCTGTGAGAATCATGGGCAAAACAGGCTCAGGATAACTTTAATTTTTCCAGGAGGGCGGGGATATTGCCTACGTTAGTGGGCTGGTGTAGATATCCAACAAGGAAAAGAACATAAAGATCCGGTATGGTGCCACGTACTTGGTAGGTATCCAGAATTTGTTGGGCCCTTGCCTTTTCCTCACTTCCCATCCAAGCTCTCTGTGTGATGGGAGAAGTGAAGAAAAATCTTCTCTACTATAAAACAAGAGCAACAATGCCAATAGGATTCTCACTCCAGCATACATTAGGCTCTCTGAGCCTCATAAGCCCGTGAAGACTATGCTTCAGGGAAGAAATGTTAGATGGCTTCCATAAGCTCTCACAGTGGACTGTTAGTGGGTCCAGGGTTCAAACCCTGGCAGTCTGGCTCTCAGTCCCTCCTCTGACCACTATGCCATTTCATAAAGACAGAGAGATAGAGACTCAAGGGAAGTCAAAGCTTTACCCAATGAGACCCGTCACCTGTGGCTTCTGAATGCCATCACAGAGCCCCAGCATCATCTCCCCAAACGGCAGTGAAAACACCTTAGGACAATTCCACTGTGCCTTTCAGGTGGAGAAGGACCCTGACTTGCCCTCTCTCACAATGACCCCAGACACGGTCTTTATTTTTGAGCTTTTCCAGCCCTTGGGTTTCTGCTCAGGCCACTGCTCCAAAGAATATCTTACCAGTTAGGAGGTAAGACTTTGTCTTCTTTGAGATAAAACAAACCTAGGAGCACAGGGCTGATCATAACATCTGTCATTCCACAACCAAATGGGGGAAAAGCATTCACGTGGTGGGCAGTATGTATGCATGCACATCCACACACATGTACACACAAACAGCTTTGCTAACATAGGGACCTATACACCAACAGTCTTCTCTAAGTTTGACCACTCCAAAAACACTTTTCAAAGAAGAGTCTATTTTTTAAATGGAAAAACATGAAATATCTTCTTCATTTGAGTTCTTTAAAGAAAATGTGGCACATATACACCATGGAATACTATGTAGCCATAAAAAAAGATGAGTTGATGTCCTTTGTAGGGACATGGATGAAGCTGGGAACCGTCATCCTCAGCAAACAGACAGAAGAACAGAAAACCAAACACCGCATGTTCGCAGTCATAAGTGGGTATCAAACAATGAGAACACATGGACACAGGAAGGGGAACATCACACACCGCGGCCTATTGGGGGTTGGGGGGTCTAGAGGAGGGATAGCAGGGGCTGGGGGAGTTGGGGAGGGATAACATCAGGAGAAATACCTAATGTAGATGAGGGTGTAATGGATGCAGCGAACCATCATGGCATGTGTATACCTGTGTAACAAACCTGCACAGTCTGCACATGTACCCCAGAACTTAAAGTATAATAATAATAATAAAAGGAAGCTCATGTAGGAGCTACTTTGCTGTAAAGAAGGGTACAAGGTCTAGTCTAGTGCCAGATTTCTGATTTGGGCAGTTCATGAGACCACCTCTGTTTCCTCCACAGCTTCCTGTGACCTGACTACTGAACGTTAGACACAAGGTCCCAAATCAGACCTCAGACACCACTGAGCCCAAGCTTGAGACTGTCACTGTCTCCTCCCATCAGCTGACAACTCAACCTTCAAAAAAAGGTCTCAAAATCAGACCTGTCACCCATCCCAAGCTTCTCCCATGGAAGACAAATGAGAAAATGGACTCTGGTGAATGTCTGCCTTGGAGCAGTCACGGTGCTCATGCCATCCATCTAGTGCCTCCTCTGGGAGGAGGATCCTGTGGTGATTCTCCCACGTTACACATGCATACATTCAGGCAGCAGGAAGTGTGGTCCAGTCATTCAGCATGGAAGACTCTAAGGTGCAAGGAAGAAACTGGTAACTCTCCAGCTAGATCGTCTGTCAATCAGGCTGTTGGAGGTGAGGAAAGCAGTCCTTCAGAGATTTGTTGGACCATCAAAGCTGAGACCCTATTGTGCCCTAAGTATGTGAACATGGCAGTGGACAAATAGGGCCTCTGCCCTTAAGAGGAAGGAAACAGCAAACAGATAATAAAATATGGCGAGAACTTCCACAAAAGAAAAGGCAAGATAAAATGAGAGCTGGCAACAGAAAGAGTTCAATGGCAGAGAGCAGGGAGATATTTGCTCTTGGGAGACTCCTCAGAAGCAGTGGCATTTAAGAGAGGTAAGCTGAGACTGATGGATATCTAGACGTAAGTCAGGAAGGGAATATTCCAAGCACAGAATGGTATCCATGAAGCCTGAAGCTGGCAAAGAGCTGGGTGTGTTTGAGAAAGTCCTCACCCGAGGTGAGACCACCTATGTGTCTACTTCAGATGTGGACTCACAGCTCTAAAACCACTGTGGGGACTGTTTCAAAAGATTTCACCAACAAAGATGCCTTCTTAGGATGAAACTGAGGCTCAATACAGGTCTCTGGTGTCATCTATCTTCGAATTCCCCCCTTGCTGCCCTGGGGACACCTGGGCATGGGGATAGATGATCGCTATGAGTCTAATTGTAACTGGATTTCTCCACAGCAAGTGTGTGCAGAACAGCCCAGCAGAGCCCTTGACTAATGACTTTCAAATATAATTAAAAACATATTTCAATAGAAAGCACATTGCCAAGTCTATACCAGCAAAGTGAAATTAACCTTCAAACCATACTGGAACAACAGTGAATCACAAGGGTTTTTAAGAGATTAGATACACTGTAGCCTAATTATGTTACAATAACTCACCTCATTAATCTCCAAGGAAACAATAATGACAACAGTTAAATACTGTAATTAACAAACCCTATTTCAAACTTGATTTTCATTTTGTAGGACTTGGCAATATTATCTACTGTAACTGTGGGAAAGACAGGATGTCAGTAGAGCAACCTGGTTCTTTTAAAGGTTCTTGGGAAACAGAGTTCAATACTTTGGATTTATGATTCTACTAAATGAAGATTCTGCTTAGAGCCCAACCCATGCAGCAAAAATACAGTGCCTTGGGGTCCAGGGGCCACAGACTGTCAAGATCTTTCAGGTAACCTTCTCCCCTCAAACAAAGGGCATAATGTTAAATTTGTGCTTGTCTTTGCATAAATGAAGCAGTGAATCTTGTGCTTGGTCCTCTGTCTGGGACTTGTTTAGCACTGGGATTCTCTAGGTACAAGCCCTTTGTGAAGGTTTCACAGGCAGGATTATGACAGTTTAGACAATCAAGGGAATAATAATTCAAAATGAGCAGATAATAAAGAACTAAAGTGTCATGATCATTTCAATAAATGATGAAAAAGCATCTGACAAAACCCAGCAACCTTTCATGATAAAAACACTCAAAAATCTAGGAAGAGAAGAGAACTTTTTCAAATTGATAAAAGGAATCCATGAAAACACTCCCAGGTGGCATCATATGCAATGGCTGAAAACCAAATGCCTTCCCCTAAGATGAGGGACAAGGCAAGGATGTGTACTGTCATCTCTTCTACTCACCATTACACTGGAGGTCCAGCTGGAGCAACTGGGCAAGAAAAAGAAATAAAAGGCATCCATGGAATACTATGCAGCCATGAAAAATGATGAGTTTGTGTCCTTTGTAGAAAACTTGGATGAATCTGGAAACCATCATTCTCAGCAAAATGACACAAGAAAAGAAAGCCAAACACCACATGTTCTCACTCATAGGTGGGTGTTGAACAATGAGAACACATGGACTCAGGGAGAGGAGCAGCACACACTGGGGGTAGTTGGAGGGGGAAATAAATAAAAAGGAACCTTTTATTTAGGAACCTAAATAAAAAGAAAATTCACATTCATGGATGGAATGTAAAATGAAAGTACCACTCGAATTGATCTACAGATTTAACACAATCCCTACTAAATTTCCAATTGCCATTTTTGCTGAAATTGACAAGCTGATTGTGAAATTCAATGAAAAATACAAGGTATTCGGAATAGTCAAAACGATCTTGAAAACTAAGAACAAAGTTGGAGATTCACACTTTCCAATTTAAAATATTTCTACAAAGCTACAATAAAAAAGATAGTATGGTACTAGCCTAAGGATTGATATTTATATATAGATTAATGGACTGAAACCGACAGTCTAAAAGTAAATACTTTTATTTATGAATAAGTGATTTTTGACAAGGGTATAACTGGCACTCAGTGGGAATAGAATAACCTTTTCAGCAAATGATGTCAGAACTGGATAACTGCATACAAGAGAATGAAGTCGGATCTCCTTTCACCACATATAAAAATGAACGCAAAATGGATCATTGACCTAAACGTAAGAGCTGAAACTACAAAAGCCTTAGAACACATAGGAGTTCAGTGCTACAATCTTGGCTTAGGTAAAGCCTTGTTATATATGGCAATAAAAGGACAAACTACAAAAGAAAAGAATAGGCTAATTAGGAATTATAAGAATTTAACATTTTATGCTGAAAATAACATTAGGAAAGTTAGCTAATAGCAACACAAACACAACCTATAGAATGGGAGAAAATATGTGAAATTATACATTTAATAAAGGACTAGGATCCACAGCATATAAATAACTCTCACAACTCAATATCAAAATATAAATAAACCAGTTAAAAATGGACCAAGAATCTGAACAGACACATCCCCCAAAAAGACCTACAAATGACCAACAAGCACACACACAATGTTCAACATCATCAGTAATTAGAGAAATACACATTAAAACCATAGTAAGATACTATTTCACATCCACTAGGCCCAGGGCCAGTGGCTCACGCCTGTAATCCCAGAAATTTGGGAGACCAAAGCAGGTGGATTACCTGAGGTCAGGAGTTCAAGACCAGCCTGGCCAACATGGTGAAACCCTGTCTCTACTAAAAATACAAAAATTAGCTGGGCATGGTGGTGGGTGCCTGTAATCCTGGCTACTCAGGAGGCTGAGGCAGGAGAATCACTTGAACCCAGGAGGTGGAGGCTACAGTGAGCCGAGATCATGCCACTGCACTCCAGCCTGAGCAACAGAGTCAGACTCCATCTTTAAAAAAAAAAGAAAGAAAGAAAGAAAAAAAAAAAACATCCACTAGGACCCTAGGAAATAGAAACAAAAACTGATCATAGCAAGTGTTGGTGACGACATGAAAACAATTGGAAGCTTTATTTATTGTTAGTGGGAACGGGAATGTACAATGGTAGAGTCACTTTGGAAAACAGATCAGCAGTTCCTCAATTCATGGGGAAAGAAAGAGTCACCATCCCTCCTAGCCGTTGTACTTCCAAATACACATTCAAGAGAAATAAAAACACATGTCCATATAAAAACGTGTTCACAAATGTTCATAGCAGCACTATTCCTAATAGCCAAACATAGAGAGCACCCAAATGTCCAACAAATAATAAACAAATAAAATACAGTGGAATATTATTCCGAAATAAAAAAGAATGAAGTATTGACTCAAGCTACAACAGAGATGAAGCTTGAAACTTTATGCAAAGTGGAAGAAGCCAGGCCTATGCTACGATTTCTTCTATATGAATTATCTAGAATGGGCAAGTCCATGGAGACAGGAAATTGATTAGTAATTGCCAGGGCCTCATGGAGGCGAGCAAAATGAGGAGTTACTGCTTAATTGGTGGGAGGCTTATTTTGGTTAATAATAAAAAGATTCTAAAATGAAGTATGGGTGGCAGCCATCCAGCTCCGTGGATACACTAAACCTACTGAGTTATACGCTTTTAACGTACTCAACATACATTACTTGAGGTCATCTTCATAACAGTTAACTTTTATTGAATTCTTGCTAACTGCCAGTCACTTATACACATGATCTCAGTCAATCCTTAGAGAAATTTTATGAAGTTGGGAATTTTTAAAATTATACATAGGGAGGCAATAAGGCCAGAAAGTTCGTTCAATTCATTCGTTATTTTGAGATGGAGTCTCACTCTGTTGCCTAGGCTGAGGCACAGTGGTGTGATCTTTACTCACCCCACCCTGTTCCTCCCAGGTTCAACGATTCTCCTGCCTCAGCCTCCTGAGTAGCTGGGATTACAGATGCCCACCATTATGTCCTAGATAATTTTTGTATATTTTAATAGAGATGGGGTTTCACCATGTTGGCTTGGCTGGTCTCGAATTCCTGACCTCAGGTGATCCACCTGCCTCAGCTGCTCAAAGTGCTGGGATTATAGGTGTGAGCCACCACACCCGGCCAAAACAGAAAGTTTACCACAGTTGGTAAACAGCATCAAATCCATGTTTGTTTCATTCAAAGCTCCATGTATTTAATAAGTGTACTTGATTTTTTCTTTTCCAAGCCTTGTGTTTCACAGTAGCGCAGGCTTCATGGAGCTCACATCTAAAGAGAGTTTGCGTTACCTATAATTACAACAATACCCATATAACAAACCACATCAAAACTCAGTGGCTTAACAGACCCCGCATTTATTCTCACATACGTATCTGTGTCTCAGCTGGAGACTGGATGACCTAGGCTGGGCTCAGTTGGGCAGCCCTGCTTCAAACCTCAGGTATGGCTATGCTTCTTATTGCACACTGGATCCATGCAAGCTTCACATGCATTCTTTTTTTTTTTTTTTTTTTTTTGAGACGGAGTTTCGCTCTTGTTACCCAGGCTGGAGTGCAATGGCGCGATCTCGGCTCACCGCAACCTCCGCCTCCTGGGTTCAGGCAATTCTCCTGCCTCAGCCTCCTGAGTAGCTGGGACTACAGGCATGCGCCACCATGCCCAGCTGATTTTTTGTATTTTTAGTAGAGACGGGGTTTCACCATGTTGACCAGGATGGTCTCGGTCTCTTGATCTCGTGATCCACCCACCTCGGCCTACCAAAGTGCTGGGATTACAGGCTTGAGCCACCGCGCCCGGCCTCCACATGCATTCTTAATCACTGTACTTGATTTGGCCTCTGTCTATTAAGATAGACTGAATCTGTTCGGCCCAGGCTTAAAGAAGAGCAGCTATTCAAGAGGATCATGACGACAGCAGAGTCACATGAAAGCAAGCTCCACTATGTAAGGAAATGCCTGCCCTATGTATGCATCATATTCGATCATACCCTATTGTCCAGAGCAAGTCACATGGCCAATATCAAAAAGAAGTCCACTGTGCCCATCACCAGGTCATGAGAAAGTGTAGATGCATGACATTGTGCAGAAGAGTGAAGAACTCTGATTAAGCATTCAACTGACCGCAGAAGGAGATATCTGTACCTCAAATAAAGACTCTCGGCATCTTCTACCTCCAGTTTCTCATCTGTGAACAGATGGTCAAAAATATCTATCTACCTGACATAGCGGTTGTGAGGATCGAATAAAATGCTGATTGTGGGATGTCCTCCAAGGAGTAAAAAACCTTTCTGCAAAGAAGAATTATTGCTGTGAGTAGTTACTGAAGACCTCCCAATTATTGAAAAGATGCTGTGTTGAAATGAAAGAACAGCCTTTGCAGCAACACAGATGGCACTGGAGGGCATCATTCTAAGTGAAGTAACTCAAGAATGGAAAACCAAATATTGTAAGTTCTCACTTACAAGTGGGAACTAAACTATGAGGACACAAAAGCACATGAATGATAAAACGGATTTTGGGGACTGAGTGAAGGGTGGGAATGGGTGAGAGATGAAAGACTACACATTTGGTATAGTGTACCTGGCTTGGGGGATGGGCACACCAAAATTTCAGAAATCATCATGAACGAACCAATCCAAAACCACCTGTTCCCCCAAAACTACTGAAATTAAACATTCTAAAACATATTAAGAAAGAAAGATGGCCTCGCTGAGATAATCAAGTAAAAGTGGAAGCAGAAAGATAAATTCACAGGAGAGAAAAATCCTGTATCACACAGGAAACCCTTTTGAAAACAACCATAATAAGAAATTAAAAGATTATCAATTATTACTTTTGACTTTTCTGCTAGACTCATGAAAGTCCTTGAAAATTGAGCTCTTTCTACCAGACTCCCTAACCTTCTCAGATAGAAAAGCACCTTCAGGAACTTCTAATTTCTGACAGCCAAACAGGAAAACTGAGGCAAAATCACAGGAGTTAAGAGTTTTCTGCTGCTAATACAGCTCCCTCTTCCAGGAGGAATCCCTGAGCTCATTCAGGTGTTCAGGGAAAAGTTGTATCTGAAGCCACCAAACCCAAGCTCCAGTGCTGGGAGGGAGGTGACCAGGGATGAGGGGCTTAGACATTTTAGGGGCAGAGTCCTGGGTTTGCATCCAAAATCTGCCACATGATGGCCGTGCAATCTGGGACAAGTCGCTGAGCTTCCTTGAGCCCCAATTTCCAATGGGATTGCTAGGTTTGTACCCAAAGGAATAGAATTCATTCTATTATAAAGACACATGGACACATATGTTCACTGAAGCTCTCTTTTTAAAGACAGAATGGTATTTCGGTCTTTAGACCTTTGAGGAATCACCACACTGTCTTGCACAATGGCTGCATTAACTTACAATCCTCCCACCAACCGTGTATAAGCATCCCTTTTTCTCTACAACCTCACCAGCATCTGTTATTTTTTCTGACTTAGTATTAACAGCCATTCTGACTGGCGTACGATGGTATCTAAATGCAGTTTTGATTTGCATTTTTCTCATGATCAGTGATGTTGAGCTTTTTTCACACAATTGTTGGACACATAGAGGAGAACAATACACACTCGGGCCTATCAGAGGGTGGAAAGTGAGAGGAGAGAGAGAATCAGGAAAAATAACCAGGAGATACTAGGCTTAATACCTGGGGGATGAAATAATCTATGCAACAAATCCCCATGACACAAGTTTACTTATGTAACAAACCTGTACTTGCACCCCTAAGCTTATTAGGTTGGTATGAAAGTAATTACACTTTTTGTCACTGCTTTTAATGGAAGAAACCTCAATTACTTTTGCACCGACCTAGTAAAAGTTTAATAAAAATAAACATATAAAAAGCCCCATAATACTACCTGCTTCCAAAGGTTATTAAGTGAAATTCAAATGAGAAAACACATGTGAAACGTGAAACCGAATCCCTGGTGTATAATAATTACTAAATGAATACCAGACATCATCCTTGGTGATTTAAGAATAGTATCATTATTCCTGCCCTGCCCACTTCCTGAGTTTTTTTTTAAATAGGGAGCAAATGAGAGAATTAGTAGATATTTTATAAACTGTGAACAATTAGACAAATACAGCTATGCCGTGATGGTTATTAAGTGGCCTTGGCACACTGCACCACTCAACAAATATTTGTCAAGGGAGCAGGGAATCAGTAAATGCAATTAAACCCCTTCTCTCGATATTTGCTTTGGGCCAGTGAAAGGAAGACCTTGTAGCCAGCACCAGCACTGCTGCTCACAGCCCCAGGCTTCTCATTCAGGCACAGGCATCTCAAAACCTCCCAAAGCTGCCCCCGGCCACAGCACATTGCTTGCTTTCCTGAGAAACTCATCATGGAGAAGGCAAGCCGTTAGCCTTCATGCCTTGACCTAGAAGAGAGCATGTTGATTATTTTTGCAGAAAACAAGAAAGGTCACATTTCATCATTCTATGTCCCAATACCTGAGCACTGGCAAGGAAAAAAAAAAAAAGAGAGAATCAGTCAAGTGGACTTTTCCACTTAGAGAAGCATAATACATCTTAAGAGTTTTCGTGATGTATCTGTATCTCCTTGAAGAAGATATTTCGAGTTTGAGATACACCATAAATATCCTTCAATGTGGTGCATGTCAGCTGAATGTCCCCATCCTTGAGTAAGCATGGACAATATATGATGGGGACAGAGGTGAGTTATGGCAGGGAACATATTAGTAATCTAGGCGCCCAGTGGACACCCACAATTTACAGTTTAATCGTCCACAAGGTATAGCTTCTCTGTAATTGAATTAGATTTTGAAATAAGGCAGACCTGATTTATAGGACGCTTTCAAAAACACACACAACAGGGTATGTTTTCGTGTTTGTCACAATAATCTAATGGTTAGTGTTAATGCATTACCAAGGAATGAGGCAAAACGGCTAAATGTAAGGTACTGAGCCTTCGCTAAACAAAGAGGCTGCCTCAGCAAAAGATTGGAGAAGCAGGAAAAGTTATCTTTCTCATTTATGTTCACTTCAGGCAGATGTACCATTTTACTTTAATCTGCTTCGGGCTTATTCAACTAAATGCAATTGGAAGTATAGTTACTCATTCATCCGACAGATATTTTGGCATCAACTCTGTGCTTGCCTCTGTGTTGGATGCTCAAGGCACTGAGATGTCTGCTAGTTATGTGACCTTGGCTCATTGCTCCTCTAAGTCTCCGTTCCGACATCTGTGACGAAGTGACTATAATAGTTTCTATCTTACGAGGCTGACGTGATTATGGAGATAAATCACTCAGTGTGGTGTGTACAATATAGTATTACAATTCTTCCTATTATTATGGCTTTTGTTATTTCCTTACCCACAAACAGTTTATACTCTTGCAAAGGTGACAAATGAAAACTGTCACTAAACACATCTTTCCTCTCTCTGCCATCCATTGCCACGGTAATGCTATATAACAAACACCAGACCCTCAGTGACAGTTGACTGTAAGGGTTTATTATTCACACATCTAAGGTCCCACCCAGGTTGGCCAGATCCTCTGCCCTCACACCTGGCCTTGCTCACATGTCTGATGCTGGCCAGCTTTTGGTCTCTCCTGGCCTCAGCTGAGTGTGTCTCAATTTCATTTCCAGTGACCAGTCATTGGTACGGGCAAGTTCTTCTCATGGTGATTGGAGCAGCTCAAGGCAGTGAATGAAGACAGACAGAGCCTCTTGAGGTCTCAGCTCAGAATCAGAACATTATCGTTTCTGCCTTGAGCCCCTGGCCAAACCAAGTTACATGACTGTGCACAGATCCACAGTGGGGGAGCAAAGCAAGGCCCCGTGGCAAAAGGCAGAGAAGAGTGAAGAACCGAGGCTATCACTGCAAGGTATCCCATGTATGTCTATAGAGAGATGTGGTGGAAATGCAATAGTCCCTAGCACTGCTGTGTGAAGAGAACTCAAGGTGGCTCCTGGCTGAGTCATGATGCAAGTGCAGGAATTACCCAGGTCACCAGTGAATTTATGGAGCACATAAACTCACATTTTGTCACCTTTCTTCACCTCCTAATTAGGTAAGAACCCTATGAATGAGCTTTCTAAAACCTCAAAAAGCTCAGCAGACCTGAGCTCTGTCAGAACATCTCCTACATCTCCCAGAAAGAGGTCACCGGAAGAGTGCAGTCTGGGTGCTCTGGGCTTCCTCCTCACTTCCAACAAGAAGGTCAGTGCAGATCGAGTCTTTGGTACCTCACTGTCCATAAAATCAAGCCCTCAGAATTCTAGCCCTTATCGATTTGGACAGAAGCAAGCCAATATCCCAGGCAGGAGGGCAGGTTGCAGAAGTCCCTCTGTGACGCCGTGGGCACTTTGTGTCCCCAGACACCACAAAGACATAGGGCAAGAACTTATCTACAAAATTATACCCTGCTGTGTGGGCCACATTCCTCTCAGCTCCGTATAGAATATGCCTTTTTAAAGAACACAGATCTGGGCATTTCCAAATCAACTAGTTTGGGCTTTTAGAACCTTAAAAGAGGCATCCTTTGGAGAGACAGACACCCTCCTCAGGAAGAAAGAGGCAACAAGATGAGGAATTTAGAGACCAAAACCCAGATTAGCTCAGACAGGGGAAAGGCCATTTTACTTCAGAAACAGCAGCAATCAAGCAAGAGCAAGTTTCACCCATCTCTGTGGTTCAAAGGGCAAAAACAACTCCTAAAGGTCCCTTAACGTCATTCATGTACTTAACTAATCCCTCAAGAGTTACCGAGGATTAATGCAAAAGGCTGAGTATCATTTAAAGTACCTTTGGCCTCAAGTAACAAAAGAATTATCCCAAAATGGCTTAAGCAAATAAGAGGTCAGTATGGTCACACGGAACAAGAAATCCAGAAGCAAGTTTGTTTGGGGTCGGTTGATTCAACTAGAGAAAAGTTTTGGACGATTCCCTAAAGGAAAGGAAACCTTTCTGCACATCCCCTCCCCAACAGACGTTTCCTTACCTCTCACTGGCCAGAGTCAAGTCACACCCGCTATTCTCAAATTAACCACCAGCATGCATTACAAGGATTTCGACAGAGACCAGTCATGACAGAGCCTTTGGAGCTGGGTTCAATCTCCCTGAAAAAATATGATTCTCCAATGTTTAAAAACAGCTTGGATTCTGCAGCACAGAAATGGAGTGGGGATGGAAGTTGGGTAGAGACAAGTACATCTGGCAAACGAAGCCACATTAAAAACTCAAATTCAAGTCGGAGTGAGCCAGGATATTTCTTCAGATGATCTAACCACTGGCTTCCTTGCGGCTGGACGAACTGGGTTAAAATATGGACTCCGTTAAAATCTGGACTCTGCTACATATAAACCACGTGACCACCGGCAACTCATCTGAGCTTCCATTTCCTACACTACAGATCAGGAAAAATAATGTGTAAGTCACCTAGCTGTTACAGGAATTAAGTGAGCTCATATAAATATGAAAAACCCCTAGGACATCAGCCTCTAAGGGTCATTCTCTGAGAGGCCTCATATACCTTTCCCTCTGCTCTTGAGATGAGACTTCATCAGCATGTGTGAAAGCCCAACCTTCGGAATCAGATCTGAGTGCAGTAACTGGGCCTGGCAGGTGCCGGTCTGTCATGCCAACCAGCTGCTGAAATTCCCTAAACCTTAGAGCACTTGTTTATATAATAAATATATTTTAAATCTCCTAAAGGTAGCTGTGGAAACTAAATCAGGTATTGCTAATCAAGGATTTAGCATTATATGGTTCTGCTTTGTGCCCTCACTTGATTCTCATCTCAAAAAGGAATCCCCAGGTGTTGAGGGAGGGACCTGGCGGGAGGAGATTAGATCATGGGGGCAGTTTTTGGCCAAGCTGTTCTGATGATAGAGAGTGAGCTCTTACCAAATCTGATGGTTTCAGAGAGGATCCTCCCACTTCACTTTTCTCTCCCACCTGCCGCCATGTAAGACATGCCTGCTTCCCCTTCCATCGTAACTGTAAGCTTCCCAAGGCATCCCCAGCCATGAGGAACTGTAAGCCAATTAAACCTCCTTCCTGTATAAATTATCCAGTCTCAGGTATTTCTTTTTAGCAGTGTGAGAACAAACTAATCCACAGCAGGTCCCTCATCCTAAATAAGCACCCAATGAATAGAGGCTGTTACTATTTTGGTTTTCATCACCATTGTTTCCCTGGAAGACTCCATCCTGTCAGGTGCTGGATCCTTTAGATTCACATGGATGCCCATATTCACAACAATCTTCCTCAAAATGCAAACCTGATGGCTTACCACCTTTTAATAAATTCCCATTTTCCTGAGAGTAAAGACCAAAAAAACCCTTAGTAAGGCAGGCAAGGGCCTCCAAGACTTGGTTCCAGTACACTTCCCCAGTCCCATCTCAAACCAAGTTGCCCTGGACATCTTCCAGGCTCCCTGTGACCACAGGGCCTTTGCCTGTACTGTTCCTGCCGCCTAAGGCTCTTTATTTCATCACCTCTTCCTACTTTGAATCACACCCCAAACGTCACTTCACAGGGAAGCCTGTCCAAATCCCCGGCAGAGACAGAGTCCTCCAGTGTATTTTCTCAGGTGAAAGGTAGTATCCTGAGACTAAAGGCATGAACTCTGAAGTAAAACGACATGGGGATAGATCTCAGCTTTAACACTTAACACTTACTAGCTTGTATGACCTTGAGTGACTTAACCCCTCTTTGCCTCCATTTTCTCGTCTGTGCAATGTAGATAACAATGACTAATACCAATACATACTTCACGGGGTTATTCTGCAGATTACATGAGTTACTATTAGAAAGCATTTAGAATAATGGCATGCACGGGACAAATGCTATGTGTTTGCTACATCAAATTAATAGATTGTCCCATGCCTGCAGAGAATCTCTCTTGTCTGCAATTATGCATTCATTACTGTAATAATCTGATTATTCACTCTCTCCCCTTCCAGATCAAATGCCCTGGGAGTCCAGAGGCAGGTCTCCTTGTGCTTCCCTCTTACCCGAGGTTCAGGCACTAGAACTGGTCCAGGATGATTTTGCAATAAATATGTTTTTAATGGGTAAAAGGAAACTTAACACACAGCATAAGCTAATGTTTTCCTTGCTGATACTGAGACAGAGAGGCCCCTTCATCCCTTTCTGGCTCCCCCAGGTCTTGCAGCGGCTGCAACAGCTCTTGCCCTGCCTGGCACACAAATGCAACCATTGCCAACAAGCCCAGCAAACATCAGGGGTCCCCAGGGACACAGAGCCGGTAATGGACTCCATGTTGTTTCGGATGTTCCAAACCACAAAGTGATCATGTCTGAGGCAATGTCAGCATGGTTAACCCCAAATTCCTCCACTCACTCCGCTGCACGCAACTCTTTAAAACATCCTGTGCACCAACCGTCCCCAACCATAACAATCACAGGACATGAGCCTTAATCAGAGAAGAAAAGATTAATTGTGGAGCTGCCTTGAGAGAACCCATGTGCCAGGCCTGCCATCCTCATAATACAGACAATTAGGGCAGCCTTGTGACTTGTGTTATCATAACAGCAGCAGCCACAGCGAAGTCTCTTCCCCTCCTCTCAGAGGCCTGCAACCTTGCAAGGCTTGAGAGCAGCAAATGAAGAGACCCATATCGATGGCATTAGCAGAAGAAGGCAGCCATTCCTACCTTTAACAGAGAGTGCAATGGAATCAACAAACACAAGCATGGATGCCAAGCTTTGCTCAAGCCCTTACAGGCTACTTGATCCACAATTTACTGCCTCAGTTTCCACATTGCAAAGTGACAAAATAGAACCCTCTCCACTGTCATATAAGCCTTAACTATAAACTCACACATCTCTGAGTAGGAATTTCGTGGGAGTTTATAATCTCTCACATGCATCTTCAGATGCCTGGATGTCTCATCCAGCCACCCGGTAGCTGTCCCGGGTGCTGAAGATACAAGGGTGCTGAAACAAAGCCACGACCCTTCAGCATACAGCCTGTAGAGTCCCACGGGCCTGAGTCAGAGACCCAGCACCTATTGGATACATGTCCTACTCTCTTGGGTGCTCATCTGAAACCAAGGACATTAATGCATAATTCACAGAGCCACTGTGAAGAATTAAGGAAACTGTAAAAATATAAGAAAGCTGATACAACACCCAATAGATTGCAGTGGCTTCATAAATGGGAGATATTAGTGTAAAGATCTCACTGCATGGACTTTATATGTATACCATAGAATACCAGGTGTCAGATGAATTTCAACTCCTGAATGAAGGAGACACTATTTTCCTATGGAAGAATGCAGCAAGAAAAGAGCCTGACATACCTAGCTAATGAGGCTTGCTGTTAAACAGGAAATGTCAGGAGGTGGCCTGGGAGGATGAGAGATGGATTAGTGTTATAATCGACACACACAGGCCAAGATCATCCATTTCTCTTGCTGAAGACTCACCCTAGGATACTTTGGGAGGTGAAAGGAAGTGAGTGATAAAACATCCCACCATGACAATCTGTTTTAAATTCTCATTATCCTGCCAGTTGATTAGGCCAGGTTGGTTCATCTCAATTAGGTCATATTCAGGCACATGTGCACTGATCAAAGAACCAAAGAACCATTCCTTACTCTTCCCAAAATAACACAACAGAGCCACTCTTCATGGAATTCCTGATGATGCACCCATTCTCTATGCTGCCTGGCATTCTGTGTTCTCTATCATGGCACTGATTACACAAAGCCATCAGAGCCCATTTTCTAATCTTTCTCTCACTGGAGCCCAGAAAAGGATCCACAGATGCTGTATTCATCAAGACTGTTCTGGGTTGAAAGAGAGAAACTCAACGTTAGCAAGGTTAGGCAACAGTAGAACATGATGACTCATGGGAACTATTACAGGGTTGAATAGCCAAATCCTGGGTAGGGACATAATTTTGTTGGGTCTCAAGAACAAATTAAACAAGAGACTCGAACACTGCCATGACCCATGTGCTCTCTTGCTCTCTTTTTTGTTCTTATTCTCATTCCTCCTCTTGTTCTCACTGCCATCTTTGCTTTTCTGTGAAAACTGGGTTCATTCTCAGTAATGACAGACATGTTTCTTCCAAAAGTTAGACATGGTGGCCCATGGCAGCTCCCAAGCCTCTCAACTCATAGCTGCTTCTTTCAGAGAGAAATGGCCCTCTCCCAGGGTTGGTTTGAGTATCCCCAAGATGGATTCTTAGGGGCCAAGCTTGTGCCAGATATACCACTGGAACAACCAATGGTAGGTGGTGTGTGTTGTGGAGTAAACAGATATCTGTTTGTACGTAAGGGGGAGTATTTATGAATTATACCAGCTCCTGGAACCTGGAAGACATATAGTTGAGGTGGAGGGGGTCAGCTTCTTAAAGATCTATTTCCATAAAAAATGACATATGCAAAAAAACCCAAAACGATGCAAGGTACAGATCTAGGTGGATGCAGGTGGACCTAATAGGCTGAAATTATAAACTAAATGTTTGTACAGATTATTCTCTCTCACCCTACTGCTTGAGAGAGAAACCATGTTTTTAATTGAACTATCAGAGGAATCGATGTATACAGAAGCTTAAAATTGTATTGTTTTAAACTTGAGAGGAGGGACTATGTATTTTTGTCCTTTATCTCCAATGCCTAAGACACAGCCTTGCACTTCATCTGCTTGATACGTATTTTCCAATGAATAAATGAAATTATAATGAATACATGAATTAACTGAACTGAACGAATAAAGTCATTTAAGTTCAAGTGCAGGAGAGAATGTGTTTCTGTCTCCACTCAACCAGTCCCAGTCTGACCACTTTGGGTTTTCAGAAAATAAGAGATGCCAGGAGGAGCCCAAGAAACAAGGTCTTGGTTGGTACAGACAACAACTAACCTCCTTCATTTATTCTCTCAGCAACAGTAATTTGCCATGTGGTGGACACTTTGAAACATTGCCAAATTTCATCAAAGGTGGGTATGACAGTCCCTACCTAAAGAACAGAAAACAAAGCTTACAAATAGCATCCTCAAGGTCACAAATACCATCAAGTACAGAGTTGGAAATGGAACCCAAGTCTGTCTGATTTCAATGGCATTCTTAACCACTACTATATTTCCTTCCTAATAAACCTTTGTCAAGCATCTTAGTAGCAAGTGTTGTGCCATGCCCTTTACACAGGTTTTCCTAATCCTCAAGGAACCCAATAAGGTACTAGCATCATTCCTATTTAACAGATGAGGGTGTTCCTACTCATAGAAGTTAGGGTTTCAGAACAAGGATGCAACACTAGCAAACCTCAGAGCCACACGTGGTGCCAGTTTTACCTTCCCTGGAAACTGTGCCTATAGCTGGAGGGTTGGGGAAGGCATGATATTAGCCTATCTCAATGATTCTCTGAGTTCCTTGCAGATGGCAGACATAGATGTTAGCTATCCAGTTATGACCTGGCATCTTTAGTGGTCACTGAACTTCATCTGGGTCCAACTGCCTTCATGAGCAATGCATTCATGTCCCCTATTCCTGGCACAAGACACCTCGGCTCTGAGAAAATGCATGCCCTTTTCCTTGGGGCTCTGAAAGAACTGACTTACAAAGTCATTTACAAACACATCAGAAGTAGAAATTACAGAAGCAAGTTTCTTTCCCAAAAACAGCTGCAGCCAAGCCCAGAGATTCCAATTGCACACAGCAGAGCAGCCTAGTCCCGGCTTTCCTCTATTTAAATGGGGCTTGGCTGAATTTGAGATGGTTCCAGGTGTGAGTCTTACTCATGGGGTCATGAAGAAAAGCTCACCAGTTATGAGGCTTGTATTATCTGGGAATGGGAGGGTCACGAAAAATCCAGATCCTGACTTGGCATGCTGGCTGTTTTCCATGTGTTTTTCCACATGTCTGAACACCCCTGGGTGGGAGACAGAAAGAGGGCGACAGCCTCAAGCATTCAGACAAATAATTGGTTTTACACAGGATGCTTGGCTGCTTCTCCCTGCTGAAAATGGCCTGTGTGTGAGGTGGAGGGAGGTGAAGGGAAGATGCTGGCTACCTACAGAGTGGGATTAGCAGGGCTGGAGGAACCCCACTCTAATTCCTGTATCCTCTTACATGAAAAACACCCATGTCCTCTTGCCCCCTGCTCCAAGGATTCCTTCCCACTCTCACGGAACATTAAGCCCTTCCTGCAAATTCAAAAGGGTACCCCCTGGAGACGAATCAACCATCATGGGAAAAAAAATAGCAAAACTCATTTCATTTGGCAGCCAATGCTTTAGGAAAGACATAAACATTGGATTTGGAACTTTATTTTCCTCCCGAGAGACACTCTGGAGAAAATTAAAACAATGCAAGATTTAATTATTAAAAGCCAAACATTCCTGCACATATTTTCTAGTCCAAAGTTTTAAAAACAAACTCCCAGAGAAGATACATTTTTAATGACTAACTCCCTCCCACCCAGACTATGTTTTAAACCCTCTCTCCGTCATGACTCACCCAGCACAGATGACAGGAGAATACCAGGGAAATAAAAGGGCAGGTTTCCTGCTAAAGGGGATGCGAGGCAGCGCTTGGTGATTTGGAGCCATCGACACCCCAAAATAGGCTTGGTTTGGACTGTATTTCCACTCCCATCTTCCAGACATACTACATCAGGAAACGTGTTTCAACTGGCCAGATTCCTCACCTGTACACATTTTCTTAGCTTTTGAAACATTCCAAACTAAAAACATTTTTTTAAAAATCAATGTGGCCAGGAACTGTGGCCCATGCCTATAATCCCAGCACTTTGGGAGGCCAAAGCTAGCAGATCACTTGAGGTCAGGAGCTCAAGACCAGCCTGGCCAACATGGTGAAACCCTGTCTCTAATAAAAATATGAAAATTAGCTAGGCATGGTGGTACACACCTATGATTCTAGCTACTCAGGGGACTGAGGCAGGATAATCTCTTGAACCGGGAGGCAGAGGTTGCAATGAGCCAAGATCATGCCACTGTAGTTGAGCCTGGAGTGCAGTGCAAGGCTCAGTCTCAGAAAGAAAGTAAGAAGGAAGGAAGGAAGGAAGGAAGGAAGGAAGGAAGGAAGGAAGGAAGGAAGGAAGGAAGGAAGGAAGGAAGGGAAGAAGGAAGGAAGGAAGGAAGGAAGGAAGGAAGGAAGGAAGGAAGGAAGGAAGGAAGGAAGGAAGGAAGGAAAGGAAGAAGGAAGGAAAGGAAGAAGGAAGGAAGGAAGGAAGGAGAAGGAAGGAAAGAAGGAAAGGAAGAAGGAAGGAAGGAAGGAAGGAAGATGGAAGGAAGGAAGGAAGGAAGGAAGGAAGGAAGGAAGGAAAGGAGGAAGGAAGGAAGGAAAGAAGGAAAGGAAGAAGGAAGGAAGGAGGAAAGGAGGAAAGAAGGAAAGAAAGAAGGAAGGAAGGAAGGAAAGAAAAGAAAAGAAAAAAAGCAACACAATCAATTCATGCATCTGACAAGCATTTATCAGGCACTGAACTATTCTAGGCACTCTGGATATGACGATAAGCAAAGCCAAGGGATCTCACACACGATATTGTATCCCAGGGGAATAACAGAATGATCCCGTTATGGCTCAAAGCCCACCAGCTTTGCTTCCTTCATCCCCTTGTTGGGATGATGAGAGGGCCTATGAGTCAGGTGTCATCTCTTTCTCTTCTCATTGCTCAGTCATTTAACAATCCTACAATGATTACTAGTTGCCTGCTTTCTGTTTGTCTTTGAATGTTTCTTACTTTGTTGCTAACCCAAAAAAAAAAAGTGTACTAATGTCCATGTTTCACTGGTGATTACAGAGGTCTTTAAAGGCTGAGAGATCCTGGCTTGAGCCCAGGTGTTTGAAACCAGCATGGGAAATATTGTGAGAACCCTGCCTCTACAAACATATAAAAAATCATCTGGGCATGGTGGTGCATGCCTATACTCCCAGCTACTCAGGAGGCTGAGGTGGGAAGATAGCTTTAGCCCAGGAGTATGAGGCTGTAGAGATCAAGGATGATGCCACTGTACCCTAGCCTGGACACAACAGTGAGATCCTGTCTAAAACTAAAGAAATAAAAACAAATCTGAGAGATCCATTCATGTGTGGATGGTGCTGGTTTGGGTGCTAATGGAAAGAATGTAAAGCATGATAGAAGGTAGGAAGACAGCCTTCAAGAACAAAGATCAAAGGTTGCAGGAGCCAAGTGATTTATTTTATCCTTCCTTTACTTAACTTGGCCTACTCTTCAGTGACACACAACGTGTTGCTTACATATTGGGTTTTGAAAAATGGATACCACTGGGCCAAAAATGGGCTAGAGGAAGAGATTCCTGGTGGAAGAGATGGTCTACACATGTCCCCTTGGAGACGAGCAGTTTCTCCCAGTGCCTCATTCCCATATGACTTTTTGGTTGAAGGAGGGTAGTTAAATCCCCATGATGTAAGAAACTAGGTAAATCTCAGTCCTGATTCAAATTACCCCAAGTCTCCAAAAGTTCCTAGCAACTCAAAAGGGATCCTGGCACTGGCCAACTCACCCTGTCATTATACCTGCTGCCAGAGCACATATGATAACCCGGCCAAGCCGAGGATGGAGTTAAGGGGTCCTAGGAGAGTGCCCCCAAAATATAAATGGAGCCAAATGGAAAACTAGCCACCTCAGAATGTCTTAAAAACTCAAGGAGTTGGCCACGTCCACTCAACTTGAGATGCGGTGCATTAAAGGCAACTTAAAATAACTTGAGGGAAGAAGGGTAAATAAACCAGGGATGATTTATCTCTGAGGAATAACAGTTTGACTGCTGAATAATTACATGCACCAATCTTTATTAGTATGCAAAGTAGCTGGGCCTGGTTGGCTCCCAGCACTGCTCAAAGGACAAAAAGCCAACAGAGCTGTGCACATTCTAATAAATCACACCCCAACACTCCCTGTGTGTTGTGGCGACCCCCAGACCCCCAGGGCCTCTCTATGTGCTACTCTTCTCCCAGAGATAAGCAGCAAATACTTAATTTCTACCTTCTAGTGATGGATTAGGCTCCAGAGTTCCTCCAGACGAGTTGGGTTGGGGGCTCCTCTTTGCATAAGTTTCATAAAAATTATCACTGTTTTATCCAGCATCTTCTGCAACTATGATTCCTGTACTCCTTCATCTGGAGTATTAAATGCCCCTGCATTTGGGACCTCCCCTCTTCCTGCCGTGTCCTCAGTAGATGTGCCCCAAGGCTTTTGTACTGTCTGAACAAGCAGGTCAAGATAGGTATTAAGAACCTGGAAACCTCACCAGTCAACCCAAGAGCACCACTCAGCCTACTCTAATCTCTGAAGGCAGAACAGATGGGAGTGTCCACGTAAGGATTTGAGGATGCTTAACCTGGGCGTAATAACAATGGCAATAGTTCACATAATGATTAGTGTAAATTTCTGTAAAATTTTGGGTATGCCAAGCACCTTTGTCAGCCATGCACACACTGCATGTCTCCTGTAACATGAAGATAGTAATATCCACACATCATGGGTTGCATATTAAATATGTAGACATACATATGTATAGTCACACACACAAATACACATGCACAAGCACACACACACACACACACACACTCATTTGATACTAATGGAAAAATCCTTATGACATAAAGACATCCCTGTTTTAAGGATGGGAAAACTGGGCTCAGAGAGTTAACTCATCTATTCAGCAGCAAAGCTGAAACCCAAATGCAAGCATCCTGACCTCAGAGTCTACACATCAAACTCTGCACTAAAACATGTGTGCACTAAAAAATTTTAAATAGACTTCCGTGGCTTACAGGATTGAGACCAAAATCCTTCAAAGGATATACGAGGATGGTCTGTGATATCTGAAACCTGGCTTCATCTCATACCATTCCCAGCTTGCTCCCTGGGCTCTGTTTCTCCTATCCACCTGCCGATCCTCCAATGAACCAAACTCTGTCTCAATTCGAGGCTTTGCTCCTTTCCCTGAGCAACTCTTCCCTGCCCTCTTTGCATGGCCAACTCTTATACATCTTTCAAAAAGCCTTGGTTGAAAAATAACATTCTCCAGAAAGCTTTTTCCCTATACCCCTGCCCCATACTCAGCCCTATGCCTCTGTGCCATGTGTTCTGTGATACCTCACAGTATCCTGTGCCCATCGTTCATAGCAGCGTTGCAATTATCTATTTATAGGCCTGATCATTTGCTCCACAGCTCTCTCATGCCCTAGACTACAAATGCCTTGTGAGCAAAGACCTGGAATTTTTTTCATCATCATCGTCCTAGTGCCTAGTGTCAGCTCCAGCACACAGAACTATTTACTGGATGACACAATGGAAGAGAAGCTTTAAGAGACATCACGATGCACACAACAGAGTCCTAAAGTTTGTCACGTTGCAACAGATACAGTAAGGTGAAAGTAGCCCCTCCTCCCCATATTCATATGGGCATGGAGGGTGTATCTAAAAACAAGAGCATTTACTAAACTTAGTTCCACCACACACAGAGTAAAGATCACTCCTTGCCAGGTCCCAAGCACCATGTTCATGCATCTCAATCTATTCCCCAAAGGCTTTATGAGGTCAACACCATTATGAACCCCATTTCCCAGATGGGTCAACTGATACCCATAGACTGTTAACATTCATTGAGGTTATAGAAGCTTATTGTTAAAACAGACCTCGATGATGTGCAAAAACAACCATGGAGGTGTCGAATCCTCTCAAGCCTTGTTCCTCTCCAGAGATATTAGGGGAGAATGGTAGGAAGGCTCAGACATCTGTACACCAATTATTGTTTAGTTTTCTCACTAGTCTTGCTAATGGATTAGGAAGATGATATGGGTTGGATTTGTGCCCCCACCCAAATTTCATGTCGAACTGAAGGAGGGACCAGGTGGGAGGTGACTGGATGATGGGGGTGGATTTCCCTCTTGCTGGTATCTCCTGATACTGAGTTCTCAAGAGACGTAATAGTTTAAACGTATGTGGCACATTCTCTTTTGCTCTGTCTCCTCCTGCCACGTGAAGAAGGTCCTTGCTTCCCCTTCACCTGATTGTAAGTTTCCTGAGGCCTCCCAGTCATGCTTCCTATAAGCCTGTGGACCTGTGAGTCAATTAAAGCTCATTTGTTCATGAATTACCCAGTCTCGGGTAGTTCTTTATACCAGCATGAGAATGAGCTAATACAGAAGACTTCTCTGCCAATTCCCCACCCCTTCTCACTGACAGCTATTTATGGCCTTGAGAGGAGTCTAGATTTCTATTCATTCCATCAATGTGCATCTATTGAGCTCTTACTTTTTGCCAGGCATTCTTCTAGACACTGAAAGAAGAGGAGGAAACAAGACAGAGGTTTCCATTCTCCTAGAGTTTATATTTTGTGGGAGAACTTAGCAAACCCTCTACTATAGACAAATTAAGAAGTTAAGACCATTCGATATGGGCATTTAAACATAAGGTCCAGGAAGGCTGACATGGCCTGATGAACATCCAGACAACCTGTTTTTCCAAGGATGTCATAGACAACAAATGGCTCTGGTAAGATGGTCATTAGAGATCCTTCACCTTGACCAGATGTGGGCGGATCACACCTGTAATCCCAGCACTTTGAGAGGCTGAGGCAGGCAGATGGTTTTAGGCCAGGAGTTTGAGACCAGCCTGGACAACATGACAAAACCCCATCCCTACAAATAAAAAAAAAAAGACAAAAAGTATGACTTGGGTGTGGTGGAGCATGCCTGGAGTCCCAGCTACTGGAGAGGATAGCTTGAGCCCAGGAGGCAGAGGTAGCAGTAAGCTGAGGTGGTGCTACTGCATCTTAGCCTGGGTGAAAGAGTAAGATGCTGTCAAAAAGAGCTTATATCCACTGTACATGGAGGAAGGTGGATCTCTGTGATCTCTACAAACCTATCTAGACAGCACCCCTTTGAGACAAGCTTGACACATCACAATGTGTTCTTCCAAGAAGCCCCTTAACTGTACAAGCAAAATAAACTTTCACATGATTTCCTTTTGTATGTATTTGCATTACATTGGAATTCAGGCTCTTCATAACCTGTTATGCTGTATTTCAGCTTCAAGTATGAAGACAGTCTCCAAAGCTGAGACAGCATAGTCTGGCAGGGGAGGCCAGCAATTAGCCAGTAACACAGTGCAAGAAACAGATCACACAGACCTAAGATGGATTCGTTTGGTTCAGGATCCTTAGCAATAAATAGCCATGTTCTGGACTCAACAAGGCAAAAAGAAACGGGGATGAAAGGCTATGAAGACAAGAAAAGTCTATATCAAGCACTCAGCATGTTTGCAGTGAACATCTCCTGTTTTTGCCTGCCTAGTGTCATTCTACCTTTTGGAGGTTGGAGCGTTCCTCTTATACTCTGAAGAGCCATCCTTTTCTTACATTCTCCCAGGCACTACCGGTGAGACCACAGCATGCTCAGTTGCTAGAGTGGACATGTGACCTACAACTGGCCAGCCCATGACTGGTTCACAGGCAGGCATGGGACCCAAATTGGGATCACAGGAAGAATAATGGAAGAATTCATCCACAGTACCCTAAAGAAGGGCCAAGATAAAAGAAGGGTAAGAAACAAGAAGGATTTGAGACGCTCCAACATACATATAATTGGAGTCCCAGAAATGGGAAAAAAAAACACAGCAACAATAACAGAACTGGAGAAACTGAAGACATCATTATTGTTATCATTATCCTGGAGACAGAGTCTTGCTCTGTCATCCAGGCTGCAGTGCAGTGATGCAATCTCGGCTCACTGCAAACTGCCCCTCCATTGTTCAAATGATTCTCTTGCCTCAGCATCTCGAGTAGCGGGGATTACAGGGATGTGCCACCAAACCCAGTTAATTTTGTATTTTTAGTAGAGACAGGGTTTCGCCGTGTTGATCATAGCTGGTCTCTGACCTTGTGATATGCCCATGTTGGCCTCCCTAAGTGCTGGGATTACAGGTGTGAGCCACTGTGCCCAGCCTTGAAGACATCATTATGAAGAATTTTCCAGAGTTGAAAACACATTGTTTCTCTGAAAGTTTCGACCCAGATCAATGAAATATCTACCTAGATACATCCCAGTGAAACTGCATAATAAAAAGAATTTTAAAAATCTTAAAGGCTGACATAGAAGAAAATATTGTTGCCTATAAAGAAAGACACTTAGACTTGATGAAAGTCTTTCACGAGGAATGTGAGCCAATGGAACAACAGGAGAAACAACTACAAATGTAATATTTTAGATCCCCCTGCTATGATTCCAGAGAGAAGGCAACACAAATATTTTTAGATATAGAAAGACCAAGAAACTTTACCACTTTGCCAACTCTTGCCAAAAAAAGTCAAAGTGGGCTTTTGAATGAAGATAATAAATACTGAGACATATAAGAAATTTAGCACAGAAACTGATCAAATAGTTTGCATTCTTTTTAAATGCTGACTTCAAATAACTATTTTAAAACATGTAAAACAAAAATTTCAGTTAATAAGACCAGAACACAAAGATAATATCTGCTAACATCCATGGCATTGTATCCTGAAGGGTTTCTCAACTTTAACATCATCGATATTTTGGACACGATAATTCCATATGGTGAAGGGTTGCCCCATGCATAGCAGGATGCAATATTGTTACATTCTATCCTCTAGATGCCAGTCGCACACCACACGTCAAAGGTGACCACCAAAAATGTCTCCCCAGAGTTGACAACCAAAAATGTCTCCTAACTGGAGGCAATTTTGCCCCCAAGTGGACATTTGGCAATTAGTCCAATAGTCACATGGTACAAAGCTCTTTAAGGTTATAAAATGCCCCCTTGGGGGCAAAACTACCTCCAGTTAAGAACTACTGCACTAAAAACAGAACAACCTACCATCTCCAAACCAGTGCAGAACATAGAAGAAATAAACTAAACTTGATTGACCCACGAGAAAGCTAAAGGAGAAAAACAAAGAGAAAATATAGAGAAAAAATAAGATAGTTTTTAAAAGTCTAAATATATCCCTATCACAATATATGTAAATACTTCAATTTGCCTTTTAAAAGACTGGGGTGATATAACTGCACAGAAAACCAAGATCCCTTTGGGAGGCCCAGGCAGGTGGATCACGAGGTCAGGAGTTTGAGACCAGCCTGGCCAATATGGTGAAACCCCATCTCTACTAAAAATACAAAAATAAGCCAGGCATGGTGGCATGCATCTGTAGTCCTAGCTGCTTGGCAAGTTGCGACAAAGAGAATCGCTTGAACCCAGGAGGCGGAGGTTACAGTGAGACAAGATCACACCACTGCACTCCAGCCTGGGCAACAGAGCAAGACTCCATCTCAAAAAAAAAAAAAAAAAATCCAACCAGGTGCTGTTTATAAGAGAGGCATCTAAAATCAAGGTACACAGATGGATGGAAAAGAAAGATATAGGAAAACACAGATATTGCAATACAGATGCTACACAAAATAAAGCTGATATAGCTATAAGGAAATATTTAGTAAACAGAATTTGAAAAACAAACTATTCAAAGTTCATTTATGGTGTAGCCTGTGTTAGTACCTCATTCCTTTCCATAAACAAGCGACTTTATGTCGTATGGACATACCATGTTTTGATTATTCATTCAACAGGTGACAGACATTTGGGTTGCTTCCCGCTTTCAGCCCTGGTAAACAGTATTGCTACAGACATTCGTCTACAAGTTTTTATTTGAACACCTGTTTTTAAATCTCTTGGGTATATACTCAGGAGTGGAAGTGCTGGGTCATAGGATATTTTTGTTTAGACATATCTTTAAAATCAAAAGAATAAACTATGAATCAGCTCTGTACATAAAAAAGCAAAATGAAACAAAAAATAGTATATTACATGTACAGTTTTCTTTCTTTTATTTTTTTTGAGATGGAGTTTCGCGCTTGTTACCCAGGCTGGAGTGCAATGGTGCGATCTCGGCTCATGGCAACCTCCGCCTCCTGGGTTCAGGCAATTCTCCTGCCTCAGCCTCCTGAGTAGCTGGGATTACAGGCACGCACCACCATGCCCAGCTAATTTTTTGTATATTTTTTTAGTAGAGACGGAGTTTCACCATGTTGACCAGGATGGTCTCTATCTCCTGACCTCGTGATCCACCCGCCTCGGCCTCCCAAAGTGCTGGGATTACAGGCTTGAGCCACCGCACCCGGCCACATGTACGGTTTTCTAGAAAAATTTAAGTTACCAAAATTGACTCAAGAAAAAGTAAAGAAGCCAGAATAAATCAATAACCATAAAATAAACAGGAGTGAAGATCAAAGTTGCCCTTTCTAATATACACATCCCAAAAGCAAAAAATTACAGGTGAATTTTGCCAAATTTTCAAGGAAAAGATAATCTTCTACGTTACATAAATTTTTTCAGTGAATATATAAAGAAAGTCATGACTCATTGGGGGTAGTATTACCTTAGTAACAAAATCAAACAGTGACACTCTCAGAAGAGAAAATTATAAACCATTCTCACTTATCAACACAGATATAAAAATCTCAAATAAGGCACTTTCCGACTGGATTCATCACAGTCTAAAAATAATAATACATCATGATCAAATAAAGTTTATTCCAAAAACCCAATAACAATTCAAAACCAGAGCTCCTTTTAAGGTAATTTACTACATTAAAAGATCAAGAGCATATAATTGTCACAATTTATGAAGATCAGGCATTTTATAAAACTTAATACTTACTCTTTATAAAACCTTTTAGCAAAGTTGGTAGAGTAGGGAACTTTCTTAACCTATTAAGGTTATGTACCAAAGCCTATTGCAAAGATTATGCTTCAAGTTGAAATTATAAATGGACTCCCCCTAATGTCAAGGATAGAAAAAGACTAGCCCATAATTACTGTTTTTATTCATTATTGTTTTCTTGACCCTCTAGCTAATACAATAGGCAATCAACATGGCATCTATATAATATATAAACACATATTTTATATATCACTATATATTAACATATATATGTTATACATATTCTATATAAGATCTTTATGTATCTATAAATTATATAGTTTTCCTATATAGAGATTTGTATGCTTTATTTATGTAGGTTGGAAACAGAGGGCCAAAAAGGTCCTGACAAATGACATAGATACCATAAATAGAACACCTAAGAAGATCTAAAACCAAAGTATTAGAATTATTAAGAGCTTAGGAAGCTTGCTGGATAATGATCAACATGCAAAAATTAATATCACTATATCCATAAATAAACAATCCAAAATTATGAGAAAAAAACGACCTCATTCATATAGCACAAAACTCAAAAGTATCTAGAAATATTTATGCCTGTGGTCACAGCTACCTGGGAGGCTGAGACAGAAGAATCGCTTGAACCCGGGAGGCAGAGGTTGCAGTGAGCCAAGACTGGGCCACGGCACTCCAGCTGGGGCAGCAGAGTAAGACAAGGTCTCAGAAAAAAAAAAAACCAGCCAACCAAACAAACAAAATCATTTATGTGCCTTTGAGTATGTATGTGTATATAGATAGAGAGATGTAAGATAGATAATTTATACATAATTTAAATATATAAATCAAATATACAAAAATGTAGATCATAGACATGAAGAAAGTCTTCAAAAATGGCAAGACATACTTATTCATAGATGGGAAGGCAATGTCATAAGAATGTAAACTCTCCTCAAGTCTTTAAATTCCATGCAGTTCATATCCAAATTATAATGATTTTCATCAAATTTTAATACATTGATCTTTAAATTCACATAAAGTTAAAAAGATCTAGGAACAGTAAAGGCTTCAGTGCATTCTGGAGATGGTTTTGGAACCATCTGGTAAATCTGAAGATGCACATAGGCTTGGATCACTTAATCTGACCACTACATATTCAGTCAAGACACAAGGCAGCAAGTTCACAAATATTTATTACAGCCATGCTTGAGTAAGCACAAAAATATAAATAACACGAATGTCCATCAATAGGAAAATGGCTAACAAATTCTGGTATAATCATACAGGTAGATATCATACAGAAGTTAGACTGAATTAACTGGCCTGCCATATGAAAACACAGACGCATAGGATGTCCTGTTTTGCCTATCGATTCATAAATATTTAGAAAATATCTATGAGACTAATAGTTCTGGCAGCAAAGGAAGACAGTGAGAATAGGAAAAGGCACCCAGGGGCATCGACTCTAACAAGCCCCTGGCCTGATAATACATTTACAAATTCTGAAGCAAATGTAAAATAATATTAAAACACAATAATGCAGCTGGGCACGCTGGCTCATGCCTGTAATCCCAGCACTTTGGGAAGTCAAGGTAGGTAGATCATCTGAGTTCAGGAGTTCAAGACTAGCCTGGCCAACATGGAGAAACCCTGTCTCTACTAAAAATACAAAATTAACCAGACATGGTGACGCGCACCTGTAATCCCAGCAACTCGGGAGGTGGAGGCAGGAGAATCGCTCAAACCCAGGAGGTGGAGGTTACAGTGAGCTGAGATCGCACCATTGTATTCCAGCCTGGGCAACAAGAGTGAAACTTCATCTCAAAATAATAATAATAATAATAATAATAATAATAATAATGCTAAAAGGTGAGTATGGGAGAGTCATTATATTCTTCTCTGTAGTTTTCTTTTTGAGATGGAGTCTTGCTGTGTCACCAGGCTGGAGTGCAGTGGCACAATCTTGGCTCACTGCATCCTCCACCTCCCGAGTTCAAGCAATACTCCTGCCTCAGCCTCCCGAGTAGCTGGGACCACAGCATGTGCCACCACACCCAGCTAACTTTTGTATTTTTTAGTAGAGAGGGGCTTTCACCATGTTGGCCAGGATGGTCTCTGTCTCTAGACCTCATAATCCACCCACCTCGGCCTCCCAAACTGCTGGGATTACAGGCGTGAGCCATCACACCTGGCCTCTTCTCTGTAATTTTCTACTACAATTTCCTGTTTTCTGGATTTGGCTATTTGTATCCAGATCTAAAACCACAGTTGATATTTTCCTCTGATCTTCATATTCCCTAAAACTGTAATTAGATCTAGAAGCTTGGTTGGATTTAGGGGCAATTTCTTTTCTTACTGATTTTTCATTGTATATATTCAAGGTGTATAATGTGACATTCTGATACACATAATATATGCATAGTGAACGATTACTACATGCAAGAGATTAACATATCTATTACCTTCTACAGTTACTTCCCTTCCTTTAGAAAAGCAACTAAAATTTTAATATACAGTACCATTAAGTACTGTAAGTACTTGTGCTGTACATTAGATCTTTAGATTTCTTCATCTGAATTTCAGGTGTAGGTTAATTGGTGCCAACTTGCAATTTCTTCTCTTTTCAGCAAGACCACCACGTCATGGTGGTATCTGGTATTACCTATGACTGCATTGCATGGGGAGGTGCGTCGCATCTGATTGTCCAAGTTTTAGCAGTACTAAGATTGACCAATTACTTCGACTGAAATTATCCCATCCATCCATCATCAAATTCCCCATCTGCCTTTCACTTGGTGGTTTTCACAGCTACTGATCCCGATTGCCTAGTTTCATTATTTCATTAGGGGCTGCAAAATAGTGGTTTTCTAGTGATTCTCGGTGATTTCTAAGCGATTTACCACCCTGCTTGCTCTTAATGCTGGGGCTCTTTTACGAAGAACCCGTCCTTAGAAAATAGTTGCCCTGACATATGGAAACGTAATGATTACTGAGTTGGATGATGGGCAACCAGGGACATGTCACACTATCCACTCTACTTGTGAATGTGTTTGGAAATGTCTATCATTAAAGTGAAAAATTAAAAACAAATAAAAATGTAGATGCATACTGAAAAAAAAAAAACTGGAAGGAAATAAGCCAAATATCTTACCGTAATTTACGTCAAGGTTATAGGACTACGAGTGGTAATTAGGTACTGTTGTACTACCAAATTTATCACGGAAAAAATGTATTAGTGCCGGTGTCCTGATAATCTCAAGTCCCATGACTTTAAATGCCGCCTATGTCCTGAAAGCTCCCACACCCTCAGCTCTAATCCACTCTTCTTTCTAAATCTCACAACCACAACGATGCAAATTAATAGACATTTCCTATCTGAAGTGTCTGAAACAGAATTCCTGCTTTCTCTGTCTCTCTAAAATCCATTCTATCCTACCATCTTCCCATAGCTCCAATTGTGCAAGCCAAACAAAACGAAAACAAACCCAACCCCCCAGAAGAGAAAATCAAGCAGGAGAGCAAAATGGGGAGATAATACTTGGGTTGGGGGCTGTGAGTGGCCTACTTCACATCAGGAGCCAGGACCGGTATCCCTAAGAGGTATCGTTTGAAAGAACGGACTGGGTAAAGCCCTCAGGGAGGAGGGCATCAGGCAGAGATAACCCAAACCCACCGCAGTGGTGATCTCAGAGTGTGGGACAGGAAAAGCTAGAGTACAGCAAGGCAGTGGCTGGGCACCGTTAAGCTCTTGATAAAACTGGAGACCAGCTGGTCCTCCAAATCACCCCAGAAATGCCCACCGATGTCACACACCAAGTGGGTATCACTCAGAAGTCTATGTTGACAAAGTTACAGAACCGAAATCACTCAGGAAATCTAACTTCGGCGCCACTGAGTAGATGGAAGGCAGAAAATCTGAAAATCCTCCATAATGGATCACAGCAGCTCTATAATGACAGGGTAAAACAGTGATAATTAAATGACTTTAGTCGTGTGTCAAGATGAAGGATAACAGCCTTGGAAAATGAGGTTGGTAAATCAGGCTTGCACACATACCCCAGTTAGGGTGTGAAAAATGCAGAACGCAAAATCCCTGGCCACACATTTTGGTTTAGCACAATGTTGGTTCCCACCCTACTAGGGTTACTCTGAGCCAAGCACAGCTGGGCTTTCTTTTCAACTCTCAGGCAAAATGAAAACTAAGCTCAAATTTATCTCACTTACTAAGTACTTTACTCTGATGCCCTGAAGCCCTGTGCTAGACTCTAGCAACAGACAGAAAAGATATCTACTCTAACTGGGGAAAATGGGTAACACGGAGCCACTGCAACCTGCGACGAGATGGGGAACTGAGGCAGCCCAGAAGAGCCTCCTCTAACAGAACCCCAACCTTCTCTAGGTCAGGAAAACTTTCATAAAAACACAATACTTGGCCGGGCACGGTGGCTCACACCTGTAATCCCAGCACTTTGGGAGGCCGAGGCGGGTGGATCACCAGGTCAAGAGATCGAGACCAGGCCAGTCAACACGGTGAAACCCCGTCTCTACTAAAAATACAAAAAAATTAGTTGGGCATGGTGGTGCGTGCCTGTAATCCCAGCTACTCAGGAGGCTGAGGCAGGAGAATTGCCTGAACCCAGGAGGAGGAGGTTGTGGTGAGCAGAGATCGCGCCATTGCACTCCAGCCTGGGTAACAAGAGTAAAACTCCGTCTCAAAAAAAAAAAAAAAGGCAATACTTGAGCTGAGTTTAAGGAGTGACAAGTTGCCTACTTTTAAGAGGAAGGGATCAGAAGGAATTCCAGGCAAAAGGAATCACACAGCCAGGCATGGTGTTGACTGGAGTGGGAAAGAAGGAGTCACTGGGGTGACAGTTAAGATTATTTAATTTCACTGGCATCAAAAGTTCTGGAACCAAGATTCTCGTCGCATCTTTCACAAACACCCGCACTCGAATCCATCACCACCCACCTTCCACAACAGCATGATTGAAAGAAGGGCCTGACCTACAAGAATTTTCTCCTTCCCCCAACATACAATGAGTTTCCTTTTAACCTTTTGTTATTCCATGAGTATTATGTATAAGACCAAAAAAAAAAAAATAGGCAAAACAGAATAAAATGAATTTGGTCCCATTTGCCCCACTTAGGTGTATCCATTGCAATGTTTTGATTCAGAGTTTCAGATACTCGGAGGTTTATTTTTGCTGTGCCTATATATGCTTTTAAAATAGAGTTATACTATTTGAAAACTGGGAATCATTTCGTTTTAATGCAGAAATGATTTGGTTGGTTTCCAAGCCTCATTACCCACAGTTTTCATCTCCTACTTATGAAGTTAGGTCAGCAAAGGGTTAAAGGGCCCACTGGAAGGAGAGGAGAGATGTATCATCTGAAGCGAAAGCAGCAGAAGGGTTGCCAGCTGAACAATTCACACCGGGACGCACGCACCCAAGTACACCCACATGTGTCCACTCAGCTCTCTTGCATAGCAACCAGACTACTGCCTCCGGAGGAGACAAAAAACCCTGAGACTTAAAACACCTCAAGTTGACATCCAGAACTGGGGAGAAGCTGGCAAGAAGCTGGGAAAACAGTCAATTGTGCAGTGAGTCCAGATGTTTGCAAAGCTGTATAAATGTTCCTGTCTTGGAATGTACCCACCGCGTCCTCCCAACTAAGCCGCATGTATAAATGCTATGTCTTCCCCTGTGGTACCTCTCTGTGCAGCTCGTCTTCCTGCTGTGATACCACTTCTTTCCTTCTCAGCTTCCAGATGAACACATCCCTCTTGACTGACCTCTGGGCGCTTTCTTGTTTAGTGGGGTGTGTTCCGATGACCCCAGCAGGTTTGCTGGCTTGAATTCTCAACAAACCAGGTATAAAAAGAAACCATATGTTGAACCAGCCTTGCATCCCTGGGATGAATCCTACTTGATCATGATGGATAAGTTTTTTGATGTGCTGTTGTAATCGGTTTGCCAGTATTCTATTGAAGATTTTTGCATCTAACATCATTCTCAGCAAACTGACACAAGAACAGAAAATGAAATACCACATATTCTTACTCATAGGCGGGTGAGGAAAAATGAGAACACACGGACACAGGGAAGGGGGTACTACACACTGGGGTCTATCAGGGGAAATAGGGGAGGGACAGAGGGGGAGGGGAGATGGGGAGAGATAGCCTGGGGAGAAATGCCAAATGTGGGTGAAGGGGAGGAAGGCAGCAAAACACACTGCCATGTGTGTACCTATGCAACTATCTTGCACGTTCTGCACATGTACCCCAAAACCTAAAATGCAATTTAAAAAAAAGAAACCGTAGAGGAAGGACTAAGCCCCACAGCCAGGGATCCTGGTCCCTATGTAGGAGTGTGTATGTACTCGCCTCCCGCATTTGTTTTCTGTTACTGCTTAACAAATCTTCACATACTCAGAAGCTTAAAACGACACTAATTTGCTACCTCACAGTATCGCTGGATTAGGTGGTTGGGCATGGCAGAACTGGACTTTGCCCACAGTCTTCACCAGGCTGCAACTCTGGTGCTCCTTGGAGCTGTGATTGACAGAGGCTCAGCCAGGAAAGATCCACTTCAAATCCTCTCCAGGGGTTAGCAGAATACATCTTCCTGCAGCTGTGTGACTGAGGGCCCCTTTTTCTTGCTGGCTACTGGCTGGAGACCACTCTCAACTCCTTGAGGCTACCTGCAGTCCCTTGACATGCTGCCTCTGCCACAGTGCTTTCTCACAACAAGCTTCTATGCAGCTTCTATGCATCTGCTATTAGTGAGACACACACACACACACGCACAGCTCAATCCCTGTTATACATGGGTTCTGGATTTGTGAATTTGTCTAGTTTATCAAAGTTGCTAAAGTTTATACATAACCCTCAAATCAATAACCATAGCACTTTGCCAGTCATTTGGGGATGTGCACAGAATGGCAAAAAAATAAAGAGTCGCCAAATGTGCACATTCTCAGCCGAGGTGGAGAATGTGACACGCAGGCCTCGTGTTGCATCCCTCACACTGAGATGACCACAGGGTGGAGGGGGGTGGTACAGGGGAGTGCAAGAACCTCTGGCTTGAATCCAAGCTGGGTGGGGCTTGAATCTCAACTCTGGCACCTGTTGATGAGACGGCCTCAGACAAATCAAACACTTCTGAACCTCATTTCCTCGTTTGTAATATAAAGAAAACAAACTGTGTTCAGTATTTAAGACTACAATCTACGTGAGTATATAGGCTGAGTGTCCCTAATCCAAACACACAAAATCCGCCATTTCCCCAAGTCTGAAACTTCTTCAGTACCAACGTGGCTCTCCAAGGAAATGCTCACTGGTGCATTTCAGATTTTTGGATTAGAGATACTCAACTGATAAGTATAATGCAAATATTCAAAGATGTGAAAAAATTCAAAATCTGAATACTACTCCTAGGCATTTTAGGTAAGGGATACTCAAGCCTGTACACACACACACACACACACATACACACACACATACACACACCCACATATACCACACACATACACATACACAGAGACATACACATATACACACACATACACACACACATGCATGCACATACACACATACACATACACACACCCACATATACACACACACATACACAGACATACACACATATACACACGCACATACACACACCACATATACACACACACATACACAGACATACACATATGCACACACATACGCACACATACATACACAGACACACATACATGCACATACACACACATACATACACACATACACACATACACACATACACATACACACACATACACATACTCATACACACACATATGTATTTTAGAAGTGTCCTTGAACACTGAATTCATGAATACTGAACCACTGATCCAAGCTGTACCATCCCAAATGTGCACACTGCCCTAGTGGACAACTGGCCTACCAGCTGCGTGGCTCCATGCAGCATCCCCACGCATCCTGCATCAGCACAGATCAGGCAGAGACTACCAGCTTCCCAGGGCCTTGTGCACTGTGGACGACGTTTCTGCTTCGTGACTAATATCCTAATCCTCCTAAATTGTTCTGGGTTTTTTTGGCTGCAAGAAACAGAAACTAGGTATGGGAATCACGCAAAACAGAAAATGTATTAAACAGATGCTGAGGGGCTCAGAAAACATAAGGGAAAACATAAGAACCATCTCTGAATCTCCAAATAATGAGACCTATTGTACAGCCTCCTCAGAGAGCTACAGTCAAGGTGAATAAGTTCATAGTATTTCCTTCTCTGTGTCATCGTACTCAAGATTTTGTTCCAGGAGAAAGAGGATTGGTCTGTGTTGGATCACCTGCTGCTCTTCCTTCTTGGAAAATATGGGGCCACTCTACAGTCTCTCTGAAACCGCCACCTACTGAGAACAAGCTGTTCCCCAAACAAATCGGGGTTTCATTGGCATAAAGGGAAATAAAAACTGGGCATGTGAAAACAATGCCAGTGCACTCCGTACTCATCAGGAAACTTCAGCCTAGGCAAGGTCAGGGTTCACATCCAATTCAGGAGAATGCAGCTTCTTAGAGAAAGAGATACACTCCCTAACATCAGTTCCCTTTCTCTACCCATTCATTAGAAAATTACTCATTTCATACTAAACCTTCTGCAAGATTTTGGAATTCAGAGGGAAGTAAAATTGAGTCCTTGCCCTCACATTCCACAAAATCTGATGGGAAAGGTGTTTGTTTTCAAGCAGGTCGGCAACAATAGAAGTGAGGGTTGTATGGACCAAGTGCCTCCATCATGCCAGATGTTAGGCCAAGAGACCTACATGCAGTTTTTAGTCCAATTCTCCCAACATGGTGGGGTAGGTACTGGCTCTCCTGTTTGTAGAGCTGCAAACAGATTCACTGAGCCTCAAGAGTTGGGTAAACAGCGTCTCAAATCCTTCTCAAGGTCATCACTGGCTTTTGGGAGTTCCACACTTAGGATTATTCCTTTCAGGAGAGGATGCGGTTCATGACATAGAAGCACACTTTGATGGCATCCATGACACTGTGATGACAATAATATGCATTTGGGTGGAGCTGATGGATGACTCTCTTCAACGTATGGGTTTTTACTGGTTACATACATGATACCATTACATGAAAACCAAGACTCCTTTTCAGGGAGAATAAAACCAACCAGGGCATCTTAACTGTGATGACCTTACTGGCCTCTTAGACCACAGTCCTCTCTCCCTGACCACTGACCAGCTCGTCTTCAGCTTCACAAGCACACTCAGGTCTTTTCCTCTGCAAAGCTGAGGCTATCACTGCTCCATGTGCAAGGGGAACTCCCCTGTTGTCTCTCTGCATGGCTGTGCTCTGTTTCAAGGTCAATATTTCAGAGAGACCTTCCTTGACCATCCTGTTCCATCCTGCCTCCATCAACCAGTTCACTCCCTTCCTCGTGATTACCATAACACATCACTTACTTGTAAATGCATTCCTTTACTTTTTGTCTGTATTTCTCACTAAAATGACTGGTATCAGATGATACACCTTGTCCCGGTTGTTGTCTATTGTATTCCTCATTCCTAAAAAGGTTCCTGGGATATAAAAGCTCAAAAATATGCATTTGATGTACAAATGAGTGAATTAGTGAATGTGACCATAATGCAGAATTTCCATAAGAAAAGCTCTCTCTCTCTCTGTTCTCTGCAAGAGACAAAGAGAAATATTCTGAGGTCCCAAAAACATCTTTCCTGAGGTGCCAAATGGGAACTCCTTCTCAGTCCAGTGTAAGATTTCCCACATACTGTACAATCTTTCTTTAGGATTTTACAGAAATTGGAGCAGGCAACTAATCGTATCTCCCCCTTTCCCCATCCTCATCACCAAATTCACAACTCCCACAATGATAATTACCATTTACCGATTGCCTCCTGTAACTAGGGCAGTGTACTATGCCCTGCAAATACATTATCTAACGCTCTGTAACAAGCCTTCTAGGAAGACACTGCAATATCCCCATCACCAACAGGTAACTGGTAAATGACTTACTCAAAGCCTCACAATCGTAAGTGATGGAGTTGCCATAAGCAATCCTTAATGAGTGCCATCGTTAGCACCACTCGGGTGGCTGCCCGCCCCACAATTCCAGTTCTCTGGACATGACCTTGACAACCAGAGTTGAATCTCCGAGTGCCATGTTTGTGATACATAACCAAGTCTCCCGACCTTGGCTTGTTGATTCGAAGTTAGGTACCTGACACAAGATGTCCAAATAAATCCCTGACATGGAGTTTGTTTCTTTTTTTCAATCAAGAGAAGAGATGGGTTCACATTTGGTAGGTAGAGCCGGGAGGGTTGAGCGCCTGGCGTTAGTGGCCACATTCCCCACAGCCAGTCTGGAGACTGAAACTCAATACCAGGGGAAGCAGAGATGAGAGACAGCAAAAGAGAGTCCCGACCAATGCTGAGTCTCTAGTTGTAGTTTTCTCAAAGACCTAGAGGCTCCACCCCACTTGCTCAGGTTACTTGAAATGCTCTGACATTTCTCCAGTAAAGTCTCTTTTTTTGTCACAGTTTGTTTCAATTCAGTCTTTGCCATTTTGTACCCCAAAATATCTCATTAATTTACATGTGAGATGTTGGGTAGGTAATGAATTTCCCTTTAGTGTAACCCAGTTCAGGCCATCAACCATCCCGTTCGTGTTGAGGCCAGTCCTACTGCAGCATCTCAGAGCTGAGGAGGAAAGGGTAGATCCCTAGGCATCTGGAAGGTGCACGAACCCCCTCTCTGTATTCTCGCAATTAGGAAATGCATGGTTCAGGAGGCCAAAACGTACTCAGGAATTCTTGCAGGCAACACTAGGGTAACCAGCTGTGCACAGATGTAAATTATCCCTAGCTATGGAAAATTAGTAACAGTAGCCTCTAAGTCAAAACGGCTCTCAATGATATAAAATTCTTATTGCAAACCAAAAAAAATGCTCTTTTCCTTAAGGATTCATTTCTGACTAACAAAACAAATTGTCATGCCAAACGCATATAAAGATTGCAAAGATGCACCTCTATTAAATTCTACTTAGAAGCAAAGTGACTCAGGTGTTATCTAAATTTAGCCTTCCAAGCTCCTTTGCTTTCATACCTAAACACCATTTTTTCAGCTTCTCCTTAGACCTACACGAGTTTAATAAATTGAAATACTTTTCACAATGCATTAAGATTCGGTCAGCTGGGGAGCTTGACCTGGTTGGATCAAATTTTGTATTGATTTCTCAAAGTATATTTTTTACTAAAACTTGGTTCCTTGCAGAGAAAGAGAAAGAAATTATACAAGTGGGAGTTAAGGTAGAAAAACAAAACCAGTATACATCTTATTTCCTCAAAGGTGCGCAGTAGAGACCACTTTGTTTATGAAGCTGGTAGACGGGAGATGCCAACCACAAATCTAACATTTTTTTGTTTTTGAGACAGAGTCTCACTCTGTGGGCCAGGCTGGAGTACAGCAGCATGATCTGGGCTCACTGCAACCTCTGCCTCCTGGGTTCAAGCGATTCTCCTGCCTCAGCCTCCTGAGTAGTACAGATGCATGCCACCATACCTGGCTAATTTTTTGTATTTTCAGTAGAGACAGGGTATCACCGTATTTGTCAGGCTGGTCTCGAAATCCTGACCTCATGATCCACCTGCCTAGGTCTCCAAAAGTGCTGGTATTTACAGGTATGAGCTACTGTGCCTGGCCCTAACTTTTCAAAATGTAAAATGTGCACCCAGAATTGATACCATATATACCCAGTACTTCAGACTCTGACAGCAGAGCCCTTAGTGGAGATTTGGATGCCCAACTTTACAGTTTTTCTGAAACTCAAGGGCTTCCCAGAAATCTAGGGATTTCTAGCACTAAAGCTGGGACAGTATCAGGCAGACTGGAATGGCTGGTCCCCCTAGGAGCATCCCAGTTTGATAGGGACATCACAATGACTTTTTTAACATTGCTTTCACAGAAGCCAGAGCCTTAGTCTAAAACTTTAGGATAATGTTTTCATGGGTCCCACTCACCTAATGATGTATGGATACCAACGCATCTGAACATATCTTCAAAAAGACTCTTTATCTTTGCTGTCGTATTTAATACTCCTAATAGTCCTAAGATGTAGGTATCAATGTCTTATTTGACAGATGAGGAAGCTAAGAAGTTTAAGGCCTGGCCCAAGGTTGGCTACTCATTAACTGGCAAGGAGGGAGTGGTAAGCAGGAGGTTCTACACCCCTTTCCCTTTCTCAGCCCACACACCACCGTACTGAACCAGAACGTCATGAAGGTACCACAGTCTCTCATTGTGGGTTTTCCTCTACTGTTCCACTCCTATGAAGCACACATCACACTCAACCTTGATTGTCTACCCGCCCCCCACTCCACTGTACTGGGGGAGGTTTGAGGGTGTGTTAGTCCATTTTGCATTGCTATAAAGGAGTAAATAGGGTAACTTATGAAGAAAAGAGGTTTATTAGGCTCCTAGTTCTGCAGGCTGTACAAGCATGGCTCCAGCATGTGCTCAGCTTCTGATGGGGCCTCAGGAAGCTTTTACTCACCATGTAAAGCAAAAGGGGGTACAGGTATATCACGTGACAAAAGAGGGAGCCAGAGAGAGAAGAAGAGGTGCCAGGCTCCCTTAGACAACCAGCTTCTATGTGAATAGAGAACTCACTCACTGTCAGAGAACTTCCATGTAAGCCAGAACTCATTCATTATCATGGGGAGGGCACCAATCCATTCATCAGGAATCTGCCTCCATGACTCAAACACTCCCTACCAGGCCCATCTTCAGCACCAGGGACCATATTTCAACATGGCATTCGGAAGGGACAAACATCTGAACAGTATCAGAGGGTAAGATTCATTCTTCACACCATCATTCAACTAGATCAAGGACTGCCACTCAGTAATTAATAATTATAAGTTGGATTAACACGTGAATCATTATCTATCTCCAAAGATAAAACATTCTGAAATATAAGTTTGAAATACTGCTCCAAGTACCAAATAAGGTAGGAAGATCCCCAGTTCCAAGGCAAAGAAAAAACAAAATAGCACTGGGATGTGCTCTTCTCTTGGAAAACCCTTGCATTCTCAGATGAAGGTACCTCTCCAGCTTCCATCCCACCCATAACACCAGTAAAAACTGCAAATGCAGCAGCCAACCCCACCCTGCCCTGCAGTCTGCAATCCGATACTAGCTTTGCTACCTCTCATCTGCATGCTTGCAACTGAAGGCACAATCACATCACACCCGGACTAAATGCTGAGTCAGTGTCCAGGTGCAAAAAAAAAAAAAGAAAAAGAAAAAAGAAAGAAAGATATTGGTTAGAGTTTCTGAAATTAGGGTCTAAAATGTGTATGTCATCTCATGGGAAAGAACAAGGCTCTGATTTTCCATCCTTGGCAGATTTGGGGAGTCAGGTGTTCATCCCAAGATGATTGTTAACAAGCAGGAGTAGAAGGAAGGCTTGGAGAAGCTCAGAGAATTTACTAAACAATAACTGAGACCTTACTTTCAATTGACACACACTTTTTCCCTTGTCGGCACAAGTATTGTTTCCATTTTTTTTTTTTTTTTTTTTTTTTGAGATGGGGTTTTGCTCTTGTTACCCAGGCTGGACTGCAATGGCGCGATCTCGGCTCACCGCAACCTCCACCTCCTGGGTTCAGGCAATTCTCCTGCCTCAGCCTCCTGAGTAGCTGGGACTACAGGTGTGCGCCACCATGCCCAGCTAATTTTTTGTATTTTTAGTAGAGACGGGGTTTCACCATGTTGACCAGAATGGTCTTGATCTCTTGATCTCATGATCCACCCGCCTCGGCCTCCCAAAGTGCTGGGATTACAGGCTTGAGCCACCATGCCCAGCCCAAGGCACATAATTAAAGGTGAAATTGCTATGTACTAGGAACATATGTCTACAAATATGTTAGTTTCTGTCAACTTATTCTGCAAAGAGGATACCAACCTACAACCCCATCTGCCTTGAAGAAGGCACCATCCTCTCCCCACCTCCAGAGATATCATTTTTAGATATTGAATGAGATGGCCTTAGCTTGGACCAAGAGCTCACCCTTTTACACAAAAAAGAAATGGATTAACTTATATGAAAAAACCTATAAAGTTCAATTTAATATTCTTTAATCACAAGTTACATCATTTTAAAAGCTAATAATGCATCCGCATTCTCCTGGCCTGTGATCACTTCATGAATTAGCCACTTGACCATCAAAGAAGAACACCTTGGGATAATATGTCAAAATCGAATAAGGCACTCAAGCTCGTATTGGGCTGATGGATTTAAGGCAAGACCTTAGGCAATAATAATGTTGTTTGGAAGATGAATCTACTCATAAGAGCCCCTCCATGACAAATGACTTACCTGGAGGCTAACTCTTTATGAGGTCCAGGTGGGAGAGGTATAAACTTAATTAAAGTTTGAAAACATAATAGAACCAAAGGCAGTGCATCAATTTCTGGGTGTCCTATCAAAAAGCCAATAATATCCTTAATAGGTTGGCGGAATCTCCTTCTTGGGGCTGTGATATATAGTTCTCCAGCTTACACAGTTCCAGTTCCTGCTGATCCTGCGGAAGCCAATAATACACCCTTGCTTCTTTTCTCCTTTCTCCATGTCTGCTTATGAGCCCAATGCACCTCAGCTGGGAAGAGAATCACAACTGCTTCTATCACATGCACTTTAATCTAGATCCTAGTAAAACCGACCATCAGGCTGGATGCCCCCACCTTCATTAGTGAGTTTGTCTATCTGTGTCTGGGACATCACCTAAAGTGGGTCATGTGTGCTGGCCAGCTCCCTGATGCCTGGAACTCAAGTGTAGCATTCTACAAAAGTATTTTAAATACCCATTCATATCATAACCCAGGAAACCAAATACCCCAAGCAACCCTAAAGTAGAGATAAACAGCCCAGGACAGGGCCCCAGATATAACCACCAAGCGCTTATTATGATGGACTTCATTACAGTGGGAGGTGACATATTTGTAATATCATTCGATAGCATCAATGGCTCTCTGCTGAGGGAGAAGCTGATGAAAAGGCTCAATCACTCCAAACTTTGTGTTCCATTTAAAATGCATCCAGTCCGGGCACAGTGGCTCAAGCTTGTAATCCCAGCACTTTGGGAGTCCAAGGCAGGTGGATCACGAGGTCAAAAGTTCGAAACTAGCCTGACCAATATGATGAAACCCCATATCTACTAAAAATACAAAAATTAGCCAGGCATGGTGGTGCATGCTTGTAATCCCAGCTACTCAGGAGGCTGAGGCAAGAGAACTGCTTGAACCTGGAGGCAGAGGTTGCAGTGAACCAAGATTGCATCACTGTACTCCAGCCTGGGTAACAGCAAGACTGTCTCAAAACAAACAAAAAAAAAAACAAAATCCAAAAGTTACTTTATTAACAGCCAGGTCATTTTATAAACAAGTGTCTTTCCTTGGAAAGCTTGAGGGAACCAAGAGAAATGTACATGTTTGTGTGAAGCTAATCCTAGAAAACAGACATATACACACACGTACACAAGGAACGGTCACTGGCTCTAGAGAGGAGAGTTGGTGCCATGTGGGGGTTGCACACCTTTGTGGGGTCACTCATTTGTCCCAACTAGGTGATGTCTGGTGAAGTAGAGAAATCCATCCCATGACCTTTGATTCCCACAGTTGTAGTCAGGGTTCTCTTACAGCGACAGGACTAATAGGAGATACACACACACAGAGAGAGAGACAGAGAGAGACAGAGAGAGAGAGAGAGAGAGACAGAGAGACACAGAGAGAGAGAGAGAGAGAGAGAGAGAGAGACTACATCCTAGCCACTAGACCATCAGAGAAGAACACCTTGGGATAATATCTGTGTATTTTTTGCATCTTGGGATAAAATGTGTGTGTGTGCATGTGTATACACATATATGTACACCTTGGGATAAAATGTATGTGTATGTATAGATACGCACACATACATACATACAAACACATATTTAGATACATTTATATATTTACACATATATTTTATGTATTATTTATATATTTGTATACATATTTATAAATCTATATATTTACTTATATACCAAAGGGGAGTTTATTGGTTATTAACTTACCTGATCACAAGACCACAAGAGGCCGTCTACAAGCTGAGGAGCGAGGAGAGCCAGCGCAAGTCTCAAAGCTGAAGAACTTATGGTCGAATGTTAGAGGGTTGGGAGGCTAGGCCCATCTCTTTTTCATGTTTTTTCTGCCTGCTTTGTATGCACTGGAAGCTGATTAGATCGTACCCACCAGATTCGGGGTGTATCTGCCTTCCCCAGCCCACTGCCTCAAATGTTCATCCCTTCCGGTGACACCCACACAGACACACCCAGGATTAATACTTTGTATCCCTCAATCCAATCAACTTGACACTCAGTATCAGCCATCACAGCAGCCAATCAAAAGCAGTGGTTCTCCCCTAAGGAAGCGTAAAAATGCTCTGGGGTTGAACCTGGGCACTGGCAACCAAGTCAGAATCTCTGAGGTGATACCTACAAGTTAGTATTTTTCAAAGGCTTCCCAAGTGCCTCTGCTATGCACCCAAGGTTGAGAGACTTGGCCAAGAATCTGAGAACTGGATATTCTCTGGAGGTCAGCAAAACCAAAGCAACATCCAGGCTTTACCTCAGTAACTCCTTACTACCAACCTAAGAGGCGGACGCTTCCCTGGTTCTTCGCAATCTGTAAGGGAATGAATGAAGGTTTGGGGAAGTTAAATCATCGTCCTGCGATATCAATTCAAGCAAGAAGCAGAGCCAGGGCACACACAAGGCCCTGTGAGCTTCGGGATCTGCACTTCCACGGCTCTTTCAACATAGCCAGTATTTAACATGTGCAGTTCTCACTTTTAAAGAGAAAACAGCAACCCATCTCATGTATCAGATTGCCAGTTGTGGCGAGGAAAATTCAAGGACCTCTCAACCCCTTCCTTGAATTCAATGTGCGGCTGCCAAACACACCCTTCTTTCAACATAGTGTTATTACACTCAGACAACCTTGGATAAAATACTGAGCTTTTCCCATTCTCAGCTCTGAGACTCTGGGCCAACTGCTTATCTATTACAAAACTCAGTTGCATGATCTGTAAAATGGGGATAATCCTTCCTCCCAGGCTCAGGAGGATTGAAAGTAATTACACTAATATAAAAGGTCCTGGCACAAACCAGGGATTAACAAATGCTCATCTCTTCCACCAAAAGTAATACATGTCATGGAAACCTAGTCGGTCCGATGGCACCACCTGATAAATTGCAGAGTGAGCCTCTTTTTCCAGGTGCTTTCTATTGATTGCCACGTCTTAACCACTTTATATTAAACCCTAGGTTTCACAGCTGTGCAATTTTTAAGACGATTCTTTGGACCCACTCCCACCCCACCACAAAGGGGATTAATGGTGCCCCCACAATGGGAAGGTTTTTAATGGATGCAAATTTGCAAGGCATGATGCATTTATTAATTTCTCATTGGAGCAAACAGTAACAAAGCCAGCAAGAGCAATCATTAATTTACATTAATAGCTTTCGGTGTCATTTACCCCAGTGCCTGACATGAAACGACAATCTGAAACCCAACTATAACACTGCCCTACATAACTGAATGTATCGTAGCCCTAGAGACCTAGGAGTTGCAGAGTATCTAATATCAACCCCAGGCTCATATATATATATACTCTGAGGCATTTCAACGATATATGATGTGTTACTGCAACCTGATGCTCCTAGAAAAATATTCAAACTGCTTACAATGGCCTGCAAGATTCTACTCCCTCTAGAGTCATCTCAGACCACTCACATTCACTCTTCTTCAGCCAGGTCGGTGTCTCTCTCTCTCTCCCCCCGCTCCCCCTCACCCCCATCCTCCTATGTTTCTCAGACACTTCAGCTTAATCTGCCTCAGGGCCTTAACACATGCTGTTAAAAACGCCTGAAATATTCCCATCTCATTCTTTGCATGACATCAATCTTATCCTACAGGTCTCAGATGAAATCTTACCTCACTGGAGTGGTATTTTCTGGCCACCTTATCTAAGAGATTCTCCCTAGACGCTCATCATTTTACCTTCTTTCTTTTGTGGCACTTAAAACATCTCAAGGTATTCTTTTTATAGTTGCTAATTTTGTAGCCACTGCATGTCCCTGCACACACACACACAGGAACACACAAATACAAGTTCTAGGTGCCAATGAACTTGCATGTCTTGCTCATTACTCTATGTCTAGCACTTAGAACTATGCCTGGGACGTAGAGGTTCTCAGCAAGTATCTGGAGAGTATGAGAATGAATACCGAACTGTCTTAACATATGCAGCTTCTCCCGGAGTGTAAAGATGCTTTTAGTGCCTTCGCTAGCCCCTGAAGTTTGGCATTCTCCACGGTTATGCCCTCAGGGACCACTTCTTTCCCTCTCAACACCTTTTCCTTCACTCCTATGACTTTAACAG